>NC_037593.1:7672024-8272024 GCF_003073045.1 Pomacea canaliculata
ACGCTGATCCAAAAAAAATTTTTTGTTAGATCAGAAAATTAACCTGCTATGTCTTAACAAGATTAAAAATCTCCACCATGGAAATCCACCGTTATGACAGCAAGAGTATGTCCTTTATCAGGGCGGAATGGGGAAACTCACAGGAAAAGCATCTTGGTTTCTGAGCATTAAAAAGCGTGCAGGACCTTGTGGGCACTTATTACTGTTTAATTCGCCCCAAGGCTCATTTGTTGCGCTGCTTCATAACTGCGATCAAGGGGTTAAACAACATCTGTTGGAGTCTGACACGTGTTTTTATCAATTTTGGAAACGTAAGGACTTGTCCTTGAGTTTCCCCAAGTTGTCAGTGGACAAGTGGTTAGCCGCCTTCACCAGACAGCAAAGGTTGCCTGTTCCTGGTTTCAGCATCTTGTCTTGGATACGTATTCTTTCTCTGATATGCATGTGACATCTGTTTACAGGACATGGCTGCCTTGCCATTGAAATAGCCTTAGTTTGCTAGGGTTTTAAAACAGCCAATCCCTTATCCCGTGGGCAATAAGCTTTACACATCATTTCACTAGCTACACCCCTGGTTTGGAAAACGTAATTTTCTGCAAATAGACCGACACCAAATTAGACCTTTTCTTCTCCCTGCTCTTCAACATATTGCGTTAGAGAATAAATCAACATTAAATACAAGCCTTTTTTTTTAGCACCTTCATTAAGTTATATAGCAAATATTATACTTATTTGAGTTGTTATAACTGTAATATTGGAGAGCTTTTAATCTTGCATTTCTCGATACTGCGTTGTGAACGGTGTAACACTGCATGATATCCAGAGTTATGGATAATTTAAAACCACTTCTCTATTTACTTTTTCTTTTTCCATTTCTCTTATGTGAATGTGTGTAGCAGATTGTACTGGGTGGTTCAATTTACAAATGAAAGGAATAGCTTTGATTTCCAAGCACCTGGCATTTGATGGCGACAGTTGTGGCAAAGTGCCACCCATAACAAAAACCCTGTAAGATCAATTTAAAGCTGTCAAAGATAACTCTTGCCTTGAAAGCAACTGGATCATATCCTATAGAAGGGTTATTGGAAACTGTGATGTCTTAAATGTTTTTTATGTTATTGTTATGTTTGTTTACTGTCTTTGTTTTTCAGTAGACACTAATAAATTAGTAAACAGACCCATTTTGAAAGATGCATGTGTGTAAGTCAAGTTAAAGGGCCATTATATGATTAAAGTGATTGAAGTTGGTAATTTTGACAGATCAGAGTATACTGCAAGCTTCGTTTCTTGTTTTGTTTTCACAAATTCAAACCCATCATCTATCCCCACCATAGCAAAAATATGCAGTACAAGAAAAAGGAAATGTTCAGGAAATAAAACTGCTCTAAATATGCTGGTGCCTTTTTGTTAACCTTAAGCGTGTACTTGTCTATCAGTGTATAGTATGGCAGTCTCATATAATACATCTTGCTACTAATGTTACATAGAGATGCACGTTTCAAAAGTGATTTTGACATTGGGATAGATACTAATGGTTTCATTTTGTTTGGCAGAGCTATTTGGAAAAGTCCTGGGAAATGGCTGAAGGAGGACGACGAGAAAATGAAATGTAAACCCATCCAACAGTCAGGAACAGATTCTGGATACTGCATGTTCGTGACTAATAGAATCATGGAGTAAAACAACAGTTTGCACTTAAATCTGTACAGAGGTAAAAATTGTTTGGACACTAACAGTTATGTCGTGCCCAACTTTATCTCACCCTGATGGCCGCACTGTGACATGAGTATAAATCTCACATTGTCGAGAAATATGCAGTTTTGCAGAAGTCTTTGACATTAAAAATGAAAATTATGTTGTGTCTGGTTAGAATGAGGCCTCTGTGGGACCTCTAGGTGGGCATCCTTTGCGGCACTACAGCATTTTGGAAATTTTGTATATCCCTTTATGAATGTATGTATTCATCACCACTACAAAACAACAAAACACATCATTAATCTTTTTGTTCAAATTGAAAAGCAACCAAGTTTTCTTTTTTTCCAAGCTGGTAATAATATTTAAGATAGCAGGGCAACAACTTTTAAGATTTTAATTAACATATAGGGGTAATGTAAATAGGATTATGTTTTCAGGAGTGATTGGCTTTGCGAACGACCTGACACTTCAGACACCATAGCATTGATCCAATGGCAGCGACAGCCGAGCACCACTAATGTTTAGAATGCAGAGTCATTCTGCTGCTTGTGTCTATTGCCCTACTTTACACGCTCGGTACTACCTTGGGCCTAAGTCTTATGTCCGCATTTTGCACTCCCCGGTGGGCGGTAACTTTAATCCCCTCTCCCCCCCTCCCATTAGCTGGCCGGCTGACCAGGCAAAGCGAGTCGCTCGCTACCCACGCGCTGTCCGAGTCTGTCATCCCTTTAACACGCTGGAGTTGTTTCACATGGGTGCATCATTAGTGGTGCCATTTAAATCTGTGCATATGTGGCCTTGATACTCTTGATCCTGGGGAGTATCTGGGAAAATCCGCAGGTGCGCATTCTCAGTACCAGAAAAGGTATCATAGTATGCACAGATTTTCCCCAAGCATACAGAGGACCACTTAAATTGCTTAACATATTTTCACACCACGTTGTCCTGCCCATTTCTCACTGTTTGTTGTTTGGTAAGGTATTTTGTATTTGTTATGTTTCCATGACGTTTTTCTGGGGTTTCATTTGGTAAATAGCATTTGACAAGGCGGCAATCAGTCTGTCTATGAGAGTGACTAGCCAAGTGTCTCAAACTGATCACTAAAATAATCAAAGGTTGTATTAAAAAAAAAAAGCTCACTAATATGGCATTAAAAGTCTTAGGTCAGCAGGTAAAGTGACAATAGTGCTCGTCACTGCATAACTTTGTTTCTATGTACCATTACAAGTCAGCTAAAGTATGCTAAACATTTCTATTTTTATATCATTTTCAGCAATCGATGGTAAGGAAGATTCAAGAAGATCCACCACCATATAAGAGACCAAGAAAGCAACTGTCAAACAAAGAAATCTGGATGTTGTTACGAAGACGGTTTGTGATTAACATTTGTTTGGGCTGAATTTACTTTGTTCCTCAAGTTGAGAGACTCACAGAACCATTGATAATTTGATTTACCTTAAGTTCTGGTAAGTTCGTGTCCATGCTTATTTGTTGTATATCTGTTAATATGCGTTGTTTCATTTCTTTCTTCTTTCTTGTGTTGTTAGGTGAAGATTGGAAAAAAAGAGTGTTTAATGGTGAGTTCACTGGGAAATGAAATAACCAACAGAAAGAAGGCTGCCAGGTATGGCAGCGAATTGCAGATAAACTTGCTGCTTCTTGCAGCACAGAACATCGAAAGTCTATGTATGTAAGAGAGAAGTTGGGGGGACTTTGAAGTCAGAGGCGCAACCGAAGGCGTGACCAAAGAAAATCCACCTCAGAAAGTTGCTGCTGTAAAATACTGCGAATAATGACAACGGTTCATATTCGAAATTTTAGTGTGAAGGCATCAAACCTTACTGATGGCATAGATGGTGCTTACGTATCTGTTTAAAAACGTGTGATGTATATTTATAGCAAATCATAATTTATTCTAAAACTTTTTTCCTTGATTGTTCATTATAAAAAGCCTCATATAATAACATTGGGATGGACTATGTAAGTTTTTTCAGCTGAAAAGGATTTAATTTCTGTTTGCAAATCCAGCCACCCTTTCCTATTCCCATTACCGCGCCTGTGTGCAGGGTGCCTACCGTGGTGCTAGACTAATATGTTCTGAGTCATAGTGGTACTTATAATGGTGTCACAGTAACAGATATAACATCTCTTTTTCCAGGTGGAACAGATATGTTCAGCTTAAGAACAAGCACAAATTGCTTCAGGTTTGCTTTATTATTAAAGATTTGTACATGTCATTATTGTTTGTAATAAAGTAATTACTTATGTTTAAAATGACTTAAGCCTATTCATATATTAGCCTTTTTTATATTGAATTGACTAATTTGGATCTTACAACATAGTATAAGAAGCAACATCCGTCATGAATATTGCTCCTTCTCACCAAAACACTTGTATCACAGCTCACACATCCTACTTTTTATTTTATTGTTTTGTACAGATAATCCTTCCAGTGCACTGTCACTAGCTGATAGGGTAACTTGCATCGAAAATGATCAACTGTCATTGAAGGGTTTGTATTTTGACTTATCAGCTTAACATTTGTGAAGGGTGATATTTAAAGTTATTAAATGATTCTATGTACAATCTGGAGACAATGTATGACTGGTACTTGTCAATGTGCAGGCTTTATAAGATTTTACGAGGATAGAATCTGTAACAGTAAATGTCATGTCAACGACCAATGGTTAATTATTAAATTTCTGTGTTAGTAGCCATTTGCGGGAAAGCTATAGTTCTGAAGAGTGTATGTAGCTTAGGACCAGCAATTTCGTTCTGGTGCTGTGGCCACTACATTGTGCATATGCCTTTATATACAATCATGAAAATAAAGTACAGCTGGTAATGTGACATATGACTTTGTTTTATTTTAAAAACGGTTGAATCACACCAATGCACATTACAATGTCTGTAAGGATAAAAATATTTTTAAACTATAAATTCGTACAGTATTTTGGTGTTGTACAGCTTTTGTTAACCAAGTAGGATGGATTATTGCAGACATTCCATCAACCTCATTTGCCACCGAAAATTCTGTCAAGCTGGTGGAAGGCGAAATGGCAGACAGTTCACAAAGTTTGTAACAATATGTTAGCTAACTACTGTGAACATGAAAAAATAAATTAATTGTTTGTGAAAATTTTAAAATCAATATAACTAAAACACCTATATTTCTATATATTTTACTATTTGCTTAAACACTTACATCTCATTGTTTTACTCAACTATTGAACATTGGAACCAAAAACCAAACTTAAGAAATAAACTTAAGGATATTTTTCACACACACCTGAATACACTAAGACATACTAAAATTGTATGCTCTTTTGTATCACTTATTTTTTTCATTTTACCCTTATTTGTTAAGCACTGTTACTTTGGCAACATAGACAAGCATGAGCTGTCTGAAAGATAATTTTTCTTTAATGTTAAGAACACAATTATATAGAAAACAGAATCAGCAAAAAGTAAAGGAAAATATCAATGTCATGTCAGATGTTAAGAAAAGCTACATGATGTCAAAAAAATATGTATAAAAAAACTCATTTACATAGAGCAAAACTAAATGCTATTTTTGTATTTTAGTTTCATGTGATAAAGAAACCATACAACTCAACTTTGAAATGCACATAGTACTTTAATATGTGAATGTATTTTAAAAATCCAAATTTTAAAAGAATCTGTTTCTTTGCAGGGAAACCTTCAATGGATACTAGGAGAGGTGAATGCTTATAACCTTATGACCAGTTTTATGAACTATAATTTCAACTGTAATTGTGCAATACAAATAATGTTACTGCTTATCATATACAGTGGAACCTCGGTTAGCGAACGCCTCTGATAGCGAATATTTCGGTTAACGAACAAAAATTTCGTTAAAAGTTTGTCTCGGATAGCGAACAAAATTTCGGATAACGAACAGCCACGTGAACCAGACGTGACCGACCAGCATGTAATCATTCGCGCTCGAGACAGTTACGATCGGTCGTTCCTTATCTGTGCGCATCCTTATTTAGTGATTGTTGTGCTTTATTTTAATAAGGTAATCCTCAATCATGGCTCCAAAGAAGATTAAGAGCAATTAATAGTAGTGAGGTAATGACAAGGAAGCGGCCAACAATTGAATTGAAAAAGGAAATGATTTCAAAGTATGAAGGTGGCATGCGTCTGTCGGATATGTGATGTCGTATTACCGAAGAGTTTTACAAAAAAGTCAGAAGGAACAGACACTGGACAAGATTTGTTTAAATGCTTTCGTTAATGTTTTTATGTTTATTTAACTCCATTTATATTGCATTATAAGTGTTCTCATTAAAACAAATACCTATATAGCCTGTAACTTTCAAATATTAGCGAGTCAACAGGGGCTGGGAACCAATTAAATCTATTTCCTTTATTTCTTATGGAAAAAATTGTTTCGGATAACGAACATTTCGGATAACGAACAGCTTTCAAGAACGGATTAAGTTCGTTAACCGAGGTTCCATTGTATTCATTTATACCACTCAAAAATTAGCACTGAAATGAGAAAAAAATATCAAAGTTTGGCATTGCTGTGTTGAACCAGCTACTGTTTCTAAATGTGTTGTTTTACAAACAGGTAAAAAGAAACCAAACAGGGCAAAGACAGTTCTCACGAACTCTCCTTTTGAAAGCCCCCTTGGGAAGGAGTACCTGAAATCTGAAATTGAAAAAAATAAATCCATCGTTGATCTCAACAAGCTGCGGATGGAAGTCCTCAAAAAGATTTTGCTCAGGGAAGAAGAGAAATCTAACGTAGATATTTTTGACCATGTCACATATTTATGACATGAGTAACTTCTGTGTAAATATTTTTGTATATAATGACAAGGCTAATAAAATGTCTCTTCACCTAGGAGATGCATCTTGCATGATGAATGCATGTGACATTGTGTGTCTTTTCCACACTTTCATCTCAAAACTATTCCACAGTTATATAAAGCCGAGAAATACATGTTCTCTTTATTTCCAATGATGACAAAGATGCACATCATGCAATCTTAAGTTTAATGATGGTAAAAGGGCTTGCATAAATAATTTATCCCAAAATTCCACCATGCACTGTTCTGTAGGCAATATGTGATTACTATTAACTATATAGTAATACTATGCAATAAAAAATAAATATGTTACAAACTTCAGAAGAACCTACAAATCTGTTCCTTGCAGCTCGACCTGCTGCAACTCGCATTCCTTTCTGCAAAGGTAGTAATCATGAAGTTATGCTGTACCTAAAGTCATTATCCTTGTCCTTATCTTGATCCTCTGGTACTTCCAGTTTAAGTATTCAGGCTTTGTTACTTAACATCAGGCATACTATTGTAACATGCATACCTTCTCTGGTTCAAGCTGAAGACCTCGCAGGCAGTACCATCTTCTTTTGGCAACACCTGAAACAGTCTAACAAACATACACTGACTACTGAAACAGAAAGTTAATAAAACCAAATTAACTGCAGCCAGTCCGGCATTTGACTACTTTTTAGTCCTGCTTGCTCCCATAAGGCTGCAACCACACCATGCCAGCGAATCCTGTTTTGGTCATGCTTCAGTTGGGTCCATGTCATCCTGGCTACCTCTGCCTCCCTGTGGGCTGATCTTCATGTCTGAGTCTCCTAATCTGTGGGTTCCAGTCCAGTCCCACCTTCATTCCTTAATGTTTTGGCTGGCAGGCTTTTGGCTGGTTTTTTCCCACAGGTCTGTATTGGAGATCTCGGGCCCTCTGATGTTGAGGATGTGGCACAGACATCTGTTGATGAATATCTGAATCATGTTGGTGAAGGTGTTTGTCATGCACCATGTCTCGGATCTGTACAGAAGAACTGACTTAACGCTGGTACTGAAGAAGCAAATCTTGTGCAGAGATAATGCCTTGGAGTTCCAGATGGGTCACAGGGTGTGGAATGCAAGCCTGGCTTTATTTAATCCACTTATTACATCTTCATTTGCAGCTCCATCTTTGCTACCTACCAAGGTGGGTGAAGTGGTTAGTGTATGCAACACATTCCCCATGTAGTTTGAACAGGGCTTCTTGTTGTTGATCTGCATTACCTCATTTTCTTGATGTTGTCAGGCCAGTTCATCGCTGCTTCTTCTGATAGAGTGATAGCAGTTCACTAAGTAATAATTTGTGATCATGTACATTTCATATACCAATGGTTCTTTCTGCTGTGCACCTTGTAGAAGTATGTGGGATTTTAGAAAGGGCGTCATAAGCTCATGTAGGCACTGAGCATGACACCATCCTCTGGTTTTGGATGTGCCTCAAAAACAGCAAAAACTCTAGATTGTGCTAGAACACTTCCAGGCCATTTTGCCGCATCAATAAATAGTAAATCAGCATTGCAGATGACCCGATGAAATATATATAAAGCAATTTATTACTAAACTATTCTTTTCTGATCTTTAGAATATTGATTTTTTTAAAGTTATATGTATCATATTTGGCTAGTAAAGGTATGAAAGCAAGAACTGGCTTAAATACAGTGGGGAAGGGCAACCGTGCACATTTATGTCAACAATCTCAAGAATGATCAGTTTTGAAGTGATACTGTACAGGCAGTTTTGATTTCTTTTTACTGTATTAAAAAAAATCTAGGTGGGGTGGGGGAGGGCAGCTATGCTTTATGACATAGTATGATGTAACCATTAGACTGTCAATTATCTATAGCACAGTACACTGTTAACGGGATATATATTCAATAGCGACTATATACATTCTATGTGAAATGTTGATGCCAGTGTGTATTATATAGTAATAATGAAAAGGTCTTGCAAGGGCCATTTTCTCACAGCCTGGTGTCAAGCTTAATGCGCTACACAAAAGGCATTCAAAGAAGAACCTAAATATATATATATTGCAATATAAATTTGACGAACATTGAAATTTTTTGGTCAAATGAATTTATGCTCGTTTCTCCTCCGTGCATCCCTAACGCTGGAAAATCATCTGAGTTAAAACAAAAATCTAGCCTTATGTCTTGTTGGCTTCCTATTGATAAGGAAATTGAATCCTCCTCTATGCCCGATCTAGCAGCGCTCTCGTGACTCGGTTAATAATCCGCCCATCCGTTCTGTGGGAGACGGCCCCACACAATCTGAAATGTCCCCGTCGTGTAAAAAAACGAAGATCTAGACATTTGCAATCTATGACATTCCGTCCTTCGATTCGCAGTTTTTTAAGTCGCCTTGTATGTCATCGATGATCTCCAGAATGCCATGACCACGAGTATTAATCTGTGATACAGTGTTAAGTCGTCCCAATGAATCGATTGGATAAGCTTTATCGCGAAATTGTTTCTGAGAAGGTAATTTCTTACCGCTTCACACAGCATCGAGCATCCAGCCGCCATTTTGAACGAGCGGGAGCGGGCTGGACAACCTCTAGCCACCAACTAATTATATATATAAATTATACGTCCGTGCTCTAGCTTAGTGGGTGGATTGACCGGCGGAAGGACCAAAACTTGCGACAGAACTCTCCCGTTACTAAGAGACTCAACCGGCCTTTAAATCGTTTCGAGCCGCGACAAGATTTCGGCCCCTTGTTAATGTGCTAAAATTCTAGTATCTGCTAGTTTCTAACTCATTCTTTATACATATACTTCATTTTTTTTTAATCACTTTTCTAGTGTTTTGCCTTTTTTCTCTCTCTCAATGAAGATGACTGCAAAGAGGACACTGGATTCTGTATGAAACAAGAGGATTGCTCTGAAGAAGAATCTGACACATTCTACCAGACTCAGAAGAGAGGGAAGCTAACTCCTAGTGAACCAGTTTGGAACCATGTTTAATTTTTTTAATGTTTTAGATCTTAAATTTGACTGTGTTCTAAGTTAGAAAAATAAAGATAGGACAAGTGCTAGTTACAAGAAAATGATAAGGCAAGTAGTAACTTTACCAAACAAATCGTGTTTATTTAATAGTCTATGGGTATTCATATGTGCAGTGACGTACTTAAATCTTCTCCATCACCAGCAGAAGAGGAAGTGAAGAAAAAGAACGGGTCATTTCCTTCTTTTAGTCACATTACTTTTGATAGTTCTCAGCAGTCAACATCCACCATAACCCCTTGTGTGCATTCTTCCATTTTTCCAAGCACCTCCTGGACCACTTCAAGCAGCATCAGTTCCAATGAAGGTAACAAAGTAGAGTGCGTTGCTTGTTCATGTAAAGTAATACTAACCAGTGTCGGGGTCACCGAACTGAAGGGGCTTAAGGTCATCGTTAAAAGGCTTTTTTTCTGTTTGTTTCTTTGGCCGTTTATGTGACATAAGGCAAGTGTTGGCCTTATTCCCAAAATGAACAATCCGTAAAAGGTTTAGTTCCGGTTAAGAGATTCAAATATACTTGGGCGGGAGCCGACATGAAGCTGTCTCTTGTGTGTTTTCTAACTGGACAGTTTAATGAGTGCCACCTCTAATACCCAGAAACCAATAACACAACATGGTGTCAGAAGTGAGCAGCAAAGTGCTAGCTGTGTGATTTCTCCAGAAACTTTCAGGTGGGCACGTTTTTCTCATTTTGAAATATTGCGTCGTACGTTCGCAAAGTGACATTTCTCGCAAGATGGCGGAGACACATCAGAGACAACACTTCACTGCAAACGTCCCGATTCCCTCAAAGCTGGATTGTCTTCTAACATTGAAGTAAATTGGAAAAAATTTATTCGCCAGTGGCAGAACTATGAGGTAGCTACGCGCCTTGATAAAGAAAGATTCAGCTTATCGTTGTGCAGTTCTATTAGCTTGCATTGGTGAGGACGCACAAGAAATCTATGAAGGATTATCCTTTGCAGAAGGGGAGAACGACAAAGATATTCAGACTGTCATCGACAAGTTCAACGACTTTTGTTTGGTAGCACACATGAAGTGTATGAGAGCTACAAGTTTCATAGCCCGAAACCAAAACAAGGATGAGTCAGTTGATACTTACGTCACAGTTTTACGCAAGTTAGCAAAATCATTGTGATTTCAAAGATGTTGACCGCATGATTCGTGACAGACTTGTGATCGGTGTTCAAGATGACACTATGCGCGAAAAATTGTTGCAGAAGAAAACACTCAAGCTTACAGAAGCAATAGAAATTTGCAGAGCTCATGAGACGTCCAAGACTCAAGCACACTCGATGTTGGCAAGCAACAGCGAGAGTACAGTTGAGAAAACCATCAACAAGATTCAGAAAGGTCAGCGAAAAGTTCGTTGCGGTACGAAGCCAGGCCTTCGGGGAAAACCAGAGACTAAGCCATGCTCTAGATGCGGAAAAGGTTCCCACAACAGAGATGGTTGTCCTGCAAAGAACGCTAAATGCAGAAAATGTTCCAAGATTGGTCACTATGCTGCAGTCTGTCGCTCTTCAGGTTCTTCTAAGATTCACACAGTGGAAGAGGAAGAAGAAGACGAAGAAGCTTACATGGGTATGATTGTGGGCACTGTGACAACAGATCCTTGGAAAGTCAGTCTCCTGATGGAAGATACAGAGAATGTATTTAAGCTTGACACCGGAGCTGATGTTACAGTCGTACCTCAGACAGCAGTTCCAGCAGCCAAGCGACCATTGCAGAAAGTGCGCAAGAAACTGTATGGTCCAGGTCGTGTTGAGATAGCTGTGGAAGGCATGTTCAAGGCAAAACTGACATACAAGAATGTCTCTACACTGCAAGATGTGTATGTCGTAAAAACACTTGAAGAACCATTGCTAGGTCGACCAGCCATTACAGCGTTGAAGTTGATTGAGAGAATCAACACAGTTATAGAAGACCACGAAAAACAGTACAAGGAAGAATTCCCAAAACTCTTCAGAGGACTAGGAAGTCTACAAGATCCTTACAAGATTCGTCTGAAAGAACAAGCTGTTCCATATGCAGTAGCAGCTCCAAGACGCTTACCTTTGCCCTTGAAACAGAAAGTCAAGGCAGAATTGGATCAACTTGAAGAACAGGGAGTGATTCGCACAGTCACCAAGCCCAGTGATTGGTGCGCCCCAATAGTAGTGGTGCCCAAGAGCGACGAGAGAGTCAGAATCTGCGTCGATCTGAGCAAACTAAATGAAGCAGTTCGCAGAGAGAACTACCCGTTACCGTCAACAGATGAAACTGTTAAGCCCAGCTGTCAGGAGCAAAAATGTTCACAAAGCTTGATTGCAAAAAGGGTTTCCATCAACTTCCACTGGATGAAGGAAGTCAGGAGTTAACAACCTTCATCACACCTTTTGGAAGGTAACTGTTATACACGCTTACCCTTCGGGATAAGTTCAGGGCCAGAAGTATTTCAACGACGATGTCTCAACTTCTGGCGAACCATGAAAATGTGATTTTGTGACATTGACGACTTGCTCATTTTCGGTAAGAACAAGCAAGAACATGATCGTTACTTGAAGAAAGTGATGTCGAACGCTTCAAGAAGCGGGCATTACCCTGAACGACGAGAAGTGCCAGTTTGCCAAGAGAAGATATCCTTTCTCGGGCACATCATCTCGAAAGATGGGATCGCCATCGACCCAGAGAAACTGTCTGCTGTGAAGAATTTTCCCAAGCCAGAGAACATTTCTGATCTCAGAAGATTGTTAGGAATGGTTAACCACGTTGCGAAGTTTGCAGGCCCTAACCTCGCAAACGACAGCAAACGCTACGTGACCTGCTCAAGAAAAAACATAGAGTGGTGTTGGACACTGCTCAAGAAACATCGTTTGAGAGAATTAAGAAACAGCTGACTGAAGCTCCAGTGTTGGCACACTATGGTACTGACAAAACGACCGTCGTCTCAACAGATGCTTCATCTTTCGGTCTCGTGCAGTATTACTTCAGAAACAGTCAGATGGTCACCTCAAGCCAGTTTTCTACGCATCAAGAAGTATGACGGAAACTGAGCGCAGGTACGCGCAGGTTGAGCGTGAAGCACTCGCAGTGACTTGGGCGTGTGAAAAGTTCTGTGACTACATCACAGGACTTCGTGATCTGACAATCGAAACTGACACAAAGCCACTATTGGCTCTACTGAAAACAAAGAACCTTGAAGATCTACCTCCGAGAATTCAGAGATTCCGGATGCGCCTGATGAGGTTCAAGTACAACATTGTCTACACAAAAGGCAAGAATCTCGTGACTGCTGACACACTCTCACGAGCCCCAGTAAGAAACACTCAGAAAGATGAGAGAAGTGAAGAAGAAGAGATCTTCATCAAGCAAGTGATTCAGAGCTTGCCAGCCCAGTGAAAAACGCATCGAAGAAATCAAGAACGAGACTGCAAGAGATACTGTTTGTAAGACGTGCTGTATTATCTCCACAATGGATGGCCACGTTCTAGTCCAGAACATGAAGAACTGAAAGCATTTTGGACAGTACGTTTCAGAAGTCACAGAACATGATGGACTTCTTCTCTACAGATCAAGACTGATCATCCTGAAGTACTGAAGAACAGACATTCTCCACAGACTTCACATTGGACATCAAGGCATCGTAAAATGTCGTGCCTTGGCCAGAGAGAGCGTTTGGTGGCCAAAGCTTTCTAAGCAGATAGAGTCCATGGTACAGAAGTGCACAATTTGCATCAGGAGAGGCCAATTCCCCCTGAGCACTCATTCCCTCTGTCACACCAGCATTCCCTTGGCAGAAAGTTGGCATGGACATCTTTGAACTGAAAAAAGAACAGTACTTACTAGTGGTGGACTATTATTCACGTTATATTGAGTTGGGCACACTTGAAGAAATACTTCGGCGGAAACAGTCATCAACATGTTAAGAGCACTATTTTCCCGCCATGGAATTCCACAAATCGTCATCTCAGACAACGGCCCGCAGTTCTCCAGCAAGCAGTTCCAAACGTTCGCTCAACAGTACGAGTTCACTCACACAACAACGCAGCCCGTACTATCCACAAGCGAATGGCGAAGCGAACGCGCCGTTCAAACTGTGAAATCAATCCTGAAGAAGGCAGATGATCCTTATTTAGCGATTCTCACATATCGCGCTACGCCATTCAGCAAGGTCTCAGTCCAGCAGAACTGTTGTTCGGGAGAAGACTACGCACCATGGTCCCCACAATACCATCTCAGTTTTCCGAGAAAAAGGAAAAAGAAAGGAAGGACTTTCATAAGAAAGACGAGATGCAGAAGTTGAAATATAAACAGAACTTCGACAGAGCACACCGTGCCAGATCAGCCGCTGAGTTGGAACCAGGTCAGCCAGTTTGGGTGAAGCCAACCAGACACAGGGACAAATCATCAAGTCTCTGCCAACAGATCATATGAGGTAGAGAACCCTACGGTCGCCAACGACGCAACCGCCGTCTCTTGATTCCCAGAGATCTCAATCCCGAGAATCCCAGACCTATCCCAAAGACTCTGTCGTCCCTTATTCCAACAAACCCAAAGTCCGAAGAGGATCCCGACCCATTGTCTGGTCTACACTCAGATGATCCAGACGTTACTGTTGACAATCCAGAGCCATGTCCAGGAAGCCGCAGCCAGGAAGGTGCCAGCGTCCAAAGTCATCGCTCTCCTCCAGACCAGCCTGTCAAGACTACCAAGAGTGGTCGCATCATCAAGATCCCACAGAGACTTGACTTGTAAATGATTGACTCGAATCAAACGCACATAGACTTGAATAGGAAATTCAAGAATATTAAAATTAATGTTAATTAAGTTATATTGAAACAATGTCCATTTTAAAGAAAGGGAGATGTGACATAAGGCAAGTGTTGGCCTTATTCCCAAAATGAACAATCCGTAAAAGGTTTAGTTCCGGTTAAGAGATTCAAATATACTTGGGCGGGAGCCGACATGAAGCTGTCTCTTGTGTGTTTTCTAACTGGACAGTTTAATGAGTGCCACCTCTAATACCCAGAAACCAATAACACAACAGTTTACAGGACATAATATTGTACCTCTTCATTAATAATGGTCATCTGCAAAGTCGCAACTTGTCTTGTTTGACCATGGTTGCACTGCAAGTAAGCCATTTTTATGTAAAAACAAGAGAAGAAATGTTTTTCGTGCCTTTTGTTACAGATGGAATGCAATCAAGATTCCTTTTTCTTCTGGAAGAGCTGCTTGATGAAGTAAAGGTCATTGCGAAGTGAGGTTAAAAAAGCATTGAAAGTAATGGAATATATTAGAAACAACACTTCAGGGAGACAATGGATCAGGTTAAACTACCCAGAAGGTTATGAATTCCCCTTGGCATCGGTCAAAGAAAGCTGAAAGGTTGGATGCAGATCTCAAAGCTGATGCAGAAAAGAGAAGACATCTTCGTATGTTACCATTATTTTCTTCACTTTAGATTCCTTTAATGTTGTCTTTTAAACTAGCACTTAAATTTGCTTAGGGTATGTATTTGTGAGAGGATATGTACTCAAAAAGGTCACAGTTATTGCTGTATTTCAAAATATCAAATAATAATGACAAGAAATAATAGTAATAGTGACCAATTTATAAGGTGCAAAAACCTAAGGATAAGTTTAGTTCTAAATGAAAGTCATCCTGTTCCATTGTTAGTCGCAAGTCGGGTGACGCAAATCACAACAGCAGATAAGAGTTAATATAATCATTATACATAAACCAAGTACTATAAAACAGCTTATTTCATGATGATTTTTCTGTTTTCAGGAACACTATTTAGCAATGCTTTGGAGGTTTAATTTGAGGTCAGCATTGAAAGCCATCCTGTCAGCTTTATTCTCCACGCAGCTTGCACGACAGCTAATAATATAATGGCTTGAAGGGCAAGAAGGGATTAAGAGCCTGAATTCAATCATGCAGATAATTTACAGTAAGAAATCTAGAGGCAGTTTGCCCACTGGAAAAAAGAATGATGTTTAGAGCTATTGGCTGATATGTATATATTGTTTGCAGGTTTCAAAGGGTTGAAACTGACAGTTATTATTTTATATTAAACCAAAGAAAGGTTACCTAACTTAAGATTAGGAAAAAGAATTACAGGAATGAGTTTAAAAAATAAAAAGAACAAAAAATATCTTTGGAAATAAATTATAAATGCACTCATAATTTTGAATTTTGGCAATGTCCACAATTGCAAAACAGCATAACCAGAAAGAAAACAATTGTTGTCTTCCGTTCTTTAAAAAGTTCTAATATATAATTAACCGTAGTAGCCCTGTCTCTTGCTCCGTACATGAGGCCCGGTCTGAGACAAAAATGGCTACGTGTTGAGTGAACCTTGTGTGTCTGCCACACGACTTAGCGATCATTTTTATCCCTTTAACATCTCATTGCGACTCCGCCAAAGGGCACATAATTTTTTGTTAAGAAAACTTTATTCCCGATGTCAAAGTTTTGCAGGCTGTAGAGCTGGCGAGACTGACATTTGGGCTAAATGTCACGCAAGCCTCATTGGGTCAGTCCAACATCGAATTCACATGACCATTGGAGCAACTGCTTTTACGGAGCTGCTTGTCTTGATTCTGAATATGTGGAATGAGCATCACAATGCAAATATTTCATATCATAATTACAATATTAAATATTATATTTAGCGGGGATGGAAAGGAGATGGATGGAACTAGCAGTTAAAGCTGTCAAAAGCTGCAGCACATGGATGCTGTAGCACAACGATTAGAGATGCTATGATACTTAATCCACACAGAATGTGATGATGATGATGTCATTTGTAATGCGCAGGTATCCATTCAGAAGAATGCTCATTGCGCAGAAAAAAACAAGAAGAAGGAAAAAATAAAGTGAACAAATATATAAAACACCAGTACATATGTGTACTTTAAACCTGTTTATGTTTTTCAGCTGCTGTTAGAAAACATTTCCAGGATGCCACTGAGGCTGATATTCGATGTCCATTTGTCAAAGTGGCTGAAGCAGAGTACTGCCAGAGACCGGGACTATGGAAGAAGAGAACGCAATAATAAACGTCATGGTGGAAAAGGCCAATCAATGAAAGAGGTTCAGCACAGGAGAGTAGCCAATGGCAGAGAAGATTGTGGCAACGAAAAGTTAAACTCTTCACAAACGCCAATAATATTACAGACACTTTGGAACGAGAACAAATAGTTAAAACAGACACTGCTGGGAAAACTAAGCATTGGCTTTGGTCAGTTTTGGTTGTTATTTGCAATGGCGATAAGTGGTTGCTGTGCTAGTTTTAACGCATTAAAATTTAATTTCTTTACATGCAGTGATAATTTACTTGGTGTTTATGGCATAAATTAACCATTGGCATCCATACCCGAAATTAAATGTCTAAACTAAATGTGCGTATTTGTTCCTACATTACTATATGAATAAGAGCATTGTTGCTCATAGCAGGTTAAAAATATAGCTGCTTTTTTTTAATTATTATTTCTTCGTGTTGTCGTCAGATGACATTGTGTGACTGTTCTGAGGCAAAGGTTGTGTGGCTGTGTCAAGTAATTTGAATCAAGAACAAGCTTTTGTTTTGTAATGACAAGGATATACAGACCGCATTTGTACTGATGGCGTTATTTAACATGAGTGGACACTTTTTTTAGATCAACGTCCATTATTAGTGTCTGTGTTTTGGTGGGTTTTTTTTTTTTTTTATATAAAGCACTTTGATGGTGGTGTGAAGTGCTAAACCCGGCAGACAATGAAAAACAAACATAGAAGGTGCAACGAGAAATCATGAAGCAAACTATATTTTGTTTTTTTTTAATGTTATATTACGGAAATATACTTTATAAATATAAAACTTATTCATTTATAGATTTTGGGATAGACTTTATGAAAGGCAGCGATAACAAACTAAGAACGAAAAATATGATAAGAAGATAGAGGGAAGGAAAGAAAGAGATGGTAGACAGGAAAAAAAATCTTATGGCAATATCTTTCTTATTTTTATTTATTTTTTTAGTGACTCAAAAGGCTTTGTTTCTTTTTTTGCCTCGTCTGTTTCATTTTTTTTTGCCAATAGTTTTCCATCATATTTTTCAGGGTTGTCCATGGGACATATTTTTCTATCCCGTCCCATGGCAATTTATGCCTGTCCCATCCCGTCCCATCCCACGGGATGTTTCCCATGGGATTCCCCATGGTATTAACAATCCTATGGACAACACTGAAAACCACTTTTCGGCTTTGTTCTATAATTCCTGCTACTTCACATACGATAGATGATTCAGAGGAAAGATTTAAATCCTTGATTGAATGACGAATAACAGTAAATTTATTTTGCAATATTCAAATATCGACTACCATGGGAAATACAAATGTGTGCTATCCCATCCCATCCCATCCCATGGGACGTTTCCCATGGGATTCCCATTCCTATGGACAACACTGATATTTTTCTTTAATTTCGTTATCTATTCTGAAAGAATATGCTAGATGGTCTCGCTTGAGTAAAAAAAATGTGTTGTTTTTGTGCTAGGCAGAGTTGAGCACGTTTTCAATCAGTGTTGCAGACATCCATACACTCAGAAACCGCGATCTATTATCAAGAATGCAATCAACGTTTGACACATTAGGGTGAAAGTTACAAAAGCTCGGGTAAATGAATGTTGAAACCCTGTTGGCAGCTCTCTCGCCTCTTCTTCTGTGCAGCTGCAGGCCTTTCTTTCACTCTCTACTCTGAAATCTGGCTTGTCGTCTTTCGTCTTCCCTGGCGCCTGGTCTGACGATCAGAGGCATGCTGGAGGCGAATCAGGCGGCGCTGCAGGCGGACCTGATCGCGGAGCGAGCGGCGAGACACGGCTCGGAACTCTTGCGGTAGAGGAATGCCGTAGACGGCGACCGGCTCCTCCACCATTTTAATAACAAAAGGTCAAGTCGCCAGTCCAATATCCACCTCGGGAGGGTTGTCGGTGGGTTCGTCTTCATCATCGTCGTCATCATCATATGGGGACCCTGTTAACGCAGAACAAAATGGGTGAATACAAATTCCGTCGATTACAAAATTATCTGAAAATTGCCAGATTTCCAAATCCTTTGCAAGTTAGCTTTAATTTTGACTCATTTTAGGAAGAACATGACTTTTATAACCTTAATAATCGCTGTATAAAATCTTTGACAAATGAGGTCGAACGTTTGTCCGGTTAAAGTGGATCCCACAGGACACCTTAAATGACGACTGAATGAATTAATAATACGCGAACGACTCGCTAAACTGCGTACCATAATTGACAAAATAATCACGGCAAGTTTAAAAGTTTTAAAAAAAAAAAAATCCGATGTTTCATCTCAAAGGCAACTTGCTCTCCAGGAATTTCGCCTGTTACAATAACTGTAGTAACCAGCTTTAGCTGAGTCCATGTTGTAAGTGACGTCACGGCTCCCACAATAACCATGGCACATGCTTCTGTCAGCTGCTGACACACCGGAAATGTTACTCATCTCTACGGCTTCGACGCGGACTCTCACATCGTCATTATTATCATCGAGCTGAACGTTGGATAGCTGCGTACAGAAAAAATCTGGTCTAAGTTGGTGATAGAAAAACAGCGAGTCAAGGTCCATCACAGCACAACAACGTGTCAACAAAGTCGACGGTGTATGAAGATGGGGAAGCATGTCAGGTTCGACAAAATGATAAGTACAAGCCGACAACAAAACCCCATTTAATTTCCAGAACATTGTTGTTGACATTCTGGGTAAGCTCGCTATGCGATCACACAATGGCAGCCAAAAGACAGATGTACCTCCGCAGAAACGTTATTGTGTCCGAGCTTGTATATACCTGTTAAACGTGTGGCTTAGCACATCACTTTTTGTTTAATTTGAAGCCACAGATTATTTGCCTACCCAAAACAACAGTATATCTTTTAACGGAAAAAACAATGCAGTTCCTTTTCTCCAATCTCTTCAAACCCCATTCCCTACCTTCAGAACCCCTTCATGACTGAATAATAATAATAATTTTATGGTGCTTTTCTAATGATTTACTCGCAGCGCTTTATAGAAGTGATAGACAAATCTGTCCTCATAAGCGGAATCACAAACACCATGTAGCCATATTCGCATGTACCAGACACGCTCACTTCTACAAAGACACACTCACTCATAGTCAAGGTAAACACAGACGCAGGTTATGCACGCTCGTGGTCAGGACAGGGTCGCAGTGAATTACAAGGATCTGTTCTGAAAACCTTTTTAACAAAATATATTACTGTGACTAATAAAAAATAAACTAAAGAAATGCTTATTTCACCAATAATGTTGAATACTGTTAAAAATTACTCTTTTTAATTAAAAAAGATCTAGCTAATGTCTATATGATGAAAAATTTAGTCAGCCAATTAATGTATTGTAACAATGGCTAAATACGTCCACGTTGATGTTGGTACCCATTTACTTGACTGTTAACCTCAATGAATAAAAATAAAATCTATGAATTTATTAGCACACTAATTTCTTTACTGAGAGAAACAAAAACTTGTAGAATCAACAAAAGAAAAAAAAAAAGGGTTAGGTGAGACCCCGAAGTTGTATTACATATACACGTTAATGATGAGACGTATTAGCAGTGAAAGCTCGCCATCGGGGCCGATCTTGAGTAAATCCTCCCTTCTGACAGCCTGTCCCCTCTTTAATGTTATCACGCTATATCTTTTACTTACCCAGCGGACGCCCTCCCTCCACAAACCCCAGGACTCTTACCAAACTGTGGCCACTATTGATGTGCACGCCCAAATATGCCCTCACCTGTTTTATTGCTGCTTAATTACAAGCAAAGTCGACCGAATCAGTTGGAGGTTGTCAGGTCGCCAACTCCAACCCCTAATTAAATGCTTTCGCTTGGGTGACGTCTATTGACTAGGAATGAATGTGTTGAAGTAATCAGAAGTAACACCGTAACTAACTCTCAAATCTGACATTCATTTGTTTTTCTCCCCAGAAGGGGAGTGGGCCAACCCTGGAGTTTCAACATCACCAGGTCTACCCTTAGCAGAGGTGGAACAAGTCCCTAACCCTCTGTCATGTTCTCTAAATCAGTGTAATATTGAAGTTCCCATATGGGGGACGTATCAGATATTACGCTGATAAGAGCAGAGTTTCACATTTTTCGAAGAAGTCTTTGAAAACGAAAACAATCCAGTAGAAACTGACTTCGCGTCAGTGCGATTGACTAATGATACCCAATATGTCCTGAAACACGGAAACAGTTGCATTTAGATTTACGTAATATTCAGGTTTGGTAACACAACATACTTTTTAAATCACTTTTACTTTAAAATTTCTGCATAACTGTAAGCAAATTTATTTTCTAACTGCAGCTGTTATAATTTTACTTTTTCCGTAGTTTTATTTACATTATTCTTTATATCTTAATGTAAGAATTACTTTTTGCAATAATATTTGACTTAAGATAGCGTAAAGTGTAAAGGGAAACAACTCTAGATTTTCAGATAGTGTTAGTACATGGGAAGCAACTCGCTACTAAATTTATGAAATGGCAGCTAATTATAACAAAATTTTTGGATATCTATTAAAGCAATTTTATTTCTAACGCGGTTGTTATCCTTTATATTTTTTTCCTTAGGTTTATTTGCATTATTTTTATACATTAATGTAAGAAATTACTTTTTCGCATGATATTTAGGCCTGGATGTAATCTCCACAAGCAGACAAAACTAGAATACATAAGGAGAGAAGGATGAACAGCGCAATGACAAACATAAAGACAACTTGAATTTTCAAACTTTGTTTTTTTCTCTTCTCGGTATCTTTTATCTGGTCTTTCCTCATAAGCGGGGTATCGATATTCGGCTTGTTATTCGTGATTACATGTTACGGTCTATGTGATCCTGGGAATCGAGGCGCTTAACGTAACGGTGGCGTATTTTTTTGTTGCCCCCGACTGGCACGGGTGGTGAACGAGGTAAGCTAGACGGTTGTCGCGACAGCGGAGGCCACATGTGGTGCCAGCTGCCCAGGTCACGGTTTGATTGTCCCTACTCTAGTAATCATTGTTAAAACTAGAAACTACGTTTTGCTACACAGCACCATTCAAAGGGTGAAGGAGAGAGTTAGAGTGAGAGTGGGATGTTGATATTGTGCTGATGCTTGTCTGTAAGGATAGAACATCGAAAAACAATTTCCTATATGCTTCATGAGGAGCGACGAGGAGGTCAACAGTACTGTCGTACTTGGAGTACTAAAACAAACACAATTCCACTACATTCTGGCTTGGCGTCTTTCTTGTCTTCCCTGGCGCCTGGTCTGACGATCAGAGGCATGCTGAAGGCGCATCAGGCGGCGCTGCAGCGGGCCTGATCGCGGAGCGAGTGGCGTGACGCAGCTCGGAACTCTTGCGGTAGAGGAATGCCGTAGACGGCGACTGGCTCCTCCACCATTTCAATAACAAAAGGTCAAGTCGCCAGTCCAATATTCCACCTCGGAGAGTTGTCGGTGGGTTCTTCTTCATCATCGTCGTCATCACATCATATGGGACCACTGTTAACGCAGAACAAATGGGTGAATACAAATTTCTGTCGGGTCGATTACAAAATTATCTGAAATTGCCCAGATTTCCAAATCCTTTGCGAAGTTAGCTTAATTTGACTCATTTAGGAAGAACATGGACTTTATAACCTTAATCGATCGCTGTATAAAATCTTTGACAAATGAGCAGTCGAACGTTTGTCCGGTTAAAGTGGATCCCACAGGACACTTAAATGACGACTGAATGAAATTAATAATACGCCGAACGACTCGCTAAACTGCGTACCATCAATTGACAAAATATCACGGCAAGTTTAAAAAGTTTTTAAAAAAAAAAAAAAAAAAATCCGAATGTTCATCTCAAAGTGCAACTTGCTCTCCAGAATTTCGCCTGTTACAAATAACTGTAGTAACCAGCTTTAGCTGAGTCCATGTAGTAAAGATGACGTCACGGCTCCCACAATACCCTGGCACATGCTTCTGGCAGCTGCTGACGACACACCGGAAATGTTACTCATCCTACGGCTTCGACGCGGACTCTCACATCGTCATTATTATGCATCGAGCTGAACGTTGGATAGCTGCGTACAGAAAAAATCTGGTCAAAGTTGGTTATAGAAAAACAGCGTGTCAAGGTCCATCATAGCACAACAACGTGTCAACAACGTCGACGGTGTATGAAGATGGGGAAGCATGTCAGGTTCGACAAAATGATAAGTACAAGTACAAGCTTATGGTTTTAGGGAACAAACATGCGAACGTTAGAACAACGTTCTCGTCGTCTGACAGTTCAGAAAGCGTTTGGCGTTGCGTGTTCTTTCCAGTTCTTTACGAGAAGAAATAGAAACCCACATGCGTCAAGATCGGATTTCTTGAGCATTTTATGTAATCTTGTCTATCCGTAAATTGCTTTGCCTTGAATACACTTTAACTAATTCTATTCAGCATTAAAAATTTTCAAGTTATGTATTCACCAGATTTAACTGTGTTTTGTTTTTGGTACTTAAGTAAATCTACAAAATCTACTATAGTATCTCTTTTTAGCAAACCTCTATCGATAAATCTCATTCCTACAGTCGTGGACTGGGTAAGCAAGTATAGTTTAGCAATGTCAACTGTAATTTTGCTTTTAAAATTCTTAAGTGCAAATAAAGCTTCCCCAAAAAGTATTTTTGTATGGAAAACCATAAATCAATTGTTTAGTAATTTAAGACAAGTAGGCATGCATTATTTATGTCCATACATTCGATGACTGAACGATATTGGATCGAATGACAGGAGACGGCACGACTGGTTCGCATCATGAGCTACACTGCTCGTCTTAAAAACTAACGTCTGCCTACAATTACTGTTGCTCAGTCTCTGTAACTTATCCTGTCATGTGTATATACATATATCTGAGCTACTCTTGTCTAGTTTCTGTAATGAAGTGTTAGTGCAGCCCTGACTGAGCAACGCACGCGCTTGTGGATTGCCCAAAGGTGAGCCACAATCTTCATCCGCCAACGGTTACTCAAGACGTTTCATGGTTATAAGCTTAGGGCAGTCTCATCGAAGAATGAGTTCGTCTGCTAATGGGAAAGAAAGAATTCACAAGCGCTGAATGTTATATGGCTTGCAAAACTAACCACATCAGATTCGATGGCAAATGTGGCCAATTTTTTCGCAGATGGCGCGAGCTTCTGGTATTGGTAGAAATCAATTATAAACAAAAACCAAACAAAAGCAAAATGTCCCAAATCCGACTATATTTTATTTTAAAAATTTTTTTAAATCAATTGACAACAAAAGCCCATTTAATTCCCCAGAACGTTGTTGTTGACATTCTGGGTAAGGCTCGCTATGCGATCACACAATGGCAGCCAAAAGACAGATGTACCTCCGCAGAAACGTTATTGTGTCCGAGCTTGTATATACCTGGTAAATAAACGTGTGGCTTAGCACATCACTTTTTGCTTAATTTGAAAGCCACAGATTATTTGCTCCACCAAAACAACAGTAATATCTCTTAACGGAAAAAAACAATGCAGTTCCTTTTCTCCAATCTCTTCAACCCCTTCCCTACCTTCAGAACCCCTTCATGACTGAATAATAATAATTTTATGTTGCTTTTCTAATGATTTACTCGCAGCGCTTTATAGAAGTGATAGACAAAACTGTCCTCATAAGCGGAATCACAAACACCATGTAGCCATATTCGCATGTACCACGACACGCCACTTCTACAAAGACACACTCACTCATAGTCAAGTAAACACAGACGCAGGTATGCACGCGCATGGTCAGGACAGGGCGCATGAATAAAGGATCTGTTCTGAAAACCTTTTCACAAAACTATATTACTGTGACAATTAAAAAATAAACAAAGAAATGCTTATTTCACCAAAAATGTTGAATACTGTAAAAAATACTCTTTTCATTAAAAAAAATCTAGCTACTTGTCTGTATGATGAAGCAAAATTAGTCAGCCAATGTATTGTAACACTGGCTAAATACGTCTCGTTGATGTTGCTACCCATTTACTTGACTGTTAACCTCAGTGAATAAAATAAATCTATGATTTATAGCACACTATTTTTACTGAGAGAAACAAAAACTGTAGAATCACAAAGAAAAAAAAAGGGGTTAGGCTGAGACACGAACTTGTATTACATATACAACACGTTAATGATGAGACGTATTAGCAGTAAGCTGCCCATCGGGGCCGAATCTTGAGACCTCTCAGTAAATCTCCCTTCGCAGCCTGTCCCCTTTAAATGTTTACCCATAGTCTTTTACTATACCCATCTGACGCCCTCCTCCACATACCCCAGGACTCTGGTGGGAAGCCAAGTCAACCGATATATAACCAAACTGTGGTCACTATTGATGTGCACGCCCAAACATGCCCTCACCTGTGTTTTATTGCTGCTTAATTTAAAGCAAAGTCGACAGAATCAGTTGGAGGATGTCAGGTCGCCAACTTCAACCTCTAATTAAATGCTTTCGATTGGGTGACGTCTATTGACTAGGAATGAATGTGTTGGGGCAAACAGAAGTAATACCGTAACTAACTGTAAGAGCTTACTTTCATTTGTGTTCCTCCCCACGAGGGGAGTGGGCCAAACCTGGAGGTACTACATCACCAGGCCGACCCTTAACAGAGGTGGAGCAAGTCCCTAACCCTCCGTCATGTTCTCTAAATTAGTGTAATATCGAAGTCCCCATGTGGGGGACGTATCAGATATTACGCTGAGAACAATTTTTTTAGACGAACGGACTCGCCGCAAGCAACTTGCTGGTATGGCGAAAGTCAGAGAAACTACCCGCATCATTCGCTACTGAAACACGGAAACAGTTGCATTTAGCTTTACGTAATATTCAGGTTTAATAACACAACATACTATTTAAATCCCTTTTACTTTAAAATTTCTGCATAACTGTAAAAGCATTTTATTTTCTAACTGCAGCTGTTATTTTCTTTATTTCTTCCGTAGTCTTATTTACATTATTCTTTATATCTTAATGTAAGAATTACTTTTTGCAATAATATTTTGACTTAAGATAGTGTAAAAGGGAGACAACTCTAGATTTTCAG
The DNA here is from genome assembly GCF_003073045.1 of Pomacea canaliculata. Taxonomy (NCBI): domain Eukaryota; kingdom Metazoa; phylum Mollusca; class Gastropoda; order Architaenioglossa; family Ampullariidae; genus Pomacea; species Pomacea canaliculata. The sequence continues at coordinate 7,697,683 of NC_037593.1, forward strand.
TAGTGTAAGTACATGGGAAGCAACTCGCTACTAAATTTATGAAATGGCAGGCTAATTATAACAAAATTTTGGATATCTATTAAAGCAATTTACGATTTCTAAACGCGGTTGTTATTCCTTATATTTTTCCTTAGGTTTTTATTTGCATTATTCTTTATACATAATGTAAGAATTACTTTTTGCAATGATATTTAGGACTGGATGTAATCTCCACGAGCAGACAAAACTAGAATACATAAAGGAGAGAAGGATGAACAGCGCAAATGACAAACATAAAGACATCTGAATTCTCAACCTTTTTTTTTTTTTCTCTTTCTCTGTATCTTTTATCTTTCTTTCCTCTTGAGGGGTATCGATATATTCGGCTTGTAGTCCATGATTACATGTACGGTCTATGTGAGCCTGGGAATCGAGGCCGCTTACGTAACGGGTGGAGTATTTTTTTGTTGCCCCGACTGGCACGGGTGGTGAACGAGGTAGCTAGACGGTTGTCGCGACAGTCGGAGTCCACTGTGGTGCCTGCTTGCCCAGGTCACGGTTGATTGTCCCTACTCTAGGTAATCATTGTTAAAACTAGAAATTACGTTTTCTACACAGCACCAGTTCAAAGTGGTGAGGAGAGAGTTAGAGTGAGAGTGGGATGTATATTGATGTTTTATCTGTAAGGATATAGCATCGAAAAACAATTCCTATATGCTTCATGAGGAGCGACGAGGAGGTCAACAGTACTGTCGTACTTGTAGTACTAAAACAAACACAATTCCTACATTCCCAGCATGTACATAGAATTGATGACGATCGAAGCTTGTCTTCCCTATTTCTTATATACTCCAAATCTGTATAGCTAAAAATCTCCACAAAGAGACATTTTTTGCAGGGGATTGGGGAGGGGTTCATGTTTTTTACATCTCTCCCTTTATTGTCTGCAAATTTGACATGGTGCGAGTTTTTGTTTTTACTCTCATGTCGTGCTCCCTGTAATTTCCGAGGTGACTTTAGTATCAACAGTACGTCCTACCACTCTGACAAGAAGTTGTACCAGAAGTAACAGCATGAGCAGTGTATAGAGTCTTTGTTTGACAGTTCTTCGCAGTCTGAACTTTGAGCTGTACATCTAGGGTTGGTTTCCGTTCAGTAGAACACTCGGAATCTTGTCCAAACATACACAAGCGCCACTTCACAGCTGAGGTATGTGCAAAGACCGAAGTTGCATCGTACATCAGTGGCTTGCAGCAGAGGTGTTTGTGGTTCTGCATTCTTACATCTCTTCCTCTTGTACCAGTCTCAAGCTTCGATCGTCATCAATTCTCGTACATGGCTGGGATGTAGTGGATTGGTTTTGTTTTTAGTATTTACAAGTACATTTTCGTCCTAACCCTGACAAGCATGTTCAGATAGAAGGTATTCACCTCAGCGCTCAGAAACCTACAGCAAGGACTGGTCGGCGTGAGGAAGACATTTTAATTGCCAGGTCTAGTCGGCGGTGCTGTGATCTTACCCCCTTTTGTCCGGGTAGTAATTGGAGAGATTGGACCGCTAGCAGTCCGCACATAATACAATCTGGGAGTCATGCTGTAATGTGCAATAAAGGATATGGAATTATATCCTGACACCAAGGGGGACGTATAGGTTTCATGCTGATACGTTCTACGCAATAAACTTTGTACAGTGATCAGTTGTAATGATCCTGAGAAGTACGTAGCCAAAGTAAAACATAGCTTCTGGTACAGATAAGATCAAATGAGTATTTTAATATTCTTTTATTATAATTAGCCTGCCATTTCAATAAATTAGTAGCGGAGCTGCTTTCATGTACCAACACTACTGATAACCTAGAGTTGTTTCCCTTTTACACTTTAACAATCGCAAGCAAAGTATCACTGCAAAAAGTAATTCTTACATTAAGTATTAAAAGATCATGTAAATAAAACACGAAAAATATAAAGAAATAACGAGCCGCAGTAGAAATAATTTGCTTTAATAGAATTTAACAATTTTAAGTAAAAAATATTTAAAATATATGTTTGTGTTACCAAGCTGAATATTACGTAAAGCTAAATGCAAGTGTTTCCGGTTTGTGGCGATTATTACTCGATTGCCGCGTCATGAAAACTCTCGCACTAGATGACGCCTTGCCACACTTTTACGCGATGAATCATCTAAACATTTTGCAATACTGTTCGTTATCAGTGTAAGACAAGATAATCGTCCCCCGTAAGGGACTTCAATATTAACGATTTAGAGAACTGCCTGAGGGTTAGGGACTTGCTCACTCTACCAAAAGGGTCGGCTGGTGACGTAGTTTCTCCAGGACTGGCCAAACGTATCCCTCCGTGAGAAAAACAAATGAAAAAACAAGTCAGATTTGAGAGTTAGTTACGGTATACGCTCTTGATTAACCGCAGAAGGAGGTTCTCGTCCTTCATAGTTTCATCCGTACACCAGTTCCTCTGGATTGTTCACGGCAAAGCGTCATGTATATTAATAAGTTTCTGTTCTTATTCAGCTTTATTTTGTACTTCCATAGGGGGACTTCATAATAAGTTGATTTTGAGAACATGACGGACGTAATAGGCTTACCCCACTCTGCCACGGGTCGGCCTGGTGTGTTAAATACCACAAGATCGGTCCCTCTCCCTGAACTGGGGAGAAAAAGCACTTTAATTGTCTATTTATTTATATATATAACTTTAACCCTATTCGTTCTGTTACTTATATACATTCATTCCTACTCAATAGCGCGTCACAAAAATGAAAGCGTTAAGGGATTCTAAGGCAAAATAAAACTGCTTAGAATCGCGTAAGGTAGGATAAATTTGACTCTCGTCTATTATATGTGTTCTGTGAAAATGTTGAAGGTTTTATAGAATGTTGTGTTTAATTAGAAGAATGACACGGGACCTTTTTTTTGCTTCCACAGGATCTCGTTTCTCCGTCACGTGACCCTATGACGTGTGGTTTCCAAAGTGAGACCATGCTCGAGAATGTGCTGCACCCGACTTGCACGAAAAGATGGAAAGATTCAAAAATTTCTTTCATCAGTTTCCGACGACAGAGCCTTACAAGCCTTAAACACAGAGTGCGCATACGATTAACAGACGACGTCAATTTCGCAATGATACAGATACAGACACTTCCTGTCAGAGATGACGTCAACAAGACTCTGACTCAAAGAAGCCTGTCTGCTTGACTATCTCTGGGAAGCTATCGTGGTACCGGCGGAAGGCAACAAGGGTCGTTTTCACTGGATTTTTTTCAATTTTTATAAATACGCAACACGAATGTGCAAATAAGTGGTAATTAAGTAAGAACGAATCCTTTGTTTCTCCTGTATTGCTCTCGTGCTCTGTAATTGTAAACAAATATATTTTTGAAAAATGTTTGACCATGCCCCAGAGCCTTATCACAAGCCTTGAGTATCCCTTTAATTACAGTTGAAGTGGCGACCCTGACACTCCAGAACTGATTCGACTCGAATTGTTTAAATTAAGCATCAATAAACACAGTGAGGCAAAATTTGGGCGTGCACATCAATAGTGGATCACAGTTTGGTTATTATCGGATTGAACTTTGGCATCCCACCAAAGAGATCCTGTCCAAACCGTACACAAAGCCCCCTCACAGCTGAGGTATGGCATAAACCGCATCGTACATCAGTGGCTGCAGTAGATGTGTTTGTGGTTATGCATCCCATCCTTCCCTCTCTTTTTCGGTTCAAGCTCGATCGGTCATTCAATTCTCAATGTGCAAAAGTTATGATATTAACCAAATTGCATTACTGCCTAAACAAACCCTAGAATAATGCATTCCTCAAACACGAGCACTACTGACTCATGGTTATTTTGAGTCAGTCTTTGCATTCTTACACTGATGTTCGTGTCTGTTTGTCAACGTGGCTTGAGTTGGTGCCAGAGACCGGGACTATGGAAGAAGAGAACGCAGTAATATACATCAAAGAGGGTGGAAAAGTCCATTATGTCTGATGGCGTTATTAATATGAATGGAACACTTTTTTTTTATATCAAAAGTCCCATTATGGTGTCTGTGTTTTGGTGGGTTTTTTTTGTTTTTTTTGGTAAAGCACTTTTGATGTGGTGATGTAAAGTGCTACATAAATTAACTTTATTATTTATATTTAATTGGTTGGGCGCAGGTATGTAAATGTTTGTGTCCAACCAGCTCGTTGACTGTTGAGGCAATAACTGGTTCATCATTTTCTTGACCAATGATTGGAGAGCAGAAACCCAACCGTTCTTTCACCCATATCAATGTTGCTAGCTGCGCAAGGAGAGTTCAATTTAGCGGGCTACAGTGACCCTTTGGCTAAATTTCTGGTTAAGCGCATTAAAACCGCCAAGCTTATGGACTTCTCTTCCTACCACTTAAAAGTTTTCTTCATTGGCTAAAAGATTTAAAAAGTGAGGACTTTCTGTGCTGTCTATGAATAATTAAACATTAAATTTATACAAGCGACATGATCACACGAAGGAGCACTCTCCTCAGCATTGATACGACCAGTATGCGTGACAGATAAACAACCGGCAGACAATGAAAAACGAAATATAGAAGATTGCAACGAGATCATGAAAGCAAACTGATATTTTACTTTTTGTAAATGTTATATTACCAGATAAATATACTTTATAAATATAAATTTAATTCATTATAGTTTTGGATAGACATAAGATACTTATAAAAGGCAGCCGAAACAAACAGAAAGAAAAATGTTGATAAGAAGAAAGAGGAAGGAAGGAAGGATGGGTAGACAGGAAAAAAATCTTATTGCAATATATGTTTTTCTTATTTCTATTTATTTTTTTAGTGACTCAAAATGCCTTTGTTTCTTTTTTGCCTCGCTCTTTGGAGCTTTTTTTTTTTAACCAAATATTGTTCCCTCTTATTTTGTCTTTAACTTCGTATCGTATTCTGAAAGAATATGCCAAGATGGTTCGCATGAGTAAAAAAATGTTTTGTGTGTGCTGAGGCAGAGGTTGACAGCGGATTTTCAATCAGTCTTTGCAGGCCTCCATACCTCAGAAAAACCGCGCATCTTTTTATCAAGAATGCCAATTCTACGTTGACACGGTATAGGTGAAAGTTACAAAAACTCAGGTAAAGAAACGTTGAAACCCTGTTGCAGCTCTCTCGCTCTTTCAATCTCTGGCCGCGCAAGCCTTTGTTTCACTCTCTACCACTGAATCTGCCTTGTCGTCTTTCTTGTCGTCCCCTGGCCCCTGGGTCCGGACGATCTGCAGCGCCTGCATGGCGGCGCTGCTGGCGGAACATTCCGGCGTGACTCGCGTCGAAACTCGAAGCGTTCCGGAAGGCCGCTGACGGCGACCGGCTTCCTCCACCAGTTCGAAAACCACAGGGCGCAGGGAGGGGGCTGTCGGTGGGTCTCATCACATCATCGTATCATTCGGGGACACTGGATCGACGCAGAACAAATTTGTGTAAAAAATAAAAATCCGCAAGGAATAAAAATTACCGTCGATGAAAAAAATGATGTATTCAGTCTCAAAAGCTACTTGCGCCAGAATTTCGCCTTTACAGTTACTGTAGCAACCAGCTTAATACTGACCAGCTTCCACTGAGTAGTAAGTGACGTCACGGCTCCCACAAAACCCTGGCACATGCTTCTGGCAGCTGCTGACCACCCGGAAGTGTTATATCTTCCACGGCTGCGACGTTGGGACTCTCACATCGTCATTATTAATCCGCGAGGAACTGAACGTGGATAGCTGCGTAAGAAAAAATCTGGTCCAAAGTTGGTTATAGAAAAACACGATGTCAAGGTCCATCACTGCACAACAACGTGTCAACAACGTGTCAACAAAGTCGACGGTGTATGGAGATGGGGAAGCATGTCTAGGTTCGACCAAAATGATAAGTACAAGCTAAGGCCAATGGTTTTAGGGAACAACATGCGAACGTTAGAACAACTGTTCTCGTCGTCTGACAGTTCAGAAAGCGTTTGGACGTGCCTTTCTTTCCACATTCTTTCGACAAGAATAAAACCCACATGCTTCAGGATCGGATTTCTTGATCGTTTTATTTAATCCTTCTTATCTATCCGTAGATTGATTTGCCTTGTATACGCTTTAACTACTTCCATTCAACCTGAAATTTTTTAAGCTAGTATTCACCAGATTTTAACTGGGTTTTGTTGATATTAAGTAAATGTAAAAATCTACTACAGTATCTCTTTTAGCAAAAACATTTATCGATAAATCTCATCCCTACAGTCGTGACTGGGTAAGCAAGTAGTTTGGCAATGTCAACTGTAACATTGTTTCAAATTCTTATGGGCAAAATTAAGGCTTCCATCAAAAAGTATCATTGTATGGAAAACCATTAATCAATGTTTGTAATTTAAGACAAGTAGCATGCATTATTTAAGCCCATAACTTTTTTTCTAAAACTTTTTTAAGATGTGTGACACTAAAAGAGTTATCTATCCAAAGTAACTTACATTCAGACCCGCATGACCGACAGCAAGTCATCGTAGGGTGTCCACCGTTCGGGTGTTAGGATAACACACAAAGATCTCCTACGAGCGAAGACGCCATAGGCCACGATCTGTACACACAAACACACAAACATACGCACACCACGTGTTCAAACAACTCCAATATGTATACAAAAATTGTTCTTTGATGCGAGCCACTTTCCCACGCGCGCGACACACACAACACTGTGTTTAACCTGGAGTGAGCGATAGAGTAGTAAGTTCAAGAACAATTTCATTTACAATTGTTCCCATCTCACGTGGCTCTTCAAAAAACTATATGTGGACCGATCAGTAAGCGTAGATAGCGAATACTTTAGAATTTTGAAAAAAAAAAAACTGACTTACTGGAGGAGACACGTAGTGAGCGTAGAGATCTTGGATGGGTCCTTGGGCCCATCGGTCTGTTACCGCGAAAGTCTGGACCACTTGTACACGGGTGTGGCCAGCTGGGTGCAAAAGGGCCTCCACTTTTCTGTTCGCAGAAGCCATTTTCTTGTGGTACTTGACACAGTCCATAAGGAAAGTATTCGCTCGGGGATTGTCTCGAGTCTGAAAGTTGACATAATAAATGTTTTTTATAGAGCACGTTTCGCTGCTAGTAAGTGTGTTCAGGAGATTCAAGATAAGAGCAGCACGAGTAGGCAAACGTCTGGCGTTATAAGTAGGGGGAGAGAAGAGGGGAAAGAAGATAGAAAAAAGGATGAGACCGAGGATACTCACTGAAAGAGGTGGGGCTTGTTCAAATACGGCACTGCGAACGATGCACGGTTTTCAAAAGATAGAGTTAGAGAAGGAAAAGAAGTCGCTCTCTATCTCATATATAAGCGTGCTAGCGATGAAAGATCCATCATGAGCACACTAGAGAACCTACGGCTGTGGGTGTCACCACCTAAAACATTTGTTCTGGATCAGACCCCACGGCGAACGAAACCGAAAAGAAAACACAGAAACGAGTGTAAGGAGTTGACCAGTATTTCAATGGCGTGGTTCCAGAAAGCAGCTGGCGCCAAGAGCTTGTTTACGAGATGGATTGTCCACGAGCCAAAAATCATGAGGACTCTAAAACGGAGAATCAGGTCCAAGAATATCCTGCCCTGCGCCGGCGCCAGTGGGCTGAATCCGGTCGTGGCTTGGTGACGAGAGTCGCTTATTATTTCTGCTTCTACTGGGTAGCTTGTGAATGCCAAATGCCAAGTCCCCACCCACAGTTCACCCTCTCTCTCTCTAGAGTTTACCACCCACAAACAAACCCTTCAACCACCGTTTCATGACGGACCTTTCCTTATATACTAACGAGCTTATTCAGCTACAGGCAAAAGAATACACTAGTAAACACATGCTCACCCATCTGTGACAGCCAGCCACGTAGATGAACCTCTCATGACCGCGACGCCCTTCTTGCCACCTCGACCACCAGCGTTATCTCTATCTCTACTATCCTCTTACCAAGCCTCCACCGCCCGTTAATCGCAACTGACGACAAAGGAACGAGAAGCAGCGATGTACTTCATCTTCTCATTTAATACTCTCCCAGGGCTGGGGAAACGAAAATGATAACACAGAGGGTCAGATTAACCACTTCGAGCTAGCAAGACTCGGTTGTGCGGGCAAGAAACAGCGACGGAAGGTGTGTAACACGATGGGGAATCTTTTCTCGTATATATCTTGAGACTCGGTTATATAGGGGAAAAGCGTGCTCGTTTCTGACCTCTCTATATATATTCTCTCTATTTTGGTGATGATGCTGAAGGTCCACCATTATCTCCGTGTATCGTCTTGACATTCTTCCACCCAATCCTCAAGTAGAGGTCACCACCATCCCGCCCTTTCAACACTGTTCCTCAGCACAAGCGTCTAATATAGTACAAATATACTACCGTAGATTACTTCCAGGCTGCATGCAACCGAAGAAGTCCAAAATTTGGACTCAGTTAACTCTTTCAATCAGATTAATTACAAGACACAAGAGGAAAGCTCGCTATACGATCACACATGTCAGCCAAAAGACAGATGTACCTCCGCAGGAAAGAAAAATCGTTTATCTCCAGAGCTTGTAAACGTGTGGCTTAGCAACATCACTGTAATTTTTTTAAAACTTTGAAGCCACAAATTATATGCCCCACTTATAACAACAGCATTTTTTTTAAACGGAAATAGGAGAGTATAGTTCCTTTTTCTCGATACATCTCTCAAACCCCACTCCCTCTCTTCAGAACTTCTTCAATTATTCGTGTGCGTGCAGCACATTCTTATTAGAGACTTAGGAGCAACACGTCACACCACACATTAGGTGACAAGGACAATCACAGAACAAGTTGAGAAAAGAGAACGGAAATCTCGCTAAAATAACCAGTGCATGAGCTGGCATCTAAATGGTGTCGCTTAAGAATGTCGCTCTCACGTGCCTTCCTGTCAGTGATCCCGAGACGAAATGCTAGCTGCCTGATATTCGCCAGAAGCAGGCACGTGCACGACTGTCGCGACACTGGAAACTTCTCTGGTGCTCGTGCCTACTGTCTTTGGAACTGCTCGAGCTGATTGTTGATATGCACGCGGTCTTGTGGGCAGCGGTGATTGCATTAGTGATGCAGTGATACCTCTGCTTGTTATTAGAACATAATATAATAATAATAATAATAAAGTTTTTATGCGATTTTCAATGATTACTTACAGCCCTTTATAGAAGTGATAGACAAACCTTTCCTCATAAGTGGAATCACAAACACCATGTAGCCATATTCGCATGTAACATAGTCAAGGTAAACACAGACGCAGGTTATGCACGCTCATGGTCAGGACAGGGTCGCAGTGAATTATAAGGATCTGTTTCTGAAACCTTTTTAGCATACCACAATTAAGTGATGTACATTGTGTGGAACAACATGCATGGTTTTCTTACATACTCCCAAATTTATAGCTAAAAATCTCCACAAAGAGACATTTTTTGAGGGGATTGGCGGAAGGGTTCATGTTTTACATCTCTCCCTTCATTGCCTGCAAAATTTGACATGGTGCGAGTTTTTGTTTGACTCTCATGTCGTGCTACCCTACAATTTCCGAGGTGACTTTAGTATCAACAGTACGTCTACACTCTGACAAGACAGTTGTACCAGAAGTAACAGCCATGAGCAGTGTATTATAGAGTTTTGTTTGACACTTCTTCGCAGTCTGAACTTTGAGATGTACATCTGTAGGGTTGGTTTCCGTTCAATAGACACTCGGATCTTGTCCAAACCATACACAAGCTAACTCACAGGCTGAGGTATGTCAAAGACCGGAGTGTGCATCGTACATCAGTGGCTGCAGCAGAGGTGTTGTGGTATGCATTCTTACATCTCTTCCCTCTTTTACCGGTCTCAAGCTTCGATCGTCATCAATTCTCGTACATGCTGGGATGTAGTGGAATTGTGTTTGTTTTAGTATTACAAGTACGACAGTACTGTTGACCTCCTCGTCGCTCCTCATGAAGCATATAGGAAATTGTTTTTCGATGTTATATCCTTACAGATAATTATTGAGATAAAACATCAATGTACATCCCACTCTCACTCTAACTCTCTCTTCACCACTTTGAACTGGTGCTGTGTAGAAAACGGAATGTCTAGTTTTAAAGGCCGAAGTCGAAATGGGCGTGTTTTCAAATGGTTTCGCCCGTGCGAGGGAAGGTAGAGAGTACACGGGGTCAGTACCAGCGGTCAGTTTTCCCTAAATCTACCCTGGCCCCGAGGCAGGGTGGAGATCGCAAGCGATAAACCGAGCCATAAAACGTGTTTCTCAGCGAGTACTGGTGTTGGCATGTTAGAAAGCTGGAGTGAAAGCGTTTGCAGATGAACATACTGTTCAGGGTTAGGACCGACAATTGAATGTATTCTCCATCAAATACAAAAATAGGGAGAAAGCAGATGAACAGCGGAAATGACACAAACACAAAGACAACCGCAGTTTTAAAACTTTATTTTGAATGCTTTCGTCTATCTGTTTATATCTCTCTATATCTTTCTTCATACTCATAAGGGATGATGATATTCAATATTTTCCCTGGTGACTGACATAGAAATATCTGTTTTGAGTGCAATGTTCGTATTTACAATATAGGCAACAATTACACTACCTGTAACACAGATTCCATCCACCATCTACAACAGCGGGCCCCACGCGTTCCATATTTGTCTGTTGGGTGAGTACAGACAAGGTGAATAACATTGTAGGTCACGTGCATACACATTCAGTCTCGTGCACGCTGCTGGTCAAAGTGAAGATTTCAAAAATGGGTGGACATGTGCTGATCATGTTTGGTTGTCCTAACGGAGGATGACATGTGCAGCCAGGAGCACCACTGGTGTGGGTGCGAGAGGATGTAATGAAAGTATGAAATGCCTCAGATGCATCCATTCAAAAGGAAGTTCCTTCGCCGTACCTGGCAATTAAATAAGTTAGTGAGAACTAGAGTTGTAAGAAACATCGAAACGGAGAGGTGGACGTTGCTAAAAGTTATATAAAGTTGGGATAAAAAAAAAACTGGCACAAGTAGAAAAGCGAACCTCTGCAAGACTGGCGCCTCAGCTCGTGGACTTTCAGTGGTTCTGAATGTTGATCTAAATATGAGATGAAAGGGGGATCGAAGGTGGTTTTGAAACTGTGTAAAATAATTAAACGATTTCAGTTGCAACTATATTTAGCAATAAAACGCCTTTCTCAGCCGACTAGTACTTGATGTAGGGTCTAAGAAAGTGAGGCGAAACGCTTCTATCTGAACATACTGTCTTCCTTCACATCTTTCTTTTTTCATAAGGAGGGGATAATAATATTTAATACTTTCAGTTCATTGCTGTTCAGCTTGGAAACCGTTTCACTTCAGCTTTCGACCGGGCAACACAAGTACTCAGCTCAGAAGACATTGCTTGCTAGGCGAATGTAGAGCCAGTTGACAGTAGGTTCACATAGAAGCGTTTCGCCTCATCGCTCAGCACCCTGCGGCGTAAGATGGGTCGGGTAGGAAGACGTTTTATGGCCAGGCCACTCGGCGGTGCCGTCTGATCTCTACCCCGCCTTTGTCCAGGTAAGTAGTAATTTGAGACGACTGGAACAACAAATAGTCAGCACCGCGTGTACTCCTACATTCCCGTGCACGGGCGAGTACCACTGTCTTTTCCTCCGGACACAAAACTTCGGCCTTTAAGCAATGATTACCTAGAGTATGGGTTCCGGTCAACTGTGAAGTGGGCAGCAGGCACCACAGTGGCCTCCGACTGTCGCTATCGTCTAGCTACTCGTTACACCCGACACCGAGCCAGTCGGGGCAACGAAAAACTACGTCACCCGTTACGTAAGCGAAGGCTAACAATTCCCCCACGGCTCACCATAGACCGTACCTGTAATCACGAACTACAAGCGAAAATATATTGATACCCTTATGAGGAAATAAAAATAAAAGATATAGAGAAAGAAAAAAAAAAAAGCAAAGGTTGAAATTTATTCAGTCTGTCTTTATGTTGTTTGATCATTTTGCGCTGGTTCATCCTTCTCTCCTTTGTGTATTCTTTTTTCTCTGTTTGTGGAGAATAATCCAGTCCTAACCTGATGGTATGTTACATATAGAAGTTATTTCACCTTAGCGCTCAAACCTCAAGCAAGGACTGGCTCGGGTGAGGGAAGACTTTTAATTGCCAGAACTAGGTCGGTCGGTGGCCTGTGTCTCTACCGCCTTTTTTGTGCGGGTAGTAATTGGAGACGATTGGCCGCTAGCAGTCCGCAAATAATACAATCTGGAAGTATAAGCTGTAAATGTGCGATAAAATCGAAAGGAAAAGGTAGAGGGGCAGAGCTTGTATAGACAACCTCGCGGTGTCTAGTTTGGCTCTGGTGTGTGTTGAATTTTGGACAACCCATTATAAAATGGCGGGTAAGAGAGGGAAGAAAGAGCAACAATAACTAACAACAAAGTATAGTTTGCAACTGGAAAATTCATCTATAATTTTATTTGCAGCACAAGTTCTCAAACTCTACTTTACAGATAATATATGTCGCTAGGACAACCAACAGATGATCGTACATGTCCACCATTTTTTTGGGAAATTCTTCACTTGGAGTGAAATCGAGGTGCACGAGACTGAATGTGTATGAACGTGATCTACAATGTCATCACTTGTCGTACTCACCAACAGACAAACATATGGCGCTATTGTTTGGTGAATAGGCTTTGTGTTATCACGGTGTGAATTGTTGGCCATTTTGTTAAGGTACGAACCTATTGGCCACTGTCCAACAGACAGATTGTACTGATTTGTCAGTCACCAGAGGATTAAACTGAAAATATGTGAAGAATCATCATCCTTATGAGAGCAAAGATATGCGAGAGATAAAGACAGATAGGACGAAAGCAATAAAAATAAAGTTTTAAATTCGTTGTATTTGTGTTTGTGGCATTTCCATTGTCATCTTTTCTTCCTTATTTTTTTTCTCTATTAATGGAGCATACATTAAATTGCGGTCTAACCACTGACAGCATGTTTCAGTTGCAAACCGTTTCATTTTATTTCTAAATTCGTCGCCAACACACAAGTTACGTTCGGTTGAGAAAGACGTCTTTTTATTGCTCGTTTAGTTTCCGCTGTGATCTTCGGACCAGGGTAGCATTAGTGGAAAACTGACCGCTGGTAAAAGAGTTTAGCAACTGTGTATCATTCTTCCCTGGCACAGGCGAGACACCATTTTAAACACGCTTACAAGAAATCGGAAAGACAGCGATGAGAGAGAGAGAGATAAACTAAGTTTTTTAAGATATTGTTGGTACATCAACTTGTGAACATTCCTGTATGTACTCTTTTGTTTACATTCTTTATTTCATACTGAGTGATTGTGTTGTATGAGGCAAATGTGAATGTATGTGGTTTCAGAAAGTTATCATTGCGCGACTCTGAGCCACAATACGAACCATTTACAGCGGTCAGCGGCCTCTAATGCAGCATCACAATCTTCAATCACATCTTTGCCAGCACAATGAAGTATTATTATGTAGAACATAAATAACGTATAAGCATTAATTTATTTGAATATTTCCAATTATAGATTTCATAAAGAGCATGCGGTCATGTACCATATATCTTTTATTACAAAATAGTAAAGACTTCTATGGACTTCTATAGTAATCAACTGTCCGCCGCATCCCCTCACTCCTGATTATTTTTTATTATAAACTCTTAAAGTTTCTAGATGCAACAGAAAATGCAGGTGTAATATATTAGTGCATGTGACTTGCCTCGTAACAATACATTCTATGCATGTAGGTAAGAAATGAAGTCTACTTTTATTTCTAATCTGTCTAAAGAATTTTAAGAGCGTTTTGTGGCGTGTGGTGTATGAGACCAAAGTAAGCAGGGACTCAAAATACATAAGTTGACTTCCTTCTTGTTGTGTTATTGGTTTGTGGGTATTAAGGTGGCACTCATAAACTGTCCAGTTAGAAAACACACAAGAGACACGCTTCATGTCGGCTTCCGCCCCAAGTATATTGAATCTCTTAACCGGAACTAAACTTTTACGGATTGTTCATTTTGGGAATAAGGCCGAACAATTGCCTTATGTCACACCTTTCTTTAAAATGGACATTGTTTCAATATAACTTAATTAACATTAATTTTAATATTCTTGAATTTCCTATTCAAGTCTATGTGCGTTTGATTCGAGTCAATCATTTCAAGTCAAGTCTCTGTGGGATCTTGATGATGCGACCACTCTTGGTAGTCTTGACAGGGCTGGTCTGGAGGAGCGATGACTTTGGACGCTGGCACCTTCTGGCTGCGGCTCCTGGACATGGCTCTGGATTGGCAACAGGATGTCTGGATCGTCTGAGTGTGTACCAGACAAGGGGTCGAGATCCTCTTCGGACTTTGGGTTTGTTGGAATAAGGACGACTAAGAGTCTTAATGGGATAGGTCTGGGATTCTCGGGATTGAGATCTCTGGGAATCAAAGACGGCGGTTGCGTCGTTGGCGACGTAGGGAGTCTCTACCTCATATGACCTGTTGGAAGAACTTGATGATTGTCCCTGGTGTCCTGGGTTGGCTTCACCCAAACTGGCTGACCTGGTTCCAACTCAGCGGCTGGTCTGGCAGCGGTGTGCTCTGTCGAAGTTCTGTTTATATTTCAATTCTGCATCTCGTCTTTCTTATGAAAGTCCTTCCTTTCTTTTCCTTTTCTCGGAAACTGAGATGGTATTGTGGGGACATGGTGCGTAGTCTTCTCCCGAACAACAGTTCTGCTGACTGAGACCTTGCTGAAGTGGCGTAGCGCGATATGTGAGAATCGCTAAATAAGGATCATCTGCCTTCTTCAGATTGATTTCACAGTTTGAACGGCGCGTTCGGCTTCGCCATTCGCTTGTGGATAGTACGGGCTGCTTGTTGTGTGTGAGTGAACTCGTACTGTTGAGCGAACGTTTGGAACTGCTTGCTGGAGAACTGCGGCCGTTGTCTGAGATGACGATTTGTGGAATTCCATGGCGGGAAATATGCTCTTAACATGGTTGATGACTGTTCCGCGAAGTATTCTTCAGTGTGCCAACTCAATATAACGTGAATAATAGTCACCACTAGTAAGTACTGTTCTTTTTCAGTTCAAAGATGTCCATGCCAACTTCTGCCAAGGGAATGCTGGTGTGACAGAGGGAATGAGTGGCTCAGGGGAATTGGCCTCTCCTTGAATGCAAATTGTGCACTTCTGTACCATGGACTCTATCTGCTTAGAAAGCTTTGGCCACCAACGCTCTCTCTGGCCAGGCACGACATTTTACGATGCCTTGATGTCCAATGTGAAGTCTGTGGAGATTCTGTTCTCAGTACTTCAGGGATGATCAGTCTTGATCTGTAGAGAAGAAGTCCATCATGTTCTGTGACTTCTGAAACGTACTGTCCAAAACGCTTTCAGTTCTTCATGTTCTGGACTAGAACGTGGCCATCCATTGTGGAGATAATACAGCACTGTCTTTACAAACAGTATCTCTTGCAGTCTCGTTCTTGATTTCTTCGATGCGTTTTTTCACTCGCTGGCAGCTCTGAATCACTTGCTTGATGAAGATCTCTTCCTCTTCACTTCTCTCATCTGTCTGAGCGTTTCTGCTGGGGCTCGTGAGAGTGTGTCAGCAGTCACGATTCTTGCTTTTGTGTAGACAATGTTGTACTTGAACCTCATCAGGCGCATGCGGAATCTCTGAATTCTCGGAGGTAGATCTTCAGGTTCTTTGTTTTCAGTAGAGCCAATAATGGCTTGGTGTCGTTTCGATTGTCAGATCACGAAGTCCTGTGATGTAGTCACAGAACTTTTCAACGCCCAAGTCACTGCGAGTGCTTCACGCTCAACTTGCGCGTACCTGCGCTCAGTTTCCGTCATACTTCTTGAAGCGTAGAAAACTGGCTTGAGGTGACCATCTGACTGTTTCTGAAGTAATACTGCACCGAGACCGAAGATGAAGCATCTGTTTGAGACGACGGTCGTTTTGTCAGTACCATAGTGTGCCAACACTGGAGCTTCAGTCAGCTGTTTCTTAATCTTCTCAAACGAGGTTTCTGAGCAGTGTCCAACACCACTCTATGTTTTTCTTGAGCAGTCACGTAGCGGTTTGCTGTCGTTTGCGAGGTTAGGGCCTGCAAACTTCGCAACGTGGTTAACCATTCCTAACAATCTTCTGAGATCAGAAATGTTGTCTGGCTTGGGAAAAATTCTTCACAGCAGAACAGTTTCTCTGGGTCGATGGCGATCCATCTTTCGATATGATGTGCCCGAGAAAGGATATCTTCTCTCTTTGGCAAACTGGCACTTCTCGTCGTTCAGGGTAATGCCCGCTTCTTGAAGCGTCGACAATCACTTTCTTCAAGTAAACGATCATGTTCTTGCTTGTTCTTACCGAAAATGAGCAGGTCGTCAATGTCACAAATCACATTTTCATGGTTCGTCAGAAGTTGAGACATTCGTCGTTGAAATACTTCTGGCCCTGAACTTATCCCGAAGGGTAAGCGTGTATAACAGTACCTTCCAAAAGGTGTGATGAAGGTTGTTAACTCCTGACTTCCTTCATCCAGTGGAAGTTGATGGAAACCCTTTTTGCAATCAAGCTTTGTGAACATTTTTGCTCCTGACAGCTGGGCTAACAGTTCATCTGTTGACGGTAACGGGTAGTTCTCTCTGCGAACTGCTTCATTTAGTTTGCTCAGATCGACGCAGATTCTGACTCTTTCGTCGCTTTTGGGCACCACTACTATTGGGGCGCACCAATCACTGGGCTTGGTGACTGTGCGAATCCTCCCTGTTCTTCAAGTGATCCAATTCTGCCTTGACTTTCTGTTTCAAGGGCAAAGGTAGCGTCTGGAGCTGCTACTGCATATGGAACAGCTTGTTCTTTCAGACGAATCTTGTAAGGATCTTGTAGACTTCCTAGTCCTCTGAAAAGTTTGGGAATTCTTCCTTGTACGTTTTTCGTGGTCCTCTATAACTGTGTTGATTCTCTCAATCAACTTCAAAGCTGTAATGGCTGGTCGACCTAGCAATGGTTCTTCAAGTGTTTTACGACATACACATCTGCAGTGCAGAGACATTCTTGTATGTCAGTTTTGCATTGAACATGCCTTCCACAGCTATTCAACACGACCTGGACCAATACAGTTTCTTGCGCACCTTCTGCATGGTCGCTTGGCTGCTGGAACTGCGGTCTGAGGTACGACGGTAACATCAGCTCCGGTGTCAAGCTTAAACATATTCTCTGTGTCTTCCATCAGGAGACTGACTTTCCAAGGATCTGTTGTCACACTGCCTACAATCATACCATGTAAGCTTCTTCGTCTTCTTCTTCTCTTCACTGTGTGAATCGTAGAAGAACCTGAAGAGCGACAGACTGCAGCGTAGTGACCAAATCTTGGAACATTTTCTGCATTTAGCGTTCTTTGCAGGACAACATCTCTGTTGTGGGACCTTTTCCGCATCTAGAGCATGGCTTAGTCTCTGGTTTCCCCGAAGGCCTGGCTTCGTACCGCAACGAACTTTTCGCTGACCTTTCTGAATCTTGTTGATGTTTTCTCAACTGTACTTTCTCGCTGTTGCTTGCCAACATCGAGTGTGCTTGAGTCTTGGACGTCTCATGAGCTCTGCAAATTTCTATTGCTTTCTGGAAGCTTGAGTGTTTTCTTCTGCAACAATTTTTCACGCATAGTGTCATCTTGAACACCGATCACAAGTCTGTCACGAATCATGCGGTCAACATCTTTGAAATCACATGATTTTGCTAACTTGCGTGAAAACTGCGACGTAAGTATCAACTGACTCATCCATGTTTTGGTTTCGGCTATGAACTTGTAGCTCTCATACATCTATGTGTGCTACCCAAACAAAAGTCGTTGAACTTGTCGATGACAGTCTGAATATCTTTGTCGTTCTCCCCTTCTGCAAAGGATAATCCTTCATAGATTTTGTGCGTCCTCACCAATGCAAGCTAATAGAACTGCACAACGATAAGCCTGAATCTTCTTTATCAAGGCGCGTAGCTACCTCATAGTTCTGCACTGACGAATAAATTTTTTTCCAATTTACTTCAATGTTAGAAGACAAATCCAGCTTTGAGGGAACAGGAACGTTTGCAGTGAGTGTGTCTCTGATGTGTCTCCGCCATCTTGCGAGAAATGTCACTTTGCGAACGTACGACGCAATATTCAAAATGAGAAAAACGTGCCACCTGAAAGTTTCTGGAGAAATCACACAGCTAGCACTTTGCTGCTCACTTCTGACACCATGTTGTGTTATTGGTTTGTGGGTATTAGAAGGGTGGCACTCATTAAACTGTCCAGTTAGAAAACACAAGAGACAGCTTCTTGTCGGCTCCCGCCAAGTATATTTTGAATCTCTTAACCGGAACTAAACCTTTTACGGATTGTTCATTTTGGGAATAAGGCCAACACTTGCCTTATGTCACACTTCTGTTATTAAATCCGAGATCTGTATATCTCTAAAGATATCGCGTATTAGCCAAAAATATAATACAAATGAGAATCAAACCATCTGAGTATATGGAATTATATCCTGACACCAGGGACGTATATAGGTTCATGCTGATACCGTTCGACGCAAATAAACTTTGTAAAGTGAAAGTAGTAAATTGTTCCTGAGAGTAAGTAGCAAGTTAAACATCGCTCCTGGTCCAGAATAGATCAAATGAGTATTTTTATATGCTTTATTATAATTAGCCTGCCATCTCATAAATTTAGTAGCGAGCTGCTTCCATGTACTAACACTACTGAAATCTAGAGTGTTTCCCCTTTTACACTTTACGCTATCTAAAGTCAAAATATATTGCAAAAGTAATTCTTACATTAGGGTATAAAGAATAATGTTAATAAAACTACGGAAGAAATAAAAAAAATAATAACTCCCGCAGTTAGGAAATAAATTGCTTTACATTTATGCAAAACTTTTAAAGTAAAGGTTATTTAAATAGTATTTTGTGTTACCAAACCTGAATATTACGTAAAGCTAAATGCAACTCTTTCCGTGTTTCATTGTAGGTCGGTCATCGTTCGTCCAATGGGTATTTGGTTCTTTTAAACTGATCTTAGGTGCGCGATCTACGTAAGTGTCAAAACGATGAAGCACAAAACACTGTTCTTATCAGCTTGATATCTGATACGCCCCCTACACATGGGGACTTCGATATTACACTGATTTAGAGAACAAGACAGAGGGTTAGGGACTTGCGCCACCTCTGCCAAGGGTCGGCCTGGTGATGTACCTCCAGGATTTCTTTACTCTCCTCTAGGGGAGAAAAACAAATCAATGTCAGCTTTGAGAGTTACGGTATTATTTCTGATTACCTCAACACATTCATTTCTAGTCAATAGACGTCACCCAATCGAAAGCATTTAATTAGAGGTTGAAGTTGGCGACCTGACATCCTCCAACTGATTCTGTCGACTTTGCTTTAAATTAAGCAGCAATAAAACACAGGTGAGGGCATTATTGGGAGTGCACATCAATAGTGGCCACAGTTTGGTTATATCGGTTGACTTGGCATCCCACCAGAGTCCTGGGGTATGTGGAGGGAGGGCGTCCGCTGGTAAGTAAAAGATATGGCGTGATAACATTAAAGAGGGGACAGGCTGTCAGAAGGGAGGATTTCCTCAGAGGTGCTCAAGATCGGCCCCGATGGCGAGCTTTCACTGCTAATACGTCTCATCATTAACGTGTATGCAAGTTCGTGGTCTCATTGCTTTCTCTCTCCCCCTCTCCGACGACTGGAGCCTTAAGAGTCGACCGGTACTAAGTAAGTGACGATGATGACAGCAAGTGACAAATGATTCGGAAACGTCAGTAAAATTATTTTTCCGTTACATGTAATTTAATCTTAATTATTGCTTGTTTCATCTGCAGCTGTTTATCAAATGTGTTTTTTGCGTACTAGTCCAGTAATGTAAGGTAGTGGTATAGGGTAAGCGCACACTTTTTTTTCTGGCTTCGATGCCTAAGTATGAAAACCTAACACAGGTGATTATTATGATTGTGGAGGTAGCAACGAAGTGTTCTTTTGGAAACGATGACCGTTACCTCTCGGCACGTTCTGATGACATCACAGAACAGCTCTTGTCTTGTAGAGTGGTTTCCCTTGGTGCGACTGGCGTACACAAGTTACAAATTATTTTGGAATCAAATTTCTTCATGCCAGAAGTGAGTTAATCATTATTACAATCAGTTCCGCTACCTGATTTCTTTTAAAGACATTAATAAAGCTTACAGTAAATGGAAATCAGTTTACTTTGTAAAAATTTTAGTTTTTAAATCCAGGGATATTTTGAACCTGACTACAGTTAGTAAACTGAGCTGATTATTCTTAATGAGCACTGTTTGGTCTCATGTAACAGAATAAAGGGAAAACAGGTCGACAGTTCCCATACACAATAGTGTACGATCAGTGTTTCTCTGGCTGAGAAATAGGGCCGTTAAGGGAAGTTACACTCCCAGCCCGGCGTGTTTGGGAAGCGTAAAGTGCATCGCCCCCTTTCGGGTTTTGGGAGAACTCACTCCCTCAGCCCTCCAAAGCCCCACCTTAAAAACACCTCGCAGCCCTTCATAGTCCCTCAGCCCTTCAAAGCCCCACCCTAAAAACACTTCTCAGCCCTTCAAAGCCCCTCTCAGCCCTTGGTAAATACCACCAGACAAAAAAATAGACATGATTCATCAATTTATTATATACAAGCAGATATACATGGTTTTAATATTTATTTACAACAAAGAATTTGTCACAAAGGCAGACCAAAAATATACATTGCAATTTATCATATTCACATACAAGCAAATAAAAGGGTTTTAATATTTATTTACAACAAAGAATTTGAGTCTTCAAAGACTTCAGGCTAGTTGTTGCGAATACCTGACCCCCCAAAAAAAGAAAAGAAAAAAGATCACTACAATCTTCAAAACAATTTATGAGTTAAAAGCAAAAAATAAATATGGATATAATATTTATATACAACAAAGAATTTGTTGCGAATGCCTGATCCCGCCCCCCCCCCCAAAAAAAAATGAAAAAAATCATTACAATCTTCAAAACAACTTATCATATGCATATACAAATACAAGGCAAAAAAAAAGGGGGGGGGGAATATTTATTTAAAACAAAGAATTTGAGTCTTTAAAGTCTTTAAGCTAGTTGTCGCGAATACCTGATCAAAAAAAAAAAAAAAAGTCTTTACAATCTTCAAAACAAGCTCGAGCTTGTATAGACACCGCTGTTAGTTTGGCTCTGGTGTGGTTTGTTGAATTTTGGACAACCCAACAAAAGCGAGTAAGAGAGGGAAAAAGAGCAACAAAAATAACAACAAAGTATAGTTTGTAACTGAAATTCATAAATTTATTTGCACAGTTTCAAACACTTTACAGATAATATATGTCCGCTAGGACAACCAAAGATGATCAGTACATGTCCACCCATTTTTTGACATCTTCACTTGGAGTGAAATCGAGGTGCACGAGACTGAATGTGTATGAACGTGATCTACAATGTCCATCACCTTGTCGTACTCACCTACAGACAAGTTTTTAAAATTATGTTGGACATACTTGTGAACCATTCCTGTATGTACTCTTTTGTTATTACATTCTTTATTTCATACTGAGTGATTGCGTTGTGATGAGGTGTGGGCGAATGTATATATATATATGAATAATGTATGTGTATTCAGAAAGTATATCCATTGCTCGACTGAGCCCACAAAATAGTAAAGACTTCTATGTATTTATAGTCCATCAACTGTGCATTATTTCGATTATTTTTTTATTATAAACTCTTAAAGTTTTCTAGATGCAACAGAAATCATGCAGGTGTATATATATTAGTGCAGTGACTTGCTGTAACAATACATTCTATGCATGTAGGTAAGAAATGAAGTCTACTTTTATTTCTACTGTCTAAAGAATTTAGAGCGTTTTGTGGCGTGTGTGTGTGTAAGACCAAGTACACAGGGACTCAAAATCAGATAAGTTGACTTCCTTCTGTTATTAAATCAGAGATCTGTGTATCTCTAAAGATATCGCGTATTAGCCAAAAATATAATACAAATGAGAATCAAACCATCTGAGCATATGGAATTATATCCTGACACCAGGGACGTATATAGGTTCATGCTGATACCGTTCTAAGCAACTAAAACTTTGTAAAGTGAAAGTAGTAAATGTATCCTGAGAGTAAGTAGCAAAGTAAAACATCGCTCCTGGTCCAGAATAAGATCAAATGAGTATTTTTATATGCTTTTATTATAATTAGCCTGCCATTTCATAAATTTAGTAGCGAGCTGCTTCCCATGTACTAACACTACTGAAAATCTAAAGTTGTTTCCCTTTTACACTTTACTCTGTGTAAAGTCAAAATATCATTGCAAAAAGTAATTCTTACATTAGGGTATAAAGAATAATGTAAATAAAACTACGGAAAAATAAAAATATAACAGCTGCAGTTAGGAAATAAATTGCTTTTACAGATATGCAGGAATTTAAAGTAAAAATGATTTAAATAGTATGTTGTGTTACCAAACCTGAATATTACTTAAAGCTAAATGCTACTGTTTCCGTGTTTCAGAAATAGTTGGCTATAGCATGACTAGTTCTTTAGAATAAAAATAGTTAAAATTGGCAAAGAGAAGCCCTGGTACTTCTTTCCTTGCTTGTTCTTATCAGTGGAATATTTCGTACGTCCCCCGCCCCATCTGGGGATGTATATATTTCTCTGATTTAGAGAATAAGATGGAGGGTTTTAGGGACTTGCTCCTTCTCTGCCAAGGGTCGGCCTGGTGATGTCATAACTTCAGGATTGGCCCCCTCCCCTCCAGGGGAGAAATACAAATGAATGTTAGATTTAAAAGTTAGTTACGGAATTATTTCTGATGACCTCAACACATTCATTCCTAGTCAATAGACGTCACCGAATCGAAAGCATTTAATTAGAGGTTGAAGTTGGCGACCTGACATCCTCCAACTGATTCGATCGACTTTGCTTTAAATTAAGCAGCAATAAAACACAGGTGAGGGCATGTTTGGGCGTGCACATCAATAGTGGCCACAGTTTGGTTATATCGGTTGACTTGGCATCCCACCAAAGAGTCCTGGGGTATGTGGAGGGAGGGCGTCAGCTGGGTAAGTAAAAGATATAGCATGATAACATTAAAGAGGGGACAGGCTGTCAGAAGGGAGGATTTCCTCAGAGGTGCTCAAGATCGGCCCCGATGGCGAGCTTTCACTGCTAATACGTCTCATCATTAACGTGTATGCAAGTTCGTGGTCTCATTGCTTCTCTCTCTCCTCCCCCTCTCCCGACGACTGGAGCCTTAAGAGTCCGATCGGTACTAAAGTAAGTGACGATGATGACAGCAAGTGACAATGATTTCGGAAGCGTCAGTAAAATTTTTTTTCCGTTATGCATGTAATTTAATCTTAATTATTGCTTGTTTCATCTGCAGCTGTTTAATCAAATGTGTTTTTGCGTACTAGTCCAGGAAATGTAAGGTAGTGGTAGTAGGGTAAGCGCACACTTTTTTTCTGGCTTCGATACCTAAGTATGAAAACCTAACACAGGTGATTATTATTATTGTGGAGGTATCAACGAAGTGTTCTTTCTGAAACCATGACCGGCGGTTACCTCTCGGCATGTTCTGATGACGTCACAGAACAGCTCTTGTCTGGTAGAGTGCTTTCCCTTGGTGCGACTGGCGTACACAAGTTACAAATTATTTTGGAATCAAATTTCAGCATGCAAGAAGTGAGTTAATCATTGTTACAATCAGTTCCGCTACCTGATTTCTTTTAAGACATTAATAAAGCTTACAGTAAATGGAAATCAATTTATTTGTAAAAATTTTAGTTTTTAAATACAGGGATATTTTGTTGAACCTGACTTCAGTTAGTAAACTGAGCTGATTATTCTTAATGAGCACTGTTTGGTCTCATGTAACAGAATAAAGGGAAAACAGGTCGACAGTTCCCATACACAATAGTGTACGATCAGTGTTTCTCTGGCTGAGAAATGGGGCCGTTAAGGGAAGTTACACTCCCAGCCCGGCGTGTTTGGGAAGCGTAAAGTGCATCGCCCCCTTGCGGGTTTTGGGAGAACTCACTCCCTCAGCCCTCCAAAGCCCCACCCTAAAAACACCTCGCAGCCCTTCATTGTTCCTCACCCTTCAAAGCCCCACCCTAAAAACACCTCTCAGCCCTTCAAAGCCCCTCTCAGCCCTTGGTAAATACCACCAGACAAAAAAATAGACATGATTCATCAATTTATTATATACAAGCAGATATACATGGTTTTAATATTTATTTACAACAAAGAATTTGTCACAAAGGCCTGACCAAAAAATATACATTGCAATTTATCATATTCACATACAAGCAAAATAAAAGGGTTTTAATATTTATTTACAACAAAGAATTTGAGTCTTCAAAGACTTCAGGCTAGTTGTTGCGAATACCTGACCCCCCAAAAAAAGAAAAGAAAAAAGATCATTACAATCTTCAAAACAATTTATCAGTTAAAAGCAAAAAATAAATATGGATATAATATTTATATACAACAAAGAATTTGTTGCGAATGCCTGATCCCGCCCCCCAAAAAATGAAAAAAATCATTACAATCTTCAAAACAACTTATCATATACATATACAAATACAAGCCAAAAAAAAGGGGGGGGGGTAATATTTATTTAAAACAAAGAATTTGAGTCTTTAAAGTCTTTAAGCTACTTGTCGCGAATACCTGATCAAAGAAAAAAAAAAAAAAAAAAAAAAGTCTTTACAATCTTCAAAACAAGCTCGAGCTTGTATAGACACCGCTGTTAGTTTGGCTCTGGTGTGGTTTGTTGAATTTTGGACAACCCAACAAAAGCGAGTAAGAGAGGGAAAAAGAGCAACAAAAAAAAAAAAAACAACAAAGTATAGTTTGCAACGGAAATTCATAAATTTATTTGCACAGTTTCAAACACTTTACAGATAATATATGTCCGCTAGGACAACCAAAGATGATCAGTACATGTCCACCCATTTTTTGAAATCTTCACTTGGAGTGAAATCGAGGTGCACGAGACTGAATGTGTATGAACGTGATCTACAATGTCCATCACCTTGTCGTACTCACCAACAGACAAACATATGGCGCTATTGTAGTTGGTGAATAGGCTTTGTGTTACAGGTGTGAATTGTTGGCCATTTGTTAAGGTACGAACCTATTGCACCCAAACACAGATGTACTATTTGTCAGTCACCAGAGGAATAAACTGAAAATATTGAAAATCATCATCCCTTATGAGTCAAGAAAGATATAGCGAGATAAAGACAGATAGACGAAAGCAATAAAAATAAAGTTTTAAAATTCAGTTGTCTTTGTGTTTGTGGCATTTCCATAGTTCATCTTTTTCTCCCTTTTTTTTTTTCTCTATTTTATGGAGCATGCATTCAATTGTCGGTCCTAACCCTGACAGCATGTTCAGTTGCAAACCGTTTCACTTTATCTTTCTAAACGCCAACACCAAGTACTCGGTTGAGAAAGACGTTTTATTGCTCGGTTTATTGCCTGTGATCTCGGGACCAGGGTAGCAATTAGTGAAAACTGACCGCTGGTAAAAGTTAGCACTGTGTACTCATTCCTTCCCTGGCACAGGCGAAACCATTTTAAAACACGCTCACAAGAACATCGGAAAGACAGCGAGAGAGAGAGAACTAAGTTTTTAAGATTATGTTGGACATACATGTGAACCATTCCTGTATGTACTCTTTTGTTATTACATTCTTTATTTCATACTGAGTGATTGTGTTGTAATGAGGTGTGGGCAAATGTGAATGTATGTGTATTCAGAAAGTATCCATTGCGCGACTGAGCCCACAAACGAAACCTTTACAGCGGTCAGCGGCCTCTAATGCACACACAATCTTCAATCACATCATTGCCACCAATGAAGTATTATTATGTAGACATAAATAACCATAATAAAACATTAATTTATTTTGAATATTTCCAATTATAGATTTTCATAAAGAGCAGCGTCATGCACCATATATGTCTATCCTTTTATTAGAAAATAGTAAAGACTTCTATGTATTTATAGTCCATCAACTGTGCATTATTTCGATTATTTTTTTATTATAAACTCTTAAAGTTTTCTAGTTGCAACAGAAATCATGCAGGTGTATATATATTAGTGCAGTGACTTGCTGTAACAATACATTCTATGCATGTAGGTAAGAAATGAAGTCTATTTTATTTTCTACTGTCTAAAGAATTTAGAGCGTTTTGTGGCGTGTGTGTGTGAGACCAAGTACACAGGGACTCAAAATCACATAAGTTGACTTCCTTCTGTTATTAAATCAGAGATCTGTGTATCGCTAAAGATATCGCGTATTAGCCAAAAATATAATACAAATGAGAATCAAACCATCTGAGCATATGGAATTATATCCTGACAGCAGGGACGTATATAGGTTCATGCTGATACCGTTCTACGCAAATAAAACTTTGTACAGTGATAGCAGTAAATGTATCCTGAGAGTAAGTAGCAAAGTAAAACATCGCTCCTGGTCCAGAATAAGATCAAATGAGTATTTTTATATGCTTTTATTATAATTAGCCTGCCATCTCATAAATGTAGTAGCGAGCTGCTTCCCATGTACTAACACTACTGAAAATCTAGAGTTGTTTCCCTTTTACACTTTACGCTATCTAAAGTCAAAATATCATTGCAAAAGTAATTCTTACATTAGGATATAAAAAGAATAATGTAAATAAAACTACGGAAGAAATAAAAAAAATAATAACAACCGCAGTTAGGAAATAAATTGCTTTAGATTTATGCAAAAACTTTAAAGTGAAAAATATTTAAATAGTATGTTGTGTTACCAAACCTGAATATTACGTAAAGCTAAATGCAACTGTCTCCGTGTTTCATTACAAGTCGGTCATCTCTCTTCCTTGCGGCATTTTCTGATATCCTTGAAAATGTGAAGGTCGCGATCTACGTCAGTTTCGAAACGATGAAGCACTGTCCAAACAATGTTCTTATCAGCGTAATATCTGATACGTCCCCCATATGTGGACTTCGATATTGCACTGATTTAGAGAACATGATGGAGGGTTAGGGACTTGCTCCACCTCTGCCAAGGGTCGGCCTGGTGATGTAGTATCTCCAGGGTTGGCCCACTCTCCTCCTGGGGAGAAAAACAAATGAATGTCAGATTTCCTCAGAAACACATTCATTCCTAGTCAATAGACGTCACCCAATCGAAAGCATTTAATTAGAGGTTGAAGTTGGCGACCTGACATCCTCCAACTGATTCGATCGACTTTGCTTTAAATTAAACGCTAATAAAACACAGGAGAGGGCATGTTTGGGCGTGCACATCAATAGTGACCACAGTTTGGTTATATCGGTTGACTTAATTGGCATCCCACCAGAGTCCTGGGGTATGTGGAGGGAGGGCGTCAGATGGGTAAGTAAAAGATTTTGCGTGATAACATTAAAGAGGGGTCGTGCTGTCAGAAGGGAGGATTTCCTCAGAGGTGCTCAAGATCGGCCCCGATGGCGAGCTTTCACTGCTAATACGTCTCATCATTAACGTGTATGCAAGTTCGTGGTCTCATTGCTTCTCTCTCTCCCCCTCTCCCGACGACTGGAGCCTTAAGAGTCCGACCGGTACTAAAGTAAGTGACGATGATGACAGCAAGTGACAATGATTTCGGAAACGTCAGTAAAATTATTTTTCCGTTATACATGTAATTTAATCTTAATTATTGCTTGTTTCATCTGCAGCTGTTTAATCAAATGTGTTTTTGCGTACTAGTCCAGGAAATGTAAGGTAGTGGTAGTAGGGTAAGCGCACACTTTTTTTTCTGGCTTCGATGCCTAAGTATGAAAACCTAACACAGGTGATTATTATGATTGTGGAGGTAGCAACGAAGTGTTCTTTTTGAAACGATGACCGTTACCTCTCGGCACGTTCTGATGACGTCACAGAACAGCTCTTGTCTGGTAGAGTGGTTTCCCTTGGTGCGACTGGCGTACACAAGTTACAAATTATTTTGGAATCAAATTTCAGCATGCCAGAAGTGAGTTAATCATTATTACAATCAGTTCCGCTACCTGATTTCTTTTAAAGACATTAATAAAGATTACAGTAAATGGAAATCAGTTTACTTTGTAAAAATTTTAGTTTTTAAATCCAGGGATATTTTGAACCTTACTACAGTTAGTAAACTGAGCTGATTATTCTTAATGAGCACTGTTTGGTCTCATGTAACAGAATAAAGGGAAAACAGGTCGACAGTTCCCATACACAATAGTGTACGATCAGTGTTTCTCGCCATGCGGAAAGTATCTTGCAGCAGGAAGCAATTATGGGGACATAGCCATTTTCAAGTGAGTCGGCCCTTTTTTTTTTCTTTTGTTGATTCTACAAGTTTTTGTTTCTCTCAGTAAAGAAATTAGTGTGCTAATAAATTCATAGATTTTATATTTTTATTCACTAAGGTTAACAGTCAAGTAAATGGGTACCAACATCAACGTGGACGTATTTAGCCATTGTTACAATACATTGGCTGACTAAATTTTTCATCATACAGACAATAGTGAAAATAGCTAGTTTTGTTTTAATTAAAAAGAGTAATTTTTTAACAGTATTCAACATTATTGGTGAAATAAACATATTTTTAGTTGATTTTTGATTATTTTATTCCAGCATGTCCGCTGCACTTTCTTCAGATGCTACAGAAAAATCTAAACACCCAGTATTCATATTCAAAGGTGTGTTTTTGGAATCTATATACTTTTCTTTGGAAAACACATTAATAAACATTGCATGGTTTTCTTTTAACCCATCTTAAGTTCATTTCTTTTAAATTTTTTATTCATGCAACAACTGTTTTTCACCAGCATTATGCCCCATCACAGTAATTGGATGGATAATATACTGTATGTATGACAATTATTTTCACAAAAAATTAATAGTTATAAAGCACATTTAGAAATTATATCAAATAAAACTCACAAGTTTTTGATACTCAAATTGCTTATTTACATCTTGTGAGATGTGCAGTTACTTTTGAGGCAATTCTGAAAAAGTTAACTTTTTTTCCAGGTTGTAAAGATGGTGGCATCTTTTGTTTAACATCAACAGAGACATTTCTCCTCAGGTATGTCAGCATAACACAACAGCCACAATGTGATTATCTCTCATGATTAGGTATTGGCATATTATGTAACAATAGCAACTGAATTAGAAGAAATATATGTGTATGTATGTGAGTTAGTTAGGGGTTGGGACTGAGTTTTACTTAGTTCCTTAATGTTCTAACTATGACTTATTTCATCTATGTTGATATCATTGATAAATTTATCACATATAACCTTGTTGAAAATTAGATCAAACAATATTCTCACATATTCAAACATTTAGTGCAGGAGATGGGGAAATTCAAGCTTGGAGATGGAGTGATTTAACAGCAAAGGTGAGAAACATTTTTTTTTCTTTTTGCTGCACTTTATTAATGTGATAAAAGATTTTTTTGTCCAGCCATCATTTTATGTACATTATATACCACCTACTATCTTCAGGCTAGAGTAGAACAAATCCTTGCTGTCTGTTTTACACCTTGAAATCATCTCAGAGCCTGAGCTCATTGCACAATTGTGAATTAATGGTTAAAAATTCTCAAGACCTTCATGTTAACTAATTGATGAATATGAGAAATCATTGGATGTTTTTTGCTTCAAATTAGCTTTATCAAGCAAATTATTTAAGAGTTTTGATTCTTCTTAGTTTGGTAGAATATTGGATTGGTATGAAAAGCACTAAATATGCTGATAAATTGGATGTATGCTTGTTTTTTTTTTTTTTTTTTTTTTTTAAAGACTGCAAAGTTGGCATGGTCTCTGACCCTTCCAAGAAGGTGGGTACTACAGTTTGTGTAGATTTGGAGAAACATTGTGTGTGTTTACAAATACTGATGGTATTTTTTGTAATGACTGCTTGTATTTTGCTTCCACATTTGAACTCTCACTTCTTATAACATCAGCTAATTTATATATTCTACATCATGATTTATTGATAAGATTTAGTTTATTTATTCTTTAGAATTCTGCAGTCTGAAAGATTTTTAAAAATATGAACTGAATGTCTTGAATAAATCATAACTGGTCTATCATCTTCTGATATTCTGTTTACTTCGTGTTCTCACAAAAATACTTGGTTTTCTTCTAATTAATCAGATCAGATTGTTTGGATCATGCCAAAATGTGGCAGTGTTGTGTTTATAGTATTAATGTATTGTGTATTGTTGCCTTAAGATCTTTGAATTAGATTAAAAACAATATTTGAATGCCTAAGGCTTGATTAGTAATTTTGCTTAGTTTATCTTACAGTGGAGTGCTGGCTAATGCAGAAGTAAACTCCATGATTATTAATCAGCAGTCAGTGAGTAAATCTGCTCTTTTGCTAAACTTTTTCACTGCTACTTTACCTACTGATTGTTTCAGCTGAAATACATGAAATATAATGTTCATATTTAAGTTCAGTTTTATTGAGACAAACAGTTGTAACTTAGTAATTTGTTTAGCAGGCAGGGTTACAGCTGGCTGTCTGACCAGAGGGAATTGTACACTGTATAAGAACTTTGGTCCTGGAAAACAGTAGCTCTCTTTTATTTGAGTATGGTATGATTCTATAACTATTTTTAAAATAGTGTAAAAGGTGAAAAGGTGACATTAAAACATTAACTGAAGATGGTAGTCAGAAACCACTATCAGTACATTATGCCTGAAATATTTGTAAGAACAGCACCTTGCTCATTGACTAATTAATTTATTCACAGAGTTATAGGAATGGAGTTTGGTTGTATCTGAAGAGTGTCTGTGCAGGGCTTCTGCTAAGGCTAAATTCTTTGGGGTCCCAGGGACCCCTTCTTCAGATTTTTAAGGGGTCCCTGTTCTTCGCCCAGATTTGAATGGGACCCCATTGACAAAAATTGAAGCGGTCCTCCGAACTTTTAATGCGTACTGTACGCAATTTTTTGCGTAAGCAGAAGCCCTGGTCTGTGCATTCAGTGTTGAATTCAATACTTGTCTAAGATATGAGTAACGGCTGGCTGCCTTGTCATGACAGTCTTAGCTGCAGGCTTGTTGTAAAACACCAATCCATTTCCCCCTTCTCCCCATTTCCCAAGATAAGAGTAAAAAATTTGTATCCAGTGGGCTGTTGCTTAGCAAAAATACACAGCATATTGGTATCATTTGTATCTGCAGACTAATGCTTCCTTATTTTCTTTTAAGCACAAGTCGTGTCTGTATGCTGGTGGTGGGGACAAAAAAATTCATACATGGGACTTGGAAACTGGACAATATTTGGTGAGATAATGAGTTGTGTTTGGAAGCCTTTCATGACGCTTGTAATTTCAAACATGTTTGTATGACATGCTCTTTAGCATTTTATTGGCATGTTCTTGCTATATTTTAAGGTACTTTCTCTAGTTACTTTGAAATAAGTATAATTTATCAGTACAGAATGGAGTATGCACATGCATATAGATATAAATTTGTATTTGAGAGCATGAATGCATGCATGAACGTGCATTCCTGTGTGTGTGTGTTGAGCATCTGAGGTCGTCAAATATATATCTGTACATTACTTTCAACACATTAACTTTTTAAAATTAATACTGGTTCCTGTAATCAGAGTGCCTTGGAAGGTCACACAGACTACATTCACAAGCTTCTGCTGATGAATGAAGGTCAGGACTGTCTTTCAGCATCAGAAGATGGCACAGTCAGAATCTGGGGTAATGGAGTGCTGTCTACTGTGTACTCTTAAACGTTATTTCCAGTTCTTGGCATCTGGTATCATTTTATCATGAAATTGATTTTCAGTTGCTTTTTTTTATTTTTGATAAATAGACATATAGCCATATGGTGCATTTAATTCAAAGTCCTGACATTTACAAACAAAACTATAAATGTTTTAATTACTTGTTTCAGACGACATGTATTTTCTTTGTTTTTTTGGTTTTTAAAGATACACGAACAACAGGTGAATCAGTTCAATGCATTGAACCTTTCAAAAATGAGGTAAATAACTTTTGCTGCTGACTATTACTAGTAGTAATACTTTTTGATCATATAGATGACTTTATCTGATATTTGATGTGAGATATTTCTGTTGTATAGAAGATTAATGCCATGGGAGAAAAAATATTAACTAATAGTATTATTATTATTGAATATGATGGTGATGATGATGATGCACAAAGGTATGCCGTAGAGTTTGGTGATTAATGAATACATTACTATTTGTGACAGCTCTGTGCACGGCCGTTAATGGGCAAGTGGCTGAGATGTTTGGCTGTGGACTCTGAAGAGGGTTGGCTGGTATGCATATTTCCTTCACTAACCTGTGTGTGTGTTTTTAGGCTTTGGCAACGGCACATACTCTAGTTTTTAAAATTCCTTGGGATTGTTTTCATTTTCTCTGTATCTTTTTATTTTATTTTTTTACTTTTATTTTTAGGAGCAGAACTGCTTAATACTAGTTTTAACAAAATGATCTGTGATTTGTTGATGCAACTAATCACATCAGGGGCAGTAGTGATGGAGCAAAGGTAAGTCATTACCTTTGGGCAACGTAAGGGACTTAAGGACAAGCATCTGGTTTAATATGCCTGTACTTAAGGATATTAGCCTGTGTGTTTGTTTCAATGTATTATATGTATCATGAACTGGCTTAGTCTTAGCTTGAAATATTTTCTTTGCTTATTATTTAATCAGATTTATTCACTAGGAAAGATGAAATTTTTTGTTTCCATTTCTTTTAGATATGTGGTGGAGGTCCAAAAATGTCAGCCTGGCACTTACGTACTTTGTCACCAACAACTGTGTTTGATACCCCCAGTGTCAGTCAGAACGTAGCACTTTTCCATGAAGACTATGTGAGTGAATAAATGTGTAATCAAAAGCATTAAGTTCAAGTCCTATGAAACATAAATGATGATATGAAACAATATCCTGTTGACTTTAATCTGGAAATGGGGTCGTATAATGGTGAAACCTTTTTGAAATGCAGCGCTAGATGGATTATATGCTTGTTTCAGAATTCTTTAACTCAGTATTAGCTATTGGGATACACTGATGGACACAGTTTCCTAGAGGTGGTGTTAACAAAACTGATCTTTCAAGGCTTGTGGGTTTTATCTTTTTATGATTTGTATTTAATAACACTTTTTCCTTTATTTAAATGAATTTTATCGGCATTTTTGTTTGTTTGTTTTTTTCCCCACAGATTTTATCAGCTGGAAGCTTAGCCTGTATGAACCACTGGATGCTCACAGGACAGCTGAAGTCTTCTATTCCTTGCTCCCCTACTTCTGTCTTTAGCCTTAACATCAATAAACGCTCAGATGCAAGCAAGGTGAGGTTTTCAAAAGTTTACACAACTGTGTGCAAACCACACCAAGAGCAACAAGTAATAAATAAACTTCTCAGAGTTTGAAATCTTAGATTATCTCTTATTTTTCTACTTGACCTATTAAAACCCAAGAAAGCATTTTTGATTCTTCGTTTTCATAAAATGTGTTGGTTGACATCTGTGTAATGTGCTTTTGGTTTTTCTTCAGGTGCTTTGTATAGCTGGAGCTAGTCCTTATATAGACGTGTGCATCAATTTTGGGTACACATCGTTTGCCCTGGTCTTCCAAGCAGCATAAATGTCCACACCAAATGTTTCTTGTTAAATCATATTATTCATGCTGTCTCCATACGCTTATTTTATAGTTCACTAAAATCTGCCAATAAAAGTGGATTTCCAAACATGAAAACAATGACTTTTATTTACCGATGGAAAGTTTTGAGATTTGAAATATGTATGCATATTATTTTATGTGACTATTTTTTTTGAATAATAAAAGGCAGTACTGCATACTTGTGTCATATTGTCATCAGGATTATCATCATTGTGATAACTTGACATTGAAAGATTAATACATATTAAGTTTGAGACTTATACAGTGCTCAGATATGAAAATTGCTGAAGGTGTTGAGGAAGAATGCATGTAATCAGCCCTATTTCACAAAATATATAGGCGAGCCACAGGCATCTTTTTAAAGTGATTTCAAAATGATGATTAAACAGTTTGTTGTTTAGTTGCAACCGACAAGGTTCCCCCTCGTCCTTGCGGCAGCCAGCAGGTCTGGTATGAAAAAGTTTGCCCATTTGCCAGCCACTTATCATGATATGTTGAAAGTTTATGAAGTCTTCGCAGCTTTTAGTGTTTGCAGTTACGAACCAGCCGACTTAAGTTTGCGCTTTCGGTCTGTAAATGACCCTGATGTAGCCTTGCTGTATGGGGCTCCCTGTCTTGGCCAATGTCGTAAACAGTTTGCTGTGGGGTCTCTGTCAGCCTTTCTGAAGTCCTCTGTAATGTGACCTGTTATTGTTTAATAACTTGAGATTCATCAAAATATGATAAGTAAAATTAAGTAACTGGTCATCAAATGATGGTGCTGCAAAATCCACATGGCCACAGATCATATTGCTGCTTTAGCTGGTCTTGCTCGTCTAAGTCGATAGTATTCTGCTGATCTCCCTTTTGTTTCTAGCTTGGGGCCGTGTCAGTTTCGCGCTGTATATCTTTCGTGTATCTGAGTTGGACAACCTTGTAGTTACTCTTTAGCAGACGATCAAACACCCACTTGCGCAGTGATATCAAACCAGAATAGTACAATATCCACATCTCTTTGCTAGCTGCAATAATCTAAACCTATCAAAACCCGAGGATACGAAACAAACAAATTTTTCAGTCTCAAATCAAAGCTGCTGAGTAAATATAGAAGCTGACTGCTTAGGTTCAATTCGTTGGGTTCAAATGCCACTTGTAGTGACGTGGCCCTATTCCACATGGCTAATGCCATGTTTCAGGCTAGCTCTTAAAGGTTTGAGATCTCCCGAGAAAGAAATAAATTTGCAGACATACACTTCCGGTTTGACTAAGTGCTAAGCGAGTTCAAGCCAGTTCAACGGTTTTCAGCACGATGACGGGAAATATTTATCTGTTTGTTCCAAATGTCATTGGTATGTAAAACAAACTTTTCAGTTTTATTTCAGTTTGCTAATTCTGATAACCAAACGTGTGGTTTTCGAAGCGAAGGTTATATTTTGATCTACTAGTCTCGTTCGTCGATCGCAAAATGTGAGAGGAACACAGAAATAATACAGATAAATCAGGAATGTTGGCACTTATCAGACCTGATCATTTGACAACATGAACTACTATTTATTACCCACGTTTTTTTTTTTCTTTTTGCATTCATTCAATTACAAGCAAACGTGAAGTTTAACCCGTACTGATATGGTCACAGCCAGCTTATTTCGACTCAGAAAACAGCACTGACTGTACACTACTAGTCTGCAACTCACTCATGACAGTACACATTAGACTATATTGCCCTGTCTTTTCCGCCAAAGTATGTTTAAGAACTATGCCAGAAGAAAATTTATCTTTGATTAACCATAGATTATACATTTCACGTGCAACACCATAGATCAACGATTTTAAGATCTCACACCAAAAACAGATGAGATTTATATCACTTAATGAAAAACAGAGTTATCGATAGAACAATTTAACTAAACATTCAAGATGATTGTGGTTTAGGAAAACTGAATATCCAATGTAATCTATTTGTTCAATAGATATTATTTGTTAGATATTATACAATCAACATTAATTTAGTGGAAAGCGTATAGATATGCCTACTAAGCTGCAAGTAGAATATAGAGATAAATTGAAGTACTTAAGATTTCACTATCAGAAGGTAAGAAAAAGCATGGGGGATCTTATTCAGATGTTTGAGATATTTCATGAATGCAATGACATTAATGCAGTAATCCCTCGCCACTTTGCACCTCACCTTTTTGCAGCTTCACTATTTCGCAGGTTTTTATAAGAAATTAATAGGGAAAATGATTCATGGATCTACACTTTTTCATGGATTTTCTGCAAAGTTCGATCAGTGGAAAATATATGTATATTTCATGAATTTTTAGATGAAAAATGCCCAAAGTGTATAAAATATATTACTGGACAATTTTTTTCACTTTATGTGTGTGGCGGAGAGAGAGAGATTTCTATATTACTGTTCTATTACAGGTACTGTATTACTCTACAGTACATATTATGTGTTTGTTCTTTTATTTACTGTAAAGGTACAATACATGCGCAGAACAGTGTGGGAAGGGTTATTAAGGAAATGGGAAAGGTTTATTTAGAGTAAAAGTAGGTGTTGGGTTTATAAAGCCTTAATATTATGAATAAATATATAAATAAATATACCATCTATTTCGTGGATTTTTGGATATCATTTGTGGTTCTGGAACGCATCTCCCATGATAAACGAGGGATTACTGTATATATGTATTTTTCTCCTCACCACAAACTTTTTTTTTTTTTTTTTGGAACAGTTTTGATGGTTAAGAAAATAAGCATATGAAAATTCATGTACAGACAATATGAAAATGATTTAACAAGGGCGACACTAAATAGCGAGGCTGTTGCAACAATATCCAGTCCCTATTACTTACTACTACTTAAGTACACAGTGTACTGAGCTGACCTCCATGCTTTGAAATAAATTTTACAAACTAATTAATTATTTGTTATTATCATTAGGTAATAAAAAACATGTTTCTGTTAGACTAACATAATAAATAAAGACACACCAAGTTTGACTTCAAAATGTATCAGTTTAAAAGCATCTACTGTTATTTTGTGTTGTGAACATGCATTGATAGAAGTACAAAATACTTGCATTCAAAAAATTCACAATTTAATCACATTTTTAAAAAGTTATCATGTCATTAATCATTGTACAGATAGCAGTTTACACTAAATGCATCCCAGAATAAATATATCATTATTTTGGCAGTGCTGTACATATGTTCAATTTCAGGAACATTTAATGTACATGTATCTTTAATTTTTCTTCCTGTAAGGTACACAGATAAAAAAAAGGTTTTAACACTTTGTGAAAACCCAAAATACTTGTAGAATTCATCAACACGACATTCATTGCATGGACAAAATATAAATAGATATCATTCAAATCATGATGTTTTCACTACACATATGATATGGAAACTTTAAAACATTGCCTTCTATTTTTTTTTTTTTTTTTTTTTTTTTGTGCAGATTACTTCCGAGTAATCTTTGCTTTTGTGTCTTTTTACTACATGCCTTTTGACTACATAAAGGCGAGTGCTTTTTACCTTCTGAGTGGTTTTCTTGATGCATTTGATGGTCATTTTGCTCGAATGCTTGATCAGGGTAAGTATTTGTTTTTCCTTATTGTAATATATATTGTTTAAGATTTTATTTGTTTTGTTCTTATTTATAGCTTTGTCAGTGTATTGATGACTGAGTACATTTTTTTCCATTACATCCTTTAAAAATTTGTAAATACATTAATTTGAACAGTTTTCTTGTTCATATGCTAAATGAGAGTAGTGCCCCTTAGCTTAACTGTGTTTAGGATGACTGCAGTCTTGATTACTACTTTTTTATATCTTTCTTCTTTTTGTCAGCGCCAGTGGATTGTTGTCTGTTTTGGTGTTCACTGTTGCTTTGTCCTGTTGTTAGGTCTTCTGCTTCTGTTCTGGATTGTTTTTCTATTCCTATAACAGGTTTTCTACATTACTGCCTAACAGTCAGTACAGCCATATTTGTGCCACTTTGGTTTACTGCATTCTCTCCCCTTCGCTGCAATTTTCGATCTGTGAACTGTTTGATTTGTACTCCCTTTAATTTCCTTTGCTTATAGACTCTGGATTTATGTGTGTCAACAGTGTAGATTTAACCCTCTGATTTTTTTTCACAATAATTGCTTCCTGTTTCATAAATTTTCTGGACTGTGAAAATGGACAACCATGTACCCTGTTATTAGCTTTATCATTGTTGCCATTAGGACATGCACTAACACTTGTACAGGGCATCTTTAGCTTTGCACACTGTAATTGCTCTGTCTTCTGCAGAATCTACTGTGATATGTGTCCTTCCAATCATTCAAAGCACAACTGTATGCTCACCTTTTTCACCTTGCTGTAAAAGGCAAACCTTACTTTGATGCTATATTGTTGTGGCATACTTCATGTGCATGGTTTTCTTTTTCAGTCTTTTAGTTCTGGATGTTGATATGTCTCTGTAATTTTTATTTGCCAATTTTCTTGGTATATGTCTGAATAGGTACTATGTGGTTTATGCACATGGATTTATAGTTTGTTTGTGTAAAGCATATTTAGTCTACTGTATATCGAAGAAATGCATTATGTAGGTATTTCTTATTTTCATGCTATTTTTATTGCCACCACATTTTTTTTTACTTCTTAAATTCACCAGGCACGAAACTTGGTGCCATGCTGGACATGTTGATTGATCGGATCACGACCATGTGTCTGTGTGCTGCTCTCTGCCAGTTTTATCCACGCTACATGCTCTTTTTCCAGTTTGCCATGGCCCTTGATATCTTTAGCCACTGGTTACATCTTCATAGGTAACAGGTCATTTATACTTAAAGTACAGTTGTACAGCTATAACACTACTTGTACTAGCTTGTACATAATAGCTAATATTCTGAAAATGGAAAAAGAGATTGTTTGCTATCCAACTCATTTTCTGAAACAAGTTGCAAACATGTGACATCAATGACCTTTTAAAGAAAGTCAAGTACAGGTGGTCTCACACTACAGGGAGGCAACTTCCTATTAGTGGTTAAAAGAATAATTATAAAGTTGTATTTCTTTGACAAGCCATAAATATTGACTGATACGTGCACCTTTTATTTTGCTAGTTATTTAACTCTATCCCATAAGATCATAAAATATCTTGAAAGTATTGTAAAGCGACGCAATAACTGTTTTTAATGCTGCTACTAATAAGTGTGGCTGTCTGTTTGGTGACTTTTGAAAAAAATCCTGTATTTTTTTTTTTTAAAGGGAAGTAAAAAGGATCATAAAGTGTTGAAGTATGGTTTGCATCATTATCTCTGTTAGTATTTCCTAATCATTGTGTGATTTCTTTTCTTCAGCTCTATGATGAAAGGCAGTGATAGTCACAAGAAAATTGATTTATCTGCAAATCCAATCCTTCGACACTATTACCACAACAAGGTAATTTATAAAAGAACACTGTACCTCTAAAAAATTTTTGCTTTAAAGTATAAAATATTGCATGGATTTTGTGACAGTGTGGTCAGTTTTTTTTTTTAATTTTTTTTTTTATTTCATTAGATGAGTTCAAGTTTTCAAGAAATAATGAGATAAATATTATCA
Source organism: Pomacea canaliculata (assembly GCF_003073045.1). Taxonomy (NCBI): domain Eukaryota; kingdom Metazoa; phylum Mollusca; class Gastropoda; order Architaenioglossa; family Ampullariidae; genus Pomacea; species Pomacea canaliculata. Next base: position 7,737,062 of record NC_037593.1, read on the forward strand.
ACTGCTCGTTTCTGTCAGTATACACCTTGGAGGAAGGTACGCTTTTCACGTTTGTTTGAATTTGTGTTCTTAAAGTTTTTTGAAAAAGGCACTAATCATGCTAGTGATTAACAACCTGAAGAATTGGCCTATTTGCTATGAAAGTAATGTTTAGTCAGTTATTGGTTGAGGCTTATATTCATGTGCAGTTCATAAGTAATATTTTACATTTCAGACAATCCTGTTTACTATGTGTGCTGCTAATGAGCTTTTCTTCTGTATGCTGTACCTGGTTCACTTCACACCTGGCCCTGTCGGTAAGTGTGTTTACTCTTACTGTTTAAAAATATGACAAAATATTGGATTATATAAGGGATTTGCATGAAGAATCTACATTTTTTAAAATAGCACTGACTGAATGTTTTAATAGTATCTAGATGTTTTTTACAAAAAATACCAGTCTAATGGTATATCATATAAAAAAGATGATGAATAAAGAAAAATGCTTTTTTATATCATTAATGAGAATCTAGACTGCTAGTCACTCTTTTTTTCTTATGATGATTTCAGTGCCTCTTGGACCACTTTCTGTAGGCATATTCACCCTCATCCTCTATATTTCGGCTCCAATCTCTTTAGCAAAGAACAGCATCAGCGTTATTCAGTTAATTGCTGCCGCAGAAAACATGGCTACCATCGACAGAGAAGAAAGAGTTAAAAAGGCTGCAGAGCAAGCCAAGCAAAAGTAAACTTCAATCATGGTGCTTTGATAGATTGTATTGTGTAGACCACATATGGTTTATTGTTGTTGCGCATAAAGCAGGGTCACTGTAAAAATGTTATTCGCATTGGAGTAACTAAATGTTGAGAACTCTGTTATCTATTGCACCCTCAGGAAAGGAAGAAAAGAAACCACACACAAATTTTGCAATTTTTGTTGTTTGTGCGTAGTGTTGATTTAATGAAGTCTATCACCTTCAAAGCATTGAACCCAAATGAATGCTGTTTGTTTTAGTATGTACTTTTGGAGAAAATCTTCAAAAGCATCATCCCTTTTGCATATCTTTAGCTTTAAAAGTTATTTATATAAAGAATATTTACCCTTCTGTATTTTGGGGTAAATTTTGAAGCAGAAAAAACAAAGGTGTGTTACTGAAATTTTTTAAACAACTAAAGGTTGAATTGCGGCCCTATGCTCCTTGAGTAACAAGAATAAACAAACAAGGGTTGAATTAAAAATTTTAGAAAGACTATGAGAAGCATGCAGACTTAATTTGTTGTTCATCAATATTTTTGACACATACCTGCACCATGAAAAAGGCATCTGGCATTGGTGTTGGATGTTTTGGGGTATGCTACATACATAAGCATACTGATTCTTGAGATGGATATCTTAAGCTCTGATAACATTTTGGTCAGTGCACTGGACTTACTAGTCTCAGGTTGTCTGTTCTTGCTTGCCTAACTAGCAGTGATATATCGGGGAAGGTTAAAGGTAAAGGAGGAGAGTGTGGGACTTAATGGTTTTACTTGTTACTGTGTATGTGTCTCTTAGAGGGAGTGAGGTTTGATATATGTCAATGCCTAGGTAAAGGAGTGCATATGTATGTACAAAGGAGACAATGCCTGCAAGGTGTCAGTATGCACACACAGATGCTTGAGTTTTAGATAAACTGCATTTTTCACAAATTTCTGTTAAAGGCATGGTCATTGTAAGTGTTGAAATTGTTTCTGAAATTCTGCTGTAATCAGGATATAAAAGAAAAGGTTGGCATGGAAGATGTCTAGATGGAAAATAGATTTATACAGGCAAGTGAAAGCAGCTATACAGAATCACAGGAAGGACATCTTGTAGTACTTTTTTGTCATTAGCAACATATGATAGTGACAAAAGTCCTGTTGTTGTATACAGTTTAGTATTGTGTATTTATGCATCAGTACTTTACCTTGATATTTAGCATAAGCTTTAGTCTCTGTAATGCTCACTTTCCAAAGTTAAATTAGTGTTTAGTCCTGCTATCATTTTACAAACATGCTAAGAATGATGTTCAGTCTGGAGTGGTTATTGAATAATACCATAGACAATGTATATTTGCTAGATTGTTAGAATTAACAGTTTGTTTAGAATTTGCAAGAATTAATATAAAAAAGGAGCATGATGTATTTTGTCCGCATTTTGCAAAATCTTAGACCCTTGATTTTTCAGTGCATACATTCCTTTACTAGAAAAAATGGTGCAAGAACAAAACCCATCAGTATTCAGTCACTAGTACAAATAGTTTTTGCCACTGGTGTGTGTGTGAGAGAGAGAGGGAATGGGTGCAGGAGAAGTGCAAATATAAGGCAATTGCTATGAAATTAGGAAAGGAATCAATGGAAGTTTATTGTTTCTAAAAGAAAATATTTTTGAATACATTGATGCTGGAGGAATTTTCCTTGTACCAAAATTAAGATTAAAATGAATAATTATAATATTTGTAAGATTTTCCACATTTTTTAAGATATACATAGAACATTGATGGCATATTTAGAATAATGAAGACACTGATTAACAGATTAACTTTTAGGACTAATCTGTGAATAGGGTGAGGTGGGAAAATACCTTTTTTGCCTAATGGCACACTGCCAGAAATTAAACATTTATGATGCATACCGAAGTTGGGGAGATTTCTTAAATTTTCTTAAAGGGGAGAGTGAAATGTGTTTTCACTACTTTTAGTGAAGCTTACATTACTTATAACAAAGCTTTTATTATTTATAGTGTGGTAGAAACAATTTTGCTTTGTTTACCTGACAACAGATTGTAAGACCTCTTCATCATAGTAAAGCAGGTATTGTGATTTTTCTTACAGTGTACGAAATGTGTTTTTAAATTCTTTTTGTTGCCTTCTTAATTTATTGATTTAGATGTATCATGAAAGTTTGGTTTTATTTAAAGATGATTATGATTTCTTATATTTTTATCATCCTGAAAAATATTTGTTTTGTCAATAAATGTAAAATTAAGCTGCATTCCTTTTTAGTGTTTTACAGAAACTTTAGGATAATTCTAAGCAGAGGTGGCTCTGTTTCTAGGCCCCTCAGTCTTACAACTGCTATTCTAAATGGAGGTTTAAAAACTGTTCATATTTTGATTGGTTCTTTTCCTCTTGTCAGTCTATCTACAGCTGGTGTGCGCAAGTGTGATCACTGTCGGGATCCATGGAATTAAAATGCATACTCAAGGTTGCATAATATTTATATATACAACCCAGAACTTACACAAAACTGGTAAAGACCAATATTCTAGTAGTACAGAAACAGGAAATCCAGGTATTATGTTGAGTAATCTTGGATGGGCGAAAAAAGCTCGCTGAGATGACACATATCAAACACTGGTATTAACTGCAAGGATAGACTGACAGATTTATTGCAAATATTGATCATGCAACTCGCCTGTGACTGCCATTGAATGAAATATACATAATTAATCACATATATACGGCATGCATTCCTGTGACAACCTTCACACTCTCATTGATGGCTGTTGATGAGGACACAAGCCTTGTGCAACAAAATGGATGAGGACCATGCATGCAAAACAAACAACCCCCCTCCCCCTTTCTCCAAATAACAAAAACCAAAATCAAAATTTGAAAAAATTCGGCCGCACTCTGTCACACACGCTGCCACTCAGCACGAGATATAAAGCATGCAACATGTCAATATAGTAATACAATACCAAATAATAATGCTGCGCTTTAAGTGCGCACTCTGATTATATATAAATAACACGCGATAAACATAATTTATTTCTCGCACCAATCTTCTGTGTGCGACTGTCCGACCCTGTTATAAGATTGTTCATCACAAATCCGAGAGAGCTTTCCCTACTGACATGTCAACAATCACAATGAAAGGTATCTGAGTGTTATTGGTAATAGATATATGCATGGTATCAGTTAATACATATGTTTCAGAATACTAGAATAGATGTATCCCTATGGCGGGGATGGTCACAAGTGCTCAATGTGGGGAGTGGAATGTTTCATTGGTACTGGCCAGTGCACGTGAAAGCACGAAGCAAGACGGTGACAAGCTGGGTTAGGCCAGGCCTTGACCATGACACAGGACATTTTATTTATGTAGCGGCTACCAAAAAGAAAAACACTAACAACTGATTGTTCATGTGACAGTTTTGTGTGTGTATGTGAGAGAGGGGAAAAAAGCAACAGCTTCTCTATGTACCCTATGGCACTGCAGTGAATGAAAATGAGAGTTCACTCACATTTCTCTAATGACTAGCACGTACACTACACTGCTTTTTGTGACCAAGGATAGCAAGGAAGCTATCCACTCGTTGATTCCTGGTTGCAGTGTGCGAGAAGAGACAACAAGAAGCAAAACTAGCAAAATCATGTCGGTCATGACCATAGCCACCTTATTAATCGCTGAAGAAAGAAGCAAAAGGCATGTTCAAAATATCTCTACACATGTTTAATTATGTTACTGGACTTTGAAAAGTGTATCAAATAACTAATAATTTAAATCTAAGAGGCTAATTTTTTTAAATGAAAGATGGAGACACAATTATTGTCGACGAAATCCTCACGGGTAGTTTTCATGAAAAATGTATAAAAATCTACGAGAAACTATACAGTGGTTTGTTCTTTATCTCATCCTCTGTCTATAACAGCACTAATAAATAATAAAACATTCTGATAACTAAATTAAAAATACAAATTTCAGCGACATAAAAAATAAAATCCAACATCAATAAAAATAGGAGAAGAATAAAAACAAACAAGCAAAACAGAAAAAAAAAAAAAAAAACAGACAATAATAACAACAAAAGCACTCGTATGCTAGCTAATCTATCTGCGGCCTGGGGGAACCAGACTAGCTTGAAGGACTTGCTTCAAGAAAGTGATGGAGAGACAAGATCAAGCGTAGAAGCCCCAGACGAAGATGGCGAGGGTGAGAAGGAGAACGGCGTTGACGTTGAGCAGGCGGCGCGTGCATGTCTCCTCGTGGATGCTCGTCTGCTTCTCCTCCAGAGCCCGCATCTCGGCGTCCGTCATCTGATGGTCGCCGGCCATCTTCTCGATGCCACAGATCCACTGGCACATCTTCTTGTACCACGGCAAGCTGTCGTATGGAGCTGCGCATGTCACAACGAGAAGAGGAAGGCGATGGTAAGAAAAAGAAGACAACATTCAATAAGATTAACAGCAAGAGGCGTGACAAAATGAAACAACAACAACAACAACAACAACAACACAACAACAACAACAACAACAGCAATGCTGGCTTATTCGCTTCACATGCTCAACAAAACACTTAAGTATATTCGTAGACAGTATACATAGAGAATACAAGCTCTGTCTCTGTCTAACGTACATATACATATTTATATTTATTCGTGAACGGAAAGATCATGCTTGTCGTCCTAATCTCTATTTTTCTATCCTCCACCCCACGTTTTTGGCAGCTTCACAAACTGTCATTGTTTTCTTTAAGCACTTTTCAATAATATTATTTCTGCTACTTGTTGGCGCATTCACAGCTGGACCAAATCTCTTGTATTCCTTACCGCAACGGTCATTAACCCCTACACCTACACGTATATTCAGGGTGGGAGTGAATAGTCCATCGAGCTATAGCTGTCGGGTAGGATGTTGACCCCACCACCACCGTGGCGTGTATAAACTTGAGCTTTGGTTCGGACAGATAACTCTTATACCTCCCTCCTCTCTTCCCTTATTAACCATGGTGGTCAGCGACCTTACCGTCAGTTATATTTAGGGGTGAATGTTTCTTGCTCTCCTCTTTCACTGGTTCTGAAGGAGCACTGTCGTCTGCTTCTGCCTCTGAGATGTCAATCCTCTTCAGCGTGCTAAAGCGGGTCCAGAAGGTCAGCCGTTGAAGCTGTGCCGTTAGAGAAATATAAAGACAATGGTCATAGCAACAGTCTGCAACTAACCAAAGATCTGATGTATAGCAAAAGAAACCAAAGAACGGATACCGACCAAAGAAAGTCAAAGAACAGGCAGCGAACAAAGGAAAGAAAGCAGATAGATATTTGATAAAGGAAACACACACAGACACACACCAAATGAAACCGAAGAACAGATATCTAACGGAAAAACCAGAGAAAAGATAACCTTACCAAAAAAAAAAAAAAAAAAAAAAAAAAATAGCAAAAGAAAAAGGAAATAAACGGAAAAGTATCTAGCAAAGGAAACGAAAAAATCTAGCAAAAGAAATACACGGGTAAATATCTAACAAAAGAAACTAATATCTAGCAAAGGAAAAAAAGAAACCTAACAAAGGAAACCAAAAGAAGGATATAGAAAAGGAAACGATCTCAACTAGACCTTATATTTGGGGGCAGAGTTTACATTACAAGCATCCTGAAAAATCATTTTAGGGCTTATTTTCGAGGAAACATGGTGATGATAACAACCAACCAACCAACCAACCAACCAACCAAACAAACAAACAAACAAACAAACAAACAAACAAACAAACAAACAAACAAACAAACAAAAAAACAAAACAACTTACGTGGATTTCATCAATAGGTTTCGTTAGCAGACTGATGACTGTGGTGACAATGCAGACGATGACAAAGAGGATGATTCCGAAGTGCAGATAATGGACTTTGCTGATGATGCCCGGCCGCTTGTCTTTATCCTCCTCGCCACAAGGCACATTAGGGTAGGCGTACTCCCACGCAAAGCGGACCAAGCCCACCACCAGGCCAACCATGAGACCCCAAAATGCTCCCTAACAGGGATTAGAACCAGAAAGACTTTGCTTTGAGAGCTGGAGGAACCATTATTTCGATCACTCTTATGATAATTATGAAGAAATATTTGAGTTGATGATGAATTGGGATGCGAGATGGAATGTTAAAATACATTGTTAGACGCTCATGGAAAATTATATTTCTCGATGCAAGGAAATAAGAGATAACTAAATCCCATTAAAAGATTATTATTTGTGTGTATTGGAAGGGGGGAGGTGTGGGTGTGTGTATGTGTGGGGGGAGACGCGTAAACTGATCAACCGGAAGTATTGTCAACGATTTTAATTATTTTGAAAATTTTATCACTCCAGTCTCTCCATTATCTCTCCATCTCTTGCAAAGTGTGGCTTGGGTAAGCCTCAGTGTAGATTATCTCCTCTTACCATACGAAAGTTTTTTTTTTTGCTTTATCGTTACTTTCTTACACTTTTGTGTGTGAATGTAGCTGCTTTCTTGATACCTAACAAACAAATCACTACAGCTGCCCTACTGGATGAGTAAAATTGTATCCATGCTTGTACAATTTCGGCGACTGGTATATACCGTTTTAAAATAACTATTTTAAAAGAGTGTTTAAAAGTATTCTAGCTGAGTGTAGAAAAGTAAGAGGTATTTCTAGCACTTTGTCATCTTTCACTTCGTGTACAATATGTCAAGAACATATCATAATGATAGAGGTTTTATATTGCTAATCTTTACAGAAAAATACTTTACGTGCCACGTACAGGCTCGTTGATGCGCTTCCAGAAGATGGCGAGGACGTAGACAGCACACACAGGCGGCGCCAGGAAGCTGGTGATGGCCTGGATGTAATGGAACAGCTCCGAGATGTTCTGCACGACGGGGATCCATGCGATGCCGACCCCCACCAGGATGATTACACACAAACTGCCGAGATACACATCATCATCATTATCATTGCTGCTCCCTCCCAGTTATCAATCCATATGTTCACTCTTTACACACTCAGGCTTGCTTTCTTATCTTCAATATCGGTGATAAGGATGACTAAACCTCAGAATAAAACATGTTATGCAAGAAGACGATATAAGAAAATGAAAATAGATGATGATATTTCCCATTTCAAAAATAGCTGTATAGGAGCAAGAGGACCTAGAAACCATTGAGACATTTGCCTTCAAAGTTGGGCAGACGATATTGCTCTCAGTGGCGGAGGAAAAAAAAAGGGAAAAAATTTCCTTGGAATGTGACCAAGATAAAATACATCTTGGAATACGACCAAAAATATATTAAAAAAAGTGAAAATATCGCTACTCAGGATAAAGAACAGAAAGTACAGTGACACAAACATAGTTAAATCAGAGCGAACAAAGAAAGAAAAAACAAAGAGCCATGAGGAAAAAAGTAACACAGAAAAAATAAAGCATTAAAACTAAGGACAAGAAAAGAAATCAACATCAGATAGTAAAATTAACGAGGACAACGAAGAAAGAAAACGAAAGCACTTAAAGGAAAATGAATGAAAGACACAAGGGAGGTAAATGTGTCTCGCGAAGGTGTGTCAGGGGAGATTACCGTCCGACAATCATGAGCTCCACTTCCGATGCGTTCTTGTGGATGCGGCGCCAGATGTCCATGGTGAAGATGGTCGACGAGGAGTTGAAGATGGAGGTCAGCGACGACACCAGCGCCGACATCATCACTGCCAGCATCAAACCGCGGAGGCCGTCCGGCATCAGCTCCAGCACCAAGGTCGGGTAGGCGATGTTGGTGCACCCCGATCGACTCCCGCAGATGCTTTCGCAGACGTCGGGATCTCCACAGGCGATCTTGTCTGACAAACAAAGATTTCAGTTAGAAAAACGCTTCGGAGTTACACAAGACAACGATGTCATTGTTCACTATCGGTCATTGAGCTCTGGCAACGTGACACCCAAGTCACCCAAATCGCAAACCACTAAGATTCAGATTTTGTTCATTTGTTCATTTCAATGTCATCGTTTCATCGTTTTCATCATTTACAAGCCATCAGATGTCGCAGAAAAATTGCGAAGGACTACATTTCATTTTGAATCTTCAAGGTGTCGGGTATTACAGGTGCCTGGGAATCCCTACAGTGCCACCCGTACAAGATGTCTGGTGTTACCTGGAAAGAGAACACGCGCGATCATGCCCGGGAAGACGATGAGCCACATGGGGAGGAACTTGAGGTAGCCCGCCAGCAGGGCTCCGGCCTTGGCGTTGGCAAGATTCTTGGCCGCCAGGGCGCGCTGGACAATCACCTGGAACAAGGCAACCCGTCGGTCACGCACACAAATCTACAAACATGAATGATGATTCCTTCCAAACTGAAATTTAAAGGGAATGAAGATGCTGACAAACTAACACGACTGTCAGAAGAACCAATAGGAAAGTCACCAACCGCCACATCCCTACGTCAGCAGCAGGAAGATATCAAGCCAGTGAGAGAAACAAACAAATGGTGGAACGACTCACCTGGTCCGAGCACCAGTACCACACGGAGGAGATGGTCAAGCCGAAGATGACCCCCGGCCAAGGGAGGCCGCCATCATCGTAGGAGCGGATGAGGTGCCAGGAGTTGGCGGGGGGGATGCCGCACTGGGTGTAGCTGTAGTTGGAGTCGGTGCCGTAGTGAGCGAGCGTGGTGTTGGGCCAGGCCTCGAAGAACTTCTTCTGCAAAGCTTCGTAGCCGCCGATTTTGAGGAAACCTATTGAACACGTGATGTGAGTTGAGGATACAGTACTCGGGGAATGATCTTAGCCAGTTCCAAATGAGCATCCCTTGTCTTATACAAGAAAAAAAAATGTTAGAGAGTTGTTCATTTATCACGTGATAATTTTCTGAAGCTCATTTAACTCATTTATCAAATCGAGACACCTTAGTTTGTTTTTTTTTAACCTTCAGATAAGAAGGTAAATTATATAAACACGAGGTTTATACCTGTGTGTAATAGGGACTTTTTTTGACGGGAACATTAAATCTGTTTAAAATAGGAATTGGCTCTAGAAGTTTCCATCAGCGTTAAGGTTAAAACAAAAAACAACAACAACAACAATAAAACGTTCTGGGAGAGGGCTTGAGCAAGGTATAGAATGAAGCCACAATAATTCCTTGGTTTCACTGCATCAACACAGAATTTTATTCTAGTTTCTCGGCATTGCTAGAGTAGAATGATGTGAGACAACCAAAGTGTCGGAAAGGAGTACACGACTACGCTGCGGTTGAGGTTGAGACTGAGGGAGGTAAAGAAACGACAGAAGGGCACAGACAAAGAAGGAAAGGCTAGCCCCGAGTAAGTGGGGTCTCGAACCCCTCTCCCCAAACCAACGACCTAAGAATTGTGGTTTATGGGCGACCTTTATCTTTTCCTGTCAACGATAAGGACGGAAGTTTTCAAACGAGCGGGTCAAGGACTAACGGGATCAGCGTCGTTAGTCTGGTCAGGGTGGGAAGGGTGCCAGTAGGGGTGGGTGTCGCTGATAAGTGTACTTATACTACGTGGTGAGTGCTGAGTGTTTGGACTCTTATCGCCGCAGTACTTCTTGCTTTCGCGACCAAACTATGACAAGGCGAACACACTTTTTGTTTCCGTTCTGTGGAACAATATGTAAAGAAAAACACATAGAAAATTCTAGAAACACGTGAAAACATAGAAACATAGACAACAAAGAGAATGTTTGTCTTCAGTAAGGAAAATAAATCTTGGTTTATGTGGTTAAAGTCTCTTAGAAATTATAAAAAAATATATCTCTTATTTATCATTTCATTTAATTTTTTCTTGGACGAACTTACTCATGACCATCAGAATCAAGGCCCCCACCACCATGATGATGGTCTGGATGAAGTCTGTCCAGATAACGGCGGTCAGTCCTCCTGTAACCATAGTAACCAAGAAATCTTGTCGGTTAACCATGAAACAGCTGCAGATAACAATGGTCCAACATCGTGCATCTAGTTACGATGGAATGGTAGTTATCCGATGTTTAAGAGGTTCTTGCGCTTGATCTTCTGATCATTAATAGAGCATCACAGGGAGGCTGGGTGTCAATTGATTAGTTTTGAGTAGAATTGTAGCTTTTGTTTGCACTTGTTAACGACTGGAAGAGATTTCTGCTTGCCTGCGTGCATGAATGTGTCAAGTGCGTGTGAACGTGAAGGGGTGGGAATGGAGAAGGGTAGGGGCATGGGCAAGATTGAACTTGTTTAAAAAAGAATTGGAAAGTGAACAAGCAAGAAACTGAGCTGATAAGAATGAATCAGTCAATCAATGTCCTCAAAAACCTTAAACTAACATCTTTAGTGTCTATGAATATTTCTTAAAAAGAGCTCATCTAACACCCTCACCTCCGATGGTAAAGATGGCGGACACACCGAGCAAGATGATGACTGCGACATAGAGGTTGAGCTCTGGCATGGCTTGTGTCAGAAAGATGGCTCCGGAGTACAGGTCGGCCTGGTGACCAAGGGAATCGAAAGGAGAAATCAAAAGGGACAAATTCTTTCCATCTATTCTTTCTCTCATCATGATAACCACACAGAGACTTTGGTAAAGGTACTGTACCGCCATGGTGCACTCACAGAGATTTTGGTGAACACATACAGGAGCAAGGCCAGCACAGAAAGGTAGATTCGTATCCTCTGTCCCCCGAAACGTTTTCGGAGATACTCCGGCATAGTGAAGACCTGAAGAAAAAAACAAAAACAAACCCGCATGATCATTTGAAGACGAGCAGGGCGATACTCGGAAAACGAACCCGTGACTATACCAAACCCGACAACGCGGATAGTCAGGAAAGAACAGACGATACACACGGGTATAGCGAGCCTCGAAAACGAATGTGTGTATAATTATATATATATAATGTAAGAAGTAATAATTTAAATGTGTAACGTGAGGCGTAATGTACACGTGTATAAAGTAATCTGACAAGTGAAACTGTGCAAAAGCACGAAGGTCTAGCATCCGTTGCCCTTTCAATTCATATCATATTCATGTCATATAATTCTCCAATTTAAATCGTTAGTTTACATGTTTACAAACTAGACACACACAAACGCACAGCACATACAAGCACATAAATACACACGCACCCAAGTACACGAGAACACACACATATGAACACGCGTACACTCAGTGCAGACAAAGACTGAAGAAGGAAGAAATCGAGAGACAAAGAGCGAGAGAGGAAGTGGAGAGAATAAATACTTACGCCTGCCGCAACGTATACTGGGACAAACAGCCAGCCCAGAATCATCAGAATGATGATAGCCTGAAAAACATCATCATAATAATCATCATCATCATGATATGTGTGTGCACCTTCATTTGTACGTGAGTATGTGAGAGAGAGAGAAGTGTGTGTGTGTGAGAGAGAGAAGTATGTGTGTATGAGAGAGAGAGAGAAGTATGTGTGCGTGTGTGTTTTACGCCGAGCCAGCAACTAAGGCAAAGCCCTGTAAACAGATGCCACAAGCAGAGAAAGAGCTGGTGTTCGAGACGAGATGTGAACCCAGGTCATCCAGTCCTCACTGTAAATGGTGACAGACGCTAACCGTTGCGCTACCAAAACCGCCCTTAGAGAGGAGGGGAGAGAGAGATAGAGAGAAAGAAACAGAATGGAAAGATCAATTAACGGGAATTAGAATAACTGTTACACACATAAATATCGATAGATACACCTATATAAACACGTGGACATGTTTCTAATTTAATAAAGAAGCATTTTGTCTGTAATCTGCTCCCTTGTCATTGACCTCTAAGTAATTGCCGAAGTCTCGCCTCTCTGCTTCTATTCTGTTAAAGAAACATCAACACAAAAGTGTCGTGAAGAGTGCTGACTCACATTAATCTCAAAGACAGCGATGCCGATGCCACTCGCTGCCCCGGAGCCAGCCAGACCCACGAAGTGGCCGCTGCCGATGTTGCTGGCAAACAGCGAGGCCCCCACCTGTCCAAACAGAGGAATTAGCTCATCATCACCTGTCACAGAGACTATTTCACGAACACCGACATGCTTCAAATTATTCACTGAGGACAGCACTTAGCGCCGACAACCGTTTTCTTGTTGATTTTATTGAATGACATGGTATCTTTGATAAAATACTACCCCCATCTCCACACCCACAACGACATCTTTGGAGCGAGACAGAGGCGACTGACCGGTATCCAGTGCATGGTTCGTCCCGCCAGGAAGTAACCGCCTATACTGCCTCTGTTGCGGCATGACGACTGTAACAAATAGCATTGTATTAATGATGTGACAATGACATACAACGGTAATGACACGAGAATGATACATAGCTACAGTGATGTCGACATGAGAATGACACATAGCTATAGTAATGACGACATGAGAATGACACATAGCTATAGTAATGACGACATGAGAATGATACATAGCTACAGTAATGACGACATGAGAATGATACATAGCTATAGTGATGACGACATGAGAATGATTTATAGCAATTGTAATGATATGAGAGGGATACATAGCTGTAGTAATGACAACATGAGAATGACACATAGCTACAGTAATGACGACATGAGAATGATACATAGCTATGGTGATGACGACATGAGAATGACACATAGCTATAGTGATGACGACATGAGAATGACACATAGCTATAGTGATGACGACATGAGAATGATACATAGTAATGACGTTTAAAAATGACCTATAGCAGTATTAACAACATACGGCAGTTGCATAATAAATGCCATCATTACCTATAATACTTGTATAATAAATTCGATAATTGCATAAATTGGTATTAATGACTTGGAAAGAGAATGACAATAAGACATCATCAGCTCAATCCTGACGAACGGAGAATGCCTGAGCATTTGTTGTAGAGTGTAGACGAAAAACATTTTGAAAAACATTTCTTCCCTTGACCTTTCTTCTGTTCCATGGAAAGATCTATTGAATTCAAAAGCAGGATAAATTCTCGACAGAACTCCACCCTTGCACTTTGTTTCTTTACTGAATTCAGGATGGAGTTCATATCCTATGGCAATAACATATAACAGAATTAGTGACATGTCAGGGACAAATAATGGCAGTAATGCCATGTGACCAAAAAACCTTCAACACTCATAATCGCATTTGATAATGACAAAGTATTAACTAGGAATGGCAATGAGTTGTGATGTATTCATGACTCATGAGCATGACTAACACACTATGTTGGAGCCGTTAAATTGAGGAAGAGGATCCTTTGTCGGCTTTCAGAAGAGAAAGAGGGAGAGAAGGAGGAGATGTAAGAGTGAATTAAGAACACGTTAAGTATGTTTTCAGGGTCTCCAGAGAAAGGTCAAAGGTTACGAGAAGAATAGACAGTGAGTCTGTGTTAAAATGCAAAAACTACTTTGTAAGGTGTTTGGAAGAGGTAAAGACGCATAATTGTAGAGAAAAGACCATGAGAAGGCAATAAAAGCTAAGGTATCAAGGATAATGTGAGACCCTGACCACGTTTCTGTGAGATCAGAGGTAATAATAGTATTGACAGCCACTGAAATGAGAGGAGCATGCTGCACATTGGAGGGCGCCTGAAAAAATAAAAATCCGGAATGATGGGATAACCCAACCTAAAGATAAAACTGTGTATATCTTTGGCATATACAAGGATGCTTTTTTTAAAAAAACACATTTGAAATTATGTCTAAAAACATTAGTGGCATATTAATATTTAAACACTATTAGACAACATTCGTCAATACTTTAATCCAGTTTATTTTTGTCGGCCTGGGTCCGGATGCATGAAGTGATTGTATGAGTCACTGTAACAGCCATGGACAACAAATGTCTACTTGTTAATCAAGATTATGCCTGGTGATAACACAGGAACCGTTATAAAACTGTTTTGGTCCTAAACTGGAAATACCTGGCATCCGATATTTCTGTGTGTGTCCGGGCAAACGCTTTTTCGATAACCTTCATGAACCTGATGTGTTTTCTCGGTCAGTGAGGGAGTGGACCACACTATCTGGACACATACATCACCCGCCAGATACTCCAGTATTAGCAAAAACAAACAACAGAAAGGTCCCCACAAAAACATCAACTCCGCCTCCGCTTTTATTCCTTTCGATCGTGACCCTCTAAGTCCAGTGCAAACTTACTCCGACCTCGTTCGTGATCTGATAAGTTGGCTCGGTACCAACAACTGCTGAGAATCTGGAAGCAAAATCCACTTCACGTCTGTTATCAGCGAAGTAGTCCCCCAAGGGTTACTTCATTAAAAAAAAGACAATTTTGAAATGGTGTCTTTTAATGAAATTGGTCCAAGGACACAAGCTGATCCGCTGCCAAGGAGGAATTTGAACAAAACAAAATTATGATTCCAATATGCAGCGAACCTCCGAAGCAGTGACAATATTTCTTCAAAACTTTTCTTTCCGAGAAGACATTAGTCGCTGGTAATGTCCAAAAAGGTCAACAGCAAGGTTCCAGCGAGCAGACATACTATGTGTGATATGAGATAAGACATGCAGGGTGTTCAGCAAGCAGAACTGAACTTAGTAAATATTGTGATAGCTTCGTAAATTTTTTTTTTCTAGACTTATTTCACAATTCGATTCCTGCGTGGACCGCTTTTGCTTAAAATGTTGGGAGCTTGGGATAGCTGATACCTAGGTTAAAGGTTAAAGTTGAGAATCGCTATCAAGCCGCCATGCAGCCGACCACACACAACTCACTCCTGTCTTCAAGCGACATGTTGATACGACTACCTACACGTGTTATTTACAGTCTACACAAGCCTGCACCTGAAGAAAGGTCGGTGCATGTATCAGTGAAGTGGGTCATTCTCCATTGTTTTGTCCTAACCTGCCGAAGGTAGTGTCAGACAGTTCTACATCTCTCAGGTTACTCTGCTGTCCGAGGGAGGAGGAGGACCGATAAGAACCTCCGTGATTTACAGCTCGGCGAGGTGCCATATGCATTTCCAAGAGCGGATGACAGCTGGAATGTTCAGTCCGTTTTACATAAATTATGTACCTTCTTCAGATTACAGGCTAAGGTCAGATGAGCAAATACATCATTGTAAGTGGGGGCAGAGAGAGAGATAGAAAGAGTTAAACTGAACCTTTTTTACGGGGTCGCCGTTCTGTACCTACAGGGTCACACAATTTGAGACAGAACAAAATGGAACCCTGGTAAGAGAGAAAGAGAGAATGAGAGGGACTTGAACGAGAGAAGCGACCGGGTGGAAGTGAGATAGCTGACCGTGAAGAAAAACAATTAACTTACACCCCCACCCTACACACACACAAACACTTTCCCTACCCCACAAAATGTCCTTACTTACCCCACAAAAAACAAAAAATACCCCTATCCCCACATCAAAAGGCAGAAAAAGAGAAAGGAGGACATAAAGAAATGCAAAGTTACGAAGGAAGCAATGCACACACACACACGCAGAAGAGAGAACAAAAATGAAAGAGAGAGAGACAGGGTCATGTCCTTTAAGACAGAACAAAATCGAACCGTAGTAAAAGAAAGACGAAGAATGAAAAAAAACCGATTCAACAAACAAAGAATACACCAGAAAGAAAAAAGGTAGTAAAAGAAATGATGACAAAATTAACGAAAATAGGGGACAAAATGAAAAGAAACTTAAAAAAAAATACACAGACAGAAAAATAAAGAGACAGAAATACAGACAGAAACAACGAGAAAAACACAAAGAGACAGAGTAAAGTAAAAAGAAAAAAAAATTGTCCTTCTTGTCTTCTTGCTCCCTTCCTTCAACTCTTTTGGCATCTCTGATAATCAGTGCAGCATCTCACTAACTCCAGTTTTATTTTCCGGGCATCTTCGCCCCTCCTGTACACCCCATCTTATTTTGTCATAGGAGCGAGAGGAAACCCTCAATTAAACCGTTGATGTACAATAAACATTGTAAAGGTCGCCCCGAAAGGTCACAACGCCCCGTGGCCGCCATACCTGTGAGGGAGAAAATCCACCGAGCATCTACCCGCGGTCCCACCCCACCTCACTGACAAAGTCACCACATACCTATATATATGTGTGTGTGTGATACCTACCTACCACCACGCACTCTACAAAGTGTTCTCAGTTCGAGAGTTCACGAGGGACATAAATCTGATGTCTGTTTGAAAAGAGTGTTTGCCAGTCACAAACAGAAGTGTCTCGTCTTTCACGACACTGAGAGATACGCGTCCATAAAACATGTTGGCATGGCAACTTGCTCTCTAACCTCTTGGCCGAGAACACCTTAAATTATTGCAACAAACCAACCGGTTTGCTGAATGAAGGATAAAACTGATCTCAAGTTCTCGAGAAGACCTCAAACCTCTGGATGAACGACACACCCAGGTAGTCGCTTGGGCAAGATCGGGGTTTCTAAAGGTTGAGATAAGATTGGTTAGTTTGATTAACGAAATGATTCATTTACTATGCTTTATGTAGCAAAGTATCGCACGGCGATATTACATCGTTCCAAAGAGATGTTCAGAAAAAAGGAGACTAAAACTAAACCACAAAAACTGGATTTTGAGAATTTAAAACAAAATTCACAGACGGGCTTTCATGAAATAATTCATGTTTTTAACAATCTAACAGAAGTTATGTACAGAAGAAAGATTAAATGTGTTTTTCTTTAAAAAAAAAATACATTCAAACAACCGGTAGGAAAGATTTTAATCCTGATGTGTGGGTTGTTGACCTCTTTCTCTGCCTGGTGAGGTTTGCACGCGTCTATCTCGAGAATACAAGTATACAACAACATATTTTCCCGGATTTGGAGAAATGATATCTTGCACTAAGCTGACCTGATTATTACAACACAATGCAGCAACTTGCAAGAATCTTTACAGAGCGGCAACACCTCGACAGATCGTCCCTACAGGTGTGCTCGGCTTTATGCTCGGGCACGTGTGTCGCAGACCCCTGGTGTCCCCTGGTGTCCCCTTCTGACCTTTGCGCACTGGAGATTGTACATCAGGTTATCGCCTGACAGACTGCGCGGACAGGCGTGAAGTTACGTGGCGGGGACGTAGAGGTGTAGATGACAGGAACACCGTGACCGGCACGTAAACCTTTTTTGTTTTGCTAACACCTCACACCCTGTCCCTCTCCTACTTTATTCTACCCTTCTTTCTCTCTTCAGCGGTGTATCGTGTGCCCGCATTTAAAAACCTATCTTTTATTGCTTTAAGCACATTAAGACTTAATAGAAAAGATGATAAAGTTACAAACCCACTTGACAACCCCTATAATACCTTTTATCCCCCTCCCACAATCACAGCCCCTATACCCACCCTGACCCATCAGTCTATCTCTGCCTTCATTATATACATATTCACGAGAGAGAGTTTTCACTGTATTATTAGTTTAATTTTTTGTTGTTAGAGCATTCATAGAAAAAAGGGAAATGAGCTATATAAATCCTCAACAACGACGACGATGATGATGATGACAAGAAAGTACACTAGCGCCACATTTCAACCCTTGTGGAAAGATCATGACATATTACAAATAATAACAAACAACTTTAATCAAGACCAGACATGCTCCTGTGCCCACCAATGTTCCAGTCAAAGGACAGATCACATGAGTACAAACAAATCATTTGTTGATGTTCGTAGGGTGGTCTGGGTTGAATACCTCTTTGACAAACCACGAGTTCACAACCCATAGGAAGGAAAGAAATCTGAATCCACATACATGTATATAATACTTCTAACACAAGGTTAACAGGTCATCATTCTTCATGCACTGCTGATCAGTCCGCTCACACACACGTATAGATATATTGTTTTGGTGGTGGTGGTGGTGGTGGTGGTGGTGGTGGTGGTGGTTGATCTCAATTGTCATCACGCACTGACTAGTCTGTCACTAATTAACGGGTGGCCACACTCACACCACGTGGTCAACACGTGAGGTGAAAAGCTCGACCTCTGACCTTAAGGATAGTGTCACGGTTTTATTTTTGAACGACGTTTAACATTGTTGTCTTCTTTCTTTCTCTCCCGCTCTCTTTTTCTCCTGACCGATCTGTCTATCCCTCTTTCTCCTCCCTCTTTCACGTCTGTTAAGGAATGAAAGATAACAAACAAACAAACCACAAATTTAGCTAGATATTTATTCTAGGTGTTTTGGGTACTTGTTAATTGAATATGAAGATGTGCCTACACATTTTACATTCACCTCCTTCAGTCACGGCATACACTGAATAAAGGAATGCAAATTTCTATCTCTCCTCCCGTCCCCTTGTAGCAGACACACCCCACCTCCTCTTCTGAAGCCAGTTACTAGTGAAGTCACGGATTCATTTTTTTCTCATCGTCTACAAACTCTTCAAAACATTCCTTATCCCTATACATATCGTGCAAATGGCATATACATGGAAACAATGTTCATGGACTGCTGGATGACACTCAAGTAAACCTAGTTTATCAGTGTATCACCTAACACCACATTGCTGTAAAGGTTCTAGGGAAGCTTTTGTATCAAACTCAAGCCGGAACTTGCATAGTTGAGTCTGAGTCAGTGAACAAACAAGGATCGACTGACAGCCGCTGACAATGGCAGTTTATTTGCATGTCAGAGCCAAGCAGAGAACATTTTACATCCGGACACACCGGTGCACCTTGTGACAGTCAGGAGGGACTACACGAGGTCCCGGATTTTCCAGTTGTGTGCAAGTAAACAGGCCAACCAAAAGTTCTCACCTCCCGTTGTTCAAAGTTTTTTTTTTTTACACATACCGGTGAAGTGGACTCTAGCTTTATTCTTCGTGTTTCTTTCGTTTGATCCTCTGATCGAAGTCATTAAGGTGAAAGTACGAGACGGCACAGATTATTCTAGAAAAGAGAACTTCGTCAGATGGTAGAACAGATGGCAGAGTCGGGGGAGGACAGCAACCGAAGCAATTGTCTGTGTAGGAATGTGAACATTACATGAAGGACGTAGTCAGGAACGTAGTATGGAGCACAGTAAAGAATGTACAGTCCAGACGGTATGTACAGGACGTAGTACGGAAGGCAGTGAAGAATGTAGTTTGGACGTAGTAAGGACGTAGTGCCGAACGTTTACAACGGGAAACAGGGTACAGGAAAGGGTGATAAAAGTGCTGTCGGCGACAGAAATCTTCACTGAGGTTGTAAATTGTCATTAAACTCTTTGAAGGTGGCGGGCACACGGGGGCCTCAAGAGCAAAGCTTCGTCACAACGGTAGAGAGTTTATACATCTACATTCCTCTCAATCTCTCTCTCTTAGTACTTAGCTTATTCTATCCCAGTAACAAGCGATGGCTAAGTGGAAAAAAATGTATTGCTTACTTCTCGTCTCGTTAATAAAGAATTTTCATTGTCTCTTCCACACACACACCAGCTTGAATATAAATGTAGCGGCCAGTGTCTTTGATTAACGGGGACCAGTTCAGGTCAGGTCAGGTCAGTCCCATGCCCGGTCCGGGCGTAGGGGGGACCGTCCGGCAGCAGCAACAGACAGAATTTTCCACCCGGTCCTGTCTTGAGCAGATGCGAGCAGGTCTGGCATCTCGCGTTCGGTCCATTCTTTAATGTTGGTGACCCAGCTTTTCCTCGGATGACCACGACGACGGCTCCCTTCGAGGGTTCCTTGTAGGATCGTCTTGGACAGGGTGTTGTGGCGGGTGACGTGTCCGAACCAGGCGAGCTTGCGCCGCTTCACTGTTGCCAGAAGGGGCTCATGCGGGCCCACGAGGGAGGTTACGGTGCTCCGTACGTATGCGTTGGTCTTGTGTTCGCGGTACGAGATGCGGAGCAGCTTTCTCAAGCACTTGTTCTCAAAGGCCTGGAGCTTCTTTTCCGTTGCGGCAAGCAGCGTCCAAGTCTCGCAGCCGTAGAGTAGGATTGACACTACGAGGGACTTGTACAGCCTGTGCTTGGTACTGAAGCTGATTGAGTTGCTTCGCCAGATCCAGATAACGGGGACCACTTCAAGATAAATACTTTTACTTATCACTAAATATAAGTAAAATTTGTTGCACGACATAAACACAAGGGCCTTTCTTCCAGAATTTATAACAGCAAATTTTAGAAGAACGAGTGTACTCACTCCCACTTGAGAGGGTGCGTGCAAACTTTTTAAAAAAATATAAACCACGATGACCCTCAGACAGGAGCCTTGCCGAGAAGTTCTGAGATCTAGGCTGACTAAAGAACAGAGAATGTTACTTGTACAGATTGTTGTCTCTTACAGGTATTCGTGGGCTTGTATACAGGGACTGTGGCTCTACCCGCGCCTGTCACCGTTAGAGTCAGAGTCGGCTGCCGTGGGTTCGAATTCCGGCTCCGACATCCCTCTCTCAGGATATCACATATGTTTATAGGGCCGACCGCGTGTTGATAAAGATGCATTTGATGCCTACTCTAAAAACAAGAGTGTGCTCTTGGACCGGGTGTTGCTGGAAACATCGCTATATCAATGTGTATGAACATGTATCTATGTGTATTTATTTAATACAGGATTAATAAACACTCTTGATTTTTACACACACCTATAAAACCATGTACTAACACACACACACACACACACAGGTGACCACATCACAGTCGGATGGCGGAAGAAATAAAACTATTACCGTATCTACCCGCTGTAACTAGGGGTACATAAAGATTCTCGAGGAGGGTACAAAGACTTAACAACAACGTGTGCTTCGTGCTGGATGATAGTGGGCTGTGATGCACCGACATAAAATGTTATCTCGACTTCGCAACATTGCTCCCATCAACTGATGTCTCACTACTTCTAAAAATAATGTGTATTGATGTTTCCACTGTGCTGCACCGCTCTGTCTGCAGAGGTTTGATATCTTCATAAGGACGCAGGGTGGTGTCGAGGAAGGAGAGAATGGGGTGGTTCAGTTAGTTGCAAATAGACTCTACCTGCAAATTATCTAATATACAAACATATTCAAGAGCATGTACAAACACACCCAGAGAGTACCTCGAACATGTATTAACACAGTCGAACACGAGTTCAGCCGAGAGGATCCGAATTTACCCGAGAGCACCCGAGATCACTCGAACACAACCGAACATCGGAAAACAATCTTTCACTCTTAAACTGATCATTGGATCACATGTGTATTCAAGAACAGACTCTAAATTAATTTGACATATAAATAAATTACACACAAAAATGCAGCAACAAAGAATTAAGCTCTGATACATTTAGAAATAACTTCAAGTTGACTTTAATTCTCTCAATTCTCAATCGTCTTGGCACCTCCCGACAGATTACAAATCGCCGATTAAACAGTCTGAGAAATCGTGAAATAGTCACAGGTTGGGCCTGCTATTGCAAACGGGAAGACAATAAAGAAGCTAATTAAGTATATGCAAAGAACGATGAAACATTTCGCAATGCTTGTGTCCGCTGTGCCCTGTGTCCGCCATTACCCAACTCGTGACGCACGAGTCGCTTGTCGGTTAGTCTACATCCGCCTTTAGCCACGTCATGCAACCGTCTCCAGGGTTTGACCCGCTGTTTATCTGTGAACAGCAAAGTTGCGATATGCTGCAAACTGCGTAGTTTTGTAGTAAGCAGTATTGTTTGTGTCGGACTTATCAGCTTTCTGGGCGACTGACCGTTGTTCCGGGTTGGCCTCTAGCTTCGAGGTCCTGACCGGCAACCTCGTTATTTAGTCAATTTTTTTTTTTTTAAATCGGTCGACGCGCAGCAGACGGAGGAAAAAAGGGTTTTCTTCCACTTCGTACATTTGCACTCAAATCTGAAGACGAAGACAAATTTCTGCAGGTGTTAAAGGGATTTTAGTTGCGATATCTAGAATTTTTAAATGCAAGATAGATAATAAAAGTTGTTTAAAACTTGAAGCTGTGCATTTAATTATTTGTTTAAATTAACATTAGTGCGTGGAAAGGGACGCCCAGAGTCGGGTGCGATGGTGTGGTTGCGGCCCTGTGCTCCACTGGGAAGAAGGAATAAAAACATTAGCGCGTTTCTATCCTACTAAAACAATCTTCTCTTTGTCGTGGAATTTTCACTAAAAATGGAGATTTTGTGAAGTCACCTGCATTTAGAAGCCGTGGAGGGAGGAAAGAGAGAAAAAGGTGGTGTGGAGATGAGACAAATTAACAATTACAAGGAAATATGCGAAAGAAAGAGAAAAAAAAAATGAATAAAATTTCCAGAACTCGTCAGCAAAAAAAAAAAAAAAAAAAAAAAAAAATGTGTGGCGGGCTGTTTGGGCGTTCCTTGCCCTGAGGTGTCTACAGAATAGACTGTTGACCTAAAACCCGCCCGCCTGTCATAAATAACCTGAGCCACTGCACACCTTTACACAACATAGCAAAGTGACGTCACAGGGAATGTCAGGTGTGTTGTAATGATCGTTGTACCGCTCAGTGGCGGTTGTTTGTCATCTAACCAAAGAATAATATTGCGGACATGTTGTACAGAAGTCAAATAATTTATTAAACAATATATACGTACACATTCTACTGCGCCCAAAAAGTTTCTTAAACAATGTCCCAAAGTAAAATACTTAGTATTATAATGGATATGTGTATGTACAAAAATAAGACATTTTACAGAAGCATATCACATGTTCAGTAATGACCTATCAACTTAAAAAAATATTATACAAGTTCTTTAAGTAAAAGCAGAAATTTTTTTTAAAATCCATAGAACATTTTGGGATTTTTTTAAAAAATTGCCTAATTTAATGACGGATGAAGACAGTTGCGATATAAAGTACAGAACATTAGAGCAAACAACCCCAAGTAGATGATTCTCTCCCACTAACAACATTTCAATTTCTTTAAATGAGAATGATCTTTTGTTTTCACTCACGATTATTCCGACAGCGATGACAGATATGAAGTAGCCGACGATGACAAGTATATCTCCCCAGTGCAGACGACTTTCCGCCATACTGGACTACTCGCTCTTGTCTACAGCAACCTCTGAAGATGTTCAACACTAGACACACCCTGGGTAGAAATTGAAATAATCCGCCTTGCTATACACGCTGGTCACTAGTCGGCAGGTCAGAGGTCAGGACGAGACGTTATGAAGAACTTGGGGAGACTCTCGTCAGACGGAGGTGACTGTGGCGACTGGTCTCAACTCTTTCATTCCTGTGATGACAGTCGGTCCTGTGCAGGCTGTCAAACTGGAGAAATCGCTTCTATTATTAGGACGAAGTCTCCGTATGGTCGAGTTGAAAAAATAAATAAAATATTGAAAGAAGAAAAATTCTTTAAAAGTTAACAATAGACGAAGGCGCTCGCTAAGAGGGTGCTGAGGGGACAGGTGATTCGGTTGCCAGCGCGAGAAGTGAAGGTGAGACAGCGTGCGAGCCAGCCAGGTGAGGGGAACTTTGAAAGTTGGCTCGTACCTGGATACCCTCAAGCTCACCTGCGACACACAGACACACACCTTGGCTGACTGCTCGCTCGCTCGCGCGGGCGGACGCACCTTCAGGCTGTGTGCAGCGGACCAGACAGTAAACAGGTGTGTGAAAAGGACACAATGTGACAGGTGACAAAGTTTTCAAGCCTTACCTGAGAAAAAGGTGCAATCAGTGATGACGAGTAAAGAGATACACCGTCAACAAAAAGGGAGTAAACAGTTGACAGGTTTTTGAAGGACAGGTATTATTAGTCACATCTATCTTCCTTCTCCCACGCTCTTATTTATTTTTCATCTCCTTACTTTCCATGTGTGTGTGCGTGCTTGAGTGCACGTCCACGTGCGTGGGTGCGTGTGTGTTGACGTGTATTTGTTACGTGTTGACGAGCCAGGTAATCGTCTGTGAGGTCAAAGGTGAAGACAGGTAAAAACAGCAAAATAATTGCACGGCACTAAAAATAGTACTGCATGTATGTAGGTCATCTCAGGTCATACCTGTCGGGAGGAAAAAGCTTCCTGAAATCGTTCAAGGTTGTGTTTGTCGACCCTACAGGCAGACAGCTTATGAGGCGTGAAGTGAACTCGTTTTAGGAATGTCTCACACACCTCTACTCACAGTTTTCCTATTAAGGAAAAATTAAACACGTGTGATATTAAAACCAGTAACCCGTAAAAGCGATCACCAAGACGAAATGACTGATGTCGACGAGCTCTAGTAAATACATGCAAGGGGGACATATTTGTGGAGAGGGGGGACAACGACAGGTCATGCGGAACCATGGGGCATGCTATATGGATGTGCGTCTAATATTGTTCTAAAATGCGAAAACGTAATTGAAAAATAAATATTAAAAAATAAATATTGCTATAATCGTGTTAGATACTTAGAGAGATAAAGAGGGGCGGAGGCAGAGAGAGAGAAAAGACGGATAAGGAAACGGGTATGTCAGTTTGAAGTTGCTTCAGTCAAGCATCATGATGCATGACTGACGAATCGGGTACACTGTCATTCAGTTCCCGTCCTGGCATAGATTCTTGATGAGTGGAGTCTTCTTTGCCCGACTGCATGTCCCATCTATCACAAAGCCCTCCCTCCGACCGTCCACCCTCTCCGGATACAGGAGGTGGGTAAGGTGCACTGCGCGAGACTACAGCCTGTCGAGGGTTTTGCGTCATTACGTTTTACGTCCTCTCACCTATGACGTTTCCAAATGGCGTGAAAGACTGGGCAATGCTCTGGTGCGATGTGAAGGCTGTTTGTGCATCCTGTGCCCGACGGGCATGCCGGGAGGATAATTGGTCAGTGCTTGTTTAACCCACTTCTCTTCTGGATAAACAGTTGGAATTCAAAAATTATCTTATTAAATAACGGGCATGCTTTGCTTGTAAATAGTTTAAGTCCTCGACAGTGATTAATGACATTTAATAAACTAAGCTGCATAGTCTGCTGTTGTTGTTTTGCTTTTGGTGGATGTAGGAATGTGGGCTCCGAGATTCAGTCTTTGCTGTGAGCGTTGCTGTCACTAGTCTCGGGTCTCGCTATAGACATATCGTGCACACAGTGAACTGAAAGTGTATCCGGAAGAGGTAGACATCACATCATCGTCAGTCACAACCCCAGCCAGCGGTTATCTGACGACCTACACAATGCTGATTGGCGGCCGGTGATCCCATTGATAAGATGCTCCTGTCATCAAAACAACTTACAAGCCTGTAGCTACTTTCCCTGGTGGTGAAGGCCATATTGTCACGTGGTCTTTTATCACAAGATGTCAGCACCGACTGGCCCCACACCAAATGGCAAGAAAAGAAAAGTGTGTTTGACTTCTTACAGCTTTTCTGATGTCCTGGTGGCTAGAGGATTGATCTAAAGGTGTAATTACCACGTTTTCCCGAAAATAAGACTTGGCTTTATATTATTTTTTCGCTCCAAAGGAAGTATTTGGGTTTATTTTCAGTTGATGTCTGATTTTTTAATTTCCAAAAGTTTACTTTGTTCAAGTACAAAATTTGTCATTTATTCAAACAGTCATGTCAACTTTTTCTGGATAGTCATATCTCACATTATTTATTTACATATTAGTATTGTTACTTTATAATTCAATCTGTCCGTCGTGTGTTTCAACGGACATTATCGTCGGAGACTGAGCAGAGAAGCGGGTGTAATTGAAAGTACGCAGTGATAAAGAGAAATACAATTTATACAAACGACTTGAAAGGAAATATTTAAAAACTCACATATTTTTATAACATTATCATTGACATTGGTTTACTATTCTCCCCTGGAGGGGAGTGGGCCATACCTGGTGGTACCTCACCAGGCCGACCTTTGGCAGAGGTGGAGCAAGTCCCTAACCCTCTGTCATGTTCTTTAACAAAGTGTGATATCGAAGTCCCCATATTGGGGACGTATTAGATATTGAACTGATAAGATCGACGACCTAAAAAGCGGCCATGAAGTTGTGAGGGTATGTCACCACGGACAAGCTGTCCTGAAACACGGAAAGACTTGCATTTAGCTTTACGTATTATTCAGGTTTGGTAACACAACATACTATTTACATAATTTGTACTTTAAAAGTTCTGCATGTATACAACAGTGTTTATATTTTCTATCTGCGGATGCTATTTATTACATTGTACCGTATTTTGGGTAACAGTTTTATTTATTTATACCTTAATGAAACATTTACATTTAAAATAATATTTCTCCTTACGTGTCCAGTGTTAAATGGAGACAACTCTTGTCTCTCAGTAATGTTCGTACATGGGAAACAATTCTCTCACTACTAAATTTGTAAAATGGCAGACTGATTATAATAAAAGCATCGCATACCAGACGTGTCCTACAATTCAGCACCTGACGCTGATATTGTAGATAATTTTCTTAATCCATTATCTGAAAACGTTAAATTTTGTTTTGGTTTTTTTTTGTAACTTATAATACTACGTAGGAAGATGGCGGATGGATGAGGTGGAACCTACTTTGTCTTCGGTCTTGCCTGATGGGTTATTGCTGCTTCCCTAGGCTTCGCTGTCAACTTTAATTTGATGCGTGCCTAGCTGCGGCAGTTTGGATATGCTGCTCTTCCATTCTAGTGACCTCGGTTTTGGTTCTGTTGTGTGGGAGATGATCAGTGGCGACCGTTCTTTACAGTTTCATCTTCACCTTCTTTCAGTGGATTGTATGTCATCGTTCTGCTTCAGACAGATCGTATGGGTCTATGTGAATCTCTGTGATATACTGATCTGCGAGTGAATTTTCTCCGAGTGTGGTGTCTACAGGCAGTAGTTGTGGCTATGTGGTCTTCTTATACTTTATCAACATTTATTTTTGTTGTGCTTCAGTACTCAGTCTGCTGCGTTTCTACGTCATTGTACATTGTCGTCACTGCTGACATCACCGCATGACGGAGTAAAGACCGAACTATAACACTGAACCCATTCATGCTGAGCTTTTGAACTTTGTATATCCAACACCAGGTTATTGGCAATTGTTACCCTTTCCGTCCATCCGACTATAATTACTATAATTAATAACCACCGTATACGTCACAGAGTGTCTGGGGTGTCTATGTAGAGGTAGCACCTTTGACTTTCCGGCAGCAGTGTCCCTTGGGACAGACGGGAGCACTGGTCCTCACATGGCACTCAACTCTCACAGCTGGCTCCAGGTCCTTAACCTGGCTACACCCCGGTAACCGCTTCTGCTGGCGGGCCAAACGCTGTGAGGGGCTCACGTGTTCTTACGCACGTCAATACAAATACTTGGAGAGGAGATGGGCGCCGCCAAGTTCGCCAAAGCCCACTGAAAGGACTCATGGACGCACAACAGAAAAGATGTCTGTTGCTGCTGCCGGAAGGTCCCCCCTACGCCCGGACCGGGCATGGAACTGAACTGAACTGAATACTACGAATCGGGTATACTGTCATTCAGTTCCCGTCTTGGAGCGGGCAAGATGTGACATGTGTTGGTTCCAGCTGTCAGCTTACTCTTGACGTTGAACACCTCGAATCTCTGCGCCGATGAAAGGCCATCGATGAGCTGCGAGAAAGATGGAAGAGCTGATCTGCTCGCCAGCACGATTCCTGCGGAGGAGCATTGCAGGGCCCTCCGTGTCGCAAGAGACTGTTGAGTGCTGCAGTGATTAATGACATTTAATAAACTGCATAGTCACCTGGTTTCGTTGTTGTTGTTGTTGTTTTTGTTTTTGGTGGATGTAGGAATGTGGGCTCAGAGATTCAATCTTTGCTGTGAGCGTGAGTTGCTGTCACTAGTCTCTGGTCTCGCTATAGACATATCGTGTACACAGTGAACTGAAAGTGTATCCGGAAGAGGTAGACATCACATCATCGTCAGTCACAACCCCAGCCAGCGGTTATCTGACGACCTACTCAATGCTGATTGGCGGCCGGTGATCCCATTGATAAGATGCTGCTGTCATCAAAACAACTTACAAGCCTTTAGCTACTTTCCTTGGTGGTGAAGGCCATATTGTCACGTGGTCTGTTATCACAAGATGTCAGCACCGACTGGCCCCACACCAAATGGCAAGAAAAGAAAAGTGTGTTTGACTTCTTACAGCTTTTCTGATGTCCTGGTGGCTAGAGGATTGATCTAAAGGTGTAATTACCATGTTTCCCCGAAAATAAGACTTGGTTTTATATTATTTTTTTTGCTTCAAAGGAAGTATTTGGGTTTATTTTCAGTTGATGTCTGATTTTTTTATGTCCAAAAGTTTACTTTGTTCAAGTACAAAATTCTCATTTATTCAAACAGTCATGTCAACTTTTTCTGGATAGTCATATCTCACAACATTATTTATTTACATTAGTATTATTACTTTATAATTCAATCTGTCCGTCGTGTGTTTCAACTGACATTATCGTCGGAGACTGTGCGCGTGTAATTGAAAGAAAGAAGGTAAAGAGAAATACAATTGATAAAAAAAACGACTTGAAAGCAACTATTCAAATACTCGCATATTCTTAAAACATTATCATTGACATTGGTTTATTTTTCTCCCCAGGACCCGGTTGCATTGCTCGGGCGCAAGGCCTTAGTCGGGACGTAGCAGGGGTATAGTACCCGACTAAATTTACGACCGTTGCATTGCTCCCGACTAGGCGAATTTTAGTCCGCAGCTCGGGTGTAACTTTAGTCCAACCAGGGGGTTGGCGTAGCAGCCGACTAGCAAGTGACTAACTGACGAGCGTCCACAGCAACTCGGTTTTCGTTTATAAATTTTACAGAAGAAACGTAGGACGACGATGTGAAACTTGTTTTTGGTAGATGAAAGTTATATACTTTTACAAAATGGACCTTAAACTTGTTAATCGTTATCGTGAACTTTAACAAAATACGGCGAAAGCGAGCCTTCGGAGTCACGTTTTCGATTCTATTCTTCGGGATGTTTTCAAACAGTTTCAGGAGATACGATCAACATGCATAGGTCGACAGTTTCTCGAACAATTCACTGTTTCTAAGGCTCTTTCCAAATCGTCTAAATAAATCAAATACCTAGCCAGAGGGATGAAAAAGAGCAGAAATCATAATTTTACGCAATCGCTGGATTTCCAAGCGTGTTTGGGTGCGTAAATGACACTCATGTAAAAATACAGGGACCGTCTGAGCACGAACGTGAATTTGTAAATAAAAAAGGTTATCATTCAATAAATGTACAGCTAGTTTGTGATAGTGGCATAAATATAATTAACTGTGTTGTTAAGTATTCTGGAAATAGTCATGACACTAGGATTTTGACCGAGTCAAAGCTGTACCGAGCTTATGAAGTACATCCTTGATTAGTCACGGGATAAACTCAAGAAAGAATTGAAGATGCAACAGTGTGCTGAAAACACGCCTTCCTTGCCTTTTAAAGAAACATCAAGGTATGTCATACTAAATTATATTGGAGTCATAAGTTTTGGAAACAATATTTTTACATTATATTTGAATATTATGTCCACATGAAGGAAGAGAAAATTATAATAACTGCCTTATGTTTTTTTTTCAAGTTAGTGTCTTATATGTTAATAAATTAATATATTATATTTTGCACAAATAACAAAGAGCAGAAAGTAATGGGCATGTTTGAATGTGTTCACATGTGTCTCTTCAGTAAAACTTTTGCATGTATAACACATGCACACCTTTCAAGCCATGTTTCCCCTAAAGAAATAAATTAACATATATTTATGCACTTACATCTAAGCTTTTTCTCATGTATACTGTTCAGTTTTGTTATTAATTTGGTTACTATCATTTTCTAGGTTTAGCAGTTGTTGTGTGCCCATGTCATTTGTATAAAGATGCAGAATATATGATTCCTTTTTGCCTATTTGCAGGTACAGTCCAAAGAGAGCTATAGTTATCATCATGGCATGCATAGTATTACACAAGTATAGTATGCATTCTGTATGATGAGCATGATGATAATCATGATGTTGAACTTTATGGAGGTCAACAAGCCTTAAGTGCAAGAACAAAGCAAGAATCCCTTATTCACAGATCCTTCTCCTAGAGGTTTAATATTTGATGGTAAAGTACAATTTTTTTTTTACGCAGAATTTCAAAGTTAAAATTAAGACATGTCTTTTTCATCAGATTAAGCAAAACTTGTGATCAGCATAAGTCCTCCTAGAGGTTTAAGATGAAGGCTAGATGAATAACAGCCTCAAACATGCATAGTGTCATATATGTAGACCAGCCAGCCTTGTCAATAATTTTAGAAGCTTTTGTATAAAGATGTCTGGTGAAAGTTCATAAAGAGTTTCAAATATGCGACACAGGACTAGTTTTAAATAATGATTACCCTGTATTTGGTTAATGGTATAGGAAGGTGTGATTACTGTGGGGAGGGATGTGTGGAGGTCAAATGTCCCATCACCATGAAAGGTAGAAACAAAAGTGCTGATGATTTTGGATGGTGAACATCTTCAAACAGTGGGAGCTTTAAACTAAGCACAACACCTAGTTATTTTACCCAGGTACAGCTTCAAATGTTCCTTACTGGAACTTATGATTTTCTTGTATGGTCACCACCCTCACTCATTATTACTAATACAGTGTATGTTTCCCTGATTCTGGAATGTTGCAGCACAGAGGGACTCTCATTTCCACAAGTGTTGCAGCAGGGACCAGATGATGGAAGCTATATGATTCTTTGTGACACTCTCCCTATCAGGGCTTACAATGAAGAGGGTACCAACTGGGAAAAAGATGTGCTTCTAGAAAGTGGTTTAAATTTGTATGAAGCCAGATAATTCAAGCAATTTTCTCTTTTTTTTATAATATTTTTTTTACAGTAAAAGAGCTTTTTTCAGTGAAAATAGTTTTGTCTTAGTTTTAAATATCTGTGTGGCTCAATAAGCACACATTGTAGGTTTTCGAGCCTACATGTAAATACTGCAGTTCTTAGCGTTTACAGGTGTATATTTACAAATTTTAGTGTGCACATGTTTTTTTTCCCTCTGTTGGAGCACCCCTTTGCCATGGTCAAGTGGCATGCTTGTCACAATGACCCCCAGAAATATGCCGACAGGAGCACTAGCTCCTGGCATAGTCACCCATTTTGGAGAGATCAAAAGTAGTTCACTGATCCTCTAGGTTAAAGGGGATGGGCAATCGACTAACAATTCATTCATATAAAAGCATATGGTTATTGAAACTGGCGGCATCCCAACAAACTGTGGGACATGTCTGAGATGGCAATTACTAGATTGCGTACTGAAAAATATTTCATTTATAATACACAATATGCAAAAAACAGATATACATGAACTACAATTATGTTTGTACCTGGATTCACCTTTTCAACTGAACAATTTTCATTATCACATCAATAAAGTAGAGAGGGAGCACTTGAACTGTTATTGAATAGTCCTGAGCTCATTTCAATAGGGGAGAGAGCAGTAACATTACATTTCTCGCTTGCTGCTGACTAGAATGAAAACCAATACATAGTGTACGGCAGAATTTACTTTTAATGATTGCAAAAAAAAAAAAAAATTTATATATATGCATATATGCTGTCTGTCAACTCCTTTTTCAAGACAAGGATTTAGGATTCTTGCACTTTCTTTTTTTTATTCCCTCCAAAAATATGTAAATTTTAACATGTTAGAATGTTGGTACCATGCAACATAACAGACATACAGGTTGCACTCAATTCATCAACCAATACATGAATGCTGACTAATAGTGACATGATCTAATACACATTCAGCTATGAGGACTTAAGACTGAAAAGTTTAATGAATCAACACAAAAAAGAACTACAGCTAGTAAGTTCCAACTAATTACAATAATATATAAAGTAAAATAAAAATTACATTAATATTTAAGAACTATAAACGTTTAAAAAACTGCCATGATTCATGATACTGGCTATAAATAGAGAAGAATGATCAATTAACAGAGCGTTTAAATATTTTTTAGTAACTGATGTGTTCAACGCCATTGAAACTTGGATTAATAATGATAAATGCAAAATTTGTAAAGCACATATCCTCCTAAGGAGCTTGCTCTTAGCTCTTAAGAACAAGAACAAAACATGGACAACATGCAAGGAACAGGAAAACAAATAACATATGAACTATAAAAGAATACACAACAGTACTAACAAAGAATAAATTCAAATACAGAAAACAAAGAGGAACTAAATAACAAGAGCTGAGAGTAACATGTTATTGAAACATATCATGATTATGCAACCCAAACATAATTTAGGATTGCATCAATCTACTCTGCAATCTGAGGTTGTGGACTTCATTTTGTACAGGGCCGCTTTACATTGTGGACATTGTTTATCACTCGCGGAGCATTTCTTCATTGCCTGAAAATAACAAATTGCAACCTGTGTCAGCCAGAGCGATACTTTATTTTCCAAATTGATTCCACCTATCCAAAAAAACTATTTTTATGCATTACTTTTGTGGTTGTTTACATGCAAAAAACTTAAAACAGTTTATTTACCTCGTGCATTGATCGTTCTGCCGATGACTGGGCACACGCCGTCCTCGCCACATCTTTCCGCTACTTCTTTTAGTTGCAGTCCTTCGAAATTTTGACAAGAGCAACGTCTGATTTGCAGCGACTGTCACTATTAATCCATAGACGTTTTATTTTTCAATTTGTCTTTCACTTTAGCATCTGACATTTTCGAGATTAGAGTGATCTCCCGCGTGAAAATTTCGTTTCGCGGTGGAAGCCCGTGAAGGTTTTTGTAAAACCCTTAGTCCGTAGTTACTAGTTCGGACGTGGCTAGTCGCGAGCCTAGTCCAGAGCAGTGCAACCGGCGTAAGTGAGGAGACTAGCTAGTCGGGTATAAGGGGGTTTAGTCGGGACTAGCAGGGGACTAGCTACGCCCGAGCAATGCAACCGGGTCCAGGAGGGGAGTTGGCCAGCCCTGGAGGTACATCACCAGGCCGACCCGTGGCAGAGGTGGAACAAGTCCCTAACCCTCCGTCATGATCTCTAAATCAGTGTAATATCGAAGTCCCCATATGGGGGAACGTATCAGATATTATACTGATAATAATTTTTTAAAATTTCGACGTTACTTACAGAAAGAAAACTACTTTTCAGCTTCACGATCGTCGAGCGATAACTGTCCAGTGCAGAAACACGGAAAGACTTGCATTTAGCTTTACGTACTATTCAGGTTTGGTAACACAACATACTATTTAAATACTTTTTACTTTAAATGTTCTGCATATATACAACTGTGTTTATATTTTCTAACTGCTAATATTATTTATTACATTGTACCGTATTTTGGGTAACAGTTTTATTTACCTTAATGAAAACATTTACTTTTTAAAATAATATTTCTCCTTACGTGTCCAGTGTTAAATGGAAACAACTAATGTACATGGAAACAATTCTCTCACTACTAAATTTGTAAAATGGCAGATTGATTATAATAAAAGCATCGCATACCAGACGTATTCTACAATTCAGCACCTGACACTGATATTGTATGTAATTTTCTTAATCCATTTAACTGAAAACGTTTAATTTTGTTTTTTTTTGTAACTTATAATACTATAAAATCGAGTGTCATACCAAATGTGTCATTCACTAGCATCTCGACTTCCTAAGCTTTGCAAGTTTTCAAGACGTGTTTCTGTTTATGTTGCAGGTTTAAGCAGAACTGTGTTTGCATACAACAAGTCGCGTGACTGGAGGATGGACAGTGAGACCGGCAGTGTGACTACAGGATTGCAGGCAAAGGGAGGGAAGTCTTTGTTCACTGGTAACGTAGTTGTTTCCCTTACATAAGAACAGGTTTCTTTACAGCGCAGGTATAAATCAATCAGCCAAATGCCATTCATGATAAAATATTCAGATTTACGTGAATGAAAATTACCTTTTTCTCGTTTTGAATTTAGTCCTAAGCTGAGCTCCATATCCCTCCTTTACAGATGCTCAGCTTACACCGCAGTTATTGCTTACTTTGTGATCTAATCTTATTTATTTCAAAAAATGTTTTTTTTTTTTTTAAAGTTCAGTGCAATGGTATTTTTAAGGTTATTCCATTATTGCAGTCCACTGGCTCCTCATTTAGCTAAGCATAAATTACTTTTGTTCTCATGTTGAGGGCTTTCACTTTGTCTTGGCGCTTCTTTGGATAGGATAAATGATGCGCTCGCTTGCAACACGTCGTACAATTAACTGGAATAAATATTCAGACAAAAATATTTTAATTGCTCCTCGTGTTTCTTATTGCAAGCCAGTATGTGTGTTTTTTGATAGGACAAAAATAACTAGTTAAAAATATACACAGCATTAAACATAACAATATTACACCCAAACATATATTAACAAAAAATATTAACAAGAATGTACAAGTGTCAAAAACAAGAGTTCTTTTCACATATTCGAAATCTGGGTTACGAAAAGTCTTTGTTCATTCGTTGCTTTCACATATTCTTCTTTCAAGTTGCGTCGGGGGTGCGGCGAGGAGGATTTCCCCCTCTCGCTCTGTTGCTTTCACATTAGCTTACCCCACAGGTCGAGGTAGTGCTCTTCTGGCAAAGTGTCTTTGTTCTTCTTCAATCTTGCGTTGACCCTCGAGGTGAAGGCGTCTGCTATCTGGGGTGGTGATACAATGAGTCTGTGGAGGCGTGCTTTGTTTCTTAGTGTCCATATTGCTTGTTTGTACTCTGTGAGAAAGATGGTTGCTGCTGTTTGGGATGCTGTCGATAGGGCGGGTGGGAGGGTGTTGAAGCGTATGCAGGCTAGTGTGGGTGTTGTGTTTGCGAGTTTGTTCAACAGTGTGGCTAGTTGCTTGTGTGTTTGCTGTAGGTGCGTGCAGTGGAAGAGGATGTGTTCTGTTGTTTCGCTTTTGTTCTGGCAGAAGGCGCACATCTTTTGTTTTGTAATGCCTCTGCGGTGTAGGGTGTCTGCGACTGGGAGGATGTCGTGTGCAATTTTGAAAGACGTGTCTAAGGTGCATGGGTCTACGTGTTTGTTGCTAAGGTGTTTGAATGTGTTTGCGAAGTTTATTCGTGGGAAGGCTTGGAGTACTCTTGGGGGTATAGTGCGTTTGGTTAGAAGTGCTTGATATAGAGTTTTCGTTTTCGTGTCTGAGTTCAGACTGAAGTAGGGGTCTGCCGCGAGAAGGTTGTTGAGAGCTGTGCGGCAAGACTGGTAGAAAGGGGGTATGTCTTCGGTGCTGTGTGGATGTTTGTTGGTGAAGGGGTAGTTGCTGAACCTCCTCCTCAGGTCTAGCCCAACCATAGGTGGCCGTAGTGTGTCCAGTCCTGTTCGTCATTGCCGAACAGTCCTGTCACCTGGGCCAGGATGTGGCTTTCCGTCTTGGAGGGTATGTTCAGCAGGCCTATCCCTCCTTCTTTGGGGTGCAGGTAGAGGGTCTTCCACTCAATTGGTTCGTGACCATCGTTCCATAGAAAACGGAAGATGGCCCTTTCTATTTGTGTGGTGTAGTGTGGTGGTATTGGTAATACTGAGGATAGGTACCACAGTTTTGACAAGACTGTGGTGTTTATGATGTTGGCTTTTTCATATAGTGAGATGCGGCGGAGTCTGGAGAGATTCAGTGTTGCAGTTATCTTTGTCAGGACTGGGTGCCAAAGGTCGTCTTGTGTGACGTCACCGAAAGGCACCCCGTATATTGTCAGTTTGTCCGTCCATGTAATGTCTGGGGCTTGTCGATGTCTCTCCTCATTTTCCTATGAGCATGCCTTTTGTTTTTGTTATGTTTAGTTTGGCGCCTGAAGCCTTACTGTACTGGTGGAAGTGTGTTATCACCCTCCTGACTGACTGGTGGTTATTGAGAAAGAAGTTGCTGTCGTCTGCGTATGCAGACACTTTGCACTCCTCCGGTTGCCCGGTATGGAGATCCCTTTAATGTGTTTGTCTTGCCTTATTTGATGAGGACAGGTTCAAGGCATAGAATGTACAGCAAGGGAGAAAGGCTGCAGCCTTGTCTGACAGACCTGGTTATTGTGAAAGAGTCGGAGACGTGTTGGTTTACGATGACACTGCTGTGTATGTCTGTGTATATTGTGGATATCCAGTGTAAGAAGTGTGTGTTGAAGCGAAGGCTTGGAGGGTTTGCAGGAGGTATTGGTGTGAGACTCTGTCGAATGCTTTCTCCTGGTCTACTGATAAGATGAGATTTGAGTAGCCTCGGTTGTTGCAGTATTCTATTATGTCTCTTATTAGGTGGCAGTTGTTTGTTATAGACCTACCTGGGATTCCGCATGTTTGGTTGCTGTGGATGACTTGGTGGAGGTGTGGTTTGATGCGATTGCAGAGTGTTTTTGGTGAGTATTTTGTAGTCTGTGTTGAGGAGTGATATGGGTCTGTAGTTTGTCATGTGTTGGGGGTTATTGGGGTCTTTACAGATTAGAGTGATGTAAGATTCTTTTTGCGTTTTTGTCAGGTGACCAGCCTCGTATGTTGCGGTGTATACTTTGATTAGTATGGGTCCAAGGTGTTTGAGGAAGGCTGAGTAGAATTCTTTTGGTAGGCCGTCGGAGCCTGGCGTTTTGTTTGGTTTCATGCCCTTGAGGGCATTTTCTATTTCTGATAAAGTTATTGGTGTGCCTAAGTTTTCTGTCGCCTCGCCGTCTAGTTGTGGGAGGTCTTGTAGAAGGTGTTTTTGGGTTTCGGGGTCTGTGGTCTCTGCTGTGCATAGTTGTGAATAAAAGGCCTTGAAGGAGTTGAGTATATCGCTCGGGTTTGTTCGAAGCTGCCCGTCTTGACCTATGATGTTGGCTATAGTTTTGCGTTTACCTCGTTGGAGTTCTTTTTGGCAGAAGAAGTTACTTGGTGTTTCCGGTGCGGATCCTAGCGGTGTTCTAGCCCGGATTTGGGCGCCTGTTGTTTTCTCCTCGTGTAGCTGTTGCAGTCTGTTTTTGATGGTGTTCATTCCAGCTAAGTTTTTGTGTTGTTCTAGTATTCGGTATTGTGCACTGAGGGCTCTAATTTCCTTGTTTCTGGCTTTTGCTTTCGTTTGCTGTGTTGGTTTTTTTTTTTTTTTTGGTTTTTTTTGGTTTTGTTTTTTGGTGGATGTAGGAATGTGGGCTCCGAGATTCAGTGTTTGCTGTGAGCGTGAGTTGCTGTCACTAGTCTCGGGTCTCGCTATAGACATATCGTGCACACAGTGAACTGAAAGTGTATCCGGAAGAGGTAGACATCACATCATCGTCAGTCACAACCCCAGCCAGCGGTTATCTGACGACCAACTCAATGCTGATTGGCGGCCGGTGATCCCATTGATAAGATGATCCTGATAAGATGATCCAACTTACAAGCCTTCAGCTACTTTCCTTGGTGGTGAAGGCCATATTGTCACGTGGTCTGTTATCACAAGATGTCAGCACCGACTGGCCCCACACCAAATGGCAAGAAAACAAAAGTGTGTTTGACTTCTTACAGCTTTTCTGATG
Source organism: Pomacea canaliculata (assembly GCF_003073045.1). Lineage (NCBI taxonomy): Eukaryota > Metazoa > Mollusca > Gastropoda > Architaenioglossa > Ampullariidae > Pomacea > Pomacea canaliculata. The sequence goes on from NC_037593.1 coordinate 7,775,131, forward strand.
TCCTGGTGGCTAGAGGATTGATCTATTAATTACCATGTTTCCCCTAAAAGACTTTGTTTTATATTATTTTTTCGCTCCAAAGGAAGTATTTGGGTTTATTTTCAGTTGATGTCTGATTTTTTTATGTCCAAAAGTTTACTTTGTTCAAGTACAAAATTTGTCATTTATTCAAACACAGTCATGTCAACTTTTTCTGGATAGTCATATCTCACAACATTATTTATTTACATATTAGTATTGTTACTTTATAATTCAATCTGTCTGTCGTGTGTTTCAACGGACATTATCGTCGGAGACTGAGCAGAGAAGCGGGTGTAATTGAAAGTACGCAGTGATAAAGAGAAATACAATTTATACAAACGACTTGAAAGGAAATATTTAAAAACTCACATATTTTTATAACATTATCATTGATATTGGTTTACTATTCTCCCCTGGAGGGGAGTGGGCCATCCCTGGAGGTACATCACCAGGCCGACCCTTGGCAGAGGTGGAGCAAGTCCCTAACCCTCTGTCATGTTCTATAACAAAGTGTGATATCGAAGTCCCCATATGGGGGACGTATCAGATATTGAACTGATAAGATTGGCGAACCTGAGTTTCGCCCATGGAGTTGTGAGAGCATGTCACCGCGGACAAGCGCTAATGAGCTGTTTGGAAACACGGAAAGACTTGCATTTAGCTTTACGTATTATTCAGGTTTGGTAACACAACATACTATTTACATAATTTTTACTTTAAAAGTTCTGCATATATACAACTGAGTTTATATTTTCTAACTGCGGATGTTATTTATTACATTGTACCGTATTTTGGGTAACAGTTTTATTTATTTATACCTTAATGAAAACATTTACTTTTTAAAATAATATTTCTCCTTACGTGTCCAGTGTTAAATGGAAACAACTCTTGTTTCTCAGTAATGTTCGTACATGGGAAACAATTTTCTCACTACTAAATTTGTAAAATGGCAGATTGATTATAATAAAAACATCGCATACCAGACGTATTCTACAATTCAGCACCTGACACTGATATTGTAGATAATTTTCTTAATCCATTATCTGAAAACGTTAAATTTATTTTGGTTTTTTTTTGTAACTTATAATACTACGTAGGAAGATGGCGGATGGGTGGAACCTACTTTGTCTTCGGTCTTGCCTGATGGGTTATTGCTGCTTCCCTAGGCTTCGCTGTCAACTTTAATTTGATGCGTGCCTAGCTGCGGCAGTTTGGATATGCTGCTCTTCCATTCTAGTGACCTCGGTTTTGGTTCTGTTGTGTAGGAGATGATCAGTGGCGACCGTTCTTTACAGTTTCATCTTCACCTTCGTTCAATGGATTGTTTGTCATCGTTCTGCTTCAGACAGATCGTATGGGTCTATGTGAATCTCTGTGATATACTGATCTGCGAGTGAATTTTCTCCGAGTGTGGTGTCTACAGGCAGTAGTTGTGGATGTGTGGTCTTCTTATACTTTATCAACATTTATTTTTGTTGTGCTTCAGTACTCAGTCTGCTGCGTTTCTACGTCATTGTACATTGTCGTCACTGATGACATCACCGCATGACGGAGTAGAGACCGAACTATAACACTGAACCACTTCATGATGAGCTTTTGAACTTTGTATATCCAACACCAGGTTATTGGCAATTGTTGCCCTTTCCGTCTATCCGACTATAATTACTATAATTAATAACCACCGTATACGTCACAGAGTGTCTGGGGTGTCTATGTAGAGATAGCACCTTTGACTTTCCGGCAGCAGTGTCCCTTGGGACAGACGGGAGCACTGGTCCTCACATGGCACTCAACTCTCACAGCTGGCTCCAGGTCCTTAACCTGGCTACACCCGGTAACCGCTTCTGCTGGCGGGCCAAACGCTGTGAGGGCTGACGTGTTCTTATGCACGTCATTACAAATACTTGGAGAGGAGATGGGCGCCACCAAGTTCGCCAAAGCCCACTGAAAGGACTCATGGACGCACAACAGAAAAGATGTCTGTTGCTGCTGCCGGAAGGTCCCCCTACGCCCGGACCGGGCATGGGACTGAACTGAACTGAACTGAATACTACGAATCGGGTATACTGTCATTTAGTTCCCGTCTTGGAGCGGGCAAGGTGTGACATGTGTTGGTTCCAGCTGTCAGCTTACTCTTGACGTTGAACATCTCGAATCTCTGCGCCGATGAAAGGCCATCGATGAGCGGCGAGAAAGATGGAAGAGCTGATCTGCTCGCCTGCACGATTCCAGCGGAGGAGCATTGCAGGGCCCTCCGTGTCGATGGACTGTTGAGTCTTGCAGTGATTAATGACATTTAATAAACTGCATAGTCACCTGGTTTTGTTGTTGTTGTTTCTGTTTTTGGTGGATGTAGGAATGTGGGCTCAGAGATTCAATCTTTGCTGTGAGCGTGAGTTGCTGTCACTAGTCTCGGGTCTCATTATCGTGTACACAGTGAACTGAAAGTGTATCCGGAAGAGGTAGACATCACATCATCGTCAGTCACAACCCCAGCCAGCGGTTATCTGACGACCAACTCAATGCTGATTGGCGGCCGGTGATCCCATTGATAAGATGCTGCTGTCATCAAAACAACTTACAAGCCTTCAGCTACTTTCCCTGGTGGTGAAGGCCATATTGTCACGTGGTCTGTTATCACAAGATGTCAGCACCGACTGGCCCCACACCAAATGGCAAGAAAACAAAAGTGTGTTTGACTTCTTACAGCTTTTCTGATGTCCTGGTGGCTAGAGGATTGATCTAAAGGTGTAATTACCATGTTTCCCCGAAAATAAGACTTGGTTTTATATTATTTTTTCGCTCCAAAGGAAGTATTTGGGTTTATTTTCAGTTGATTTCTGATTTTTTAATTTCCAAGTTTACTTTGTTCAAGTAGAAAAATTGTCATTTATTCGAACAGTCATGTCAACTGTTTCTGGATATATCTCACAACATTATTTATTTACATATTAGTATTATTACTTTATAATTCAATCTGTCCGTCGTGTGTTTCAACGGAGATTATCGTCGGAGACTGAGCAGAGAAGCGGGTGTAATTGAAATAACGCAGCGATAAAAAGAAATACAATTTATAAAAAACGACTTGTAAGGAAATATTTGAAAACTCGCATATTTGAATAACATTATTGATATTGGTTTAGTATTCTCCCCTGGTGGGGAGTGGGCCAGTCCTGGAGATACATCATCACCAGGCTAACCCTTAGCAGAGGTGGAGCAAGTCCCTAACCCTCGGGCATGTTCTCTAAATCAGTGTAATATCGAAGTCCCCATATGGGGGACGTATCAGATATTGAACTGATGAGAACAACGCGTTAAAATATCACCTGGAACAAGAAAATCATATATTACCACGGACAAGCAATGGAAAGCTATTCGGAAACACGGAAAGACTTGCATTTAGCTTTACGTACTATTCAGGTTTGGTAACACAACATACTATTTACATAATTTTTACTTTCAAAGTTCTGCATATATACAACTGTGTTTATATTTTCTAGCTGCGGATGTTATTTTTTACATTGTACCGTATTTTGTGTAACAGTTTTGTTTATTTATACCTTAATGAAAACATTTACTTTTTGAAATAATATTTCTCCTTACATGTCCAGTGTTAAATGGAAACAACTCTTGTTTCTCAGTAATGTTCGTACATGGGAAACAATTCTCTCACTACTAAATTTGTAAAATGGCAGATTGATTATAATAAAAGCATCGCATACCAGACGTATTCTACAATTCAGCACCTGACACTGATATTGTAGATAATTTTCTTAATCCATTATCTGAAAACGTTGAATTTTTTTTTTTTTTTTTTTTTTTTTTTTTTTGTAACTTATAATACTACGAATCGGGTATACTGTCATTCAGTTCCCGTCTTCGAGCGGGCAAGGTGTGACATCTGTTGGTTCCAGCTGTCAGCTTACTCTTGACGTTGAACATCTCGAATCTCTGCGCCGATGAAAGGCATCGATGAATGGCGAGAAAGATGGAAGAGCTGATCTGCTCGCCTGCACGATTCCAGCGGAGGAGTATTGTAGGCCCTCCGTGTCGCAGGAGACTGTTGAGTGTTGCAGTTAAGTTGCCAAAGAACGTATAAACACATTCGGTTTACAATGTACTAGTTAAAGACATTGTGTTAGACGTTGTTTAACCCACGTCTCTTCTGGATAAACAGTTGGAATTGAAAAATTATCTTATTAAATAACGGGCATGCTTTGCTTGTAAATAGTCCTCGACAGTGATTAATGACATTTAATAAACTAAACTGCATAGTCTGCCGTTGTTGTTGTTGTTGTTGTTGTTTGTTGTTGTTGTTGTTGTTGTTGTTTTTGTTTTGTTTTTGGTGGATGTAGGAATGTGGGCTCCGAGATTCAGTGTTTGCTGTGAGCGTGAGTTGCTGTCACTAGTCTCTGGTCTCGCTATAGACATATCGTGTACAGAGTGAACTGAAAGTGTAGTCGGAAGAGGTAGACATCACATCATCGTCAGTCACAACCCCAGATAGCGGTTATCTGACGACCTACTCAATGCTGATTGGCGGCCGGTGATCCCATTGATAAGATGCTGCTGTCATCAAAACAACTTACAAGCCTGTAGCTACTTTCCTTGGTGGTGAAGGCCATATTGTCACGTGGTCTGTTATCACAAGATGTCAGCACCGACTGGCCCCACACCAAATGGCAAGAAAACAAAAGTGTGTTTGACTTCTTACAGCTTTTCTGATGTCCTGGTGGCTAGAGGATTGATCTCAAAGTGTAATTACCATGTTTTCCCGAAAATAAGACTTGGTTTTATATTATTTTTTCGCTCCAAAGGAAGTATTTGGGTTTATTTTCAGTTGATGTCTGATTTTTTAATTTCCAAAAGTTTACTTTGTTCAAGTACAAAATTCTCATTTATTCAAACAGTCATGTCAACTTTTTCTTGATAGTCATATATCTCACAACATTATTTATTTACATATTAGTATTGTTACTTTATAATTCAATCTGTCCGTCGTGTGTTTCAACGGACATTATCGTCGGAGACTGAGCAGAGAAGCGGGTGTAATTGAAAGTACGCAGTGATAAAGAGAAATACAATTTATACAAACGACTTGAAAGGAAATATTAAAAACTCGCATATTCTTATAACATTATCATTGACATTGGTTTACTATTCTCCCCTGGAGGGGAGTGGGCCATCCCTGGTGGTACATCACCAGGCCGTCCTTTGGCAGAGGTGGAGCAAGTCCCTAACCCTCCTTGTTCTCTAAATCAGTGTAATATCGAAGTCCCCATGTGGGGGACGTATCAGACATTACGCTGATAAGAACAACGCGTCGACATCTTTCACGCTTCCACTGGAAAGAAAAGAGAACAGCAGTAGCATGTCACCACGGACAAGCGATGCTCAGCTATCCGGAAACACGGAAAGACTTGCATTTAGCTTTACGTAATATTCAGGTTTGGTAACACAACATACTGTTTAAATACTTTTTACTTTAAAAATTCTGCATATATACAACTGTGTTTATATTTTCTAGCTGCGGATATTATTTTTTACATTGTACCGTATTTTGTGTAACAGTTTTGTTTATTTATACCTTAATGAAAACATTTACTTTTTAAAATAATATTTCTCCTTACGTGTCCAGTGTTAAATGGAAACAACTCTTGTTTCTCAGTAATGTTTGTACATGGGAAACAATTCTCTCACTACTAAATTTGTAAAATGGCAGACTGATTATAATAAAAGCATCGCGTACCAGACGTATTCTACAATTCAGCACCTGACACTGATATTGTAGATAATTTTCGTAATCCATTTAACTGAAAACGTTGAATTTTGTTTTTGTTTTTTTGTAACTTAAAATACTATAAAATCGAGTGTCATACCAAATGCATCATTTACTAGCATCTCGACTTCCTAAGCTTTGTAAGTTTTCAAGACGTGTTTCTGTTTATGTTGCAGGTTTAAGCAGAACTGTGTTTGCATACAACAAGTCGCGTGAGTGGAGGATGGACAGTGAGACCGGCAGTGTGACTATAGGATTGCGGTCAAAGGGAGGGAAGTCTTTGTTCACTGGATAACGTAGTTGTTTCCCTTACATAAGAACAGGTTTCTTTACAGCGCAGGTATAAATCAATCAGCCAAATGCCATTCATGATAAAATATTCAGATTTACGTGAATGAAAATTACCTTTTTCTCTTTTTGAATTTAGTCCTAAGCTGAGCTCCTTATCCCTCCTTTACAGATGCTCAGCTTACACCGCAGTTATTGCTTACTTTGTGATCTAATCTTATTTATTTCAAAAAATGTTTTTCTTTTTAAAAGTTCAGTGCAATGGTATTTTTAAGGTTATTCCATTATTGCAGTCCACTGGCTCCTCATTTAGCTAAGCATAAATTACTTTTGTTCTCATGGTGGGGCTTTCACTTTGTCTTGGCGCTTTGGATAGGATAAATGATGCGCTCGCTTGCAACACGTCGTACAATTAACTGAAATAAATATTCAGACAAAAATATTTTAATTGCTCCTCGTGTTTCTTATTGCAAGCCAGTATGTGTGTTTTTTGATAAGACAAAAATAACTAGTTAAAAATATACACAGCATTAAACATAACAATATTACACCCAAACATATATTAACAAAAAATATTAACAAGAATGTACAAGTGTCAAAAACAAGAGTTCTTTTCACATATTCGAAATCTTGGTTACGAAAAGTCATTGTTCATTCGTTGCTTTCACATATTCTTCTTTCAAGTTGCGTCGGGGGTGCGGCGAGGAGGATTTCCCCCTCTCGCACTGTTGCTTTCACATTAGCTTACCCCACAGGTCGAGGTAGTGCTCTTCTGGCAAAGTGTCTTTGTCCTTCTTCAATCTTGCGTTGACCCTCGAGGTGAAGGCGTCTGCTATCTGGGGTGGTGATACAATGAGTCTGTGGAGGCGTGCTTTGTTTCTTAGTGTCCATATTGCTTGTTTGTACTCTGTGAGAACGATGGTTGCTGCTGTTTGGGATGCTGTCGATAGGGCGGGTGGGAGGGTGTTGAAGCGTATGCAGGCTAGTGTGGGTGTTGTGTTTGCGAGTTTGTTCAACAGTGTGGCTAGTTGCTTGTGTGTTTGCTGTAGGTGCGTGCAGTGGAAGAGGATGTGTTCTGTTGTTTCGCTTTTGTTCTGGCAGAAGGCTAACATCTTTTGTTTTGTTATGCCTCTGCGGTGTAGGGTGTCTGCGACTGGAAGGATGTCGTGTGCAATTTTGAAGGACGTGTCTAAGGTGCATGGGTCTACGTATTTGTTGCTAAGGTGTTTGAATGTGTTTTCGAAGTTTATTCGTGGGAAGGCTTGGAGTACTCTTGGGGGTATAGTGCGTTTGGTTAGAAGTGCTTGATATAGAGTTTTCGTTTTCGTGTCTGAGTTCAGACTGAAGTAGGGGTCTGCCGCGAGAAGGTTGTTGAGAGCTGTGCGGCAAGACTGGTAGAAAGGGGGTATGTCTTCGGTGCTGTGTGGATGCTTGTTGGTGAAGGGGTAGTTGCTGAACCTCCTCCTCAGGTCTAGCCCCAACCATAGGTGGCCGTAGTGTGTCCAGTCCTGTTCGTCATTGCCGAACAGTCCTGTCACCTGGGCCAGGATGTGGCTTTCCGTCTTGGAGGGTATGTTCAGCAGGCCTATCCCTCCTTCTTTGGGGTGCAGGTAGAGGGTCTTCCACTCAATTGGTTCGTGACCATCGTTCCATAGAAAACGGAAGATGGCCCTTTCTATTTGTGTGGTGTAGTGTGGTGGTATTGGTAATACTGAGGATAGGTACCACAGTTTTGACAAGACTGTGGTGTTTATGATGTTGGCTTTTTCATATAGTGAGATGCGGCGGAGTCTGGAGAGATTCAGTGTTGCAGTTATCTTTGTCAGGACTGGGTGCCAAAGGTCGTCTTGTGTGACGTCACCGAAAGGCACCCCGTATATTGTCAGTTTGTCCGTCCATGTAATGTCTGGGGGCTTGTCGATGTCTCTCCTCCATTTTCCTATGAGCATGCCTTTTGTTTTTGTTATGTTTAGTTTGGCGCCTGAAGCCTTACTGTACTGGTGGAAGTGTGTTATCACCCTCCTGACTGACTGGTGGTTATTGAGAAAGAAGTTGCTGTCGTCTGCGTATGCAGACACTTTGCACTCCTCCGGTTTGCCCGGTATGGAGATCCCTTTAATGTGTTTGTCTTGCCTTATTTTGATGAGGACAGGTTCAAGGCATAGAATGTACAGCAAGGGAGAAAGGCTGCAGCCTTGTCTGACAGACCTGGTTATTGTGAAAGAGTCGGAGACGTGTTGGTTTACGATGACACTGCTGTGTATGTCTGTGTATATTGTGGATATCCAGTGTAAGAAGTGTGTGTTGAAGCCGAAGGCTTGGAGGGTTTGCAGGAGGTATTGGTGTGAGACTCTGTCGAATGCTTTCTCCTGGTCTACTGATAAGATGAGATTTGAGTAGCCTCGGTTGTTGCAGTATTCTATTATGTCTCTTATTAGGTGGCAGTTGTTTGTTATAGACCTACCTGGGATTCCGCATGTTTGGTTGCTGTGGATGACTTGGTGGAGGTGTGGTTTGATGCGATTGCAGAGTGTTTTGGTGAGTATTTTGTAGTCTGTGTTGAGGAGTGATATGGGTCTGTAGTTTGTCATGTGTTGGGGGTTATTGGGGTCTTTACAGATTAGAGTGATGTAAGATTCTTTTTGCGTTTTTGTCAGGTGACCAGCCTCGTATGTTGCGGTGTATACTTTGATTAGTATGGGTCCAAGGTGTTTGAGGAAGGCTGAGTAGAATTCTTTTGGTAGGCCGTCGGAGCCTGGCGTTTTGTTTGGTTTCATGCCCTTGAGGGCATTTTCTATTTCTGATAAAGTTATTGGTGTGCCTAAGTTTTCTGTCGCCTCGCCGTCTAGTTGTGGGAGGTCTTGTAGAAGGTGTTTTTGGGTTTCGGGGTCTGTGGTCTCTGCTGTGCATAGTTGTGAATAAAAGGCCTTGAAGGAGTTGAGTATATCGCTCGGGTTTGTTCGAAGCTGCCCGTCTTGACCTATGATGTTGGCTATAGTTTTGCGTTTACCTCGTTGGAGTTCTTTTTGGCAGAAGAAGTTACTTGGTGTTTCCGGTGCGGATCCTAGCGGTGTTCTAGCCCGGATTTGGGCGCCTGTTGTTTTCTCCTCGTGTAGCTGTTGCAGTCTGTTTTTGATGGTGTTCATTCCAGCTAAGTTTTTGTGTTGTTCTAGTATTCGGTATTGTGCACTGAGGGCTCTAATTTCCTTGTTTCTGGCTTTTGCTTTCGTTTGCTGTGTTGGTTTTTTGTTTTTTTGGTTTTTTTTGGTTTTGTTTTTGGTGGATGTAGGAATGTGGGCTCCGAGATTCAGTGTTTGCTGTGAGCGTGAGTTGCTGTCACTAGTCTCGGGTCTCGCTATAGACATATCGTGCACACAGTGAACTGAAAGTGTATCCGGAAGAGGTAGACATCACATCATCGTCAGTCACAACCCCAGCCAGCGGTTATCTGACGACCAACTCAATGCTGATTGGCGGCCGGTGATCCCATTGATAAGATGATCCTGATAAGATGATCCAACTTACAAGCCTTCAGCTACTTTCCTTGGTGGTGAAGGCCATATTGTCACGTGGTCTGTTATCACAAGATGTCAGCACCGACTGGCCCCACACCAAATGGCAAGAAAACAAAAGTGTGTTTGACTTCTTACAGCTTTTCTGATGTCCTGGTGGCTAGAGGATTGATCTATTAATTACCATGTTTCCCCTAAAAGACTTTGTTTTATATTATTTTTTCGCTCCAAAGGAAGTATTTGGGTTTATTTTCAGTTGATGTCTGATTTTTTTATGTCCAAAAGTTTACTTTGTTCAAGTACAAATTTGTCATTTATTCAAACACAGTCATGTCAACTTTTTCTGGATAGTCATATCTCACAACATTATTTATTTACATATTAGTATTGTTACTTTATAATTCAATCTGTCTGTCGTGTGTTTCAACGGACATTATCGTCGGAGACTGAGCAGAGAAGCGGGTGTAATTGAAAGTACGCAGTGATAAAGAGAAATACAATTTATACAAACGACTTGAAAGGAAATATTTAAAAACTCACATATTTTTATAACATTATCATTGATATTGGTTTACTATTCTCCCCTGGAGGGGAGTGGGCCATCCCTGGAGGTACATCACCAGGCCGACCCTTGGCAGAGGTGGAGCAAGTCCCTAACCCTCTGTCATGTTCTATAACAAAGTGTGATATCGAAGTCCCCATATGGGGGACGTATCAGATATTGAACTGATAAGATTGGCGAACCTGAGTTTCGCCCATGGAGTTGTGAGAGCATGTCACCGCGGACAAGCGCTAATGAGCTGTTTGGAAACACGGAAAGACTTGCATTTAGCTTTACGTACTATTCAGGTTTGGTAATACAACATACTATTTACATAATTTTTACTTTAAAAGTTCTGCATATATACAACTGAGTTTATATTTTCTAACTGCGGATGTTATTTATTACATTGTACCGTATTTTGGGTAACAGTTTTATTTATTTATACCTTAATGAAAACATTTACTTTTTAAAATAATATTTCTCCTTACGTGTCCAGTGTTAAATGGAAACAACTCTTGTTTCTCAGTAATGTTCGTACATGGGAAACAATTTTCTCACTACTAAATTTGTAAAATGGCAGATTGATTATAATAAAAACATCGCATACCAGACGTATTCTACAATTCAGCACCTGACACTGATATTGTAGATAATTTTCTTAATCCATTATCTGAAAACGTTAAATTTATTTTGGTTTTTTTTTGTAACTTATAATACTACGTAGGAAGATGGCGGATGGGTGGAACCTACTTTGTCTTCGGTCTTGCCTGATGGGTTATTGCTGCTTCCCTAGGCTTCGCTGTCAACTTTAATTTGATGCGTGCCTAGCTGCGGCAGTTTGGATATGCTGCTCTTCCATTCTAGTGACCTCGGTTTTGGTTCTGTTGTGTAGGAGATGATCAGTGGCGACCGTTCTTTACAGTTTCATCTTCACCTTCGTTCAATGGATTGTTTGTCATCGTTCTGCTTCAGACAGATCGTATGGGTCTATGTGAATCTCTGTGATATACTGATCTGCGAGTGAATTTTCTCCGAGTGTGGTGTCTACAGGCAGTAGTTGTGGATGTGTGGTCTTCTTATACTTTATCAACATTTATTTTTGTTGTGCTTCAGTACTCAGTCTGCTGCGTTTCTACGTCATTGTACATTGTCGTCACTGATGACATCACCGCATGACGGAGTAGAGACCGAACTATAACACTGAACCACTTCATGATGAGCTTTTGAACTTTGTATATCCAACACCAGGTTATTGGCAATTGTTGCCCTTTCCGTCTATCCGACTATAATTACTATAATTAATAACCACCGTATACGTCACAGAGTGTCTGGGGTGTCTATGTAGAGATAGCACCTTTGACTTTCCGGCAGCAGTGTCCCTTGGGACAGACGGGAGCACTGGTCCTCACATGGCACTCAACTCTCACAGCTGGCTCCAGGTCCTTAACCTGGCTACACCCCGGTAACCGCTTCTGCTGGCGGGCCAAACGCTGTGAGGGGCTGACGTGTTCTTATGCACGTCATTACAAATACTTGGAGAGGAGATGGGCGCCACCAAGTTCGCCAAAGCCCACTGAAAGGACTCATGGACGCACAACAGAAAAGATGTCTGTTGCTGCTGCCGGAAGGTCCCCCCTACGCCCGGACCGGGCATGGGACTGAACTGAACTGAACTGAATACTACGAATCGGGTATACTGTCATTTAGTTCCCGTCTTGGAGCGGGCAAGGTGTGACATGTGTTGGTTCCAGCTGTCAGCTTACTCTTGACGTTGAACATCTCGAATCTCTGCGCCGATGAAAGGCCATCGATGAGCGGCGAGAAAGATGGAAGAGCTGATCTGCTCGCCTGCACGATTCCAGCGGAGGAGCATTGCAGGGCCCTCCGTGTCGATGGACTGTTGAGTCTTGCAGTGATTAATGACATTTAATAAACTGCATAGTCACCTGGTTTTGTTGTTGTTGTTTCTGTTTTTGGTGGATGTAGGAATGTGGGCTCAGAGATTCAATCTTTGCTGTGAGCGTGAGTTGCTGTCACTAGTCTCGGTCTCATTATCGTGTACACAGTGAACTGAAAGTGTATCCGGAAGAGGTAGACATCACATCATCGTCAGTCAACCCCAGCCAGCGGTTATCTGACGACCAACTCAATGCTGATTGGCGGCCGGTGATCCCATTGATAAGATGCTGCTGTCATCAAAACAACTTACAAGCCTTCAGCTACTTTCCCTGGTGGTGAAGGCCATATTGTCACGTGGTCTGTTATCACAAGATGTCAGCACCGACTGGCCCCACACCAAATGGCAAGAAAACAAAAGTGTGTTTGACTTCTTACAGCTTTTCTGATGTCCTGGTGGCTAGAGGATTGATCTAAAGGTGTAATTACATGTTTCCCCGAAAATAAGACTTGGTTTTATATTATTTTTTCGCTCCAAAGGAAGTATTTGGGTTTATTTTTCAGTTGATTTCTGATTTTTTAATTTCCAAGTTTACTTTGTTCAAGTAGAAAAATTGTCATTTATTCGAACAGTCATGTCAACTGTTTCTGGATATATCTCACAACATTATTTATTTACATATTAGTATTATTACTTTATAATTCAATCTGTCCGTCGTGTGTTTCAACGGAGATTATCGTCGGAGACTGAGCAGAGAAGCGGGTGTAATTGAAATAACGCAGCGATAAAAAGAAATACAATTTATAAAAAACGACTTGTAAGGAAATATTTGAAAACTCGCATATTTGAATAACATTATTGATATTGGTTTAGTATTCTCCCCTGGTGGGGAGTGGGCCAGTCCTGGAGATACATCATCACCAGGCTAACCCTTAGCAGAGGTGGAGCAAGTCCCTAACCCTCGGGCATGTTCTCTAAATCAGTGTAATATCGAAGTCCCCATATGGGGGACGTATCAGATATTGAACTGATGAGAACAACGCGTTAAAATATCACTGGAACAAGAAAATCATATATTACCACGGACAAGCAATGGAAAGCTATTCGGAAACACGGAAAGACTTGCATTTAGCTTTACGTACTATTCAGGTTTGGTAACACAACATACTATTTACATAATTTTTACTTTCAAAGTTCTGCATATATACAACTGTGTTTATATTTTCTAGCTGCGGATGTTATTTTTTACATTGTACCGTATTTTGTGTAACAGTTTTGTTTATTTATACCTTAATGAAAACATTTACTTTTTGAAATAATATTTCTCCTTACATGTCCAGTGTTAAATGGAAACAACTCTTGTTTCTCAGTAATGTTCGTACATGGGAAACAATTCTCTCACTACTAAATTTGTAAAATGGCAGATTGATTATAATAAAAGCATCGCATACCAGACGTATTCTACAATTCAGCACCTGACACTGATATTGTAGATAATTTTCTTAATCCATTATCTGAAAACGTTGAATTTTTTTTTTTTTTTTTTTTTTTTTTTTTTGTAACTTATAATACTACGAATCGGGTATACTGTCATTCAGTTCCCGTCTTCGAGCGGGCAAGGTGTGACATCTGTTGGTTCCAGCTGTCAGCTTACTCTTGACGTTGAACATCTCGAATCTCTGCGCCGATGAAAGGCATCGATGAATGGCGAGAAAGATGGAAGAGCTGATCTGCTCGCCTGCACGATTCCAGCGGAGGAGTATTGTAGGCCCTCCGTGTCGCAGGAGACTGTTGAGTGTTGCAGTTAAGTTGCCAAAGAACGTATAAACACATTCGGTTTACAATGTACTAGTTAAAGACATTGTGTTAGACGTTGTTTAACCCACGTCTCTTCTGGATAAACAGTTGGAATTGAAAAATTATCTTATTAAATAACGGGCATGCTTTGCTTGTAAATAGTCCTCGACAGTGATTAATGACATTTAATAAACTAAACTGCATAGTCTGCCGTTGTTGTTGTTGTTGTTGTTGTTGTTGTTGTTGTTGTTGTTGTTTTTGTTTTGTTTTTGGTGGATGTAGGAATGTGGGCTCCGAGATTCAGTGTTTGCTGTGAGCGTGAGTTGCTGTCACTAGTCTCTGGTCTCGCTATAGACATATCGTGTACAGAGTGAACTGAAAGTGTAGTCGGAAGAGGTAGACATCACATCATCGTCAGTCACAACCCCAGATAGCGGTTATCTGACGACCTACTCAATGCTGATTGGCGGCCGGTGATCCCATTGATAAGATGCTGCTGTCATCAAAACAACTTACAAGCCTGTAGCTACTTTCCTTGGTGGTGAAGGCCATATTGTCACGTGGTCTGTTATCACAAGATGTCAGCACCGACTGGCCCCACACCAAATGGCAAGAAAACAAAAGTGTGTTTGACTTCTTACAGCTTTTCTGATGTCCTGGTGGCTAGAGGATTGATCTCAAAGTGTAATTACCATGTTTTCCCGAAAATAAGACTTGGTTTTATATTATTTTTTCGCTCCAAAGGAAGTATTTGGGTTTATTTTCAGTTGATGTCTGATTTTTTAATTTCCAAAAGTTTACTTTGTTCAAGTACAAAATTCTCATTTATTCAAACAGTCATGTCAACTTTTTCTTGATAGTCATATATCTCACAACATTATTTATTTACATATTAGTATTGTTACTTTATAATTCAATCTGTCCGTCGTGTGTTTCAACGGACATTATCGTCGGAGACTGAGCAGAGAAGCGGGTGTAATTGAAAGTACGCAGTGATAAAGAGAAATACAATTTATACAAACGACTTGAAAGGAAATATTAAAAACTCGCATATTCTTATAACATTATCATTGACATTGGTTTACTATTCTCCCCTGGAGGGGAGTGGGCCATCCCTGGTGGTACATCACCAGGCCGTCCTTTGGCAGAGGTGGAGCAAGTCCCTAACCCTCCTTGTTCTCTAAATCAGTGTAATATCGAAGTCCCCATGTGGGGGACGTATCAGACATTACGCTGATAAGAACAACGCGTCGACATCTTTCACGCTTCCACTGGAAAGAAAAGAGAACAGCAGTAGCATGTCACCACGGACAAGCGATGCTCAGCTATCCGGAAACACGGAAAGACTTGCATTTAGCTTTACGTAATATTCAGGTTTGGTAACACAACATACTGTTTAAATACTTTTTACTTTAAAAATTCTGCATATATACAACTGTGTTTATATTTTCTAGCTGCGGATATTATTTTTTACATTGTACCGTATTTTGTGTAACAGTTTTGTTTATTTATACCTTAATGAAAACATTTACTTTTTAAAATAATATTTCTCCTTACGTGTCCAGTGTTAAATGGAAACAACTCTTGTTTCTCAGTAATGTTTGTACATGGGAAACAATTCTCTCACTACTAAATTTGTAAAATGGCAGACTGATTATAATAAAAGCATCGCGTACCAGACGTATTCTACAATTCAGCACCTGACACTGATATTGTAGATAATTTTCGTAATCCATTTAACTGAAAACGTTGAATTTTGTTTTTGTTTTTTTTGTAACTTAAAATACTATAAAATCGAGTGTCATACAAATGCATCATTTACTAGCATCTCGACTTCCTAAGCTTTGTAAGTTTTCAAGACGTGTTTCTGTTTATGTTGCAGGTTTAAGCAGAACTGTGTTTGCATACAACAAGTCGCGTGAGTGGAGGATGGACAGTGAGACCGGCAGTGTGACTATAGGATTGCGGTCAAAGGGAGGGAAGTCTTTGTTCACTGGATAACGTAGTTGTTTCCCTTACATAAGAACAGGTTTCTTTACAGCGCAGGTATAAATCAATCAGCCAAATGCCATTCATGATAAAATATTCAGATTTACGTGAATGAAAATTACCTTTTTCTCTTTTTGAATTTAGTCCTAAGCTGAGCTCCTTATCCCTCCTTTACAGATGCTCAGCTTACACCGCAGTTATTGCTTACTTTGTGATCTAATCTTATTTATTTCAAAAAATGTTTTTCTTTTTAAAAGTTCAGTGCAATGGTATTTTTAAGGTTATTCCATTATTGCAGTCCACTGGCTCCTCATTTAGCTAAGCATAAATTACTTTTGTTCTCATGGTGGGGGCTTTCACTTTGTCTTGGCGCTTTGGATAGGATAAATGATGCGCTCGCTTGCAACACGTCGTACAATTAACTGAAATAAATATTCAGACAAAAATATTTTAATTGCTCCTCGTGTTTCTTATTGCAAGCCAGTATGTGTGTTTTTTGATAAGACAAAAATAACTAGTTAAAAATATACACAGCATTAAACATAACAATATTACACCCAAACATATATTAACAAAAAATATTAACAAGAATGTACAAGTGTCAAAAACAAGAGTTCTTTTCACATATTCGAAATCTTGGTTACGAAAAGTCATTGTTCATTCGTTGCTTTCACATATTCTTCTTTCAAGTTGCGTCGGGGGTGCGGCGAGGAGGATTTCCCCCTCTCGCACTGTTGCTTTCACATTAGCTTACCCCACAGGTCGAGGTAGTGCTCTTCTGGCAAAGTGTCTTTGTCCTTCTTCAATCTTGCGTTGACCCTCGAGGTGAAGGCGTCTGCTATCTGGGGTGGTGATACAATGAGTCTGTGGAGGCGTGCTTTGTTTCTTAGTGTCCATATTGCTTGTTTGTACTCTGTGAGAACGATGGTTGCTGCTGTTTGGGATGCTGTCGATAGGGCGGGTGGGAGGGTGTTGAAGCGTATGCAGGCTAGTGTGGGTGTTGTGTTTGCGAGTTTGTTCAACAGTGTGGCTAGTTGCTTGTGTGTTTGCTGTAGGTGCGTGCAGTGGAAGAGGATGTGTTCTGTTGTTTCGCTTTTGTTCTGGCAGAAGGCTAACATCTTTTGTTTTGTTATGCCTCTGCGGTGTAGGGTGTCTGCGACTGGAAGGATGTCGTGTGCAATTTTGAAGGACGTGTCTAAGGTGCATGGGTCTACGTATTTGTTGCTAAGGTGTTTGAATGTGTTTTCGAAGTTTATTCGTGGGAAGGCTTGGAGTACTCTTGGGGGTATAGTGCGTTTGGTTAGAAGTGCTTGATATAGAGTTTTCGTTTTCGTGTCTGAGTTCAGACTGAAGTAGGGGTCTGCCGCGAGAAGGTTGTTGAGAGCTGTGCGGCAAGACTGGTAGAAAGGGGGTATGTCTTCGGTGCTGTGTGGATGCTTGTTGGTGAAGGGGTAGTTGCTGAACCTCCTCCTCAGGTCTAGCCCCAACCATAGGTGGCCGTAGTGTGTCCAGTCCTGTTCGTCATTGCCGAACAGTCCTGTCACCTGGGCCAGGATGTGGCTTTCCGTCTTGGAGGGTATGTTCAGCAGGCCTATCCCTCCTTCTTTGGGGTGCAGGTAGAGGGTCTTCCACTCAATTGGTTCGTGACCATCGTTCCATAGAAAACGGAAGATGGCCCTTTCTATTTGTGTGGTGTAGTGTGGTGGTATTGGTAATACTGAGGATAGGTACCACAGTTTTGACAAGACTGTGGTGTTTATGATGTTGGCTTTTTCATATAGTGAGATGCGGCGGAGTCTGGAGAGATTCAGTGTTGCAGTTATCTTTGTCAGGACTGGGTGCCAAATGTCGTCTTGTGTGACGTCACCGAAAGGCACCCCGTATATTGTCAGTTTGTCTGTCCATGTAATGTCTGGGGGCTTGTCGATGTCTCTCCTCCATTTTCCTATGAGCATGCCTTTTGTTTTTGTTATGTTTAGTTTGGCGCCTGAAGCCTTACTGTACTGGTGGAAGTGTGTTATCACCCTCCTGACTGACTGGTGGTTATTGAGGAAGAAGTTGCTGTCGTCTGCGTATGCAGACACTTTGCACTCCTCCGGTTTGCCCGGTACGGAGATCCCTTTAATGTGTTTGTCTTGTCTTATTGTGATGAGGACAGGTTGAAGGCATAGAATGTACAGCAAGGGAGAAAGGCTGCAGCCTTGTCTGACAGACCTGGTTATTGTGAAAGAGTCGGAGACGTGTTGGTTTACGATGACACTGCTGTGTATGTCTGTGTATATTGTGGATATCCAGTGTAAGAAGTGTGTGTTGAAGCCGAAGGCTTGGAGGGTTTGCAGGAGGTATTGGTGTGAGACTCTGTCGAATGCTTTCTCCTGGTCTACTGATAAGATGAGATTTGAGTAGCCTCGGTTGTTGCAGTATTCTATTATGTCTCTTATTAGGTGGCAGTTGTTTGTTATAGACCTACCTGGGATTCCGCATGTTTGGTTGCTGTGGATGACTTGGTGGAGGTGTGGTTTGATGCGATTGCAGAGTGTTTTGGTGAGTATTTTGTAGTCTGTGTTGAGGAGTGATATGGGTCTGTAGTTTGTCATGTGTTGGGGTTATTGGGGTCTTTACAGATTAGAGTGATGTAAGATTCTTTTTGCGTTTTTGTCAGGTGACCAGCCTCGTATGTTGCGGTGTATATTTTGATTAGTATGGGTCCAAGGTGTTTGAGGAAGGCTGAGTAGAATTCTTTTGGTAGGCCGTCGGAGCCTGGCGTTTTGTTTGGTTTCATGCCCTTGAGGGCATTTTCTATTTCTGATAAAGTTATTGGTGTGCCTAAGTTCTCTGTCGCCTCGCCGTCTAGTTGTGGGAGGTCTTGTAGAAGGTGTTTTTGGGTTTCGGGGTCTGTGGTCTCTGCTGTGCATAGTTGTGAATAAAAGGCCTTGAAGGAGTTGAGTATATCGCTCGGGTTTGTTCGAAGCTGCCCGTCTTGACCTATGATGTTGGCTATAGTTTTGCGTTTACCTCGTTGGAGTTCTTTTTGGCAGAAGAAGTTACTTGGTGTTTCCGGTGCGGATCCTAGCGGTGTTCTAGCCCGGATTTGGGCGCCTGTTGTTTTCTCCTCGTGTAGTTGTTGCAGTCTGTTTTTGATGGTGTTCATTCCAGCTAAGTTTTTGTGTTGTTCTAGTATTCGGTATTGTGCACTGAGGGCTCTAATTTCCTTGTTTCTGGTTTTGCTTTCGTTTGCTGTGTTGGTTTTTTGTTTTTTTGGTTTTTTTTTGGTTTTGTTTTTGGTGGATGTAGGAATGTGGGCTCCGAGATTCAGTGTTTGCTGTGAGCGTGAGTTGCTGTCACTAGTCTCGGGTCTCGCTATAGACATATCGTGCACACAGTGAACTGAAAGTGTATCCGGAAGAGGTAGACATCACATCATCGTCAGTCACAACCCCAGCCAGCGGTTATCTGACGACCTACTCAATGCTGATTGGCGGCCGGTGATCCCATTGATAAGATGATCCTGATAAGATGATCCAACTTACAAGCCTGTAGCTACTTTCCTTGGTGGTGAAGGCCATATTGTCACGTGGTCTGTTATCACAAGATGTCAGCACCGACTGGCCCCACACCAAATGGCAAGAAAACAAAAGTGTGTTTGACTTCTTACAGCTTTTCTGATGTCCTGGTGGCTAGAGGATTGATCTATTAATTACCATGTTTCCCCTAAAAGACTTTGTTTTATATTATTTTTTCGCTCCAAAGGAAGTATTTGGGTTTATTTTCAGTTGATGTCTGATTTTTTTATGTCCAAAAGTTTACTTTGTTCAAGTACAAAATTTGTCATTTATTCAAACACAGTCATGTCAACTTTTTCTGGATAGTCATATCTCACAACATTATTTATTTACATATTAGTATTGTTACTTTATAATTCAATCTGTCTGTCGTGTGTTTCAACGGACATTACCGTCGGAGACTGAGCAGAGAAGCGGGTGTAATTGAAAGTACGCAGTGATAAAGAGAAATACAATTTATACAAACGACTTGAAAGGAAATATTTAAAAACTCACATATTCTTATAACATTATCATTGACATTGGTTTACTATGCTCCCCTGGAGGGGAGTGGGCCATCCCTGGAGATACATCACCAGGCCGACCCTTGGCAGAGGTGGAGCAAGTCCCTAACCCTCCGTCTTGTTCTATAACAAAGTGTGATATCGAAGTCCCCATATGGGGGACGTATCAGATATTGAACTGATAAGATTTGCGAACCTGAGTTTCGCCCATGGAGTTGTGAGAGCATGTCACCGCGGACAAGCGCTAATGAGCTGTTTGGAAACACGGAAAGACTTGCATTTAGCTTTACGTATTATTCAGGTTTGGTAACACAACATACTATTTACATAATTTTTACTTTAAAAGTTCTGCATATATACAACTGAGTTTATATTTTCTAACTGCGGATGTTATTTATTACATTGTACCGTATTTTGGGTAACAGTTTTATTTATTTATACCTTAATGAAAACATTTACTTTTTAAAATAATATTTCTCCTTACGTGTCCAGTGTTAAATGGAAACAACTCTTGTTTCTCAGTAATGTTCGTACATGGGAAACAATTTTCTCACTACTAAATTTGTAAAATGGCAGATTGATTATAATAAAAACATCGCATACCAGACGTATTCTACAATTCAGCACCTGACACTGATATTGTAGATAATTTTCGTAATCCATTTATCTGAAAACGTTGAATTTTGTTTTTGTTTTTTTGTAACTTATAATACTATAAAATCGAGTGTCATACCAAATGTGTCATTCACTAGCATCTCGACTTCCTAAGCTTTGCAAGTTTTCAAGACGTGTTTCTGTTTATGTTGCAGGTTTAAGCAGAACTGTGTTTGCATACAACAAGTCGTGTGACTGGAGGACGGACAGTGAGACCGGCAGTGTGACTACAGGATTGCAGGCAAAGGGAGGGAAGTCTTTGTTCACTGGTAACGTAGTTGTTTCCCTTACATAAGAACAGGTTTCTGTACAGCGCAGGAATAAATCAATCAGCCAAATGCCATTCATGATAAAATATTCAGATTTACGTGAATGAAAATTACCTTTTTCTCTTTTTGAATTTAGTCCTAAGCTGAGCTCCTTATCCCTCCTTTACAGATGCTCACCTTACACCGCAGGTATTGCTTACTTTGTGATCTAATCTTATTTATTTCAAAAAATGTTTTTTTTTTTTTAAAGTTCAGTGCAATGGTATTTTTAAGGTTATTCCATTATTGCAGTCCACTGGCTCCTCATTTAGCTAAGCATAAATTACTTTTGTTCTCATGGTGGGGGCTTTCACTTTGTCTTGGCGCTTTGGATAGGATAAATGATGCGCTCGCTTGCAGCACGTCGTACAATTAACTGAAATAAATATTCAGACAAAAATATTTTAATTGCTCCTCGTGTTTCTTATTACAAGCAAGTATGTGTGTTTTTTTGATAGGACAAAAATAACTAGTTAAAAATATACACAGCATTAAACATAACAATATTACACCCAAACAACAAAACACACACACACACAGAGCGCACGCACTCACACATACACACACACTCTCTCTCTCTCACACACAGAGAACTGCATGCTGTTTGTGGTCTCCATCCCTCATGCTGAGCACTAGTGTACGGCAGTCATCACGAGCGGGAGGAATGCCTGGAGTCTCCAGCAGTTGCTGCTGCTGCACAGTGCCGCGCCCTGCGGATGTTCTCGCGCTGTGTAAGGAGATGCTCTTCTAGCAACATCGGATCCCGTTACACCATCAACACCTGCATCCTCGCTGCCACTTGCTGCTAAGCGGCGAAGTCGTTCCAGAAAGAAAGGAACAAATTAAGAAAGCAGGAAATAGAAAGAAGTAAGGAACGAATCAATGAAGTGCGACTTACATACAGAGAAGTCACGGACAGTTGGAAGATGGAGGGGAAATAAAAGAGGGAAACTGAAGAAAGAAAGCAAGGAAAAAAAAAGGAAAGAAAGAACTAACGTACGAACAGATAAAAAAAAAAAAAAAGAAACTAACAACGAACCAACAAAAGAAAGAAGGAAGTAACAAACAAATGAAGGACACAAACAACAAACACACCAAAGTAAAAAGATCTTCCAAAACAACAAGAACAAAACTAATAAGCGAACAAACGTACGAACGAACAAATAAACCAAAGAACGAACCAAAAGAAAAAACAAAAAAATAAGAACTAACATATGAAAGAAAGAACTAACGGACAAGCAAAAAAAAAAAAAAGAAGAAAGAAAAGAAATGTGGCATACTGAAAGGAGATGCTTTAGCAAGAGATTACTAATGTGTCCCGATGACCTATAGCAGAAAACTGACTCCTCCTCGCCTTTCATCATTGCCCTGGTCATCGTCGTCATCGACGCACAGATGGATTGGGCATGCGGTTGGGCCTCAGGCTCGTGATGAACCCACAACTGTACAGCACGCAGGTATGTCCGACTAGGCAGTTCCTCTCCATTCCTTTGATGTACATTTTGATGATAAGCTACAACAGTGTGCAGCGGCAAGTGGTCGCAACATACAAACGGTTCTCACACACTGGGCCCCGGAAACAAAAACACTCACAACCACTTTTTCATCTTGAAGCCAGGCTTTCCCTCCTTTGATTCGTGCAAAATAAAACAAAAACCGAACTCAGTGCCACTTGTGTTGAGAAACAACTTTTTTGAGTCTCTTGAAGCTCAGAGAATTGAATGCATCCCACTCTGCTAAAACACTTTATCATGTTGCCGAGATTTATTTCTCCCACACCTTCTCTCTCTCTCGCCCACAGACCTAGAGGGCGCCACATGTTTTTGAAATCTTTGACCGTGGTGCAAGACTGAAAGTGGTTTTGGAGGAAGGGGTGAGTGTGGGAGGGTTTGTGGTGGGCTAAGTGTCTTCCAAAACCGAGTGTGGTCACCAGGGGACTGTAATGTCGGCAGGTAGAGGAAGACCAGAGGTTGTGACTACTGAGAGCTTGCTGCTGAAGATGAAGAAAGTGCTGATGCCCACTTTTAGATAGTGTAGGGCGTTGGATGATATGAAAACTGGCTCCAACAGGCCAGCGAGCAAAGGAGAAAGAGAGGTGAGAATGAGAGGAAAGTTTAGAAGAGAGAGTGAGGAACAAAGAAATATCTGTTTACAGGAATTTTACACAAACGTTTAGTCTTGGGGAACTTCTCACATCTACTCCCACGTCTGTGCTTATCGTCTGCCCCTGACCGCCTTCAAATAAATGCAATGCTGCCTTTCACTCCATCTCTGCCAAGAAGGGTGTGGGTTCCACTCTACAGACACTCATTGTCCGCAGACAAGATGCCAATGCCATTTTTCCTTCTTCTTCTTCTCATCGACAGGCCTGCTTTGGAGACACACGTGATCCTCGACTTAATGCATTTATTATTCTCCAAATGCTTCTAACACAGACATCAATATCCGATTTATTTCTTCATGCTAACTTCTTGACAGAAACACTTATTTTCTTCTACGGAAAACCTTTGACAGCGGTAGCCTGCAGAAACGTTTAAAAAGTTTATTATTACTCAGTAAAACTTTATCTAAACAAATTATTATTCCTTTTTATGCCTTTTAAAAATTTACCGTTGCGGCAATTTATAACAAGTTAAGTCTGTTTAATCCTGTAGGGGCCTTGTCCTCCTCTGGAAGCCATTCCCACTCCTCCCTTTCATTACCGTGTATCAGCAACAAGACAACAACAAATTGTGAGGTCCAGAGGTAAAGAGCACCGAGGAGTAAACCAAAATAAATAAGAGGACTAAGAAAGCGAGACTCTTTGAACCAGAAGATGACAACTCCAGTCACGTGACTTTAAAAATGCTTTCATCACTCTCAATTTCACTCGCAATGCGAGAAATTCGACTGGACACACACACACACACCTGCGTTCCCTGTTTATGTGTTGAAAACTGATTTTATCTCGTCACGTGACAGATATCGTCAGCCTCCGATGCAATAAGTTTCTTTGACTTATTTCTCTCATTTTTATCTCTCCTCATCTCTCTTTCTTGCTGCTATTTTTTAGCGTTGAATACAGGCATACCCAGCAATTCCCCTCCCCTATCCACCCCCTAACTTACCTGCATCGCCCACCGCCAGAGCGGCAACATGGACGAACGAAAGATTCATTAAAAACTGCTGACACAGAAGACTCCCCTGTCGATGATTAGTTCGCCTGCTCGGGGCTGTTGGTCTGTGTCGGCAAATTGCACAGGTAGCTGTCACGATGCCAACCATTCCACTATTCCTGTCTGCCGGTGGTTCTGGCTCAGGCGCTGAAGCCTTTTCCTCCTACTCCCCCCACCATCCCTCCCTCACACATCCGGCGCTGCAGCTCGAGCAACTGTTCTTATGAAACGTGCTGCCCCTCCCTTGCTTGTCCTTCCCCCTTCCCCTCGTAGCCCGTTACCCCACTTTCTCTACCAGCGCGTCCATCAGAGCTCGGGATGTTTGACCCTAAAGGCCGTTGCACACGTGTGAGTGACATGGAATCCAACAGATTGCATACGTTACAGACATTAAGACGCACTCACCCCACAAACTTTTAATAAACTATAATGAGCTTCTTGGTCTCTCCCCAACGACAGGATTGTCCGCACCAAACCTGAATGAGACTTTAAAGACTTGATGTTGGATAGTGTGTCACGACCTTTATAAGTTTTCGTGATTTACTGTTTGCTAGTATGTATCGAGCTTTAGCAGGAAGCTTACACAACTTTTTGTTGTACAGTGTGGAGGGAGCTTTAGACGAGCCTGTCATGAACCGTGGCGGGGTCGAGGTCAGGCTGTGCAAGTGGTTGTGACCTCAGTGCCGGTGCAGTTCTGCCTGCAGCACCACTCTCCCCGTGGCCGTTAGAGCTTGTAAATGAAGATTTATCATTGCCAGCATTGTCTTTGACATCTACTGTACCGTCGAGTTGATTAAGTAAAGAGTGTTTCTCATCATCTGTGAGTAGTTACTCATGCCTGGCAAAGTTGTTTACACCATCTAACACAAAAGTAAACGATAGATGTGAGTGTGTGCGCGCGCGTGTCTACATGTCCTTATGTTCTCCACACAGACGGGTTTACATTTCTATCTCTCCACTTTCATCTGCTTCCCACCTGTCTAGAAGTACGCACACACTAGAACATATCCCCACACACACACTTAAACACACCCACGCACACACAAACATACCCACGCACACACACATGTTCTCTCTCTATTGTCTTGTACACACACACGGGCGGCACCTTGTCTCTCCACCGCCAACATCGTCCTGGAACAAACATGTCGGGTCAAGGTCAAAACAACCCACTTGACCCCCCACCCCACCCCTTTCTTCAACAGACCTGACCTTCACCCGAGGACTGTTCAATAAACGATGTGTGTTGCTGGGGTTCAACACCTGCCTCCCGCAGCCGCGATATTATTTCCACAGCTAGCGACTGCGATCGATGGAGGAATCTTAGCGTAAATAATAATAATCGTCATCATCATCATCATCATCATCATCATTATATCTCAACCCACCTCACCTCTCGCTGAACGGAGATTTCTCCCAAATTATTCACTTTTCCCGGGATCATGGACCTTATTTCAACCCTCGCCGCCTGCACAAAATGGTGGCGGGATATCCCGTTAAAATAATATAAGGAAACAGACAAAGAAGGAAAGAAGAATAAAAAAGATGTCTGCACGTGCTTGTGGCAGGTACACATCAAGGGCAGACAACTCACAAAGGCAGCATCAATTCTTGGAGCAGCAGCCTCCCTGTAGAGATGCGGAGCCGGCGCAGTCCGCGACCCAGCGCGGAGGGAAAAGGTGTGCGGCAGTTCACGCAACCGCGGGTGGGGCAGGTGATCGAAACGAGTGAAGAAACAAGTCACGCGGTACCCGCCATCTGGCCAGCCGCTGCTTCGCGGAGACTGCACTCTGGCTGGCTGGCTGGCCGGCCCTCCACAGCCGCTGATGGAAGGAGGATGGTAGGGAGCTCTGGTGTTGTATGACGACTTGCCACTACTGCCACAACCACCATCACCATCATCATCGCCACAACAACAACAACGACCCCGGGACAGCATCCCACGAGCGCATGCGCCGGAAGTGACCTCCAAGGCCACCTGTCAGCAAGCGCTCGACACTGCGGCGTCGTGAGTTCTGTCGCTCGGCAAGCGCCACCTGACCTCACACCTGCTCTGCACCTCGTCGCGCCGCGGAAGTGTGATCTCCTGCAGGTAATACGGTCGGCTTGTATTCTTGTTACAGATGAATAGCAGCTACACATGTATTGGAGCGTTTTAAAACTTCGCCGTCCTTCCACACTCCGCGCAGCAGTTACAGCCCGCCATTTGCCATGTCGTCACTGACCGCAAGCGACCAGGGGTCAAAGGTGAGTGAAAGCCAGCGTCGCGGTGTTGACTAGCAGGTGGTGGTGGTGGGGACTGAATTGGCGGCGTGTCACTGCTGTCATAACTGTGTTATTACTGTGTTCTGTGGTATTCACAGCCGGTACTTGACGAGCGTGTGACGAACCCATTCAGCCGGCAGCTATTTATAGAACTGTGTGTGAATAACGGTCAACGCCAAAACAGTCAGCAGCAACAGATGTTCGTAACGGTCGTGGTATACCATGCAAGTAGGTGTAAACAGTAAAGGGATATGTGTCTTTGTTTTGAGATGTCTAAGGCTATAGTTACTGATCGACATAGCGGGTAGATTGGTTGTCACGTGACATCGCGTACCAGCAGTCTCTGCAGCGAAATGTGATCGGTTTGAAGCGGTAATGCGCTGACACCCCGATATATATATAAAGAGAGAGGTAAACATATCTACTTCAGGTGCATTTACAATGCAGTGCAGTTTTATTAACCCACAAGTGGAATTACAGGTAAGATTTACCGGTGCTCATGCTGTCACAATACATGAGTACATCGACATGGCGACTACGACATGTTTACCTGTAACTTAGTTTCCACAGTTATCTTCAAGATGGTCGTTACTCGACGATGGATGAAGTCTGATCTTGTCGGGTGTCTGGTCACTCAGTAGTCCCAATCTTGTCTTCCTTCACTACCCCGTCTGTCCTGCTGATGGAGAGAAAGATCAGAAGACAAGCAGCATCGGGAACAAGTCACGTACCACGGGGTCGGCTGGGGTGGGTGTGGGTGTGGTGAGGGGAAAACATTGTCAGGGTCCCACCTCTGTCTCAGTGGAACTGAAGAACACTGCCATTCCATCAGCTTTGGAAAACGTTTGCAGCGGGATTTTTTTCCAGTTCTGCCTGGAATCTTGTTGCCGGGGAAACGGAAGGTCGTCATTAATGCGCATTGTCACTCCGCGGTCTGTGTTTCTAGTGTGTGGACTGGAATCCAGGGTTTCTAACACAAGGTGCCACCAGGGTCTGCCAAGAAGACATTTCTGTCGCTGTGTGATGACCTGGGCGCACGTGAGGCTACAAGTCTTTACCTGACAGGTCCTCAGGTCTGCGGTCCCCAGTAGGTGACAGATTCTCACGTGGCTGAGCTTAGCGAATTCTAAAGCTGTTTGTGTTTTGTTTCCTGTCTTTTTAAAATGTTTGAATGGAAAGGTTCTTTTACTACCAATGTCAACCGTAATGCAAGTGTCAGCAGGTGTGTGTTTGTGTTGTCAACCTGTCATGTCCTCACCTGAGAGCAAGGTGTGCGTGCATGCGTGTGTGTGTGTGTGTTTGGACACCTGTGTGTGTGTGTTTGGACACCTGTGTGTGTGTGTTTGCTTTTCCCCACTTACTCGTACACACTTATGCATTCTAAGTTTTGCAGTAGTCGTATTCAAAACTTCAAGGATGCTGCATGCGCAGAGTGGATGTCGTAGCGCGCGCTGCTGAACTGCATCTTCAAGCTGCACGCGCCTGCACGTGTCGAAGAACATTTCCAGTCGCTTAGTCACTCACTCACTATTATATATTTTTTTGAAGATGCCGGGTGGATGGAGGGTAAGGGGAGTAAAGGACTCGTTCTCAAGTGAACAACCCCGCCCTCTAATTTTGTGATTGCAGGACTCGGACCACGTATACACAGCCTCGGGCTGCAGTCTTCTCAAGATGCCTTAAGACAACAAACAAACTTTTCCGTCCGCTCAGCAGAAAAAGAATTGAGAGCTGCATCGTTTTCTTTTTCTTTTTTTCTTCTACCAGCTGTCGACGGAACTGGAAGGTGCAAAATACTGCACAAAGATTTCACCGGTACCTTCGTCTTGCCAGCATGCTGTACTGTCTACACAAACATGGCGCCTCGCGTTGTCGCGAGGGAATGACAACAAAGTGCGTGGCATGAGACAGCAAGACTTTCTCTCTACCCCCCTCGTCAAGGGAGGTTCAAAGCCCTATTCCAGCATCTGTTTGTGACTCGGCATACCCTGGATGTGAGGGTTCTCGGTGTATACTGACCCCGAGAGTTGGGGACGGAAAAGCACTGGCGGAAGTACTTTGTGACCCCGCATGACCTCTCAGCACGACAAGCAAGACTTCACGTGACTGTGACGACAAGCAGGTGGGTCTGGTGGACTTCAAGATGGCCGCGGAGATGGCGGCGCGGGTGGCATGGCGGAGTTACCACGACTGGGTCTTGCCCAAGAACGCGGTGGTAGCCATCTTGGCGGGGGCGCTGCTGTTCCTGTTCCTGGGACTGCTCTTGCTGGCCATCGGAGGTGGACTGGGCGTGGTGGGGTGAGTATGTGTTTATATCTATAGCGATTTACGAGTGAAAACCCACTGGGGCCGAAACTAATGAATAGACTATAGACTTCACGGGATGCATGTCCATAAACATCATGTACACAAGAGGTAAACATTCTGACGTCACCTTTGTACACAGATACGCCTTATTAACATATAGTTCTAGCTACTGTTGCTACCACTGATAACAGTCAAAGAAAGTAAAAGGAGACAGCCTCCAAAAACAAGTGTCCAATAGCCAGTGAGAGAATAAAGCAAGAGAAAGAAAGACAGAGAACAAGAAGCAAACAATAATTCTTTGCTGTTTCTTTGCTAACGGCTCCTCAACCGTTCTTGTCGAGCTCGACAATGTGCAGAAGTTGTGTAGTAATCGAGATTATTAAGATTTGTGGGTCGAAACTCCAAGGGTCACGGACTATGAACCCTCGGCATGCCACAAACGAGCAAATCTAGAAGTTTCTAGAACTTTCAGCATTTGATGAATGTCTATGATAACACTGTTTCCGAGGAAGGAGGCGATAACCGTGGCTCAGATCCTGAGTTGTTCTGGACGTTAAGTATCGGAACAGACGGTTTTTCTCCGACTATCAGCAACATAAAAGACTAGGATTTCAATTTGCGGTTTATGCGATCTCTTTCCTCCATTCTTGGGAGATATTCAGATAACTCTTGGTCGATCTTGCTGATTTGTTTCTTGAGGAAAAGGGGCGTAACTCGTTTAAAAGTTTAACTCAGGGGTGTCAAACACCCGGCCCGCGGGCCACATCCGGCCCGCCATGAAATTTTACCTGGCCCGCGAAAGAAGTTTAGTTAATCATTGTTAATGGCCCGGCGACAAGTAAAAGGCAAACAACAGAAAAGTTCCCGTCGAGGACAGCAAGAGGTGGGATGAGTTTAGTGAAGTTTGTACAGACCACCAACAGTGCACACTGGTCAAGTTACCACCTCTCCTGTTGATGACCAGAAGGGTTGGTCAAGACCGGGCCCATAAATCTGACATGTGACACGCGACACCCTGTCCTGAACACGGGCCGCGGGTCGAAGATTTTTAGTACCTGTTAAGTGTTAACTTCCCTGAATCGGTCCGAGATCAACGGGTGACTAGGCTCGAATCTTAAGCCTGTTTGGCAGTACATATTTGTGTGAGCAACTTTTCTCTGTAATGAAGATCAACAAAACATCACACAGGAGTCGTCTTACTGATGTATACTTGCAGTCCATCTTGAGAATCTCCACAACACAGAAACTTACTCTAAACATAAACAAACTTGTTGCCAAGAAAAGATGTCAAACGTCCACTTCTGACAAAGTAAATTAAGAAGAAAAACTGCTAAGCCTTGGTTTTAAAGTATGATTTTGTTTACACAAAATTAATAACAAAACGTTTAGTTTTCTACTGTTGAATAACAAGTTATCGGACTTAAATAATAACCTTCGGCCCGCCACCTTGTGGACGATGTGAGATTTGGCCCCCTGGGTAATTGAGTTTGACACCCCTGGTTTAACTGATGGCAACCCTTCAACTTGCGTTGCTGTAAACCATCCATTCTTATCTTCCGGGTAGGTGGACGGGAGGAGTTTGAGCGGGTGTCGGGATGATGTTGGTGATAAAGAGAACCCCTGTAATGTAATGAAATTGCTGGTAGCGATCATGTTTGGGTGTCTGAGAATGTAACAGCCAGCAGTGATGGTTATTTTGAGGATGGCTGATGTACCTACACCAGTGGGGGCTTCCACAGACCACACGACCACATTCCTGGCGGCGACCGTTAAGTGGTTTGTTTGTGATAGGGAAATATATCATAGGGGAGTATATTTTGGGTGATCTTTTTCTGCCGTAGGGTTGGCATCTTCGTTTCCTCCATTTTTTTTTTTACTCGTTCTTTTATTTTCATTTCTAGCATGATTTATTTCTGTCGACTTTTTTTTCTGCCGCATCTGATCGTCTGGTAAAAAAGCTCGGATATAGGGCGGGCGTGATCCTCTCCAAACCCATCCATCCATCTTTCCATTCACAAGCTGCTATAGTCTGTGTAAAGCTGCTACATGTCATGTCGACCCCGGGTACAAGGGTCTAAATATAGCCACGGAGCCGCTTCACTTGCTATTGTACGAGGCGCGTGCTTCTTGGACAGGGTTCGTGCCCCCAGGTGAGAGAGAACCGCTACACGCGAGGTCAAAACAACCGAACTCCAGACAACTGGCAGCAGGAGAGAAGATCAGGTATGTGCACGTAGGTCTGCATCCTTCCTCCCTTCATCCCATTCTCTACCTGACGTGGCATTCAAACGACAGGTGTGGCATTCCCGGCATGCAAGGCTTTTTGCCAGAGTTTAGTCTCCTTGGCGCCAGTGTCCTGTCACGCCCCGCGCACGAGGGTCACGCACGGCTCAGCATCTCACGTGACCAACAGCAGGTGACGTCAACGTTTTTTAGCAGGTTGAGAGGTTGATGAGGTTGTCTTCAACCAGTATACTGGTTACAAAACTTGCGTTGTTTTGCAGTTCTGAAAAAAAACCCGATAGAGGCGCAGGTACATGCTGTCCTCATTGATAATGTTAAAAAAATTTAAAGGGCCCCAAGGGTCTTTAAAGGAAATGAACTGTAAGTGGTTCATCATGTCTAAGAGCCACTCGCGAGAACTGAACCATCTGTAGTCAGATTAACCTCGCTGTGACCATTGTGAAGATGTACGATAGGGTCGTACAGTAAGAGGTTGGAGAGACAATGGCGAATAAATCCATTTATTCTTTCACAAGACTGTTAACTTCCCTTCTTTCTCACCTTTCAGTCCAAACAGAAGAATTTGCTACAGTGTGTGAAAAATGCCGAAGGTGATCTTATCGGTCTGGTGGGCTTTAGTCCCTTTTACCTCGGACACAGGAATGTGTGGGGGCGGTGTGGTGGTGGTGGTGTGTGTGTGTGGTGTGGTGTGGTGGTGGTGGTGGTGGTGGTCCTGGTGGTGGGGAGCACAAGACATTACTCTGTCGGGCAGGAGATAAAGAAAAATAGCATTTCTTAGGTCAGAGGTCACGAGCTTGTACTGTTTATGTTCTCATCTGTCCTTCAGTCACGGCGGTCCGTTAGACTGTCACACACATCCGTTCTGTGAATAAAAACCCTTTGTTGATAAAAAAGAGGTGAAGGTAGTCCTTTCACCTTTGGGTATTTAGGGATTGAGGTGTTAGAGAACCCACTTATCTCAGGGTTAGGTTGTCAGAATGGGTGGTGGTGGTGGGGTGGTGCCCTTCTCCTCTCCTCCTTGGTACCGTTGCAGCGAAGGAGCTTTGTTGAGGGCGAAACGTTTTATCGTAAACAAAAGTCGCTAACTACCTGGCGCTGTCCTCAAGCATATACTTCTGTCTTTCAGTTGTGCGATTTTTTTTTATTTCTGCTGTTCAGTTTTTTACCTTTTTCGTTTTCTTCCTCCCTTTCTTTCCTCTGATTATTATAAGTACACGTAAGTGATATTATGTAGATGATATTATAATTTATGATCTTTTCAAATATATCGTTAAACTGAGATATTATGTTTCGTCATGATGAAGACTAACCCCATGGTAGAATCAGAAAAACCCTAATAGGTCATAGGTCTCTGTCACACTATCTGTCTCGTTGTCCTTCATCTCTTCCACTTTTCTCTCATTTTTTAAAATTCTTTCGCGGACGCACTCACTCACTGACCTACTGTCTAATTCAGTGACTTACTCACCGATAACGGACTAGCATACTGACTCACTGATTCAATACCTGACTCGTTTGCTGATTGACTGATTCACTATCTGACTCACTCACTAAAACAAAGTCAATTTTAAGTAAAATTCTAGGATAAAGGGAGAAGGAGGGCACACTGTTCTCATTCTGCAGTCATCCAGATGTTACCGATGAAATGTCCGCCTCCTGCGTCGTCATGGAAACAGATTCCTGGGACTGCTTTTAAACTGCACACCATGTGGTGCGCGTGTGGTCGCCTCTCGTCAATCAGCGAGGTGCTAAGTGAACACGATGGTGTGAGCCTGTTATTTCCATGCGACTGTTTATTAATGTGTCAGGTTATGCATCCCGTTGCTTAGGAACACAGGCAGCCTGACCTTCAGATGGTCGACATCTTAGAGAGAAACAGAGCCATGGGAGCGGAAAGGTGAGAGAGGGAAAAAAACTATGGCGGCGGGGAGATGAAAGAGAGAAACGACAACAAACCAGCCGACATGCATGAGTCGCAGAAAGAAAACGAGAAATTTTCCTGAGACAAGATACGAACCCAGGGGACCTCTCATCATTATCTCTCATTTAAGCCCAGTTTGTGACGTCACTTCCTTTTACAGCAGACTCTAACCCTTCTGCCCGCAGAGCTGAGTATTTTTGGCAGCAAGAATCCTTTCGCAAGACTGTGCACCAGACGGACCGTGACGTCACTAACCGTTCGATACCGATTTTCCCATCGCCCAATTCGGCAACTTTCATGGTGTCAGCATGCATCATTACTTTGCTTCCACCCCCTCCCTTCCCGATCAGCGCATCCTTATCCACACCCACCCCCCTAACGTGCACACAGCACAGACAGAGACATGGTGCGTGCTGCACGTGCTGGTCCTGGTCTTCCATCTCGATTTGGTTTGACGACCTCTGTGATCGTTCCCTACCTGGTTTTTATCTCAGTCTGATTTTGCAGACTTTTTTTGAGGGTTGGGGCAGGACAGTGGCTAGCCGAGACTGTTGCCGCGAGGGTGCGCGCGCATCCAGTTATGACCATCCCGGCCCGTCCTCCCTCCCCGTGCGAAGCTTGTAGAGGGGGAGGAGGCATGTTGTCAGGTCTGTTTTTTGGGAACAAAGGACTGGATGAGGTAATGGTCATGGTGATTTGGACGTCAAGATCGATGACTGGTGAATCTGGTTTGTGAAAGCTGCCTAACGGCTGTTACCCAAGATCGATCTTATTCCATGTTTTAACACTTCTTTTCTTCGTTTTTTTTTTTTCATCAGCACGCGCAGACAATGTTGGCCATCGTGCGGTAGCTTTTATTTCGAAATTCTGTATGACTACAGAACTGTTCCTCACCCCCCTCTCACATAGTTACCCTGAGCTGAGTGTGAAATGTGCCTGAAGTTCCTAAAAATCGAAGCAAACAACACCCCACGCGCCTACTTTTCACTTATTGGGAATGCAAGTCTACAAACGTCACCAGAGAGAGATAAGCGATGACGTCACATATCCCTGAAATCAAATATAGTCCTAGCTCTCCCATTGGCTGTCGCCTTAATTACGTAAGAGCCTCCATATACACTTGTGACAGCGGTAGGTTGAGTGTCTGTGTATGAGAATAATCTCAGAACCACCATCAGTCTTCAAAGCTTGCGTCAAGCTTTAAGTCGATGTTCACAGCTTCCACCAAGCTTTGTTAATATTTATTGTTAACAGTTTGCATCGAGCTTTGTTGTCTGTTGTTGTGGGTGAGGGCGGAACCTCGATGCTGTGACTCTCGCTGACGGGTGAAAAGATAATTTCGACATTTGAGATGTGTGTATTTTTCTGTTGAACCATTTTTTGTGGAATGCACTTCCTGTTTCTCTTGGTCACAGTCTCGTGTTACCCTCCAGTACATCGTTTCCTCTGTCTGTGTGTGTGTTTGTGTGAGAGATAAAGAGAGAGAGAGGGAGGGTGAGAATGAGTGCTTGTGTTTTGTGGGCGTGTCTCAGAGACAGTTTTTGAGTTTTTCCTGTTTGCACGTGTGTAATATGATTATGCGTGTTTAAAACTCTGTGAAGTATTCTCGTGCATCCTCGTTGTGTGTCCTTTTATGTGACCTTTTTGCACCGGCCGCTGCAGTCTTCCATCCATGAAATCAATCTTTTTATTTTACGAGCGGACCTGCATCCTCATCTACATCTCTCCTCCCGAAATGGCGGCTGTTGCTGAAGTTCTGCCAGAGTGGAAACAGCTTTCACAGGCCGAGCTAAGTACAGAGTTGTGGACGATAGACTAACAGACATCAGAGGCTGGAATGGACGGTCTGGCATTGGAAATTCTTATTGTCACGGATTTGATTTGTTGGTGGCCATTGTCACCGATCCATTTGTCCAGTGCAAAGAGTGAACGGGGAAGGATGGGAGTCGGACAACGGGCGGGTTAAAGCAGATCACGTGACATCGAATCGAGACATGAAGCATTTAATAGAGGGAAAGTGTCGTCTGCGCTGAGACAGGTGTGGTCCCTAAACATAGTGTCATCTACCTCGGTGGCATGTGTGCGGAAGTGAAGGCATTTGACTTGTGTGGTTGTGGGGTTGGGGGAGAGTCGGTGTTACCTGTAATCCTTCTTTACCTGCGTGTATTTGATGAGTGATGCAGTTCTGGCTGGGTGGGTGGCTTGTCAACGATCTCTCTTTTTGTGACCTGACCTTTACCTGTGTTGCTGTGACAAATGACTGCCTGATGCAACACACACTTGCATGCAATGAGAAAACACTTCTTCATGTGACACAGGTGTCCTTTCTCTCGGTGTACAGCCTGAGAACACACGAGGTGTTGTTGCCCGATGGCTGACCTCAAACAGCAGTTCTTCAGGTTCAGACTAAGATGGAAGGCTTATCTTAGGGCGAAGTTTGTTCACGCGCAGTCCAAGATGGAAGATAGATATATAGACTGACATTTGTCCAAGTGCAGATGGAAGGATGACCTGAGGGTCAAGTTCGTCAAAGTGCAGTCCGTGTAGGAAAGACTGAGATTCCGTCAAAGTGCAGTTCGGAATAGAGTGGTGTGTCTTGTTCTCGATTACTCATGCACCAGCAACACCATTTGGCAAACAGTTGTCATGTGATTGTTGTGCCATGGCTGTAAAGGTGAGTCAACATCATTCTTCCTGTTGCTTCACTAAGACAATGCACCTGCTGACACCACCCTGAGCCTGTTTCTGGACAAGAAGAACATGGCAGTACTGGATCAGCCTGCCTATTCACCTGCTCTTGCTCCACGTGCCTTGTGTCTGTTAACCAAGCTCGAGAAGATTATCAAAGAAACCCGTTTTCAAGGCGTGGAGGCCATCAAGAGCCGTAACGACGGAGTTGAAGAGACATCCCAGAAGAATCCTTCCAGATAGAAGTATGCCCGAGAATAATAGAGATTACTTTGACGGGGAAGCCATGTAATTTGTTGTTTGGAATTCAAATAAGTTGTTTGTGACAGCTGTCCCGTTACTTTCCAGACACACCTCGTACACACAGGGTGTGGTTATGCCAGTCTCATGTCTGATCTGTGTGTGTGTGAGAGACAGAGAGAGGGTCTTGGCTTCTGTACTAAAGGTAGGCTGCTAGTCTGTGCGGAGTTTCAGTGATGATGAACCTGCCATACACCATGTTTTTTTTTTTCTCTCTCTCTGTTGCTGTAGCTGCCGAGCATCTGTATCGTGTACACGTGTTGGCGGGGTGCCTGATGTCGTCGGCAGGGTCCCGAGGCTGTAAATCTCCAACTGTTGTGTTTTTATACGAAAATCAAAAGGCACTTTGTCAGGGGAGATAAGTGAGCGAGAGCGCAGCACGTGCAACTTCACCACGGATTTTAAAAAAATTGTTAAGACATATCTCGTTGTGATCATCAGTTATCATTCACACACACACACACACACGCACAAACGCCCACAAAGCATGTTCACACACACACACACACATGCTCATATACACGTTCAGAGACAAACATACACAAACGCACATGCGCAGAAACACACACACTCACATACACATAAATAAACATGCGCACACTTGTTACAGATCATTGCAGTTACCTTTATTCTACTGGAGACCTGGTGTCGCGTTTATATATACATAGTATATGGTCTGTTTATTTATTCGCCGGTTGGTTGTCGTGATCACCGACTCTCCCCTCACAAGACATAGATATGTATAAACCAACATGGCGGGTGGTTGGTCTGCACCACGTGATACCCACTGCGCCCTGGTGACATCATCATGGCGCGGGGGGAAACCTTGAACCACTCATTACTCAAACCTTCGGGGTGGACAGTGTTTGTTGACTGCTTTACTAGCTAGCGCTTGTAGGACTTGTACAGTCATGCGCAGTTATTGAATAAGATACTAGTTAAACACCACTGACGTCAGCATTGTACACAAGTACGTTTCCGTTGTGGTGGCTTTAGCCAGTGGTAGAACTGGGATCATACTAGAGGGCGTTGTTAGTCAGACACATTATGTCGATCGTGTGGCGATGTTCGATGAATGTTTTACTTGACATACAAGTCACACATTGCACAAGGATGTCCACAAACCCTGTAACCTACTGGAGTTGATGCAGTGTGAAAACAGAAAACCTATTTAAGGGCTTCACCGCATTCACACACTCACAGAAAATTGTGAACTGAAATATCGGTCGGGATATGAAAGTAGGTTGTTATTAACAGGAGGCAAACACATCGCATCCCTTTCTTTTCAACGCATACATTATTGTTTGATGAAAGACACGATGGGGAAAACTTTTTTCTCGCTTTTAATTTATTTGGCGCATGTCTAAGTGTGTAGCTGAGAAATGGGGAAAAAGAAACCGAGAAAATCTGAGACAAGGAAAAAAAAAGAGAAAAGGAGAGAAACATACAGAAATAAAAAAGAGCAGTGAAAAGGACATGAAGGTGAGAAAGGGGAAAAAAAGGAGACAGAGACAAATAAGAAATCTGTATTTAGGAGGGTAACAGGATCAGGAAAAGTTTCACTTTTTTATACATCTAGCCAAACATCATAAATGTGGAAAATAAAATACACTAAACAAAAACAGAAGGAATTATGTATTATATGTTCAAAGATGGGAATTGACAACTCATTTTTACAGGAATGTTTATTTACGAAAATCAAGAATATTGTTGAATTTCAATCTGTTCATCAATGGCCAGACTCCCTGGACGGGAAATCACTGGACTGTATTTTTGGCTCGAGTAAAACTGATTTTATTGCTCGCTTTGATCGAACACTTACAGAAGTTCTACCTAAGCGTGGTCACTGGTCAGCTGTGTAGAACATCTTCCGACAGTGAGGGTTGAGAAAATGTTTGATTTGGACAGGTGATGGCTAAGATATATTGGGACCATGACATGTCATCAACAGTCACCCAGGCAGTGGCTTTGTATTTTTTTATTTTATTGAGTAAGGTCGAAAGAAAGAGTGAAGTGAAAACAGAGAGAGAGAGAGAGGGCGAAAGAGAGAGAAAAAAGAAGAAAAGAGCGAACACAAAGAATCGTTTTAATTCACAAAAGCTGATATACATTAACAACACAAAGGTTTGAAGGTGTAAGACTGTAAGTCATCAGAAAGTGTTTTGTTGGTCTGCAGGCTCATCGCCGCGGGAGCTGTGCTGGCGGGTCTGGGTGGATGTGGCCTGATGGTTTGCCTCCTGCTGTGTCTCCACGCCTACTTCGTCTTCAATGTGCAGGACGAGGCTGTGCAGACCTCGGTGAGTAGGAACCCAGTATTAGGAACGACTAGCCACTCTCACTTCGTATTAACCGTCTTATTGTCGAGAGTATAAAAAGTCAAGCGTCAAATTACACACGAGTAATTATGAACGAACCATTCGAAGATTTGAACCGTGACGACAGTGTAGTAGTGTCACATGTTTGAGACAGTGCTAGGGCTTTGTTACGACAGTGTTACCTATGTGTAACACAGCACCAAAAGTCGCCGACAAAGACTGGAGTGTTCACACCAGGTGTAGGGACAAGCACAGGTTCATGCTGAAGTTCATGGTGTGAAAGGGGCTTAGTCATCGTCCTCATCCTTGCACCAAAGATGAAAGGGCGAAAGAACAACTGGCGCTGTCATTGTTGATTGAGGGTTTGTCAGACCAGGGTTCTTAATTACTTTTAAATTAATAAATTTCTTCCTTCTTTCCTGTAAGTGCAGCCGTTTCCTTTCCGCACCCACCCATGTCTTGTTGCTGAAGATCTCCGCAATTATTGTAAGGGACCACCTCCTGCCCCCAACCCTTACTCCCTCTCTCTCTCTCCTCTTTACCTTCTATTCTGACTTTGTTTTGGCTTTGCCTCTAGAAAACGCCCTCGTTGTCTGATTCATCGTTTTCCTTGCACACGGGTTTACTTTTTCGTCTTTTCTCTCAACTTTTTTAGTCCCAATCACTGTCCCAGTTCTTCCATCTCTATCTCTGGTTCTTAACATCCCTAAGAAGTCTGCACCGCGAGTTGTTTTATTTTCTTCTTCTCATCATCATTATCATCATCATCAGCATCATGATCGTTATTACACAAACATTTTTTCTCTTAAGGTCTTTGTCTCCCTGACCGATCCCAGACTGGCAGAATACAGGCATGGTGTGACAGGTACACCGGTCTGTAAGCATTTACCTGAGAGACTTACAGTGAAGGTAGCTGCTTTGTTGTCAAATGAAAAGTTAGATCATTGCACCAGGTTTGATAGTATACCTGAGCATTGTATCTACTATCAGAAGGACCAGTGGGGAAGGAGGGTGAGCTGTGTTCAATGTTTTGTAGGGAGGGGGTAGTGTTACCCACCCAGTGCTGTTTCACTCTCATGTCAGGTGTGCTCTACATCTCATGCTTCTTGAATGTGATCTGTGTTTGTAACAAGCGACATAATCTGATATCCTTTAATCTTCATTGAAAGTTGGCAAAGTGAAGGAAGCAAATCTGTTCAAATCCGCAAGCCTGTGTGTTCCTGACAATTGTAACTTGTATAGGTTATCGTCTGCTGTAATCTTTCTCTTCTCAAAATAAAAGATTCACGTAGCAAACAACACATACTGGAGAAAACTTGATATAAAGGGTGTAATGTTTTGGAAAGAATAACCCAAAAAAATGTTAAAAAGATAGTACACAGATAACAGCAAAAAAAAAAAAAAAAAAAAAAAAAAAAAAAGAATATTCGACAGAAAGTCCAGTCAAATGTTTGCCCACCGGAGAACAGGAATGGTTAGAACACTGGCATCCACGTTCAGAGGGGCGTCGGTTCGATATCCGTGTAGCGCAGCAAACTTCTAATTGACAGCAGTGAAATGGGTACCTACCTCTAGACAGAGCTGGGAAAGATAAGGCAGTGAGGGAGAGAAGAGGGCACAGCCCTCACATAAAGCTGGCCCCGAGGAAAGTAAGGTCTCTAACTCTTCCCTCGTTAATGACCCGAAAAAGGTTCGGGGGCCACATTAACGCCCCTCCCCCACCTTTATCATGGACTTTAAAATTAAAATCTGCTCGCTAGTTTATTGTCTTTAAACACTAATCTCTGTTTTTGTGGTTATGTATGTGTGCGAGTGTAAAAGAAACTGCACAGAAACACGACACACCATAAAGTTTATGCCGAGTGTGCACACCACCTTCTCTCCTCCCTCAACACCTGAGGCAGTAAAACCTCGCAGGTCTCATGCCCTACACCCAAGCCATCGGGGCTGTGGCAGCCATCAGGGGCAGGAGGCTGCTGCTCACAAACTTGAGAAAAATAGAGAGCACTTGACTGAAGGGCCTCGACATGGCGTCCTTTGTGGCTGAACCTCGGCCCGGCCAACAGCCTACTTCCGTCCTAGAGAGCTCCAGTTGCAGCAGGGGAGTCAGATCACCACCATCCATCCTTCCCG
The DNA here is from genome assembly GCF_003073045.1 of Pomacea canaliculata. NCBI lineage: Eukaryota > Metazoa > Mollusca > Gastropoda > Architaenioglossa > Ampullariidae > Pomacea > Pomacea canaliculata. The sequence goes on from NC_037593.1 coordinate 7,815,314, forward strand.
ATTCTATTATTATTATTTTTTTTGTTTTGTCAGGGATAATAGTGTTTTGAGAACGGCACTATCAAGATGGGCTTGCAGAAAAGAACGAATGGTGTTGGATAAACTAATGAAGTAAATTTGTTGTTTAACAGCAAACATGGCAGGAGGATAAAGAAAAGAGAGATAGCAGTGATGGGGGAGAAAGAGTAGTGTGAGTGAATTAGAGAGTGTTACCTGCATGAAACAACACCTGTTTCTACTTTAACCAAGTGTAACCCCCTCCTGCTCGCCTCTTTTTCCCTCCTACCTTCCTCTCCCAAACCTCCCTTCGGCACCATCTTGAGCAGAACTTGTAAAATGCTTCCAGTAAATGAAGTAGAAATAGCTTGTGGGTGAGGAATGTTAAAAAATACCCGAGGCCTTAACATATGACTATCCTCAAGCCAGGAGGTCGTTACAAAACCGAGCGAAACATGGGAGGACGAGAGAAACCTGCTGGGTGAGCACCCGAAACATGTTCGCGAAATGTCGACAGGATATCGACATCGTTTGGTCGCCAAACATTCCACATAGGTGTGTCGACAAAACCCTCGACATTGACTGTACACAACCTCTACAAGATGTGTAGACAAACCCTCTACACTGACTTGTACACAACCTCTACAAGGTGTGTCGACAAACCCTCGACATTGACTGTACACAACCTCTACAAGGGTTGTAGACAAACCCTCTACACTGAGGTGCAGACAAAACTTCTGTTGTGCACAATAGACAAAACCACTGACGAACACTTAAAATGAGTTTTATACAAAGAGTGCAGCTTGCTGGCCTCCCCTCACCCTCACCCCCCTGTCGGATGTAAATGTACCTGCAACACTCGCAGTGTTATGTTGATGGCATCCCCAACTCTCGAGGTCGGCGGCTTGCCAGGCCCAGCTCTTCATTTGCTGGGTACACCATGGGTTGGGAGGGTTACCTATGGGAGGGTGGTTGCATGGGACCTCTTTCTTGTTTTAGTGCGAAAGATTCTTGAGGAAATGCTGATGTAAGCAGACACACGGCGGGTAGTAGTCTCTAGCACTGAGATAAGGTGTTCTGGTCTCCACCACCAGCCACCCCGAGAGAAAAAGTAGTCTGCCAGTGTTCTCCCCTATTTACTTTTTGGTATTTTTTTAATTGCCACTAAAAATTCTTATGGAGAGAATTTTTTATGGTTTACCTGGCACACAGCTCTCTCTCTCTCTGTATCTGTGCACGCGTATGAATGTGTGTGAGTATCTGATGATCAGAACATCTTTGTCGATGCACCTGAGCGTGTTTTTGTGTATGAGCACGAACTTTTTTAACTGGCAGTCCTCTATTTTAAGACAAATCTTTTGCAGATGTTTTAACACATTTGGCGTATCTTCAATATCTGTTCGCATAATATATGTGAAGCACACTTGAAAACAGTTATCAGGAAAGGGGACTAACTTCGGGTATAATCAGGGCAGATAAAAAACTCCAAAGAGCATGAAGAAAATTAGGTAGAAGCAGCAGTAGCACTACTATTACCAACGCAAACAGCAGCAACATCGCTACCACCAGTTCCAAGAGGAGGAAAGGGAGCTGAAGAAACGAGAAGACGAGGTACCACCTGCAGCACCAAGGGAAGAGGAGGGCAACCGACTACGAGACATGTTTGGAAGATAAATTTAGTTTCTGGGCAGCTCAGTGTAGGATGATGGTATTTCAGTTGAAGTGGGCTGTGAAACTAAGTGACTGCGGGTGTCAGCAGTGGAAAGTAGTAGAGAAGCTGAGGTGGGAGAGTAGGCAGTTCATCTGAGAATATGGGCAGCGAAAGGTATGATGATGATGATGACGATGACGACGACGATAAAAGGATTTGTAGAACGCATTTTCCCACACGGAGGCGAGCTGGATGCGAGAGACCAGGGGCCGTGGGGAAAGAGGCCGTGAGATGTAGTCGTCACAATCGTATACAAACAAGCACAACACACATACACAAACATGTACAAACATGAAGGAACGCAGAGATGGGAGTGTGGGGCAGAGAGAGAACGATGGACTAGTTACAGTAGGTAGTTATAGTAGGTACTGGCCAACGTGTCGCCCAGGCTGATGTTTGCTTTCTGTGACAGGACATTCCCTGGTCTGATAACATCACGACGGAGGAGAGTCCCTGCTACGCCGTTATCAACAAGCCATCGGCACTCAAGTCATCCGACGGGACTCTGCGGCGAAACGGCGGCGGTGGGGTCAAGAAGGTGACCATGGCCCCGGATGTGGCCCTCGATGCGGACAGGGCTCCGGCCTTGCCCCCGCCGGCGGAGATAGGGGGAGTAGCGGAGATGGTTCCGGCCTCCCCGTCGACCCCTGGCTACAAGACCATTGGTCAGTACTCGGGGGTTGAGGCCACCCCTTTCTCGTCTGCTTTGTCTTACGACCAGCGAAGCTATGCCCAGCAGCAGGCGTTCCAACCACACGCCATGACGCAGCAACAGCAACATCAATACCAACGACAGCAGCTGCAGCTGCAGCAGCAGCAGCAGCAGCAGCAGCAACTTCTCCGTGCCGGAACAACCGATCTGGACATCCAGCAACAACGCCAGCAACTGGAGTACCATCGTCAACATTTGCTTCTGCAGCAGCAACAACAGGAACAGCAGCAGCAGCAGCAGCAGCAGCAGCAGAGACTGCAAGCTCAGCAGCGCTTCAGGATGCAGGATCAGTTTGCCGCCCCCCAGCAGGCGCAGCAGGTGACCTACGCCCAGGTGCAACACATCCCCATCAGAATGCAGCAACTGCAGCCCACGCCGCCTCCTTCGGCTCAGTCGCAACAGTCGTCTTCCATCGTTTCCAACTTCAGTGGCAGCACTGCCGTTGGGGGCGGAGAAGGATTGAGCGACAGGGGAAGCAACTTGTCTGTTCAGCAGGCTGCCTCTACTTCCACCTCGTCACACAGCTACAAGATCCACACGCAAGGCCTGCAGTACCAGAGTGGTCGGCCCTACCTTCAAGAGGACGACGACTACGACAACCCTGCCGTAGAGCGCAGCCCCATGCTGACGTCGACTGTCACTTCCGCTGGTCCAGCGGCGAAGAGTAAAAAGAGTTTCTTCGGAGTTAGCAGGGCCCAACCGGAACCGGATATTCCCGAGCCTTCTCCCCTCGTGCATCCTTCCGCCCGCCGCCCCATGACGTTCGAGCAGCAGTCGTCGTCCAAGATGAGCATTTATGACAATGTCTTGTTTCCGTACGCAGAAAACGACGGCGAATGAGCATTTATGACGGTGTCGTGTTTCCGTACGTCGAAAAATGACAATAATGACAACATTTTCCCCCGTACGCTGGAAAGGAAGGCAACGGATCATTTAAGACATTATCGTTCTTCCATACGCGAGACATGGGACTTTTTCCAGAAAACCCTGATCCTTCTTGAGCCCTTGATATATGACTTGGCCGTGTGCCCAACTGTAAGGGGTTCACCGTGTCTAGGGAACGGCAATTGAAGGCAGAGCCCTAACCTCTTCTTCAACTGCCTTTCATACCTCCCAGTCGGTTCCATTGCTGCTCGATGGTCAGCTTTGCACTCACTAACCACACCGAATTCCGAACCCTTGTGCTTAAAAGTCAAAGACTATTCAGACGATTTCAGAATACGTCCACTAGTGAAGAAAAACATTGACGGAAAGACGAAAAAGAATTTTTTAAAAATAAAATTGAAGGTGTAGTTAACGGATAAACAACCAATAGATTCAAAACAGAGACTTGGCAACACTGTACTCAAACTTACATTGTTAAACATCAGAAACATCAGGATATGTTCCCTTATTTGATTAGCTTGTCGCAATATTTTTTTCAGTTTCAACTCGAGGTCATGTTATTTTGCGCTTTTATGAGTTGCTTGAGACACAAGACCCCTTCTTCAAACCACTTCACTAGCAATATGTTGACTATGTCTCAAATGCAATATTAATCGCCTGACATTGTCGATGATAAAACGGGTTTGTGTAACTGAATTCTTTTCCTTAAATTTATTTTGTCTGCTTGACTTTTTTGTTTTATTGTAACACATTTTTACAGTATTTCCCATGTATGTGTATTTAAGCATGCTTTTAAAATTCTCCACAGCTGCGAAATAAGCTTACATTTGTAAATAAGCAGATCTTGTACAAAGTTGACTGCCAGGAGGTTTAATGTGGTGGGAAAAAGTTTCAAGCGAGGTAACTCTTCAATGTTGCTCTGTTAGTGTTTCTGGAGTTGTCGGGAGTGTGCTTCACAAGGTGATTGTGAGCCCCTTGTTCTTCGCTGCTTTGACAGATTATTTGCGAATAATTTTCATCTGTGTATTTAGAGATATATCACTTCCTTTACAATTAGGAAAAATTGCATTATTGAAATTTGATCCCCAAAGTTATAAATATTAAAAAAAATCATGTGCCACATCCGCGTTGAAGTTAGCTGGTCTGAATGATTTATGAGTGTTGAGAGAAATTCGTTTGTCATCATGCACACTAGCAAACGCATGGAAAGGCCAGTTTCGTGACATGCAGCTCGGTACAAGCTGGTATTGGCATAAGAAAAAAAATGTCCCGCACATCCACAACAAGCCTACATGCACCCTGCTGTACATTTAGAAAAGTAGAAGATTCGGCGGAAATTTCAGTACTAGCGCAGAAGTCAGAGCCACAACTGGTAAAGCTTGAACTGTACTGGATGATGATGATGATGATGATGATAACAAAATACATTTATCCTTTTGGTTGAGACATGCTGAAGGGTCTGTTTAATTTTAGAAGCTTTACTCGATGTTGCATAGGAGAATTGTGTTTTACTTTCTGTCAATCTGTCCGTCTCGCACTCACAAAACACTGTCCGAGTTAGCGAAACATTGAGGCTGAGTACACGTATATGATGTTGCTAAATAAAAAGTGCTGGGTGTATAATATCCCATAAATATTAGTTTCAAACCCTATACAAGAAGTTGCAGGGAAATCACTCTTCCGTCCGAAGACTGCAAACCGATGTGACGTTGGAAGAGCTATCTCCCTTTGATCATTCTCGTTACCTAGACACACATGTGGCGGAGCGATTTATTGCATGAACGAGTATTTATGATGATAGAAGAAAGAGAATATTAAGTATCTAAAACATGGTATATAAGAAGCCAAAATAGGTACAGGAGATCCCGCACGCTGGTGAACTAACAAACTTTTTTCATTCACCTGTTCTTCCAGCCGTTCAACCCATCATCCGTACATAAACATCACATTTTTAGGAACAAAAGTGCTTAAAAGCCTATTCAAAGAAAAAAAAAAAGGTTAGGGTTCTTTGAGAACGAAGGGAAACATGGTGGACGTACACAGGATAAATAATACAAGTGTACTGTACACAATGTACAGATCATACGTAGAATAAAAGCACGTAACCTATCATTGTTAGTGTTTACATGACCTTTTTACACCTTACAACAGACTATTCATGAGTAATGAGGATAAACACAAATCTCACAACACCACAACACACAGACAGACCGTTCCTACTTGAAGCTAATTATTAAAATCTTTATTATTTTACAAACAGTTATTCCCTCATCTTCTCTCTCTCTTTCTCACTCACACACTTTTATTTTTAATCATTGAATACTTCAGTTTGTTTTTGACATTTAAAAATACTGACTTTGGACCTATAAATGATGTTGGGGTAGCTTTCGTAGCCACTGAATATTTCAGTTCCTCTAGCCTAATAGTCTAACAAAATGGTGGAAAAGATTATAACATATTGACACGAAGAGACTTTTACAAGGTGGCAAGCAGAGAGGGTCACGTGTATGTAAGATGAGACATCCCAGAAGTTTTAAAAGACAATTATGATCGCGTGTTCTGTGGCCGCACCCATGTGTTCTCATCTGCATCGACTCTTATCCGGACCCGGAAGCACTGACTGCGTCTGCGCCGGACAACTAGTCACGTGCATGTATATTAAACCCGTGAGCATCATTCATGGATGCCCTTCGTGAAAGATTGAAGGAAATTCTACATCAGGAATTGAAGGACCTCAACAGACGGAAGACCAGCAGCTCAAAGGTAAGCGTAACATCATTTAGTCATCATTCAGTCATCATTCAGATCATTTAGTCATCATTCAGTCTCCTCATACGTCATTCTAACAACCCCTCCCACTTCTCTCTCTCTATTTTCCCCAGGACACTTTGTTTCCGATGAAAGTATCGGGAGGTTGACTGGGAATCCCTAAAGAATGGAATGCGTCTCCTCTCGCTGTTCTACTCTCGTTTGTCTCGTATCCACAAATCCTGTCGTTCAGGTCACGTGGTACTCGCTCCTCGCATGCGTTACCCGCAGAAAACGATTTTCTATCTCGTCACGCGCGCTGCCTCGTGCTCAAAGGTTGTCGTCACGCACGTGCTGGCAAGAAGCAAAACACACGCACAAGCTTCCGAAAAGTTTTTCTCTCGACAGAATGTCTTCACAAACGGCGGTCGTCTGCCACACGGAAACGGTCCAACGGTTTAGTCCGTGTCTTTACAATGAAGTCAGTGATTCGTCAGCAAGGTTATACCGTGACGTCAGCAGTTTTCTTGGAGAGCTGCACCGTTATTTCTCACGTTACCGTTTGTCGGTGGTTGGTGTAGCGAACCATACTATGATGTCAGCCTTGAAGGGAAGACTCGATTGGAACCTTTTCCAAGGACTTGGAATTCCTAAATGCTGGAGTCACGATGTTGTCACAGAAAACTGCAGTATTGAAGGCGACAAAAGTTTTGTGTGCGATACCGGCTTGATAGTTGTCGCCAGTTTTGAATTTATGGACCTATCAGACATAAATATGCACGTAGGCGCGTACACACACACACACAGGCACATTTGTTTTTTCTTTCCCACACACGTGACTCCTCCACCCCTTTCTCCCTTTGTGTCTGTCCACACACACCCATACTCACAGTCACGCGCTCTCCACTTCTTTCTCTCTCTGTTACACACACACACACGAGCAAACGAGGTCGTTCAAACAAGCCCTACCCTAGGATATATATAAATGTAAAATATTTGCCATACACCGTACCTTGTGTGAGGTAAACAAGTTACCTGCATCCTGCCACTACACCAGAAACAGTTGTGTAATCAATAGCGACGGCAAACTGCCAGCTGCTGACAGCGGCACAAAATGTCAAAGGTTGAGAGGTCTTGTGTAGATGCCATCCATCCATCCACCCATCCACACACAGACACAAACTATACCTAGTTCGTTCAGTAACTGCTTCCCATCACCAATAACCATTTCTGTAGCCAGCAGCTAAAAATAACTCGTTCTTTAATGCTGCTGACGATATGCAAAAAATGTAAACACCTCCCGACATGTTGTCTCGCCCGACAAACAGAGTCTGACAGGCATGCAATAAGTCGGGTGGGGACAAACGATAACGCTTTAGCGACATTGATTGTGGGTGAGGGGAGGTGGTGTGGGGAGGAGAGGTGGTGGGGGAGTGAGCGGGAGCCACTTTACCTACTGGTCTACCCTCTGACGTCAGACAAAGGAAAGTCGATGATGTGACCTCCAGAACAATCTGGAAAATGATCGAGTGTGAAATTGCTGTGGGTTCTCAGACCTCACGATGAAAGTATTGTGGGTAGTATCGAACAGTCGAACTTTACTTAATGTGCACTGTGCATTGTTCACATGTACAAATATCTGAACATGTTCACATCTGATTGCAAGTCTGTATGTTATAAAACTTGCTTTAATTATTATTGGAGCATTTTTATACACGTGAACATGTGTCACTGACGTTTGAGCACCAGTAATGGGAAACTTTTATACAGAATGTGTATAGGCGAGCTCAATGGACTGTGGACGAAAGATTCCAATGGAGGCAACCGTCAACACAATAAACAAACCTCCCCCCGTCACTGGAATCATGAGGGGACTAGGGGGCGGGGCAGTGGAATGTGCTGAAAATCGTCGTAGGCACGCTGAACCACTCTAAAGATCAACCTCTATGTAGGACAGTGTGCAACCCGGTGTCGGGTGGTGAAAAGAGTAAACTAGGTCACTAGGTCATGGGATTGTAGGTCACGACCTAAAGGAACCAGGCCATTTTGAGGTCGTTTTCTCCTTTTTTATGTGGACCGAGTTCACTGAGAATGGTAGATCGCTGTGCCAGCATATATACATATAGTGTACTAGGCAATTGTTGTTCGAGTTTTACGCCGTGTCAGCAACTAAAGCCATATCACGGCCAGTATGACCTTGTAAGATGAACAAAGGAAGTTTAGATAGAAACAACGAAAGAAATAAATAAACAACAAAGACGACGGGAAAAGAAAAGCGACAGGGACAGGGAGCCGAGGGTTTGTTTTATGTGGGTTGGCTAGCTGTGGACAGACTGAAGATATTTCATGGTGAATAAAACTGGGTTGGATACGTTATGTCATGGCTGATTGTCCTCCTTTCCGCTTCAACTTTATGGACTACGAGACATAAACTTACTTCGATGTTTCTCCCATACTTAAGTAGAAATTAACAACATTATGGAGAGAAATGGCGATTAAAAGTGTGACATTTGTTGTGATGATTCTAGATTTTGAAGTTTATGCGATGGGAGCCTCAGTCATGACTCAGGGTCAGTGTATGGGGCCGCAGTCACGAGGCGAGAGTTGGTCGTTTCCTTGGGGCAAAACCGAAAACTCAAGAAAAAGCGCCAGGGATATCTAGTCATCACACAAGGTTGACTTTATCACCGGCTTAACCAGGGACAAGAAATGTTTCAGGGTCTTGTAACTAGAAACAGGTGCAGGTCTTGGTTCCAATCGTGTCTGTGGTCCACATGTCTTACCCACCGCTTGGTGTGGCTGTCAGGTGTAGAGTGAATGTGAAGAAGAGGGTACAGATGTAACTCTGAGTTAGTATTACAGACCCAGCCTGTTCATGTCTACAGTTCCCAACATTTTATTGTGTTTTAACTTACAGGGAGACAGGTTTCTATAGCTACAACAGACACATATGGCGCCCCACAAATTTCCTGACACTTTCTTCTGTAATGAAACCGTTGGAGTCCTTAAACTGTTAAAAATGTTGACCAAAAAAAAAAAATACACAAATGCATGGTGTAGCTGGTAGGGCGCACACACAGGATATATGGCAACCAGATACGTAAGCGCGCGTACACACAAGCACACACAAACACACATACCAACAGACTCGCAGGCATAAGCATACCAGTCTCTATTCTTGCTGTCATTACTGAGGTAGAAGGTTGTACTCATATCCACCTGCCATTGTCCACGTAAAGAGCAATACTCAACAAGGAGCAGTCACACCATCAACAACAGGAAGACCTGCTGGAGTCCAAAGTTTGTTTTCTTGCAGCATAACGGACAGACATTACATTGACCACAGCAGACCTCAGTCAACATTTGTTTGTCGGATGACAGCGTTTGATGAAGACGGTTATGTTCGCAGCAGGAAGGGAAAATGATTGTGGCAATGATTGTTTTCTGCCTTAGAGAAGAGAGGTAAACACACTCGGTGGAATCAAATCTTCCAGTAATTTAGCGGAGAAGACCCACTTTGCAGACTGAACTTTTCCACAAACCCTGAGTTTTCTGGAAACTTCATTAAACAAAATGTTCATGAGTGTTTTGATTTTTACGACACAAAAAAGACAGAAAAATGTCTTTCTTCTTGTTCTTAAAGCCATTAGTTTCTACTTCCTTCTTGCCGTTTGCAAACCACGAGCACAAAGATCCCATGACACCATTGCTCTCCAGGAAAGAAGTCAGAAACTGTATTTATTTATAAAACGGTTTATTTTTATTTATTTTTTTAAAACAAAAATCCTTTAGAAACAAAGTTTGCACTTGTGGGAGAAAATGAAAGCTTGGGGAAGGGGTGGGGTTGGCACCCACAAGTCACCCTACCCTCCTGGTCACTCGTTCAAACAGTGGGGCAGCCTCGGATGGCGTTGTGGTCGTCAAGCTCACAGTGACGTCACAAGCACGATGCCCGCATGTCCACAATCGGGGTCCGACCCCCTGTCAGCCATTCCCCGCTCGCCATTCGATCTTTCTCTGGAAGCTGCGGCCGTCCAAAGCAGTTTCCACCAGACAATGCCAGCCATCGATCAGCAGCATTGCGTAAACAACATCACGTGACGGCGGCTTGGCAAAGTCACGTGGGCCACGCGTGCGGTGTGGGGTGGGGTGGGGGGGGGATGATGAAGTTCCTCGGCAGAAAAAAGATGTAAATTGCGATAACGGCCTTTGGACCCCGATAACTGTTTTTGGAATCGATGAAAGAATGTTGTCAGAGATAAAAGGATTTCTGTAATAAAACATTTGGATTTGTCTAAGGGACATAATCGTGTTGTTTCACCTGAGGGATGGGAAGAATGGGAGGCAAGAGTACAAAGAGGGAAACGAGAACTCGCTCGCTTAGACACACACAAACACACACACACAAACACACACACACAAACATAAGCGCACACACACACACGCCCACACACATTTAGCCATTTAAACAAACAATGAAAAACGCAAAACACTGTAGGGGTTCGTGTAAGCACTTGAGGATTAAAATAAAACATTGATAATAAAAAAAAACTAAGGAAGAATAGAAGACCAAGTCATACATACATGTATTCCTACATACCCGCTAAATATAGCAAAAGGAACAAACCCAAAAACACAACAAACCAAACACAAAGCAGCAAAACTCAGATGAAAAACAAAAATAAATTAAAATTGTCTTAAAAGCCAACCCCACGAAAAACAAATGAAGCAAAAAAAAAAACAAAAAACACACACACACAAACAAAACAAACAAACAAACAAACAAAAAAACAAAACCAAAACAAAACAAAAAAACCAACCAAACAAAAACAAAAAACCACCACCAACAACAAAAACCAGCTTCCTCCTTCCCCTCAAAATAATCAGTGAGAAAGAAAGTATAAAGTATATACAGAAAGTCTAACCCACTTTTTCTTTGGTCTGACGGCAAGAAAAAAAAAAAAACACGCCACGTGGTTTGTTGAATTAAAATACCAATAAGACAAGAAAGGTAAATGCTGACATGAAGGTGATGCGTGGCGGACGCGTGCCTATCACGTGGTCTTGCGCGTGCGTTGACAAGCACGTGAGCACCGGTGCCACTGACTTCTCTGTCTTTACTTTCTTTGCCTGTCTGTCTTCATTTCCGCTCTGTCTGTCTGTCTGTCTGTCTGTCTGTCTGTCTGTCTGTCTGTCTGTCTGTCTGTCTGTCTGTCTGGAACTGTCAATGGCATGCATGACAGCCAGACTTCTTCGTCCGTGTCTCATCGATCTCAATGGTTCGATCCTCACTTGGTGCAGGCAGCAAACTTTCCTTCTGTACTAAAAGCCGATCGAGAAAAAGAGGATTTTCGTGTACCGTGTCTTAAATTACCGGAACTTACAGTTGACCCACGCGACCCTGACATACCAGAGGATCTAAGGTGGTCTGTATGTTAGTAGAAGCCAAACCGTGATGTCCCGGTCATCTGTCAAACACACACAAACACAAACACACAAACAAACAAACATACACACAAACACAAACACACAAACAAACGTGCACAAGCATATGCATATCCAGGGTCTGAAGGACAAAGAGGACCAATACAAGGAGGTGTGCTGTCCCCCTCACATTTCTCTTAACAAATCCGAGTGAACAGTTTTCACGCTGTTACACGCTTCTGTGTCATGATCGATCGTTCGTCCTTCCTTCCTTCTTTTTTCCCTCTTTCTTCTCAATTTTTAATAATTGTTTACTGTTGGTTTTTTTATCAGCAAGCAGTTGCCCACTCGCCTGTTCCAAATAACCTGAATGGATTAAAGTGGAGGAGAGAAACAAATTCAGAAAAACAAGGTTAAATGAACAGAATAAACAGAAGATGGAAAGCTCGGGGAAGATGTCAATATTTTAATTGCCATTCAGCCATGTGGTGATCACTGCTCACCCGATGCTTGGCTTGTCAAGATGGATGGCATGCGCCTGGCGAGTGTCCGTTATTGCGACCGTTGGAAAGAAAGACAAAACATGAATTGGTCTTGTTTGTGAGATATGCAAGCTCCTTACAGGGCTTTGACAACATAACATCAACTGTATCAACAGAAAAATACAAATATGAATTATTCACAATGATTTTCTGTCTCTCCCTGTCTCCTTGCTTATACCCAGATAGCTACGTTTAACCGTTTTTAAAATGTTTCCATGCTATCTGGAATGTTTCCATGCTATCTGGGTACACCCTTCAATCGCCATCCTTAATTATTATCGTGACAGTTTTATACCTCTCATATCACAATCGTTTCGCTCTTATTTTATTTCTCTGTTCATCTCTCTTTTTTTTTTCCTCATTTATTTCCACCAATAGCTTTCAACATCCATCACCATCGTCAGCTATCGTCTTCACATCAGTGCCACATCTTCTATCACAATGATAACACTTTTTTTTTACTGTTTGTCTGTTTGTGGAGAAATCATTTGGGGCTAATTACCATGTTAACAGGGAGAGACGGTGGTTTGATGTTCAGTAATAAACTTGTTCATTCTTCATTGGCACCGACGTCTGCCATGCATGCGCACGGCGTGTCGTAGTTGGAGGAGGGAATCGCTGTGGATGCGAACCTCGTAGTTGTTATCACAGAAGCTTGATGACAGGTCTTCGGCAGGACTGTCGGAGGGTGTGTACCCGTATGACGAAATCTCTAGAGGGTAGAATGTGGAGGTTGGAAGAGTTGTGGGGGGACAACCTTGCCAAGCAGTTCTCCCCCTTTATGCAGCAAAAAGGAATCGACGGTATCGCTCGAGCTATTTCCAGACAGACGGTTGGTCGATGAACAGATAGGGCAAAGGTCAGGAGATGACGTCATATCGCTCCGACCCGTACTCCAGTCGCAGATGTAGGTTCCCTTCCCCCACCTCCATCTTCCTGGACGCAGCGCCATCTTGCCGTCTGATGTCTTCAATTCACAAACCGTTATAATTATTATATCACATCGTTTTTCTACGTTTCTTTTTAACAGTTTAAATCTGACTTGCGGAAATCCTTCCACACAAGCCCAGCATGCAAGGTTTAGGCGTTGTACGCAACCATTGTGATTGTGATCTGAAACTAATGGCTGGATCCTGATCCCGAGAAGCCGCCATGTTGGTATTCTTCTTAGTTGTTTGGTGTGCATTGCATTTTGGTGTTTTAAACCGTGCATGTTGTTTGTTTTCACAAACTGCTTCAGTTCTTTGATTTACAAACCGAGAAGGTAGATGTCAGTGTATGTTCTATACTCTGTTGTTTTCTGTGGCATTGCGAGTGGTAAGATGGCTCCAGGCTCCTTCACTGCAGGTGTGTAGTTGGAGAATAACAACCGGAGTACACACCCTGCCTTACACTGCTTTTGTCCTCACCCAGTTCCCACCTTCTCTCTCTCCCCACCTCGCCACTTGTCTGTTGGAGGTGAGGAGAACGTGTATGTTTGTGTCAGAGAGTTTGTGTGCGTGTGTTGTCGTAATGGCAAAAGCATGTTGCTGCCTGTTCTACCTGCATGACCTTTGATGAAAGGAAGTGCAGGTCGTCTGGCAGGTAGAACAGTTTACACCTGTTTGACGACGGTAACAGTCGTGTCGTCAGTTATTCTTTCTCTCACTCGCCTCGTCTTCATTCATCTGCTCACTAACTTTCGATTTGTGCTCTCGCTGTACACGTGCAGTCCATGCAAATGTTTGAACTACTTGTTGTTCGTGTTGTGCTCCAGTGTTTTGTTCACGTGCACTCTAGGCAGCCAGCACACGTGGCACCTTTTTTTCTAACCAAATTTCTCGGCAGCAAGCAAATCCTAATTGTTATCGCACACCTCATTACCACCATCACTTCGGTATCCCGGCATTCCCAGCATCTCACCTGCACTTTCCTCCACGCGCCTCCACGTCGCGGCCAATCTTCAAAGCACGTGCGCTGGCGTCGGTCCCAGGTAACAGCCTTGGTAACAGCACAGGTGCAACCTGGGTAATAGACCAGTCATAACACAGGCCACAGCCAGGTAATGGCACAGGTAATACACTTATAACAGCGCATTTAATCAAAGAGAAAAAGCCCGGATGATGCTATAACGGGGCACGTGATGCGAGTCACGTGGTGTCATCCTCCCTCCAGCTCACTTCTCGTTCCTCCTCAACGTGCGTGACTGTCCTTTGTTGATTCATCCTGACTTTTTTTTTCTTGCTTTTTTAAAAGTTTTAAATTATTATTTATTTCTTGCCTGTTGTTTGAGAGTACAACGAGCACAGTCATGGTTGAGCTCGCCGAGACCAAAGACAGGACATTAAACTCCGGGTAAATGTTTGTTTACCTGTCGCACCTTGATTTGTAAAGTGGAGCTTTTGTTGACTTTCGTACCGTTGTGCTTGGCCACGCAGAACGAGTTGTTTTGTCACAGGAATTGATGCCTGGGAAGCTTGTAAACATTGAGAGGGATAATGCTAATGATGGAGACTTTTCATTTGAAAACCTCTGTTGCGAGCAATATCTCCAGGAACAAATACACAACACAGAGTATAAATAGAAACAACAAGAAAACTGACAAAAAAAAAAAAATAAAGTTTCAAACAGCATATTGTCACAAACTCTCACGAGAGAGGTAGCAGAGAGAAGAGGAGAGAGAAGACATGTATTTCACACTGAGCTCACCCACCCTGAACTCTGACCCCTACTTCCATCCCTCCCCCTCCTTTGTCTAATCAAAAAAAGTAGTTATGGCCAGCATCAGTGTGTTACACGGGTATTTAATGGCTTTCTTCCATCGGTCCAAGCCCGGGGGAAGGGTCGCGATCTCTGTCTTCTCTCTTTTCTATTTTACATTCAAAATGGCGACTTTTTTCTTTTCTCTCTCTCTTTCTCGTCTCTTGTCGTCTGCAGGGTTTAAATTCAGAATCTGTCATGGCTGCAGCTGCAACCTCATTACCGTCTCCTCGCCTTTCCTTTAGCTGGTGGCATTATTGTACGGGTACTTTAACATCCAGAGCCCTGTATTTGTGTCACTGTACCCCGGGTACAATAGTAATCTGTGCTTTTACAGTGCTGACCTCGTGTCCAGGTGTACTTTACAACGCAGTTTTTTTTTTTACATTTTTTTTTGTACGATGCAGTAGACTTTAATGTTTGTCATATTTAGGCCTGACAGTTTCGGGAAACCTTAAAAGATGGTGTTCAGTATAGCTCCCTGGAAAACCCTGTGAGTGTGGGGGATAGAGGTCGCCTTCCTGATTGTGTTTCAGGAAACTTCGGGTGGAAATTCCACTGAATATACGGGTGACGAATGTTTTCGTGGTTGTAGTGGAGACAATTACCAGTGCAAGATAAGTCATCCTTTCCCCTCTCGCACTCCCCCTGCACTCTGCATTAATAGTCAACCTTGTGTTGTTACTGATGAAGTGTCGAGTTCCTTCTCTTGATTAACTTTCTTGGCTTTGAGACTCTTCTTCAACATGATTTACGGACATAGCAGTCATTTTAATTACCTTTACAAACTAACTTAAGTAGTTCACATAGGTATTAGCTTCCTATAAGAGATTATAGTCAATTTGACTACAATTTATAGACTGTTAAGTTGCGTGTCAATGCTTTTAGTTTTCTGTATTCCTTTCTACGGTACTTAAGTCCTTCTTTTGTTTGTTTTTTTGTTTTGTTTCTGTTGTTGTTTTTGTTTTTTGTCAGTAGTGAATTAACCGTGACAGAATTTAATTGGCGGTCGTGTGTTAGGCTCAGCGATAATGACTACCGGGCCTCGGTGCACAGCGGGCCACTAGGCCTTAGCCAGATGGCTAAAGTTAGCAGTCAGCTAGCATGCATGTAGCTAAGATAGTTTAGCTGACAGCTCGGCGTTGGCCACTCAGCTAGAGCCTAGCGACAAAGGGTACACCTGGCCTCAGGTGTTAGAGGAGATAGGTGAGGACGACGTGACAAGACACAAGTGGAGGTTACAGGTGGTGACGGATATACGACAGGTGAGTGTAGGTGTGTTGATGGAGGCGGGCAGGATGGTAGTGCGTGTGATTGCAAGTGTGTGTGTGTGTTTATAAGTGTGTGTATGCGTGAGTGTGGATATTTGTGTAGAGAGTACTGTGTACACACGACGATATGTATATATGTGTGTGTGTGTCACACGTGACCGATTTAAAGCCCCAACGAAACAAAGAAGTCCGGTAGGTCGGCTGACGTGACGAAAGTCACGTGTGTGTTGCGACAACGGCCCTACGTCACATCATGGCGGTCGTTGATAAACGGTTTCTCTTGAGGGTCGCACTGTGTGAACTCTACTGCGACAGTGTCGGAAGACCGTTTCACATCTACCTAACAGTCCGACATTTATTTTGACGAACTGCTGCTGACTTCTAGCCACTGTCCATCAAGTTCACCAACAGCGACTGTGGTTTCGACACCTCGGCTACTCAGACGTTTTCAGTTTTATTCTCAGAAATTATTTGTCCCTGGAACAATGAACAAAGTTAGTCTCTGGGATTTGTCCTTCGTCACTAAATACATTTGACCGCGGAGGTAAGCCGTTACTTGCCCTTCACCGCTGAATGCATTTCACCACCTGAGGGGGACAAGTATAGAAAATAGGTTGTGGTGTTATGACAGCCACGTGTGGCATCTGCCATCTCGAGTATCAAAGTCATGATCAAGTTTTCACGGTCTCGAGGTCAGAGTTTAATAATAGCACGACACCAGCGCACCCTACGGCGCCTTGAAAGTCACTGCTTGGGGCTTGTGAATAATTTCTTGTATGTCAGGGGCCAGCTGCATGAGACTGGTCTAAAACTTAAAACTCGTACAGAAACAAATTTGGTTTTAGAGAAAATATTATTTAGGAAATAATATTTAGAAAAAAATATTAGAAAATATTTAGAGAATTAATTCTATGGCATTTAGAAGCATTGCACTAACGTTAGAGAATGGTTTTAAGAAAGTGGTTTGTCAGATACACTTGCAACAGCTCGGAGTGAAAGTCGTTAAAACAGTTTTAAAAGCACCACATCTCCACAGCCTCGTGATATTCGTTGAGTCACCTGATTTGTTTTATGCTTTTGAGGTCATATCCCACCGTGCTCACTGTCACATTGTCCATGCATACAACTTTGTTTGTTATGTTGTTTTTGAATTTGATGCGTAAACAATCCATTAAGCAATTCTGTTCCCACTGTGTGTGAAAAATTATGCTTTGGCTGATTTTCCATTTTTTTTAAACGTTAATATGTGCCAACAGGAACAGAAGTCGGTTTTAAAAATAACTTTTGTCGCTTTTGGAAATTTAGTTTAAAATGTTGGAAAATTGTGTGCACTACCTTTAGGACCTTTCTATAAAACTGTTTTAACTAAATATGCTTAAGGCCTAAACATTCAAAAGTCGTCATGCAACGGGCCCCACGACCACGAGATCCACCACAGGAGATCCACGATAGCGCATAGGATTTAAAAATAACCCAGTATTGCTATCATCCCTACTGTCACATTAATCGCATATCGCCACCATCATCAAGAGCTTAGAAGAGAAGAAAGTTACAAGTCACAGGCCACGTGAACAAAGGGCCACGTGTGACGATCACAGGAGACAACACAGGCGACAGGAGACAACACAAGTGGGTCATGTTCACAGCACTACTTATAAATTCTTTTTTCTTTTTTTTTCATGGACACCATCTGTGAAATGTCGTCTACAGGGCGTGGACGGCTTAACCAAGTAATCGACTTGGTATCCATAAAATATTTACTTGCAGAAGTTCTCGGAATATTTCGATGAACTTTATGTAAATGTTTGTGTGCTGCGTCACGTGCAGGTGTTGTTACAGGTGGTTAGATAAACTGTTGTTACTGTCGTGTATACTGTGATCACAGCTTGTATCATTACATTGTTGTTACAGCCAATAGGGGTTGTTACAGTTAGTCACGTGGTCTGTGATGCATGCAAGGCAGGTTTAGCGAGATATTTTTAGTTTTAGGGGAGGCGGATAAACGGGTGGATAGAGCAATGGCGTCCTAACCCACAGTCGTTCAGCGATGGTGGTGGTGCGGGTGGTGGTGCGGGTGTGAACTGAGCTTTCTCTAGTCCAACCACTGGGAATGGCTACCTAAGTCCATAGAAGGTTGAGGAAGGCAGGAGAGAAGAAGCTAACCCCAGGGAAAAAGGGGCTTTTCAACAGGCCGGCCACAGGATCATTTGTACGATACAACAAATCTGTCTAAAATGAATTTAATTTTAACGCAAACAAAAACAAAACAAAAACACACCCCCCCCCCTAAAAAAAACAACAAAAAAAAACCCAACAACAAACAAACACAAAACAAAACAAACAAATGAACAAATAAAAAATAAGAACCTTTTTTTTGTTTTCAATAACGTTTTCGGCATAAGAAAATGTTTTTTAACAACTAGAATTCGTTGGACGCCGGGCAGATAATCCACAACGCATGCGCACACGAAGACGGGCAAAAGTAGGTCAGAACGTATGTAAAATCTTTCAAACGTTTTCTAATCTCACTCCCGCGATAACCATCTAGGTCAGTGAAAACCTTTTTCAATCTCCAGGCCATCTCGATTTCCAGGTCAGAGTTTAAAAACAACACGACACCATTGCAGCTTATAGGACCTGAGAACGACCCGCCAACCTGCCCCACAAGATGATACAACGGTGCACGAGATAACTCTATATCAAGCGAGGCAACTCTGTAGCACAAGGAGGAATCAAGCAGAGTGTTGGTCCGACCCGTGACGTCACGAATGTACCTACGTTACCACGACTACAGCCAATGGGAGAGCGAGGATCTTAGTCACCTAGGCGACTCCATGGACATTCGTGATGTCACAGTTGAGATGTAGACATCTTTTGATCATCTTTGCTGCTTTACATCCGGAGAAAAGAAGCTGCTCCGAATTTTGGAAACAGCATCTGAGGCTGAGCTCCGGACATTTTTATTATTTTGCTTGTTAGACATTCTCTGGTGGACAAAGACATAATGAACAAAACGTGCTCCATAATTGTTGTGAGCAGAAGAGTGATGCTGCCTGCTCCCTGAACTAATGACCTTTTGATCTTTTGCTTGGGGCAGAATGATAACAGCAGCTTGGTGGGAAAAGATTAGAAGAATGATGCCCCGAGGCTCGGCACCTTATGAAGCTCAAACGAGGACCCATCCATTACTGGGAGGGCAGTCTACCCCAGCAGCTCGCTAATCATTTGAATAATTGCCCGACTTTCCACTCGCAGGAGTTTTTCAGAACTGCTTCCATCACCTTTGCCACATTCAACTTGCTGTTTGAGTCATCCGAGAGAACAAATATTTTGATTCCTTTTAATACATTAATTTTATAAAATTTTGTTTTGGGGAAATCAGTTCTCGCGAGATTTGTGAACACAGGGACTAAAGGGGAGGAGATGGGTAGAAATAGGAAGTGTACATTTATTTTTGCCCAAAATTTACCCAGAACATGGGAACGGATCTTCGTGAAATGCGCCATTTTTCTATCTATAAATGCTGTATACCAATGTTGTTTTCTACAGGAAGCTTGATTATTAGAATACGGATGACAGACAGCCATTGCCAAGATTCCTGATTAATAAAAAGAAAGAGAGAGACAGAGAGAAAAAGATTTGGTAAGAAAGGAAAAGATTAAGCGATAAATCCACGTCCAGTGAGATTAATTAACAAACAGAACAGAAGGATACAGGAAAAACCCAAACAGTTTTTATGATTTCCCGGCAAAAGAGCGAAGACTTCAGTTCAGCTGCCTTCTGTCTGACACACGCCACGTACATGAACTTGGCACAAACAACAGATTCCAGGAGAGACAGACTCCTAGTGTTTGACCCTCCCTCCACATTGCCCCCAGGTACACGCTGCCCTCGTCAAAATGATTCCATACATATTTTTCTTTTAGTGAACAAAACAAAACCAACAACAAAAACGAAACAAAACAAAACAAAAACAACAACAACAAAAAAAAAACAAACAAACCAAACAACACAACGACGAAAAAAAGCAAAAACAAAACAAAACAAAAAAACAACAACCAGGAAAAGTACAAGTAGGAAAAACAACAAGAACAAAAGTTAAAGCTAAAATAAAAGAATATAAAAAATAATCAAGAATTAAAACAAGAAAAACAAATTATTTCAAGGATGAAGGTTAAAACAAGATCATGAACTAGAACAAAAGAAAAAAATCAGGGGAAGAATAAAAGAGATTATTTTAGTGACACTGCTATTGTGTTTTGTATCAATAATGCTTTGTAACTTGAAATAATAAACAAAATGGAGAACACAATCAAGAACAAGAGCTGAATTAGAACAAGAACGAAAATTAGAACAAGAAACTAGAACAAAAGTCGGAACAAGACCAAGAGCAAACATTAGAAGAATAACAAAACAAGACTTAGAACAAAGCAATAATAATAATAACAATAATAATAATAATAATAACAACAACAACAACAACAACAACAAAAAACAATAATTAGAACAAAAACTAAAATTAGAATTAGAACTAGAACTCCAAATAAAACAAGAAACAGAACAAGAAAGACATTGAGTAGAAGAAGAAGAAAGTCGTCAAAGACAATGTCGGTGTTGCAGTGTTTAAGGCTCACGATTCTATTTTAAGTGTGAAAAATAAACAGTTGGATTGTGTGTGTTTGTGTGACAAGTGAACTGTTGTTACACTGTGGTGGAGTCTAAACTGTGATACAAGGCGAGCACCGACTGTCAGACACACAACGAGCTGTTGTAGCTACCCGGGGTGTCGACTCCACAAACAAACAGAATGTGAGAATGAAGACAGATACAGGTGGCCGCCGTGCTATGAATACCCGGCCACCCGGTGATATTTGCCAGACTGAGGTGATGTCACAATGCCACCCTCAGACTTACCCGAGTGTTTGGTTCTGGGTGTGACAGTTGCAAAGGTTGGGTTTGTAACGGGCAAAACGACGACAGACTTGTTGTTAACTTACAATACTGTGGAGCCTGTATGACTTTGTGATTGCAATGAAAATGAAAGTGATTATTTTACAATATTTGGAGGAGACTGAACGATGAAAGCTCAGATAAAAGAAGATAACCATAAGATAAAAATACAAACGCACACCTTTCTGTTCACAAGAACCCTAACAAACAAAAATAAGCAAACAAATAAAACCAACAAAAAAGGAAAACAAAGCAAGACAAACTAAAGAAATAAACAGGAAACTGAACCAAAGAAGCAAAAACAAAACAAAACAAAAAACAAAGCAATATAAAAAACTAAAAGAACTCCCTCAACAAACCCAGTATTCGTCCCATACAGAAAACTTATCTGTAAAGTCTTCACAACACATAAATAAACGGATTTACAAGTTCTGACCCGGTCAGGCCATTTTATTTAGTTATTTCAACTTTTCAGTGATTAAGACATAAACCGGAAAGGTGGAGGCTGGCTCATTCCCTTGTTCTCAGCTGCTTTCAATTTTTTATTATCTTTTCATCAGAACTCTTGTTTAAACTCTCTCCACCTGTCTCCATCTTTGTGATTAGTGCACGAGTGTATTAGTGTACAAACCTTCATCTCTTACTGACATTCTTTATCTACTTCTCTCTTTCTGTTTTATTCGTTCGTTCACACACAGATGCGCAGATACAGACATGTACACGCACACAGAACTAGCCGATGTGGAGGTACGCACTTACAGACACACACACACATATGTATACACACACACATATATATGTATACACACACACTGATGAACACATATACATTCAAATGCGTCTGCGTACATTGGGCTCACTCCTCTCCGTCTTTTTATCTACATAAATGTCGATATATACACACATACCTTTGTTGTCTAGATATACCCTGTGTGTGTGTGTTTACTTTGTGTAAATGTTAATACTAACAAAATGTTGATGTCCAGGACCTCGTGTCCCACATGCACACTGCGCACTTTTACTCAGATACCTACACAGCAAGTCTGCACTGTCTCAGCCAAACACCTGTATACCACGTATGTATTTTTACATCCAACACCTGCATCACACGTACATCCTCACAAAATTTAAATGCCGTTCGTGAACTTCCTCAGCTTTGTTCTCTTTCTTCTCCTCCAGCTCTCCTCCACTCCATGTTCCACAAACTCTGAGGCCGACTTCACCCTGGTTAAACTTGTAGTCAAGGATAAAGAACAGAGAAAAGGAAGGATGTTACACTCTGTCCTCTGTTCTCATCGCTGTACCTCTGCACTTTAGTGTGGCTAACGGTTAACATAAACATCTAATCTTCCATCAAGAAGTCGGAAATAGCCTAACCGCCAGCTTTTATTTGTCTCTATCTTTCCTTCCGCACAATACAGTCTTTTTTCCCAATGGAGCTCCGACCTGTCTGGTGTTGTTGCCCTGCACCAGCGGTGTTTTCTAGAAGCTAGACACTGAGATCTCTTGATCCCAGCACCCTGACATATTATGGGATGGCAGTCACTGGGACTGAGGTCAAAGGTCGACGAGTGTCGTTTGTTCTCTTCGTGCCATCCTGCAAGGACGGTGGAAAGTTTATTTTCATTCTGTTTTCACAGTCTGCATCAAGCACAACATCGGCCATTGGCAGTGAGCAGATGACTTGGCACATGCAATGCCCTGTTCGTGCCCCTATCTGCCCTGTTCATGCCCTGTTCGTGCCCCTATCTGCCCTGTTCGTGCCCTGTTCGTGCCCCTATCTGCCCCTGTCCTCGCCACCAAAGTTAGTTTTGCGTGAAACTAGTTTTCCTCAGTCGACGAGCGAAATCGATGTTTTGCTGTCAGACAACGGTTTCGTCTAACTGAGTTTTATCACAGCCGTATATCCGGGTACTGATAGAGATGTTTGTCTCCGAGACAAGCGTGACGTATCTACCATCATCCGTTTGTTTTGTCTGAGATATTTTTTCTGACAATTTGTTGGGTTCTATGCTCGATCGGATGCACTGCACGAGGAGACAAGCGACCACAAGATTTCTTTTGGATTATTTACATGTGCAACGGTAAAAAATTTCAAATTATTTCGTCTGTTGAAAATTGATTTGTCAGAACCGTTAGAAAGGTTGGAAAGGATTCTTTTTTCATCCATCACTGCTGCTAGGGACAAAGGTCTGACATCATTGGTGTTACAGCCGCTTGAAGCATGAAGACAAATTACATAGAAGAAAGAAAAACAAAATCTCTGTTTTCAGAAAGGATTACATGATTTGTAAAATTAGTTTTTTTCCTTTTCTGTAGACTTGTTATCTGTCGTTCGCGGGTGTGCACAAACACTACTCTTCTCGTCTGTTTTGTTATCTAAGATTTCAAGATCCTCCATTCAGTCGTCCTGTAGGTATTTACTTTACTTCCTTCTCACTAAATATTGTAGTTCATCGAGGGCTTTACTAGTGAGAGGATTGGAGGGGAGGATTGTGTAGTAATTAGGAAGAGTTGGAGGAAGAGACAGAGAGAGAGAATGAGAGAGAAGTCCTGAGTGAAGACAGTTGGGAGTGGCGTGGGAAGGAGGGAGCGTTGCACTGAAATGAGAAGAAAGTTTCCGACATGTTTGACAGATGACTGAATGATGCCGTGCATACAGGTGTGACAGATAAGAGGTATATAATGTATCAAGCGCCTTTAGTCTCTCTACAATCCCTCATGTTGTACCCTGGAGGTCTGTCAGGAAGCAGACTGGGGCTGGGGGTAGGGTGTGGAGGTGGTGGGACAGCAGTTGACCTTATGACCTCAAACTGTACAAGTGACAGACGGAGGTCAACACAAAAACCGTTAGGTTCTGTCAGAGGAGGGCAGTAGGAGAGAATGTCACGGTGTGAGGGATACACGAGAACCAGAGGATGGGTGAGTAGAGGGAGAGAAGCAGACAGGCAGACAAAGAGGAGTAAAGGGAGAGAGTGAAAGGCCAAGGAAGAAATAGAAAGAAAAACCGGCAATTACAATGACAGTTTTTATTGGTGACAACAAAATCAAAATGTTTATTTTTACAACTAGCCTTCATTCTAAAGATAGACAGATATCAAGAGAATGAGGTGATAAATAGAGAAATAGATAAATAGTGAAAGAAAATAATAGAAAAAGATTAGACAAAATTTTTTTATAGCTCTCTTCTCATGCCAAGGCCGAGCGATCACTCTTTAGAAAAAAAAGTCCGTTCTTACAAAATGAAGGACAACATCGTCTGTTCTCT
Organism: Pomacea canaliculata; assembly: GCF_003073045.1. Lineage (NCBI taxonomy): Eukaryota > Metazoa > Mollusca > Gastropoda > Architaenioglossa > Ampullariidae > Pomacea > Pomacea canaliculata. The sequence goes on from NC_037593.1 coordinate 7,839,561, forward strand.
CTGTAAATAAACCTGACCGTTATGATCATAAGATCGAAAGTTGATACAGTCGATAGCCACAGACATAAAGGAAAAACAACAATAAATAAGACAGACAAAATGTTTTGGATATTTTGGATATTTTTAATATTTCCGCACAAAGACAAGGATACTGATAAAAAGTAAAGGCCAAACGATGGAGACAAATCAAGACAGATGGACACAGAGAAGAAACATGGAGAAAGCTGCGACTGCCTCAAACCGATGAGGCAAGATGGCGTCCACTCATTGAGAGACATGGAAGAGAAGGAGGACAGGGTGAAGGACATCGTCCGATGGGGAATGTTGACGACTGCGGCGATGATTGATGGCCAACGCACCTCCCGACACCGTTTTATTCCTTTATCTGCACAGTTTGCTTTTTCTTTTCTCTCCTTCCTTGAGAACGTGCCGCCAACAGCCTCAGGAGACCTCGGCGGGTGGCGGATTCAGTTATTCAGGCTGTCAGCCTCACTTCTACTTCTATCAGTGTGACTGTCTGTGTGTTTTAGCAGCTGGGAAGTGTTCTCTGAAATTACGTGGACTCCAAGAAAAGGAAGGAGGGAGAGAATAAAATTGGGACTGACGACAGTCTCGCTCCCCCTCCCCTTAAAAAAAATAGAATAGAAAAAAAAAACCGACAAAACACACACAAAACCCACGAGATCCACTTTCTGGACGATGACTAGCTACACTTAGTGGCAAAATGTCTGTGTCTTCTCAAATGACAAACTGAAGCCTTGTGTGTGTGTGAGGACGGCTGATCTCATTCCAAGACAAAGACATTCGTTTGCTCATCATGGATGCTGTGATGATCATGTCGTGTGCACGGCTGTTCTTTTATTTCGGAATTCCTATTTATTTTATTTTTATGTCTTTTCTTTCTTGTTATTTTTCTGATCTCATGTTTCTTGTTTTATTTGATTTCTATCTTTGTCTTCCTTCTCCTTTCTTCTTGCTTCATCTTTTTTCCTTTTTTTTTGGGGGGGATGAACAACTGTGAAACGATTGTTAAAAAAAAATACAGCCCAATCTTTCTTGTCCATAGGATGGTCCGGGGCAAGGGTTTAGTGTGGATGATTGGCACTCCTGTCTTCAGACCTCTTCTCTGTTTAGTTATGTCATTTGTCTTCCTCTCCATGTTGGCATGACAAAACTTTTCCCCACTTTTCTCCTCCTCCCCCTTTTGAAACTAAAGCCCTGTATTTTGTCTCCATCTTAAGGTGTCCGGGCAAATGTTTCCCACAGAGTCAAGGAATAACACTTGACTTTTTGAACTGCAAAATAGGATGTTGAGTGCATTGGCACAGTCCTCTGGTATATTGTTGAACATCTCATCATGTTTGTCGATTTTATTGTCCATGGTCATCATGTAAACATTTACCAAATGTTGTCACGTGTTCGACTCCTTGGTGTGTGTGTGTGTGTGGGTGGCGGGGTGGCTGTAAATTCAACATCAAACTCTTTCCAATGTCGCAGCTACATCATTTCACAGATGACATGCTCATCGCATTCCATAGAATAAATGCTGAAAGTTTAATGAAGGTATCGCTTTTAATGAAGCAACACGCACGGCATTCTGTCTTTGGATTCTCTATCCGCTTGGGTGCGATCTCCATCTGTCACGTGACCCTGACATCGGTTTTTAATAATGGGAACAGTGAGCATCAGAGAAGCTAGCATTATAAGTCTGGGAGAGATTATGAGGTTTCTGATTGCCAATTAAAATGTTTTTACGGCTAAAAATACACTGTCCATGAATCTCATAATTCAAACTAAGTTACCCGAACAAATGCGTACTCAGGTTTGATATGAAAAACAAAAAGTGAGCAACTATTGCTCGTGGGAACCGAGAGGAAACTCCTCGATTTGACAAAGAACATACTTGTATTAATACTCATTATGTTATGCATACGAACACACGAGCACACACGAGCACACACACACACAAACAAACAAAATCCACACACAAACGCACATACAAGGGAGACACGCTCGCGAACTCCAATCTCATCTCCTCGTCCAAAGATACACTAATTTCCAAAAGTCGTTAGTCTACTAATAAATAACAATAAAACCCGCTAAATAATGAAGAACCTAAACAAGTCTGTGTCTCTAGCAGCGCCCTCTATCACGACACCCAGCGTATGCACGCAGCTAAAAATAGACTAATAACTGCTTTGTTTATCTGACCGCTAATGAGCGGCACTGGCTTCCCTCTGTCGGAGCCTGACTTCATCAACAGGGGGGGGGGGCTATTTGCAGCCACCCCCCACACCACAGTGGCATACTCTAGCCTGATAATCAGGGACTAAGCCAGTGGCTTTGCAGTAAACACACGCTAGGGGCGGGGAGGAGACGTAGAGGAGGGGGAGGAAGATAAAAGGAATTGGGGGATAGAGGTAAGGCAGTCCAGGCAGATTCTATAGATAGACAGTAATTATCGTCACGGTGCTCGGCCCTGAGAGACGATACAACGGAGAAGAGGATCGATAACGACTATTTTGAACGTGATCGATGAAGATTTCCCATCATGCAGCTCACTCCTATCATGGGTTATTAGCGATGAATGAACATTTTGCATTAAAATGACAAGTTGTTGTAATGTTGCAGCTCAGCCCCAAACTCTAAAAAGACAATTTTCTTGTCATCATGTTGTTTATTTATCGACACGGTTCCGAAGAGTCTGTTTGCGAAAAGTTTACCTGAAAACAGACGAAACAAGACTGATGCTGCTTGAGTAACTTCATGGTACACATGCACATACAGACACACCAGAGAGATGTTTAGACTAGTCCATTCCTTTTTCACTTGTCTATCATGCATAAACACATTTGCACGCACGTGCACACTGTATCTGCAAGTCATTACCCGTTTTGATTGACATGTAATTTGTGAGAAATATCGAATCTGATACTGTCTGTCTTTTTGAAATAATACAATAAATAATTGAGAACAAATCCCATGTTACTGTTGCTGATGCTGATGCTGATGTAGTGGTGGTGGTAGCAGTAGTTTCATGCATGTGGTAGGGTGGATTTTATGAGTTCTGTGTTGGCCTCTCCTCCATATTTCTGTCTTTATCCTCCACTGGTACCCTAGGGCGCCATGGGGTGCTAGGGGCGGGGGCTGATATCTCAGTGTCAGGTCTTGATGACAGTAAGGTCACGTGACGAGTCAGTCTCTCCCTCTCAGTCGATCCTGTGTCTTCGGGGTCATCCTCTTGCCCGGTTGTCAGAGCATCTTGGAGTGTAGGATCTCAGTACTGGATGGTCATCTGGCAGCCTGGTCACATGGCCAAACCACGTGACCTTCTTCTGGTGGACTGGGCGTGATCCCCACCATCGCTCGGATTGTTCAACAATAATAATATGTGTGATATATATATATATAGCGCATATAATGTCCCTTCTCGTAATGCATGTTCTTCATTTTTATGACCTGTGTCGAGGTCGGCGTTTGAATCTCTGATGTCGGTCAGTCGCATTCTCGTCCAAACGAGGTCTTTATTTACAGACGGTAGCTTACCCATGTTGCCATGGACAGATTTACATCACAGGGAGACAAAGACAGTCCAGCAGTAGATTTTCAGCCTCCTGTGCTGAAGAAGAGGTTGGTGAGCGCACAGAGCAGTGTGAGAACTCACTGCCAGTCTCCCGGAACTGCTTGGCAAACCGCCGGATATGTGCGCGCGCATGCGCATGCCGTACATCATGCGGAAACATTATCAGACGGTGCTGCCGTCTGGTCGCTGAATTATTGCAACACTGGGCGACAACCGAGGGCAAGATTAAAAAAAAAAAAAGATGGTTCAAAGGAACTAGTAACAAGTCGTAGCATCCAAGAGCAGTCAGGATCGACAGACTGAGAGAAGAAACTGGAAGCTTCTACATCCACTCGGATTCGTTCTTCCTTTCGCGGATTCGGAAGATGAAGATTTGCTGATGGCGGCAGTTGCCTTCAGAGCTGTTTGTTGTCTCGCTGCCAGGCCAGCCCAACTCGATTTCTTCTGATAATTTCTGGGTTTTCTTCTTCTAAAGAGTCTTTGGTGAATTGTGAATTGGCAAGATGGCAGTAAGCAGACATGTTTGTTGTTGTTTACTCAAAGAACAAACGTTTGAAAGCTAAGCAATAAAAGCTTTACATCCTCTCTCTATATATATATTCTAAAATTAAACTGTTTTATCATCTATAATCAATTTTGTGTTTGTCATGTTGACACCATTGTCCCATCACGTACGATTCGCTCTACATATTTCCACACGCGGCAGGACAAGGCTGGCTGGCTGGTCACATGTCATGGCACCAGCCTCAGGGCTGAGGTTGCATGGCTAATGGTGTTTTGTTGCTTAACAATACAAGGACCGGAGGACACATGGCCGGCCACCTGCCCGTGCATGACGAGTGAGACCATTCTGGATGCAGACAAACACTTCAGGGTGTCGTGCTGCAGCGGCCATTGTGAGGACGGAAATGACGACTAGAAACTAGATGACAAACAAAAATAAAATAATGAAACTTCATTGACAAACAGCTGGACCCCAGGCTTGTAAACTGTTTTGTGGCCAATTTGCCAGTTGCTGGTCTTGCCTCAGAAACCGGATCGAGCATAGGGGGCCCTCGTGGTGCTTTTTGGATCGAGGTATCATTAAACATGATATCCTACAGGCATGAACAGACAGGTGTAGTCTAGCTGCGTGTGTGTGTGTGTTTACTTGTTTTGTATTCTAAACCATGGATATTGTATCCTCCTCCTCTAACCCATTTTCATTCTGGTGAACACTGCTGAATCTACCCACCAACGATACTAAAATATTGAGGCTTTTATGAACTTCGTTGTTACGAGGGAATAGCGGTTAGCTCCTGTCACCAGTACAGTCAGGATTGGTGGTGCTGAGTTCAGATCTCATCCCGGACACGCTTTTTTTTGTTTTTTTTTTTTTGTTTTGTGTTGTTGTTTTTGTTTTTGCATGTGGCAAAATGCATACAAGTATAGTTCACCAAGCCTACAAGAATTAATATTTCAAGCAGAGTTAAAAATATTTACTAAATGACTTCTATGCTTGTGACACAGTAATGTTGGTTTATGTGTTAGTCTTTAATTCACAAACATAATAATACTGGATGATGGTCTCAAAAACAAGTTTCAGTGTTCTTATCATTATTTACGAGGCTTCCTTCTGATTTCAAGATGGCCCTTGTGTGAATAAGGTCTGTTGTTACAGCTGCTGACCTCGGGTAGAAATACGAAAACAACTTTACCCTCGGCACACCAGCAGTTGTGGTGTATGTATATACAATTGTCGTCTGCATGTTGATCGAAGATAGTAAATAGTCTTCAGTATCTTTGATGTCAGTTGAAGCTACCTCATTCTTGCTTTGACCTGAGCGATGTCGGATTTCTGAAAAAGTGAATTAATCGTCCCCTAGGTTCATGTGAACAGCTAGATAGTGAGTTCTATCATCGATGTGTATATGTGGACTGCTGTCTGTCTCCCGAGACCAACGCTTAGCCTCTTGTGCAGGTCTCTGCTGGTAGTCTCGGCGAGCCTAAACAGAGAATGCGACTAAACCGGAAGCTTAATACACAACTGCCTCGTTTCAGTAGTTAACTGGAAAACATCGTCTGCTAGTAGTCCAGTAATACAAGTTCGTGGCTGTATGAACATCTCTGAATTAGTGTGAGAGGACTATACAGGGTGACAACAACAAACAACGCCCCGTCCACAAATAACCGCCAGACCTTGTTGCTATATTTAGCCGGAACCTAGCAGACGCGAATTAAAACCTGAGCTGTTTTGGGTTTCCTGGTCGGTCCTGCCTGCTTCCCATGATGGACAGAGCGATTGAGGGCTGAAAATAGCCTGGCTGGCCCGCCGCCTGGCGGGTTCGACTTTCAGCGCCGCCACTGGGGTCGCTGCGGTGTGCGGAGTGATGACCGCTTCTTTATGGCCAGGAGGAGCGCAGAAGGTGTGGGGGCTGGGGGACTGGGAGGGTGGTGAAAGGGTATTCATTGACAGAATGAATGAATGCTGCTGCATGGAGATCAGCTGGATTTTTGTGAGACGCCTTGCTAAGTCAGAGTGGCGCTTTCAAATTAGATGAAAGCAAAGAGGTCGGGGGAGAGGTGGGAAGGAGGGTAGACGTCCACCGATCCCTCTTAACTTGTCTCCCCTGTATTTGTGTGTGTGCACACACGCGCACGCATGTATAAAGATGGAGAGACACGCAGGTATAGGTTAGGACCAACACAATGACCACAAAAAGACAAGCTGACAGACAGACAAGAGGGTGGCTAGACTGCCCTAGTCTGTGCATAGCCTGGCATGACGTAAACAGCTCTAAGGGAGATAACTCGCCCTGAGGCGATCCTTTCAAGTACCGCGGCTTCTCCGGCATCTCTATGGTGGTGGTGGTGGTGGCCGCTCCTCCGCACAAAACCATGGCAACGTCGCCGTGTACCCTCCCGCCCCTCCCCCGCTCTGCTATTTTTGCATTGGCAACAGTAACTGTTATTTTCATTCTTGTTGCTGCTGCAGAAAGTGATGAGCGATGAGCTTAGTCACCTCCCCCCTCCCTGCGGTAAGTACCTGCGATTAAAAAGTCGGCAAGATCAAAGAGAACCACCGTTCCGGTCTGCTCGCGAGCTTGTAAACCCGGGGTGTACATACTGTCAGGCGCCTGCAGACAGAAGAACACACAGCAGCATATTGTCCCTTGAACAAAAATATACTCGAGCTCCTGATAAAGATAGAAAAAAAAATGGCTGCTATTTTTCAAGCCACCGAAAACTGAAAGCGATGGCCTGAGAACCACCAGCTAATCTCTGTTGCCCTGTAAACATCTTCATCGCTTTGCTGAGCAGCCATGGCGGTTGTAGGGAGGCTGGGATTGGCTGCCTTTGTGCGGGTATCTCGTTACCATGCATAGAAATACCCGGAAGTTTCAATCCGTCTGTGAAATTTATGGAAAGTTTAAAATGTCGATCTTTGGAGAGAAGACTGCCTAACCTTGACCATAACCAATACTCGTCTTGTGGTCTTCATGTCGGGGTGGGGATGAGAGGAGGAGGATGGTATTCATCCTGACTGTTGCAAAACTCTGATCGACCTGGTCTAGTTTTTTTTTTTCAACTTGCTCTCCTTAGTGGACAGTTTGGAATCTTGAAGCAACATCCGGTATGTGGTCACCGATCGTGGCAACGACAGAAACGATGGAGTCAGAGACAGAGTTTTAGTTCTGTCCATCTTTATTTCTTTTTCCTTCCATCCTTTACTAGTTTGTGCATCTGCATTGTATAGTACTGTGTCGTCTCTCTCTCTCTTTCATCGTCAAGCTGACGAACAAACAACGGTTAAGGTGTGATCGGGTGGTTTTGGTTTCTTTGCAAAATTTGCAATAAAGTCGACTTTCTCGTTGTTACCTGGTGCTGACCTCGTGTTGCAGAAGTCGATGTTAAACTTGTTGCTATCCTGTCCGCCTGCATGTTGCTCATTTATCACCCACCTTCTGTCTCTTCACTTCCCACTTGCTTGGCCGCAATCACAGGCAAGCTTTGATTTATTATCCTCCCTTATTCGCGCGTTGCCACGCGACCACTCGTTTGGCGCCTCTCGTGGGGGAGAGGAAAGCGCTTTCCGCTGAGCTATCGCGCGCGCCAGCTATTTTGGCTGCTGACGACATGTCGTCATCGATTGATGCGTGCGCACGTGCGAGGTCAGCTCGTGACGTGTACAGCGGTTCTCACTTCCTTGCGCAATTCTCTCCCCCTCGTCCTTCACTTTTTCTGTCGTGGAGAGTGAGGCTGGGGGTGGAGGACCGTTATTTGCATGTTAACACTGGAAATGTTTGTCGTCACTCGCATCGCTCTTTCTTTCTTTCTCTCTCTCATCGGAAACACGTCAGTCCCAACTGACTATCATCTAACCTTGTTTCTGGAAAATCGTAGGATGAAGAGCTGGATTTATGAGTGACATGACCTTTCAAAACTTTTTTTTCCACAACCAATCTGCTTTGTCTCACTCTCTGCCCTTTACTCCTCCTTCTGCTCTCCCGTCGTTTGTAATTGTCCTTCACAAAAGATTTATTTAAATCGTTGACCCGTGTAACGGAAAAAGAAGAAGAAAGAAAAATAGAAGAGAAGACAACCTATCAGAATGGAACATTCAAACTCAGTTTAATGGTAAAGAACGATCAGGCATCTAACGGAAAAGAGCAGGTGATTAAAAAACGAACACATGAAGACATGGTATGTAGGGTGGATCGGGTGGGGCAATCAGCGTTGGTGTCATAGATTGGGTCGTTGGGAGAAATGTGTTTGTAAACATGACCTGCAAAATAATAATAATAATAATCATAATAAATAATCATCATCATTCTAGAAAAAAAAGAAAAGCTCTCCCTTGTCTTTCTGTCTCCCTGTCTACACGCTTGCACAACAAAGGTAACAACACTACAACATAAAGACATAAACGAAGACAGGACACAAATAAAGAAGACATAAAGATGTGATCTTGTCTTTGTGTGGATAAAAATAACAACAGCAATAATAAGGAAAATAATGAAGGATGCAAGCTGTCCAAACTGTCTGATATTCGTTTTACACTCCATGAGTCAAAGTTCGAGTCTGCGATGTGTAAGTCAACGACAGATTTGTTGTTGATGAGTGGGGTGTGTGTGTGTTTGGGGGGAAGGGTGGCTGGGTGTGTGCAAACATGAACACAAATGTCCGCTGCTTTGATTGCCAGCTGATGAAAAAATACATCTTCAGCTCTCTGTCTTGAAATGAAAGCAGAGAAAAAGGACGATGAACTCTGAGGATCAATAAAGTTTTTACTCTTCAAGTAATTTTAACGCAGGAGGTAATCGGGATGAAGTAGGGGCAACAATTTAAGAAAATGAAATGGCAATGCAGGATGGACAGAAATGCCAACAGCACAGAGAGAGAGAGACGGGGGAGCGAGACAGAGAGAAGGAAGTGGAGAGACACAGACTGAGGAAAGAAGGAATGAGAGTTTGCTCTCAGACGCCGAGGACCTTGGATTGTCTGTCCTTTCTCTCCATTCACGAAGCGATGACGAAGAAGAGGCTAGGACACGGTCCACTCGTGGGGAGGATACATAGTACAGGGATTATTTTTCTCCTCTACATCTGTTTCCTTCCTTCTCGCATCTGACGTCGAGAAAGATAAACGTGCTCTCTGTTCTGAGACCCGGATATCAAACGAACCCAATGCCCCTCCCCCAAACAAAAATCCCCTACCACAGTAAAGATCAATAAATCAATAGAGCAAACAAAAGGCCATAAAAATAAAGCAACAAATAAATAAATAAGAGGAAATGGCCGCCGACAGACCTTGCCGTGACATTTTTATAACAGTCAAATGGTTTCTTTCGCCCTCGATCTTAAAAGAGTTACTTAGCCTTGACGGAAGTGACGTATGCATCACTGCTGAACAGATTTGTCCAAGAAAGGGACCCTTGCGTATTGCTGTTGACTAGGCATGTCTTCATTTGTAACGCTCGAGATGTAAGCATGAACGATTAACTCATGCCTGTAACCATGACATGAACACGTGACTTATACCTGTAACATGAACACGTGACTCCGTCCTGTAACCATAACTACTACACTTCTGTCCTTTTCCATATCTGTTGGGGATACTCATGCTTTGTAGTGTCATCGTGAAAAACACATTCTTCCCACCTTCCCACGCTGCCATGGGACAAGCCATGAGATGAGTTTGTCTATTTGTTTATCTGTCTGTCTGTCTGTCTGTCTGTCTGTCTGTCCCTGTGTATCACGTGCAGCCGTCTCCCTCCCTAACCGCACAAAGAAGCCAAACTCCGCGAGTCTTCCTCGCCTCCCTCCCGTCCATGTCCCAGGTAACCTCGGTCAGCCAGGTTACAAAATATTTACACACTTCGCCCACGAAACCCACTGCCTATCCCTCCCAATCACGTCCCCTCTCCCTCCACACCAGGATCCCCACCCAGTGAATCAATAGAAAGGAAGACATGTCTGAGACTCTTCCCTCGCTAAAGCAGCGATCACGTGACCACTAAGCCTATCGCCATTTTCTTGGCAAATTTGCTGTTGATCCGCGAAGACGGACCCAGCATGGAATCCACGAGTATTTTAAGGGGAAAAAACAGAATTTTAAGATAAAAGCAACAGAAAAGGAGTTCATTTTTTGGTTTAGACAGGCCCGAACAAATTTCTCGCAATCAGAATGGAAATGTTCCAGCTGTCTTTGTCCTCTGACACTCTCACTCCATCTCTGTCTTGGGAAGTGGTTTACTCCAGGTCTTGACATGCGCTGAATGTTGGTCTGTCTTTCTGTCTGCATGTCTGGACGCCTGCCTGCTTGTGTCTGTCCAGAAGCCAGTCCGTCAATATTTGTTTCTTTGATTATCCACGAATAACATTTTTTACATTGTATTCATCGCTGAGCTTTTAATGGAGAGACACAAGCAGACAGTAAGCTGCTTAGTAAGCTTTACTTCACATTTTATTTCTGTCCTTCGTTCTTTTTCAATTTATTTGTTTGTTTACTTTGTTTTATTTTTTAATTACTTTCTTTTAAATTTGTTTATTTTTAATTTATTTTTGAATTTGTTTATTTTTAATTTCTTTTTGAATTTGTTTATTTTTAATTTATTTTTGAATTTGTTTATTTTTAATTTCTTTGTTTTTAAATTTGTTTATTTTTAATTTTTTAGTTTGTTTATTTTTGATTACTTTGTTTTTAAATTTGTATATTTTTCAATTTTTTAAAAAAATTTGTTTATTTTTAACTTTGTTTCTTAATTTGTTTATTTTTTGTTTTTAGATTTGTTTACTTTTTTCGTTATTATTTTGTTTCCTTTATTTTTTAGTTGTTTTTTTTTTTAGCTTTTAATCATTTTTAAAAATCTGTTTTAAAGGATATATTTTTGTTTAACAAAAAGAAGTTGACGTGAGGTCGCCTCGCATCCAGTGGTTGTGCAAGTCGTGGTGACCTGTTGGTGTAGTTGCTGGCCAGAGTATGGAGACCACAAGAGGCAAATGGCGGTACAAGGGTTCACAGCGCCACCTGACTGTTTGCAGGCGCAGGTTTTAACTCCCGTATTTACCAAAGTAGAGGGCGCTGCGAGTTTCCTGTGCCGCACTGATGGTTGCCAGACCTACAGACACACCGCGCAGGCGCGGGCGCCGGTCGTTACGTCACGTGGTGTGATGGGGAGACAACTCTGTGCGCATCTCTGAGGTTTGACGAGGAAGCATCCGTCAGGCTGCCTGCTGGCCGCTGGGCATTGATGAGACAACTTGAAAAAATATTTTCAAACACGATTCCTGATGTCGGCTGTCTGTTGAAGTCTGCGGACTGTTGTTACAAGCCGTGGCGAGCTGTTTGACATCACAACAAGTGTCATACAATGTTTACACAGGAGTCAATTGTTGTCTATTTATTTACCATCACGAGAGACAAATTTATTTAGAATTGTCGAGAAGAACGTACGAACCATTGTGCAATAAACCCATACCTGCTTTGTGGTTATTTAGAAAATTTGCAAGATGTTTATTTATCAACATGTCTGTTTACAGACAATTGTTTTTACTCCAGGTAAAAACAGATACCGCGCATTACAATTAAAAAAAATAGATAGTGACATACACATATCTACATCTAATGTTTCCTTCCCCTGCTGTACAAACTGTCGATACACCACCAGGACTACCTGTCTATCCTTGTCTCTGTCTGTTTGATTACCTGCATGCCTCTCACATTTTATGTCTTACATTGTGATGAGTGTCACTGGGCAACACCTGTGGTCGTGCCATTGCATCACTTACGTCACTCATACGTAGCTATGGTAACAAAACTCCACAACTCCATAACGGAATTCTACAATGGAGGACGCTTCAAATCTTTGCAGTTAATGACTGAGAAACTGTTTTTTATTGGTGACCCACAGCCTGGCAGAAGTTGATGACACATCAACGGTTAAAATTCTTGACGTAACAAGTCTATAATTGATGACGTCACAAAGTTGACGGTTGGTGACGTAACAAAGTACTTGCAACTGAAGCAGCGACTTGTTTACACTCATTTTCCTGGTTATCGCGAACTGTGTCTGTCATCACCAACACCAGCGCTCGGCGATGTCAGGCGATGTCGGGCGATGGTTGTGACGATCTGTCAGCAGCGACCACCGACTGACATTGTTGCGAGGCAGTCAGCTGCTGTTGTGCTGTCAGTGTTGGCAGTCGACTGGCGGGGCTACAGCCGCAGGTAAAGATGGAGAAATATGTGAGTGAGTGTGAGTAGATAATCTATGCTCAGAAGCCTTTGCTGCATCTATAAACACATTCATCGTTTGGTCTCCATCTGCATCATGCACCGAGTAGTCCCCGGGTCTGGGAGGACTTTCTCACATCTCCCCGGCACCGGGGGTGAGTTGGACTGATGGCTGTCTGCGGCCGGCTCCCGAGAGATAACTTGACAGACGATGCGGGCGATAATCGGTCGGTGCACGTCTGTCCTCGTGTGCGTTAAGATGATAACCTCGGGTCAAATGCTTCATCATCAAAAAATGGAGGACAAATATGTAAATATGTAGACAGTGAAGCAGACAGATGACAGGCAGGCGTGCAAACAGACAGACAGGAGGAGAGAAAGTGAAGCGGGTTGGTTGGTTGGATGGTTGGTTGGGAGGAAAGTGCTTTCATCGAAGGCTGATGTCGCACCGTCATGGTGTAGAGGAGGTGATGGAGGAAACCACATTACCCGGACAACCCTCCCGCTCTCCAAAGCCCGATGGCAGAAGAGATATCACGACCTGAGTGATGTCCCCTGACGAGATTTGAACCCCGGTTCTAATCTGATTCCGACCCTACTGTGAGTGTTTTACCCCTGAATTGCCAAACTGCCCCGAATTCCTGAAGGACAATTCAAGAGGCGAGAGTTCAGAACCCAGAGGTCCCTACTGACCCTGTGTGAGTCACAGATCCTTCACCACCCCGAGGGCAGAAGAGTCATGCAGAAAGGTGTTAGGACAAGGTGCAAGGTTAGGACATGAGACCTCCCTAACCCCGCGAGTAGTCTGTTGGAGGGTGAACAGAAGTGGCACAGCTTTTAAAGTAAGATTGGGATGTAAGAGATCAGTGGCTACAGGGATACAATATCAGACAAAAGGGAGATAACACACAATTGCGTGTGTGGCTGTTGTCAAGATTAATTGGATGGTAAGGAGAATACCTTGCATCCCTGTGTGTGTAATCTGAAGAAAAATAATAAGGGAACTTTTTTCTTTCTAGAGCGTTACAGTGGAATATTTTTAACACTTGTGCAGTTGTACATCCAGGCATCCCTCCATAGTCTGGATCAAGTAACAAAAATAAAAAAGAAGTAAAGATAAGGAAATAAAAAAGGGAATAAAATAAGAAAAGTATGGGAAAGATAGAAAGTAAAAATAAAAAAAAAACGGAAAAGAAATAAGAAAACTGTAAGAAAGTAGAACAAAAAGACGAAAGAAATTAATGAAAGGAAAAAATAAAAAGAAAGAAGGAAAGAGATAGGGACATAAAGAAACACGGAAAAAAAAGAAATTGAGAAAGAAAAAAAGTTAAAAAGGAAGACAAAAAAGAAAGATAATTTTGTGACAGACAGAAGGTTTGTATCCCTCCCTCTGTAGTCAGTGTCGTCTTTCCAAACGACCGACTCTCAGCCCCACTACAGTCGATGTGTGTGTTGAAGTAGCTGTATACCCAACTGTGTTTTGTTTGTTTACAAACTACTGCGCTAGGTGGTTCCCTCTCGAGCTGTTGCCGACATAACCTTGTTAGGGCCTAGTAACCCAACCTCTCAAGTCTGAGTATGTCCTTCATTACCGGGTACCTCACACTTGTTGCAGCAAAACAAACTCACTCTCACCCTGTGCACAAACCCTGGCGTCTGTCTGGTCTTCGCAAGAAACATCCATCCAGCCCTTGGCACAGATACCACAACTGGGTCAACGCTACCCTCCCACCCGCCCCACCTTTTTTTTTTTTTTGCCTCTCCTCTCTTCCGTCGGTTGCTGCTCTATCCGGAGAGTTCTATTTTCCGATAACCTTTGACCTGTGCGAGAGACAGAAATGAAGAAAGCTCTATTTTTGGCTAGGAAGAAGCACCCTGATATCCCTTAACATAAAAGAATCACAAAGATGACGGGGTAGCAGGGGAGGTACAAATATTTCATCTTTGTGCACTGGCACGTGCATCAACCCCATCCAGCGCCCAGGTCAAGGTTACAACACAGGCGGTGGTTCACCCGTTTCTCCTTTTATTTCTCCTTCCTTGTCCTCTATCCACCACCAGCACTAACCTAGTTTTATATCTCGTTTTATTTTGTTTTCCCTCTGGTATTTTCAGAACAGAGAAGAAATAATAATTGCCTCGTTCAGAACAAAAATACTCTTTACGAGGGTTGAGCTCGTCGAGAAAACATGGCGATTGTATGAAGCTGGAGATGGAGGGCAGCAGCATCTCCTCCACGAACTTCGTTTGTAGTTGTTTGCTGGATACAGGGAACATCCTTTTCTTGAATGCCACATCTTCACAAATACCTCAGTCAATATTACCTGACGTCATATTCTATTTTTGGAACTGGACTGGCGGCGCCGTTGCCTGCTTCAGGTGGCGTCGTGAGACGTCAGAGGGCGCAGCTAAGAGGGAGGAGAAGGGGTGGGGAAGCTCCAAGGGGGAGTGGTGGAGACAAACAAGGTAATTCTGTGATGGTCGCCATCAGCACTCCCTCCCGCCACTGGAGACATCTCAACCCTTCGTGACTGGATCAGTGGCAAGGATGACACAAGGCTGACGTCATCCAGCAATCAATGCGAGGTAAACAACAACAAAAATGCGAGACTCAGAAATGTCAAAGTTTGCAAAACATACTAAAAAAACCTTGAAGCAATTAGTTTGTATTTAGAAACACTCCTCACAGAAAGTGGAAGCCAGCTTGTTCAATAAAAACACCAAATATAAAGTCTTCACAAACCACCAGCAGCCTGCGCCAGAGATGGATGGAACAGTTAATATTTGCCTCATCTTACGAAATGTTTTCCCCGGAATGGATGATTATATGTTTCTGTGTTGTCGGAAATAATAAGAGCAAACCAAGATTCGGCTTCAGAGAGGTTGAAGGTGTTTGTGTGGAAAGTTTCCGCTCGGTCAATACAATATTGAGGAACGATTTACAGGGCTAAAAATATTGTTACTGCGACTGGTTCGTTCAGCATCAAAACCTTCAAACAATGTCTGAGAGTGTAGAAAACAAAAACATCTCTAAATCAGTTGAGGTTGTTCGGCTCTGTTATTTTCTAATCTCAATAAAACGAATAATTAATTTAAATAACTGAAGAATTAAGTGGCTAAAGAACCAATATCATACATTATAAAAATACATTATAATTAATCAACTAAATTATCAGTTTTTCTTATTACATTCGCGGTTGAACAAAATCATTAGTCAAATGTGTCTTTCAGTTTGGTTTTTTTTTTCATTCACTCGTGTTCACTATGTTCACGTGCGTCCACACGTGTTGACCCAGTTCCACTCGGTGTCTTGTGTATGTTCACCTACAAAATGTCAGTGTAGGTAGATCATACCAGCTCATTGATTCCCCCTCCCGGGGCACTGAGTGCAAGGGTTCTCAGATGTCGCTGATGCTCACAGCCACGTGACGTGTTGTGGATGTTACAATGTTTTTATCATTAGTATCAACATCGCACCTGCTCGCTTCATAACATCGAACTAATCCATTATGTGCTCCTCCAGTTACCAATGCTCCTCTTTTTGTCCCCCTCTCTCTCGCTTTGACCCCTCCCTTCACTTCCTGTCACGCGCACTCGCACGCCACTGGGCATTGTCAGTGATCTCCCCTGTTGTTTCCTACCTGAAGTGAAGTCAGACGATTTATACTAAGAAAACCGAAAAAAGTGGATTTCTATCTGGCATTATCCTGACATCAAAGCTATCTCAACCACTTTACAGAGAAACAATATAAACACACAGACAGAAGAATAATAATGGTCGCCAGGAGTTCATTCTGTTTAGAATGTGAAGTCCATCAGACACAGTCACTACAGCTCGGTGTTACTACAAGTTGCAGCTGTGAGTTGTAGTCGTTGTATTATAAAAATTAATCTCTGGCAGACTTTCATTACATAAAGAACCTCCAGTGTCCATTGACTACAATTTTTTGCATGAAACTCTGAAATAAAAGTCTTACACAGCAAGCACCGCAGGAGCGATTCACAGTTGCGAACGTTGGGTGAGGGACAGGCAAGCACGTGCTGCAGTTCATGCTGACATCGCCCGACACTAACGAGCAATTCATTACGCAATGTGAACAGCTGCTTCGCCCTCGATCACGGCCATCGATCTCCGAACATAACTCAAGATAAGCACCATTGAAATCTCTCTCACAGCGCTGTTTATTTGTTTGTTTATAGTTAATTTATAGAGATAGCATGAATAGTTGTGGTGTGTGTGTGTGTATCTGTGTGCACGCGCGTGTATGTGTGTGCCTGCATGTGCTCGTTTGTGTGTTCGTCTGTTTGCACTAATTTGTTGTGGATGAAGTCGTTGGCGCCGCACGTGCATTATTAACATGTGCGCTCGCCTACCCACACGTGAACCGTTCTCTCCATGTTCTCCACAAATCTTATCGCCATTTTTATTGTGTCCTGCCCTCGCGATACAACCCCGGACAACAGCGTGCTAATGCCTTTTCCATGTCATCAAAGGCAATTGTGCAGGTCCTCTAGCACTTCATTACACAACCACATTCATCGGCGTCGTCGTCGTTTTTCCTCGTCTATCTTAGGAAAATGTTCTGAAAAATATGAAGAGATGCAGAAAGGCGGACAAATGATTGTGTTACAGGAGATGATTGAACCCACACGATGGTCATTATCCTGACTCCAGCAGATATTTATTATTAAAAATAAAATTTTCTTGGTCAAAGGTTCAAATCAACCAAACTCTGTTTCTCCCAATATTCCTTTTTCGTTGATTTTGTCCTTCAATCTGTTTTTGACCGCAGGATGTGGACGATACAGAGAATCAATGACTTGATTCTGACAGGTGGAAACAAAGCATGTGTTAAAAAATTTTTTTTTCATCCATCAACATGAATCTGCCGATAGGTGATACACATTTTTAGCATTTCAATCATTTGTGTGTGATGGCGTGTTGTTTTCTTTCCTCACATCTCAGATATAACATTTTGTTATTGATTCATCAATCTGTATTTATGTGGAAAGAGTATGTAGAATAATTTACCAGGTAAAAAGTCACGTGATATGCATCTAATTTTTCTTTTAGGCTTTCACTGGTTTGGTAGACAAAGTCTCCGAGGAGATGATTATTGATGACTGCATGCATGAAGTGTTCAGAGCTGTTGACAGCCCGTTGCTATGGCGATGTTCATTATCTGTGTTTTTCATTCTGTAGTGTGAAATGTTTTTATGGCAGCAATATATGGTGATGGTGGCAGGGGTCAGCATATTGTCATTCCAATCACAATTTTTAGAAACTATTTCTCTGAGTCTGGCTTATGCTCTTGCATTTATCTCTTACCGTGACATACCACTATTCTTATGTTTAAATTTTATTTTTTTCTGTTTATTTTCTTACAAGAACTTGTGTCAACATGCATTTTTGGAATGATGCCTGAACAAGGACCTGCCTCAAAAGAAGAATTAAGGGAAAAGGGGCAAAAGTCTAGGTGGAAATAACAGAACACTAGTTGATGAGATGATCTCAAGATTTTTTTTCCTGTCTTAAAACTTTTATCTTATAATTGGCAAATTGACAAAGTCTGCAAGACAAGAATCCAAAACATAGAAAGTAATCCAACACTTACTGGAGAAAAAAGAACATCACTAATCACATTGGTGGAGCAGAATGCAAAAGTTTGCACAAATTCAAGAAAAAAGCTCACAGCCTGCAGAACAAACAGGAAAACTTGAAGCAATTAGAGTTACTTGCCGCTGACAGTGGTTCTGTAAGCATCCTCACATCTTTGCTCAACAGAGCAGAACTCGGGAACTGTACTGAAACACATTTGCTTCTAGACCTTGACAGAGCTTTAGTCATGTTTAGTGGATTGTTTCCATCAACGATTTCTTTTGAGACTTGTGGCCAGGATTGTTCCTTGTTGCTTTCAATCTCGACAAAGTTTTATGATTGTGTGGACTAAGTGTGCACACAAGAAGACAATTGTTACAACGAAAACACCGCGAACGGAAGTTTAATCAAACAGAATCGTTCTGACATGCGCAGTGCCGGTCCGGCGCGACGAAGGTGAATATAGAAAGAACCCTTCTGTGTGTAGATACCCGACTTTGTTAAGAAAGGTGTAGTTGTTTATGACTGGTTTTTATTTCTTTTGAGAACAACATCAGCACAGAATTTGGCACAAAGCTGATTGGCTCAGTTTTCTTTCCGGATGCAAAAAAAATAAATAAAAAGGTGCGCATGTGCAATGCGACTGATTTGAAGTGCATGCAAACTGAGACCTGTTTAGTACGCATGACAAAGACAGCTTCCTGTAAACTGGCGGGTGGTCCATTTGTGTACTTTGCATGTGTCCGTGTATTTGTTTCATCAAGTCCCCAGCCTGAGCTGTGATTGGCTCACAGACTAAATCTTTCACTTTATCCTTCTTTTCACTTCATGCCAGCCTGGCTGTCAAGAAAAACTCCTGTCAAACATTGCAGCTCGCACAATTAAGAAAAGGCTTTTTGCCAGGTAAATATCAGACTTCTCTCTTTCTGTCTCCCTTTGATGAATCAACAGCCTTGACCTTCAGCGAGCGCTCGTTAATGAACTCGTGAAGTCACAACAGATGTGACCGTCGTCACGAGCTCACAAATCCGCGTCTGTGGTGCGCATGCGTCACATTGAAATATAACTTTATTTTAAATATTTAAATATGCCTCAAAATCAGTTTGGCACATGAATCCGACTCTGAACTGCGCATGCGTCATATTAACATCAACAGCTGTGTTCAGATAAACTGTGTTCGCGATGTGCGCTGTCTGTCCGCCAAGAAACTCAATGGGTAACAACAACTGTGGAGAAGGAAGATGGACTGGCAGTGTGTGGACTGTTGTTAGGAGTCCTGCTCAAGGGAGACGGTTTTTAAGACCATGTTTAAGGGACTCAATGGCGGGTAGGCGGCGGATGTGGAAGGGGAGAGAGTTTCAGTATTTTGTTGCACAGTAATTAAAAATCACATCGCTATCGTTAGCTCTCAATATTCCTCATTATAGTTTGTCTTATGGACGTGAGGCATACAAAAGAAAGGATCCAGGATTTCAAACGCTTGCCAAAACTTTTAAGAGCTTCTTGCATAAAAGACAAGATGGCGACGATGCGCCGTGCCATTCTGCTGGACTTCAAAGAGCCTCTTGTGGTAACAGCACTCAGAGCACCACTAGAGGGCGCTGATGTTTAGGTCGGCAGAGGAAGGACTACCAGCTAAAAGTGGACTAAATTTCCCACTCCACATTTGCTTCCTGTCCCCCAACAAAGAACCACAACTTCGGAGAAAATCTCCTAACGTTCCTCCAACGACCAGTGAAGGGACTTAACTCATCTTTCTCCTGTCTCACATCAACCGTTATCGCTTGTCCTCATGATGAGCATGTATATGCACGAACAACTGAGTCTCACGGGTTTCTGATCCTTTTTTCGTTTTCCTTTACCCCAGGAAGTGTGTCCCTTGGAATTAAACAACAGTACTGGGGTCTAGGGTCTCTTGTCTACATCTACATTGAAAAATATTTTCCCACGCTGTCCCAGGGCAAAGACCTGCCCTCGCTAATTTATGCAGGCTTAACACACCAATGGTTGTCCGTGCTAACGTTCCCACGCTCTAGTTACAGCCGGAATCTGAACACCTTCATCTTTTTTTAAATCGCATGCCAACAAATATATTATTAAATGATTATATTAGTTACTCGAGCTGTCGGGAGATTAAGATTTCAACTGCTTCGGTCACTTGAGTTCCGGTAGTTTAGTCAGTTCAGGAGTGCATTGACTGCACATTATACTACTTTGAGGGAGCCACCCTATTCAGAAAGAGATCTACTAGTACTACTACTGTTCCACTACCCGATGTACTGAATGAATTAAAGAACACACTGGTCCTGCGCCAACCGTAGTTTCTCCAGTCTGTAGGTTAGTGTTCGGCTTCAGCCCGGACTTTGGGCAGATCGAAACTCGCCTTTGACATTTTCCCATTTCACCCTTTGCCTTATCCCATGTCTACCTAGTATATGGTTACCATATTTATTAGAAATGGTAGACCACTCAGTTCTGCCATGTCCTAGACACATCCAACCACTTAGGTCCACTCATTCTTCTCTAAACGATCCTTGTACCTTTCACTTTGGGAAAATCGCAGCAGTTGATGTCTTTTATGGAAGTCTGCTGCAATCTTATATCGAAGAATGGAGCTGCTTAAGTCTTTGTGAAAAATGATCCAAAAAGGAATAAAAAGAGCGGTGACTCAGCGTGAGACATACAGCAGTTATCGACTCTTGGAGAGCAGTGGACATGTTGGTCCTCGTTGCCATAAACTCATCCTGTACATCGCTCCAGTCCTCAGTGAAGTGCGGCGATCAGTCTCCGCTCCAGCAACCACAGTTTTAATGTCGATCGATGTTAGCAGCGGTTTGAAACAAGGAGATTTGCTGAGTCTGCTTGTATTTCAGCTATTTTTCAACTGCTTTATGAAGCGCGCCGTCTGTGACCCCAATCAAGATGGCGGCCTCCAGACACAGATACAATTTCCACAATGATGTCATGACAGCTTAGAAAAATAAGAGGTCATTCACTTTTGCTTTTTCTTAGTTTCAATTTTTACTATTGTTCAAGTTTAGGCCAGACTGTTCAAGTGGCTATTGATTTGCTGTGAATGCTTCGGTTTTTAAAAGTAGAGGATTTTATTGGTTTATTTGCTGGTTGTTTTATTTCCACAGTGTTTTTGGCTTGAAAATTTCTCTCAAAATGTGCCTAAGTTCTGGTTTCTTTTTTCTCTCGCCTTGATGTCTCTGACGTAAGGCGATGGCAACCATGATTGCGACAAGCAGTTGCCATGGTAATGTAAGAAATGCAATGACAATTGTTTGTTGTGACTTGTGAAGATAATTGTCTGTTGCAAAGATATATTGTGAATTTCAATGATCGTAATCTGTTGCAATATATGTGTAGTATTTTACATTGATGTGTCGTACATTGCCATGGTTATTGTCTATTGTGATGATGTGATAACGTGCACCTACCTACAGCAGGTGAGAAACTGAGCAGAGAGTCGGTGGACATGGAGAGGGAGGAGGAGGAGCGGAAATACAAAACAGCTTTAATACATCACTAGAGAACATGTCAGCTGAAGCTGTCCGAGTCTGCAGATCACATGAGAAGACATCAGTTTCCTAATTCCTCTCAAAGACATCGAAAAAGAGGAGATAACTCTTTAAAAAGAGGAAGAGTGTAGCGAGTTATCGTTCTTTACGTTCTCCCCATTTGAAGCCGGTGATGGCGGTGTGGAGTCGTATTCAGTGTGTGATAATCCAACTTTGTAAAATAAACAAGGGCACGAAAGTGATGATTCTTTGCCAGACCGCTTGAGGGAGCTAACTCTCTGCGTTTTTAAATTTGTTTTTATTCGTCGATCTGTTTTGAACTGAGCATCCTTCACATTTTTTTCCGGTATTCTCGTCCGTGTGAGAATGGCCGTTATGTTCCTACGCCTTTCAACTTAACCGGATGTTGGTCTTTTTTTATTTCCTCTGACTAACGACAAGTTCGTTGGGTGTGAAGAAGGGGAGATGATGCATCAGTTATTGTCCTGCTAGAGTATTTGAGTCAATGTGTGGTCCAAACAGATGGACGATCGAGAACTGCATCGTCATGTCCTTTAGTTTTCTCTCACAGTACAATATCATAATTCTTATACAGAAGTGTAAAGTTTCATCACATTACTTCACAAGTTTACTGTGTAAAGGAATGTTCGCATCCGGGTCAGAAGTTTATGGCATTGACATGTCCGACAAGAAGCAAATCCATGTGTAACTTGTCCTTTTTGTTGTTGTTGTTGTTGTTGTTGTTGTTGTTATGTAAAAGTGTCAATAGGTTTTGTAAATCACGGTGAGCCTGGCTTTGACTGGGGTCCTGCACTATGTCAGCTCCCAGATCATCACTTTCCGACATAAAAATGACGGCCCTGGATGCGGCAGGACACGACCCCGACACACGACCCTCCCAACGACTAACAACCAAACCGACAGGGGCGCCCCACTGCGGCCATCAACAGTCTGGAGAGGCGAGAAACTTCGTACGAGCTATGACCCCTCAGGGTGAATATGTTAGCGACAAACATGTCCCAGTTAGATACTGTGACCCCAGTCCCAGTGAGAACTGTGACCCCACGAGGTGCGATATCAATGTTTTTATTGTCGTGTCTCGCCGCCGTCCCTCAGTGACTACAGTGTTTGTGTTTAATGAGAGACACAGTGTCAGGACCCGAGGACAGTCCTCTTTGTCCGACTAGTGAATCATGGTGACAACATCCACAGTCTGGGAAACTGTGAGTAGACGGTGAGTATTCTCTTCCTTCTTCGTCATCTCTCTCTCATCAACCAGGGTTTTCCTTGAAATGTGACTGTGTGTCTGTGTGTCTGTGTGTCTGTGTACGTGCAGCCATGCATTCTTCTGCTTAGAAACACGTGATGATGATGATGATGATGATAATGATAGTGATTACACCTATTGTGTAACGGTGCTCTCCCTTCTATTGTGTCGATGTCACCTGATGTGACAGTACTTAGTCCGAGTGACTTTTAATACTTGATCCACGGGAGTTGATAATACTTCATAATATTAATATTTAATCAGTGTGACTAGGTCAGTGACTAAAGAATATTTGGTGATCATGAATACTAGGTTCACGTGGCGAGAATGTAGGACAAAGTGACAGGAGAAGACAGTGTTTATGACTATAAGTAATCACACGGGTCACTGTCATCATAAACAGACATCGCGCTGTATCAGCAACCCCCCAATGTCGAGATAAACAAAGAGACAGCATTAAAAACACAGACAAAACAGGACAATAAATAAACAAAAGCCGCCAGCTGGGCTCTACTTCCCCGCACTTCTATAAGTTCACCCAACGAGAGGAGCGGGGAGCAAGGAGTGTCATCACGAGATAAATGGAGAAAGGGGGGAGTGGGTGGGATGAACGTGAGACCACGCCCACCTTGTAGTTGTCAACTGTAAACACATCTCCAGCCCTTCCTAAAATGGTGGAATTTTTAATCTTGGGCGACTTATTTCTATAATCACATCTGAACCTTTAAACCGTCTCAAAAATAGAAAAACAGAAAAACAAACAATTTTTTTTTTAATTTAAAAATTTCTTTTTCGCTTGATCTCAGTGTCATGATCAATACATCCTGTGTGTGTAGGGGGGTAGCAGCTGCGTGTTTGTCACCTCGCGGTTGAGACCAGCAATGTTTACAAACAAAGGTCCCAACTCGCGCACAACGGTGACCTTGTCCTTGGAGCCCTCGATGTGGGTCAATCTATTTTGGGCGATGACGTCGCCGTCCTGGGCCTGCACAGCGAGCCTTGAGAGGTTGTTGAGCAGAGGCGGACCTCCAGGCTCGGGGACTGCCGCAAGGGAACCTTTCTAGTCATCAACATCAACATCAAGCTATTTCTGTCAACCTGTTCAGATACAGGTATGGGAGGGGCGGCGCCTGTGAACTCTGCACGCGCCACTGACCTTTGAGAAGGAACAAATCCGTAGCCTCCACTTTTCCCGTCTTTTTGCTAACGATCGCTGGCTGCTGTACGCTGCTATTTTCGTTTTCTTGGGTTTCATACAAATTTGGGATCGCCTGAAAGATGTCAGTGATTTTTTCTTAATTTAATCTTCACAGTCGAGGAATAAGTACAGTTTTAGCAACTGCTAAAAATAAAATAAAATGAAACGCCTGGCGGTGAGGTGGAGGTGAGAGAGATTTGCGAACGTTGGCGGACAGGTTGTAGCGAGGATGTAGCGAAGGTAGTAATGGCGTCCTTGCTATCTGTGGGGTGGACGGGCGATGAAACTGTCGATGTCGTCTGCCCAACGATCCTGCTTGCCTGGAGATTAAAGAGATTAGGGAGTGACTGGGGGGCACTGTCTGGGTCGCGAGATTTAAGAGATTAGGGGAAATCACTAAGGGAGATCACTAAATGCAGTCGTGGTTTATCAGCGCGTGTGATGTATTCACACACACAGTGTAATGTAGTTTCACTCACACACACACACACGCACACACAGAGTAACGCTTTTCATGTCAAACGGATTTCTCGGTGACTCGGTTGGTAAGGTTTGTCTCGTGCGTGTGTGTGAAGGAGGGAGGAGGGATTGGAGGGATTAGTTGGGTGAGTTTTGTTATATTATTCAACTGTTTCAGTTTTTTTCTCTCCTACTTACTAACACCGGGTTCAAGCTTCCATGTGTGTGTGTAACAAAAGACTAGCCACAAACACATCACACAGGCTAATTAATACGAAATGGGGAACATCAGATACATAACTATTTCCAACACGAACATAGGGGACATCTTAGTAGAAGTGAACACACACACATACACACACACTTCAACAAAATTGCTCATAGCTGACTCTCTCCCGGGACCATGACAACAATGTTACTTGCTTTTAGCAAAACAGTTGTCTCTCCTGCAACAGGAAGGGATGGAAGTAATTGAAAGTATGGAGAAATATTTTTTGGTAATGGAAAGGCTGTATCATCTTGTCGAAAATTGTCGGCAATGGGGTATGAAGTCGCTGTGAGTCGTTGTTTTCGTCCTTAGTTCTGACCGAAAGTTTGTCGGGGCTCTTTACGAACATTCTCTGTGGTTACACAGTAGCCGCTACCCGGTGTAGCTGGGGTGGGTGGGAAGGCTAATGCCATAAACTACAATCAGTTTAGCCAGTTGCTAAGCGTTAGTCATCCAGCTAAAATCCACAGACTTTTAGTGCTCGTCGTCATTCCTTGGCTGTGGTGTTGATTACCCATCATGCATCGCGCATTCCCTGATACACCGCTGACTGCATCAAAACACACCACCTCTTCCATTGGAGTGTTTGATTGTACGTTCATCATCTAGTATACTGCAATAAACATCAGGTGGAGGATGAATGGAGTTGTCTGCTTGCGGTTGGAGTGAAGACGGAGCTTTGCCCTCCACAAATAATGGGGACACCGACAAGACATTCACTTATCTGACCGAGTTTGAAGCTGTCAAACTGCAAGTGATTTTATAAGGGCTGTTCACTTGACAGAAGGCGATAAGTGTCGAAGTGGTTGGGGATGTGACATCGTGATATGTTATGCCAAGAGTAGTTTCAGACTAACACGCACACTTACACACCAACGTAGCAACAATACACACACATCTCTCTCTCTCAGACACTTCTTTCTTCCCCCAAGTCTCAGATTCTCTGCCAGATCAGCAACATTTCCATGCATATCATATCCGAAGTCAACAAAGGACGCCGACTAAACTCTCGCCACAAGCCTCGTTGCCAACTGCTGAGCTCAAGCGAAAGGTCACAAAGGTCGTGAGCTCAGGCTCGCCTCAACGTTTGTACACTGTTGCCAGGACGGAAATCACTTCCTGCCCTCAGCAACTAACCCCAGGGGTCAACGAGTTAGCGAGATCTTCGCGGTGGTAAAGCCTCGTCTGCTGGCGGTTTGGGGTCCAGTGAAGGTCACAGAGAACGAAGCTTTGTTAAAGGTCCACTGGGGCGCTTTTTTTTTTCTTTGGCGAAGGACTAATATTTACCAAACTTTGGGTGATTACCTTTCTTCTACGTAAGATTCAAGCATACAAACATCGAAATCGTGATGCCCAATGTGTCCACAGATAATGAACATATAGTCTGAGCTTTCTCCACTTAGCTTTCTCACTGGCTGTTGCCATGACAACGTACACAATGATGTCGTTGCTTTTGACTTCAATGTGTGCATTGTATACTTCAACTGTGCAACTATGTCTCGAAAACGAAAAGGGTGCTGGGTGGGGTGGTGGAAAGAGTTTCTTGAACCGACCTTTACCCATTATTTACCCCACTAGGCCTTTAAATCCGTTGTGACGCAACTTCCAGCAGCCTGCAGACAGAAGGTTGAAGTGACCGTTGTGTGACCTGAGCTGTAGGTAAACGTTCGCTATCACGAAGATATACATCAGCTCTTTATAAATTCCCGCAGTAATCTTTTTTTTTTTAATACTGACTGCTGGCGAATGTAACAATACATGAACAGCAACATGCAGTGTGAGGGAAGATGTCGAGGTTGCCGGGTTTTGTCACGACAAAGCTCAGTGTTTAGGCCTCAGAGACTCGTTGTTTGTAGGTAAGAGGCCGAGCTGACCTCATTCCTTCTGCAGATTCACGAATGTTCTTTGTGACTGACCTTTCGGCACTGACGTGGCACAATTTTTTGTCGATAATTATATTCAATCAGTCACGTGGGTCTTTGTTAAAACGAGATCGACGACCACAAAGAGCTCTTTGGCAAATGCAATCAGTGGCAGGTGTACCCGTGCACTCCACCCGGTATTGTTGGCTGTGGTTTGCACTTAATGCCCGCTGCCACAATTTCGCGGAAAAAGGATCTCACACACATTCAAGCTGAATAATGCAAAGTTCTCGCCTGTAGAGTTGCTGCTCTTGTGAAAATTACTTTACTTTAGGATTGTTTGCCGTCAGTGATAGAGAACGAGGAGTCCTGAGAAATTATTGGCCAATCAGAAAATGGAATTTACTTCCTGCACATTTTGCACAATGGCTGCTGCCGTAGCAGACTGAATTGTCCACTTTCCAAATTATGAAACCAGGATAGTTGAATATCTAGCAACAAGAAAGAATGAAGGAAGAATGGAAACAGAGAGAATGAGTAAAAAGGAAATAAGATAGAAAAAGCAAAAATAGAGAAATGAAAAAAAAAAAAACATAAAAAACCAAGAAAAGAAAGAAATAAAAAAAAGAAATCAAGAACGGAAAGAATGAAGAAGGATTAAAAGATAAAAAAGGAAAAAAGAGAAAATGAAAAGAAAAAAGTAACAGAAAAGCAAGAAATAAAAGGAAAGGAAAAATAAGGAAAAAAAAAAGAAAAAGAAAATGACTTAGAAAAAACAACAATGAAATAAAGAAACAAGGAAACAAAGAAACCAAAAATGAATGCAAGTCTGTATACTGCAGGTCACTTGTCTGAACTCTTGTGAACACACAATAATCGTGGAGGGTTGTTTATTCGTTCATCTGTGGTTGCCTTTCCAGCCCTCAGTTACCCGACACCACCTCAACCTAGGGAGGCAGGTAGCTTATTGCTGTTACTGATGATGTCTGCTCAGATGGTCGGCTGCACGGCAGGCTTCGTGGACCTCACAGCTCCGTGGACGACTTGAAAGTGTCAAGGAGACGGGAGAGTGACAAGGGAAGATAACTCTCAGCGAAGATTGACGAGGGACGATAACGCCGGATGGAAGTGACGAGGGACGATAAAAGTCGGAGGAAAAGCTGACGAAGGAAGATAGCGCACATTGGAAGGAAGGCTCGAGTGTTTGGAGGAAATAGAGGCATCACCAAGTGCTGCCACCACTCGGCTGGTGTGACTGCGCATGCGCGTTGTCTGTAAGTAAACACGAAGTTAGAGAGATGAACACAAACATTTATATATATACACTCAGTACACGCTCGTACACCGCATTAACATACATATACAGATGAAAATATCCGTACACACTTGCATGAACACACTCACACACGCATATACACGCGCATAAACAAACCTATACACACGCGCTTGAACTCACATATACAAACATATACGCACGAGCACATACACTCATCAACACACACACACATATCTACACACGCAGGAACACACAGATTCACATAGACACACACATGCATAAACACAAAAATATACACCCACATAAACACACAAACACACCCACGCATGAGCATACTACCCAATTAGTCATGCAAGAAGTCAAATACACACACACAAACAAGCACACGTGCACACTTGAGCATTCACACACATACAAACAGACAAGCCTACAGATATATATACATCCAGGTCCGCTCTCAGCGAGAGGGAAAGAGGAAATGAGATAAAGGAGAATTAGAATAAAGAAACCTTCATGTCTGAAAGTCAATGATGAGAAAGGATATTTCTCGTCGAAGGTCTCCTGGATTAATTGTAATCCACTCTAAACCTCTTACACAGTACGAAAGCTGAAGAAATGCAGCGTGAAGAAGTTGTGAAGCGTAGAGAAAGTGCAGAAGGTCGGTGTATATATAATAGTGGGAGGTCAGACGACTAGGAACTGACGAAACACGATTCTTCTAAAATTTCCCCCTTCCTCTTCTTCCCACTTACCCACCCTCCGACCTATCAAGCAGCTGACAGCTCACTTCACCAAGCAGCCAGTCACAACCAAGTCTTTCTCAATGTTTCTCGCCTGGCTTCACGAGGGTTTTTTCAGGAAATGACCTCTTGACCTGCGTTTGAATGTCCTGCTATGCGCGGCTGGTCGCAACTCCATCGTGCAGTTGGTGGTGCAATCATGGATGTACATAGGTGGACTGCTGTCTGTCTGCCAAGACCAACGCTTAGCCTCTTGCAAAGTTCTCCGCTGTTAGTCTCGGCGAGCCTAAACAAAGAATGTGAATAAACCGGAAGCTTTGTAGCCTCATGCCTCGTTTTAGGAGTTAATCTCAACTGTGAATAAACCGGAAGCTTTGTACACTCCTGCCCCGTTTTAGTAGTTAACTAGAAAATATTCATCTGCCAGCAGTCCAGTCATACAAGTTCGTGGTACGATGGTTAGTGTCTGTTACCAACAGGGTGAGGATTGACTGTCCTGAGTTCAGATTTTGTCTCGCGCACGCTTTTCTGTCAATGCATGTGATATTTGTTATACATGGCCGACTGCGTACTTTGCTGTGATATAGTCTGAGTTGGTGGCTCTGAGAAAAATATCAAGTTTCTCGCGTGTTTAGAGATCTCTAACAGTTTTCAGACTGCAAAAAAAAAAAATTCCATTTTTCCCATAATGTCTTCCAACATAAAAACGCAAAGATTATAAAAATACAAAGTTCTGATTTGAAAAACATTAAAGTACAAACTCGGAAAACGTGATGTAGGTTGGAAATAACTTTGAACAATATGAATTCCATATCTTCTGGTTATTAAGCAGGTTTGAAGATTCTGGAAATGAGATCGACATCATGACAAAGAAAACACGAGGAGATGAAGAGAGAGAGAAGGGGAGGGTTTAATTCTGGGAGACTTGCAGACAGGGGGAGCTGGTGCATGAAAATAAGAGGAAGCTGATGAAATGGAAGATTTAAAAATGAAGTTGAAGCAACAAGCTCAATTCTCGTCTGCTATCTGTTTCACCCCCACTTCAACGGCGAGCAGAAATTTTACCCGAGGTTTGTTTTTCTGCGCAATATTCTTCGTACTTAATGGCTTTCCCCGTCCTGGAAATATTTTGAGAGATAATTAGCCAGGTTTTTATGGTTTATTGCAAGGAGTCTGAAGATAAAACTAAGATGATCACGTGGCTCGTCATGTTAGCAAACACCTCGACACACACATCAGATGATTGTCTCCAGAAGTCGGTCGCTTTCCTCCATCTGTCTCACAAAGAGAGAACGGCTTGCGAGAGTTTATTCACTGTTTGTGTAACAAGAATGAATAATACAACAAATTGCAACAATTCAGTTTCCAGTGAAACAGGATTTTACTGCCTTGACCTGAACTGTGACGTATGATGTTGTATATACGATATGCACATACACGTTACAACCCTCGTTGGGTGATCTCGGGTAAGACCAGGTGTGTCGCCAACTGTTTACAGTCTGTACGATAATGTGTGCATCAAAATGCTAAGTGGAAAAAGTTTTTCTACTCAATGAGTGAGTGTGTGTGTTCTGGGGTGAGCTTGTAGTTTTTTCATGGGTGGGGCGGGTGGATCGGTGGGTCGGTGCATTTGTGTGTTGTGTGGTGTGGTAGTAATTTTGAAAATGTTTTTCTATATATAAAATATTCACCAAAGTTTTACACAACACACACTCACAGATTCACACACACAGTACACACAACTTTATTTAAATCATAATAGAACATCAAACAATCAGCACGCCGTCTGTCTGTCTGCCTGTCTGTCTGTCTGGCCAGTTCTGTCGCTCTAACGATCAAAACAAATTAGTTCAGCCGCAAAGGTTCCCATGAAGTGGTGCGTCACGTGACCCCAGGCTAAGTGCAGTAAGGTAGGAAGGATGACGTCATATAAGTAGACCCTCCGTCAAGCCCGCCACTCCCTGCAGGAGAATAGCGCGGTTAACACAGCGTTGAGACTAACGCCGCGCTTTTATCCTCCTGGCAACGGACTTTTTTTTTGGTTTAAACTTTACACAGACATATATGACAAGCTGCACTCGAGTAAATATCCGCCAACCGCAGGTGCGGGAGCATCAGCAGCAAGCAGGGGCACGTCACTGTCGGAACCTGCCAGAGCGGGAGTGAGTGGTTGCAGGACTTTAACCCCTTCGGTGTGAATCCGTAAATTAGTTTTGCATTTCATTACACTTCTCGTACAATTGAAAACAGATGTTAGCGCTGGTGAAACATCCAAAAGCTAATTTCCACAACATGCGATATGAGGTGGAAAGATAACCGCAGATGCAGACCACACCGAGATTATCGACCTTTGATGATAGTTTCCAGAGCAGGCTGACAGCTTGTTGTGGCGGACGATCTTCTTCGAGCAAGAATCTGCGGAAAAAAGTCCCTCGTGCTTCAGAATACTTAACATTACACTAAACATCCTGCTCTCCCACCCGTTCATTCGACACCACCCTTATTTACACAGTCATGTGAGCAGCCACACGTCATACCGAGCTAGCAGGGCGGGTGGGGTGGAAATGAGGGTATTTGGTTTAATGTTCAGAGCTGAGGGAGAAAATGATCGGTGGTCTCAAAAGAAAAAAAAAGTATTGTTTGCTGGTGCAGCGCAGTGAGTGCCCTTTGTTTTGGTGAAATACTAGCCGCCATTAATGTGTGCCCCTTCTCTTGGGGCTTTTTTGGCTTCCTAACCGGACACATTAATTGTCGACGATAATTCTTCTTGGTTAACATGTTCAGCCACACATTTTCAGGATCCGTCCGCTCAAGAAGAAGCTAAGAGGATGAGTCGGTCCCAGTACTTGGGAGTGACAGATGGAGGTAAAAAAGCTTGAGTAGGTTGGACTTCAAAGGGACATAACCCCGACGTGACATGAGCAACAGACGCACTAGACAGCACCGGAAGTGATATCCGTAGCAGCTGTGACGTCACACCGCACCTTTTCACGACGAAGAATTAGTGTTCGCTCACACCCTGCAGTCTGGGTGCATTTTACAGAGAAAATCTGAAGGAATGGACCTGGGGATGGTTGACTCTTGTTAGGTGCAAGGGGAGAGAATTTTCTTCCCAAAACTCACTGAGTTATTTCCGTGTGTCTGCTGACTATCCACTCCCTCCCCTCACTTGCATCTTGGGGCTGGGGGTCTTGGAAGTACGAAGGAAAGTAGTTTGCCAAACATGAAAAACATTTACCGGAGTTATGGGCCTTGAGGCTGGTTATGCCTCGCATTCTCTCCCCATCCTCCTCCCACTCCCACTATTACGACACAAACACACAGCTGGCATCTCCCTTCATTCACGCTGCTACCACAGGTAAGCAAGTAAAAAATACCTGCACACGCAATGTCAGGCACACAGGTAGGTACTTGTGCCAGCAGACAGGTGTGTGGTGAATGTGTCCCTGGGTCTGCTCGCACCTCTCATTCCTCGGTCCCCACGTCACCTCATGCCTGTCTGCATGAATGTCTGTCTACTATGTTGAATGAATTAGCGTTTGTCTGTATGTGTGCATATGTGCCTGCCTCCCTGCCATCCACCCCAGACATGCAAACCGCCGCAAGGTGTTTACGACATCAGCCTCAACAGAACAAAACGCAGGTAACGCAGTTTTTTGTATTTATTTTCCGTTGGCATCTGACCTTGCACTTTATATGACCTAGATCTGCCAGCTGCAGAGGTAAGTGCCTACCGAGATTACAGGTAATTAAAGTACCTGAAGGTTAACAGGCACGCGACCAGTCCCCTCCCTCCCCCACTCCACCAGCCTCCAACCCGCTGACCTTTAACCTCGGTTACAGGTTTCCTTGCTGGAGTAGGTTGCTGACTGTCCTTATGATGCGTGTTTTCTATTTTAATTCCTCTTCTTATGTTTGCATCGCCTTGTTATCTAAAGGCGTGTGTTTAGTACACACTCACAAACACATGTACATCATGCTCCTGCTGTAGCAAGATGAATCGCCTATACGCAGACGAGAAGACTGACGCCTGGAGAAACTTGTAATCATGTCATGGCTAAAAAAGAAAGGAATAGATAAAGAAAAAATGCCCCTGAAAATAAATAAAAGACCAAAATAAAAAAAACTCCTATTAGGGCTGGAGGTCAGAGTTCAAGCTCTTATCTTCCAGCTCAGTAAAATATCTTTAAACAAAGGCAATAAAAAAGAAAAAAATCAAGAAAAATATAAAGTACAGGGTAAAACGGTTCCGTTGACACTTAAAAAGATTATTTCGCTAGAGAGGTCAAGTTTCAGCTTTTATTCAGCAGTAAAAATGTGTTTCTACCCGTTAAAAATTGCGTGACAGGAGACACCCCTATGATATATTAAACGGGTGGATGTGCGTAACTTTGACTTTAAGGTAACCGTAGATTACCCGGGTGGTTTGGATTATGTAATTGTACTGGGATGAATGTTGTTTTGGAGGGTAGCAGTTGGAGGGTGCGTCTTAGGGTACACAGAGCCAGTTACTCTGACAGCTTTGAAGTTGATAACTGCTCTGCGCAGTTCCGTTACACGTAAACAGTATGGCCGCCCGCCAAGGTCACTGTCATGTCTGCCTGCCTGCAGCCAAATCTGCGTTTCTTGAAAAATGGACTCTTTTTCTTCCAAGGACTTTATATCTCCGATCCCACGTCTGCCAAATGTAACCCTACTCCTCCCCAACAACTCTTAAAGGTCTACTGCAGCGAAGCCCTCGTTGATGTAACCGAGCAGACGTCACTTAACCTCTTTCTGTTTATGATAAATGTTTACAAATGTTTATTTTGACAATTCACCCACATTTCGGGGAAACAGTTCCCCATACTGAGCTCACTCCAATGATTAAAAAAAAGTTGCTTACTATAGTACACCTTTAACTGACGTCTACTCGTAAACTAGACACTAACAGAAACGTCACCGAGGGTTTAACGATTCAAACACGTATCTCCTTACACCTGCACGCAGTTTGTTTATGTAAACATTTTCCTATTTTAAAATGTGCTTTCTTACACCCACGTCATGCAACATACTTCTATCTGCAGCTTCTCTGATTAACTCATCCTTCTTGTCTTTCATTGTCTTCGTCTTCTGCGCGCCGTCCACGCAGGTGAAACGCAAAAGCTCGAGATCGATTCCCTGTTGCGTGTTGTCGTTACAACATTCTGCAGACTGGACAACTCCCGTTGTTCTTCTTCATAACAATAAAAAGTGTTAATGGTGGCCTTGTCCGGATTGTAATAACGTGAAATGTTTTTGTCGATGCTTACAATGTGTTTTTGTTTTTGTCGGCCTTTCATGTTGTACGCAGATCCTTTGTCCTGTAGAAAACATTTCTCGGCCTTACCCTCGGGGGATCAACGTCGGTTTGTAGGTCAGTTGTGATTCAAGCTGATGTCAACACAGCTGTTACATCCAGCTGCACGGGTCATCGGGGTCAGGAGTGAAGAGCCTCTGTGCTTAGTGATTACTTTCCTGCATTATTCCTCCTTTTCTCTCTTTCTTTCTTCATTGTCCTATCTTAGCAACCATTTTATTTCTCTCTTTTTCTCAGGTCGTGAGCAGTAAGCCAACCTCTCTCCTCTCTCCTCTCTCTGTAGATGAGGTCGGCCATTTCTCGGCTTGTCTGTGTGTATGCTGTGTACATATTTCATGAAGGCTTTATTATTATGGTCTTCCCTCCTGCTCGCTGACCCAGTAATAACCGAAGACGAGCAGCGATTTCTACACTGCACACCTGAACAGCTCCATAACATGTTTTGAAAACCAGTCTTGAGATAATTCTACACGATGACAATATTTACATCCTACTTTGGTCTCCAAGGCCGCCGCTCGCGCAGTTTGCAGTTTAAATCCGGAAGAGACTGAAGTTTGTGTACATGGGTGAGGTGGGTGAGGTGGGTGAGGTGGTGAATACAGGAGTTTGTGAGTTTGCAGGAGGTATGTAATGTCGGAAGGTTTGGGGTGGTGATGTCAGCAACTGTACCAGCTCCACAGAGAATGCATGTTATCAGAAATGTAGTGAGCATGGCAAGCCAAGCTAAGGTCTCCGCGTTTGTCGGCCGCCATGCACTTTTATTGCCGCTGCAGCACGAAGGACGGTTTGCTGTGCAGCAACTGCCGCCGGCTATTTCTTGCTGCATCGCGCGGTGCAGGAAAGGAATTGTGTCGAACTCAGGCGGTCAGCGACCTGTCACTGTATTGATGCATGTCAACGAACTGATAAGATGTAAGCAAATGGGATGTCAATGTGTGATTACTACACTCTTCTGTCTTTCTGTCCAGCTCACGTGCTTGCTCTGTGTGTGGTGGGAGAGAGTCGTTGTTATTGTTGTTGTTGCTGTAAGTGGACTTGATTGTGTCAAGAACGTGCACACACGTCTACACCACACACATAAACATGGAGTCTCTGTCACGTGGTCTTTCCATCAACAACTCAACATCTGGATGTTGACTTCCTATCTGTATTCTCGTCCCTCCCACTCCCAGTAAAACTCGCTTATAGTGCTATTCTCTCTTTGGTGATTTTCTTTTCTCTCTTTTAAAATAATTTCGTTTAAATTTTATTTTTTCTAACCCAGGTCGTGCATGACTTAAAAACGCATTCAATAACCAAAGACTAACACATCTACTCAACAAACGTATTTCAACCTACTACAATAAACAATCCACCCTCTCTCCCACGCAGGCACTTCTGAAACTCTAAACAACTCTCAACAATTCGATGTCTCGTCTAACGGCTCCTCCTCACACATTAAGAACTTAGAGATTGTCTCTAGTGCATTGATCACCGAGGATCGAAGTTCTTGCCCCCAGAGGAGGGTCAGCTGCCTGTAGTCAACATTCCGATGTTTACTCCGAGTCTTTGTTGAACATGCGGGTGGAACTCTCGAGTGTTCCAACTCTGTCTGCGTAGAAGGATCGCGAAAAGACAAACACTTTTCACTGTTCGCATTTTCATATATAATTCCAAGCACGCTCCCAGGTCTTGGCCGGGTAGTTGTCACGGGTGGGGGAAACACGCTCGCCCTCCCCTTACCCGCCATTCCCTCAGCTCTATGTCGCGGTGTCGGCGCCCCTTCCCCCTACTTGACATCCTTTCGTAGCTTGGAACGAGGACATTGCTTCCAAAACAATTCTTGAAAATTCCTAATATACGCTTCACACTACACACTAATACATGCTACACATTACACAATAATATACATTGCACACTACACACTAGTACACACTACACACTAATACATGCTACACATTACACACTAGTACACACTACACACTAATACACTTCTTTGACAAGCCGAATCGCATTCCTCACAGTTTGTCTTTTTCTTACTAAATATCTGTGTATTTTCTCTGCGCTTGTAGCTAAATATTTATGTTTGTGATTTGTGTGTGTTTATATTTATATAGTGTGCGTGCTCAGTTCTTGTTTACATCTTTAATGTCGTCAGTCCGAGACTGTAGCTAACGGTAATCACTGGCTATCGCTATCAGTAAGCAGCCTGTACTTTGTACCAACCACCAGCCAGCAGCTTTTGTTTACTTTAAAGCATGAGGGTTGTTATTATTATTATAAAACTGCGATATGTTTACCGAAGTTCGGCCCACACAGAAGTGCGACTATCAGAGCAGCAGCTGCAGCAGAATGTACTGACAGGTCCTCCCCATCCGTCACCAGACCCTCCCCCTCTCCTCGCTCCCGATCGGGAAGGAGTGATGAATGTAGGGTCTCGAGCCTCCAGTCGTCTTATGTTAATCTTTTTCGGTCAGCGACAGGTGGCGGGTGGTTACAATCTTGTTGCCTTCAGCTGGCTTTTTATTCCTTCAACACCTGGAAAATCCTGAACTCAACCTTGTCTTGATCGGTTCTGACCTCGTTTCTCTTTTTATTTTTGTCCTCTCTCAGTATGACGAGCTAGACCCGGTATATCTTGGTATGTCAGGTCAGATGTGTGTGCTACTGATCCCTAACACATGCTGCACCGATTACATTATCAGATGACTCCGTGAAAATAAAGTGCCTGGTGTATATTGAACGGATTGTCTGTTGCACGGACGCAACACACATTCTCTCACTCACATAGAATTCACACACACACACACGTGTATATGTAAACACACACACATATACACGTGTATATATAAACAGACATACCCATGAGCAAGCTCATGCACACACGTAACATAAGCGTATATCCACGTTCGCCATTCAACACACGTACACTAGACTGTATACTAACACACACCTGCTGCACGCGCATGGCGGGGAACATGGCGGCAACGGGAAAACCCGACTTTTCCTCAAACATGGAGAGTAAAGGGGGGAAGACTGGTTCAGGATGTATGTCAAGCATATAGGTCCTCTAGACTGTAAGTACACACGTGTTACATCCTTATTACGTTAAGAGTTACCTTCCCTTCTCCCCCTACTCCCCAGACACCTGACCCTCCCGGAGCACTTAAAAATCATCAGTTGGTTATCGTCTGAACACGGCTGTAACGGCCATAACGGAAGACCTCAGTTCTTCGTGCTTCAATACAGCCAAGAGCTGATCAGACTGCAGTTAATCAAGGAAACAAACTTTTGTTGTTGTTGTGGTCGATGCATTACAGGATGTCGAGAAACGTTCACCACTCAAGCCGCTCACATCCTCCAGCCATGAATTAAAAAGAAAAGTTTCAGGACTAGACTGGCAGGTCATGTGTCAGGCAGTAAACTTTTTACGGACCTTGTCACGTGTTGCCAGTTCACAATGTCCTCCTTCAGTTCTCTTGGCAGCTCGAGCGGGGCTTTCCAGAAAAAAAGTAATTTTGAGGAGAGCGTGGAGACGGATGCATGATACTGAGCTCTTACCAGAAGGTGAATCATCGCCTCGATCGTGACTTACCAAAGTGAGGAAGCAGGGGATGATGAGAGACTTGGTGGCGAAAAATACAAGTTTGAAGTTGTTAAATGTAAAAAAATAAAATAAAAATTTCTGTGGCATTAGAGCACGAAAATATGCATCAGCAGAGAAACAATCTACAACAATGTGTCATGGCCTGATCAGTTAGAATCCATTGTGTTCACGGCCTGTTAAACCGGACAAACTATAGGGCTATGGTTAGCAATTAGTTTTAAATGGTCGTCAGACAAACGTGCGCCAGTCACATACCCGACAATTGTGTTCGGTTAACAAGGTCGCTACAAAGCCTGGTTGAAGAAAGAGTATTGTTCCCATTTTTTGAGCAAGTTGAAATCCTATAAAACAAGGCTAGGTCATGTAAGTAGTGGAGGCTATGAATGTCTCGAGGTCTCGGGATCCTCTTCTGCCACTTTTATCTC
This sequence comes from Pomacea canaliculata, assembly GCF_003073045.1. Lineage (NCBI taxonomy): Eukaryota > Metazoa > Mollusca > Gastropoda > Architaenioglossa > Ampullariidae > Pomacea > Pomacea canaliculata. Next base: position 7,877,401 of record NC_037593.1, read on the forward strand.
CCCGATAAATTAGTTCCCGCTTCTACTCAAAAACTTCTGGGTAGGAGCCACAGACCCCAGTGTTCCATGAGCTATGAACATGTTCAGTAAAATGAACAGTTAGCTGTACGTGAACTGCTCGGCTGAATACAAGGGACTCGTACAAGAAAGAAGATGCAGGAGGAGACGGCATCCTCCTACAGACATGATAGAAGCAATAATCACATTATCCCAACCTTGCACCCTTGCCAGAGCTCGAGCTAACTGTTCCTGTTTGAGAGAAAACACCGGTCTGATAACTGTCTACAACGCTTTTTGCCTTTATAAAATATTGATAACATTTACTGGCACATGAGGATTGTTTGGCCACAACAATCGCAATATTTTGAAGTGTGTCGTAAAGTATGGATGTTAAGTAGTGGGAAACTAGTCAACAATCGTTGTTAGGAATATAAATTCATTCTGGCATTAAAACTAAAACAAACAAACAAACAAACAAACAAAAAGAACCAACTCATGCTCATGGAAAGCACAACCTTACACACCTCAGAAAACCCAAAATAATCATGTGAGTTTGTATGGTGTGTATGGTATGTCTGTGTGTGTGTGCGCGCGCTCGTGCGTGCAGAATGACTAACATTTCGGTAAATGGCGGTTTCCCTGAACACGATTTTCCAAACGTATCGATCTATTTGTGCCATCAGATGATTTCGTGTCAGTTGGGGTTTGGGGGAACCTCTGCCATCATCGGATTATTGAGACAGACACAATGCCCGGAATGATGTGTCTGTATTTCAGGGAGGGATCGGTTGTCCCGCCATCATACTTTCTCTTTTCCTGAAATGAGTTGTCTGACTGTCTGACTGTCTGACATTCATACCACTCGCTTCCTCCCTCAGTTTTGGGTTGTAGGGGGTGTGGGTGTGGGGTTATGCATTCCTTGTGCTTGGTTGTTTGTTTTGTTTCAATATAATCCTCCATTATTACACAGACTTAAATGTTAACCCTGTGAGTTTGGGAAAACACGTTGACGTGTGCATCCTTTAACCCTTGACCCTCTTCCTGTTGTTTTCTTTATCGAATTCTTTGTCTCCGTCAAGAGGTGTTTGTCTTTCATTTTTCCTTGAACTAATGATCATAAGTCACGAGTTGTAAGATATTGACAATGCCCAAGCCAGACATACAAGTGAAATCATATATTTCCACGATGATTTGGTCTCGGAAATATATTTTCCACTACTCACATGATCACAAACAACATAACCAATCAACAATCTACAATCATAAAGTGTTCGTGTGTATGGTTCACCTCACTTTTATATAAGATTTGATCCTTGCACAGTTGCATTTTACCAAGCAGCAGTAAAAACCACATTTTGTGAATTTCTTTATTGTTGTTACTCTTGCAGAACCGTTGTATACCTGCGTTATTACCTGTACGAACTCTATTTCCCTGAAAAGCTTAGAAACTTGCACGTGCATATGCACACTCACGCTGGATGCTTTTGTTGATAAGAAAAGGGGAGGGAAAGATAGATAGACAGGATAAAGAGAACATGCACCCAAATAAACAAACTACAAAAGCCGATTAGTGAAAAAGAAGAAAGTTAAAAAAAAATGCTTTCAGCTCAGGGCTGTTTTTACTCGATATATTTTTTTGCGCGACTGTTTTACGGCTTAACTATTGCGACATTGGCTTCCAGATGGATCCACTTCTCATCGATTTTCGTTCATCGTAATTTGCATCATCTGCGCAACATTATCCGCCGAAAACAAACCCAGTCAACACACAGTCTGTAGGGGGCTCGGCCGGGACACGGAATGAGGACGAACTGCCATTGCTGCCTCCCCACCATCATCCTAATGGGTGTGCATCAGCCCCGGGGGCATGTGAACCCCTCCCCGCTATCTTATCCCCGAGTCCCATCCCAGGGCTGTTTGTTTTCACTGCCTGCAGATTGTCTTTGTAGTGACGGCTGTAGTCTCAAGAGGGGCTGGGGTGTTTTCATCGCTAAACTTCTCAAGCCTCCATGACAGAAATAAAGAAAAACGGAATTACCTACAAAGTATTTAGCATGATGATTTATTGTGTGTTTGTTTGTTTGTGCAAGCATGAGATCACTGAATAATGTCAGGAGAATAAGACTCTACGAATGATTTTTGTCACGGATGGATTTGGTTTCAGTTGCATGCAATCAGACGGAATTATCTTAATAAACCGAGGCCTGTGAGGGCGGAAACATCTCATCACGAACTTTCCTTTTCCTGGTCATGCAACAGTTTAGACACGTGTACGTGAACCTGCACACACGCACGCACACACGTTCGTCAAACACTTTTGCCCAAGAGAGAGAGATGAAAAGAGCGCGGACAAGGAGATCAAATGACAACAATTATCGGAAGCTTTGATGTTCAATACGTAAAGCGAACACAAGGTGCGACAAATCATTCCGCCAGATAAACACAGACACCTGACTGAACATGCTGCAGCCCTATAAACAGTCATGTCCTGCATTCATGTTCTTCTTCAGACCATGACCGGCGCGTGTCTGGAAATATCCGAGTGGAGGTGAGGAGGTGAGGAGGCGAGGAGCACGGCGTGTGATGTAAGAGTTCGCTAAATCCGGAGCTGGACCGGGGTCGACCGGAGGTCACATCTGGGATCGTTGCATAATGTAGTGATGTGTTGTTATCGTCGACTCTTCGTTCATTCGATCGCTCTGTCAGTTTCTGGACGCATTAGCTGTGTTCTGTCGCTCTCTCTTTATTGCTTTTTTTTGTGTGTATACATTTCGCATTGCCGGTAATGTTGTGTGTATGTCTTTTGGTTTCCAAACTGAGGTTTGGGGTCACCCATTTGTTTTTGTTTGTTTGCTTTTTTTGTTTAGGGTTGTTCAAATTTTCTGTACTTAGCTTGTGTCTACACAGCACTTAGGACAGTATCTACCGGTAGGCTTTTGTCCTTTTGTCGCTCGCCATTTGAAGTCTCGACTTTTCTAAAGGTGTCTGCTGACGCGCACTGCTACTTTTCAGTTACTAATCCTCCCCCCCCCCACCACACACACACACACAAAAGCAACCCTACCTGAACCTCCACACCTGGCGTAACGGGCTCAGACCACACACCTTCTATCTATCCCATGCTCCACACACTCAGCTCGCTTGGAGACAAGCCCTAGAGTAGAGCTCCGTGACCCAGTTCGTGGCCGTCACATTTGTAACTGCGACCCTTCGTGACTTCATCAAGGTCAATGTCAGGAAACAAGTGGGAGGAGCAGCCAATCAGTCATTGTGTTTTGACGCCGAGCTCACTTCGCCTGGCGCTCGTTCTGTTCACAGAAGTTTTATGAGCAGCAGCGCGTGATGTTACCAGTCATGCATCAGCGTGACGCGCAGATTCTTCCTGCACTTAGAGAACAATGAATTACAAATACACAGACACACATATGCACACCCTCACACACAAATACACAGACACACATATGCACACCCTCACACACAAATACACAGACACACATATACACACCCTCACACACACACATACACCTCTGCCCACCCTCTCTCTCTCTCACAAACACTACAACTAATTTAGACCCATAGTTAACAAATTAAAAATAAGAGGGAGGCAATACGAGGACACTCACATCCACATAAACAACAACACACACACTCACTGACACATTCATAAACAAAACATACTCTCACAGAGCGAGAGAAGCAGACAGACGGAAGTACACTGCAGTTCAGATAGTCTAGAGCCACAGTTAAAAGACTGCAGTTTAAAATAAGAGGGACAAACACACACACCGTGGATTGCACATACCCTACAGTTAAAGTAATATAAGCCACTCGTGAAACTAACCATAAACAGCATAGGAGACAACCCTCACTGTCCCTCCTTAATTTCTCCTTCCCATGAGAGAGAGAGGTGCAGAAAGATAAGAGAACACGTGAGATAAACAAGCAGCTTGAGAGACAATAAAACTGTCACGGAAGTAACTCGCTGACAAGATGATATAAGGAAGTAACTATAAGCATTGAGTGGACTAACTATGTAGTTTGGGTTTTTCTACACAAAGAAATATAGACATCAGATAATTGAATGCTCTTTCAGTTCAGTCTTCCTTCTTATTTTCTGTAATCATTTCCTTGCTGCACGACCTTCTATCTGTATACCTCCGTGCTCACTGTAAACTTTCCCTTTGTTTACGATACTGGAGTCAGCACTAGGACTAAAGGCTTGCTGACCGACCAAAACGAGGTTAATCAAAACGGAGTTCAAACCATGTAGTCGTGATAGATATTGGCATACTTTAAGTTCATTGGTGTCAACGTTGCCTATGGCAATCTACCACATAAAGCCCTCGGTTACTAACTAGGTCAACCAAGTGCAGACCAGTGCGGGGAAGGCTTGTGACGAGTTTCACCAATGTCAGATGTTGGCCTGCAGCTCCAGCTCCAGATACTTATCTTTACAGGGCTTTAGAGATATCGGTCAGCGATTAACAACCTTCGTAAAATGTATCCCATAAATCTAAGGGCAATAAAATTTGGCTTGTGTTTCTGGTTTTTGGCAATTAGGGTGGATATCGCTTATATACAGGTGTTCTCAGCGCCCACCTGTACAAGGGGTGAGGTGGTGCCTATCGCAGTTACACGTGGAACACAAAACGCGAGACACGATAATACTTAACGAGCGTGAACGTAAAGAATCTGACACCAAGGCAAGTATATGGCAAGTATATGGCAAGTACAAGAACTTGTTGCCTGTCCTGCTATAGCTGTATAATAAAGGGGTCCTCTGCACTTTGGCAAAGATACTATTGCTCTTTGTGTATTTTTTCTTAGAAAAAGTCTGTAAAATTACTCTTAGTACGTGTCTAGGTGCTGTTCTGAGTAGAATATTGCAGCTTTTCCGCTCACCTGCGTTGCTAGTAAGCTAACTCGATCACGTGAGGTGAGGTATGAAGTTATAAAGTTTATATCTTCCGGGTTGGTTTTTTTTTTTTTTAAACAATGACAGCTCAAATCTCAGGGTTTAGACAGAATTAAAGGATACTATACGCTCTCATCACGGTTTTTTTTTTTCAAAGCCTTTGTTATTGATACTTTCCTACTTCAGCAAAAGTTGCGATAATGTCTATTATTTCCTCGTACACAGGACTGAGGAAGTAAAATCTGTTTCCTTGCAGCGTTTGTGCATGTCCGCGTGTTCTCTCTATCTTGCCTCAACTTCTATGCCGAGTACCCGGAATATGGGACTGCGCATGCGTTGCTTATGGTTGCTAAGCAACTGTCCTGCTCATTAAACAACATATTGCCCAAACCATGGTTCTTTGATATCGAACTGATCCAGATTTCCCCCCTCGTCCTCGCGCTTCTTCACTTCAAGAGGATGCGAGACTTCTTGCAGGATCGATCTCGTATCGTCTCGTATCGTATGCTGACATCATTGTGCTGCTGTTCACAGTCAACGTTCGCCAGTTGAACAGCGATGGCGCCTGTATGGACAGACATGTGACCCCCGTCGTTCACTGCAGAACCCTCCACAGACTGACCCCCACTTCTTTGTTTAACCCTTTGTATGAGTCAAACCATATGTCTTCTGTGTTCCTTTGTCGCCGCGCGGCTTTTGTTCACTGTCGCGCCAGTGAGCGAGGTTGGCGCTGTGCTTGTGCCTCGAACGCTCGCGCGCGCGAACGCTCTATGTTGCGCCTTGACGCGCGGGTCTGTTTATGTTGCCTCGCGACCCTCGCCGTCACGTGACATGTCGTCATCTTCCGTTCGCTCGCGAAAGATAAACAGACGATCGTGGTGTTCACAGCTGAATCGAGTTGCAGAGGATGTAAGAAGCAGTTGCACATCTAACCATTGTACGAATTTGTTCCAGCGCCTCACAGTACTGAATAAAAGTATTTGTGGGGTTAGGACTTTAGGTAAGTTTGAGGTTCATGCTTGTTTACTTTTATTGGAGGGATTAACGGTCTGAAGGAACTCCGACACATGTCGTCTGCACTGCAGCTGCAATCTCATTCCTAAAGTGCAGCGAAATTCTCTGCAGTACTGATCGTGCGTTTAAACTTCATGAATTGGATTATAATAGTGGTTGAAGTTTTCTCTCATGTAAAAATATTTTTCGAGGCGCTGTCCGCAGTGCAGAAAAGATTGCTGTCTCCAAACATCGCAGCTGTGAAAACCCGCCATTGGCGCAGTTTCAAAACAAAGGGTGAAAACCAAAACAAAACCTGCTTTCCGTCTAATACACGAGCTAGAGCTTGCAGAGGTTTGATGCATAGACACATTTTGATAAGAAAATTGCAGTCCTGTTGAATACTTTTCAGATTTGCTCCTTGTTTCTTTGTTCTGGTGACCTTTTCTGTGGCATGTGTGCGTTCAGTCACTGGACGTTGATCAACGAGGATGTAGCGACCACGAAGTTTTGTTCCCTTCTTTTTCTTTGCATTGAGTTTTGCAGAAGTCGAAAATGGTTAAGAGATGAACTTCGTCACTAAGCAAGCGCTTATTTCGGTGTCTTTTTTTGTCAGAAGCACTAGAAACAATGGATGCAGAGTGTTTGCGAAGCCAGCGTGCAGCGCTGGGCGACTATAAATAGAACTAGGCTGCAAATATGGCGGAGGGACGAACAGATGTTGATGTTTTTCGTCCAAGCATTCTGTCGTTGAAAGAGCTCTGCTTGCATTCTCAGAGGAACCGTACTTTTAGGAAAAGATGTCTTAATCTTTTTTGCGTGAATTTTGTGTGCTTGACGTCGACATAACAAAGCAAGGTGGGTCTTTCTACGTGTGTTATGGTTCTGGTACAACAGGTTGGATCGAAATGTCAAAACGAGACCCATCACAACAACACGTACACGCTTGAGGCGGGACTGTAACTGAGGTGGTGAGATGTGCAGGTTGCAGTCAAGCTTGACCGTACTGGAGGCTAGAGCATGAATAGTTTTTATGCATGTTTAAAGTAGAGAACAGTGGCAGCATTTCGAGGTGCAGTGCTAGGATCGTATTGCGTACTATCAGCTGCGCTCGCATTAGGCTGGTAGTGTTGTTAAAAACATTTGTGAACTAGGGTTAACTCTTCTGTCAGGTGTTTGCTATGCTAGTGATAATTTCTTTCTAGTGTAAAGTAGCAGGGAAGGTTGTTTACTTGATTATTTTCAGACACCTGCAGTGATTTTTGTATGTAATGCAACAGTTCAGTTTTTGTTTTATCTTTCAGCAGATTGGTTCAGACAACGTTTTAGTGACCAAGGGATCGGCCAGCCATTTGCCTCTGTGTATGCTGAGAGCTCAGCAGTGTTTAAACAAACCCTGACCTGCAGCCCAACTTCGTCACACTCTGGCTTAGCTTTCAACGCATTGCTTCTCAAATTTATTAATTGGGGCTCTGCGCTGACACGTAAGCCTGCAAAACGGGTTGTTCATTCATTTGCTTGTTTGGCCCCCTCCTCAACTTCAAAATTCCCCGCCAGTCTATTCGATGTCTGTCCAGTTCGGCAAAAATGGTGAAGACTTTTCAGGCATACCTGCCAAACAAGTGTCACCGCACCTATAGCTGTCTGCACTGCAGGGCACATCTGGCCAACCACGATGAATTGATTTCAAAGGTGAGCCTGTCAGCTGTTGAAATGTTTTGAAATAAAACACACTCATAACATAAATTTTGGTTATTATTTTTAGAATGTTTAAAGTGTGAGAAATGCATGAAAATATTACCAGATTAACAGTTAATCTGTTTGGCAGCAAGTTGAAAATCTTAAAAATATCAATTTTTAGCCAGAAGAGGAAAAGCCCTGCAATATTCCCATGCTTATTGGGCCAAGAAGGTTCCAAAAGCTTATGGATTCATTGCAATATATAAACTTGAATGAGCTTTTTATGACAAATGTAAAATAGTGTTGTAATAAGCATTATTTCAATTAAAGCCATGGTATCCAAGTAAGTTTGGTGACCATCAAAGTTTGATCATATATCTGCATTCTAGTTGGTAGCTTACCCTACATAAATCTTATTCTGTTATTCTTATTTAAGGGTTTGGTTAGTGGATTTTGTGTGGGTGTGTGATGACCAGATAGATTAGTGCAAAGTTATTTCCAAAAATTTGCTAGAATACTTCCATTTCATTCTTGAGATATCCACCTATAAAGATTGCATACAAAGACATCAACAACATGGACATAAGGATAGACAGAAATATGTTCTTATTGTCTAGGTTACAGCACATGGGATGTATCTGTGGACAAATTTGTCAATAGCTTGACTTGTTATGGGGTTTCATGTTATTTGAAGGTGTATCTCAGAAATGGTGGAGGTTGAGAGGTATTATTCAAATATTGAGGCGCAGTATCTTGCACTGAGCTTTACCCATTCATTTCATAAAAACATTGGACCCTACTAGACTTTTAACACATTGGATATCTGTAGCTTACTATATAGTTCTGACTATTATTGCTGCATGTTTTGTGACCTATGGTCCCTTAATGACTGTAGTTAGTTGGTGGAATCAGTGTGTTGATAATTTTCTTTGCCAACATTTGTATAGCTGGTTATTTATAATTTCACAATTTTGATATTTTGCAGTCATTTCAAGGCAGTCAAGGGCGTGCCTACTTGTTCAATTCTGTGTAAGTTATAATGTGTGTACAATATGAGATGAGCAGATTACTGCATAGAAACTCATACAAAATATATTTCTTTAGTGCTGTGATTGTAAAGTCACCTGAGGTTTGAATGGAATGTGCTGTTGATTATCTTTTTATATCTTTATAACTATAGTTGATGTCAACAGTAGTTAATTTTCAGATCATAAGTATACTTCATATATATTAGTACAGTGCTCTTTTCAAAATGTTCGGAAAAAGTCAGTTCATTGTAATGCTAGTGATTTGTTGAAGGGATTACTAATTCACAGTGGAAGAATGATGAACAAGTAAGAAAATGAAATGACTAAAAACATTGAGATAAAAGGGTTTCTTTCTTGTGTACAGGGTAAATGTTGGCTGTGGTCCTGCAGAGGAACGAGTTTTGCTCACTGGCCTTCATGCTGTCGCAGACATTTATTGCGAGTGCTGCAAAACAACGCTGGGCTGGAAATACGTATGTTTGTTTATCATCAGATACTTTAAGAAGTAGGAAGTAGAAGATAAACCTAAGATGTGATGCAGAAAAATATCCTTTTAGGAGATAGTAATGCTGCAGAAAGAGAATTTTGAAAAAAAAATATAGACATTTCATAGAGTTTAGAAAGCTTTACAGATTTGTAAGTTGTGGAGCTTGAGATGGCTTGGACTTGCATTTGAGGACTCTGGATTCCCACTGTCTCTGAGTAGAGTGCATTTGTCTTTCTTGTTGCAGGAACATGCCTTTGAGTCCAGCCAAAAGTACAAGGAGGGCAAATACATCATAGAGCTTGCCCACATGATCAAAGATAACGGATGGGAGTGATCATGTGACTTATGTCTCTTCACTTTTCATTGGCCAGAGTATCTCTGTGAGCTTTTCTAAAGCAGAACACTGCACACATTAGTGTCTGTAATCATGTAGTCCAAGAGCAGGTCAGCAGGCAGTCTGCTTGCTGGCCTCTTATGTCTTCATTGGATTTTGACAGACATCGTCCATCCTTTGTGATGTGAAACTGTGAATTGTGGTCAGGCCTGTCTCATTTTGGCAGGCCAGTGACTGGGGTCTGCAGCACAAGATTCATTCCTTTGACCATTCAAGCAACCACACTTTGTTTCTTGTGTAGTGACTTTAGCCCATAGTCCTTGGCAAAAGGATATAGTAAAAGAAATTCAAGTGAGTTTCGAAATTTGACCCCAAGAAACAACCCACCAGTGCTTTCATGACTACACTGACAACTCCCCCCTTGTCTCAAATGAACATTGTGAAAATATTTTCTCTTGATGAAAGAAAGACGTCTGTGAAGGCATCTCTTTATCAAGGGACTCTTTCTTAAAAAAAAAGAAAAAAAAAAAAGAAAAGAAAAAATTGAACTTTCACCCTATAGAAAGATTTGCCATGGACAGTTAATTTCCATTTTTGATAGGAATGGAACGATGGCAGCTGTAGGGCAAGTAAATTTAGAGTACAGAGACCTGGGATGGAGGCAAGAAAATCCAAACAAATAAAAAAAAAACCCCTGCCTTTTATACAACTCAGCTTCGATTCATTCAGTGCACGGCTTGAGCTATTTTAGTACTGAGAAGATTTCTTTGTGTGGGAAGGTGACAAAGACTGAAGAGATCTCATTTTCCTAAATTTTTCTAATATTTATTAATTTCGTTTGTTTTTAATTTTTTTTTTCTGTTTTTCTTTCTGTTCTGTTGTACAGGGTTGGAAGGGATTTTGAAGAAGCTGGATTGGATGGGGTTGAGGAGAGGTGGGAATGGACAGATTGAAAGTAAAGAGGGGAGGTTCTTTTGTGAGATTAGGCACACTAACATGGCTTCATAAGGTCCACATGTACATAGCCTTTCCTGTGCTTTGCGAAAGTGCAGTTTGTGTCGGCATTTGGCACAAAAGAGAGAGAAAGCTAAGGGGAGGGACATTGGGTGCTTGCTGTGATTTTTGCTAGAGGGACTCTACATCCTTCAATGCCAAAATGAGGTGGAGTCCTCAGTCACCCAAATTGTATTTTGTATATTCATCCATTATATGTTTTGGTGTTCATGTGTTAGTAGTGCTTGATGTCGTTTCCAAGTGAGATGTTGTATTGAGTGTGCCCTATGGTATGTAGCATTTTTTTTCCCTTGTTTTCAATTTTGTAAACAACTTGAATTGGCATTGTAGCTGGAAAAGTACACAAGCTATGCTGATCATATGAGCACCTAAACACCTTAAAGAAGCAGTTCATTTCAGTGTATATAAATGTTTATTTATACTGTTTTTTTCGCAAGCTTTCAATGCAGTAGAAAACATTAAACGTGTGAAAACAAATGCTGCAGTCAAAACATAATTCGACTCCTTTGTTCGTTGTGCTTCAGCTGGATTGTGCTGTTACCTGTACAGTACTGTATTATTATTATCATGTAAGATGCAAATGCCAACATTTCTAGACAGCTTTGTTGCTGGAATTAAGGGCATACCATTATCAAGTTTCCCCCCCCTCCCCCATTGAGAAAGAGATTAATGCAAACCAATGCATGGAAGAAGAAACTGAAATAGTTTGATAGACAACCTTGCTGTATGGAGGATATAGATTTATTGTTGTTAAGATATAAAAGTGTTAAATATCTACAGTCTTTCTTGATATCCATTTTGTCCCCTCCCAAAAATGATAGACTTGTCATCATACATAAATATACATTTTCACAGTAGAAAAAATTATGCTGCTTGTACAAAATATTTTACTTTAATTTCTGTAATAAGGAAAATTGTTTACCTTCAAGGGTCTGTGACAAATACCGTTATGAAAGTAACATACAGCTAGCTATTTATAGAAAGAACAAAACCACAATTATGTTCTAACCTAGTACATTGAGCAGTGGAACTGGGGTGTTAAAGCTTTCGTGGGGGCTTATTAAGCAACCAGAAAAGTTTTAAGGGGTGCATTTTGTGAGTTGTAAAATATAGTTGGCTAAATTGTCAAAAAGCTGTGAAGTTTGCTAAAATATAGATTGTGAGTTGCTCTGTAGTACAGCCAAGCTTTGTAGCGTTTTTATCTAAAACTTCCTTTGGCTTTAGAGTGTAGTGCTTGATATTTCAACAACATGAAGCAAAAGTGTACAAAGATTGCAGGATTTCCAAATATAAACTAGTTTAAGGGCTTAGATTCCTTCTAAGTGGAGGAAACATTATTTGTGCTATGTGCTCATCTGGTAAAGAGTTTACAGATTAGGATGGATTTACATAATTTGAAGGAATAAATTTGCTAATTGATTAAATGATCTAAATTAGGCTTTAGTTTTGAGACCTAATTTCCCTGCTCAGTCCATAAGTTCCCCCCAGCTTCACCTTTACTACTGTGTCAGTTGACAACGGACAAATCATGCTATTTATATTTCACAGCTATTTTCTACAGAAAACTCATTCATGAAATTTCATTCATAAGAAGAATATTATTACTTTTCTTCTCTGGTCAACCATTATCTGCTGACTGGTTTTCAATGCTAGAGAAGAGTCGAAAGTCTGTATATGCCTATGTCATTTAATACTGCAGAACATACAGTGCACCTCCTGTACAGTTCTCTGCAAATGGTGCCAAGCTGTAACTACTTTAACCCAAGCTTCTGAGAGCTTTTGCTGTTCAACAGTTCACACAAACATGAAAAGATTTTTTGTCTTTTTGTTCTAGAGTAACATTATATGTATTTCCACTCAATAAAGATGTCAAACTATACCTTGACGTTGTGGCCTACGGAGCTATTATTTATTAAAACCTAGCTGTTTGTGATTTAGTTTCCTTGTCACTATTTGGTTGCCAGATGCTTACCGCTTAGACTTTTTGAAGGTCTCCTCGATCTTCCCCTGTCCCATTGGCTGACAAGGTGGCATGCCCAATTCACTTGTAGATGACTACTGGATTAGTCTGGCATACAATGTATAAATTTTACGAGGTGCGTTGTCTACCACCTAAAGAAGACATTATTGAAATGACATTTTCTTCTTTCATACACAACAGGATTACAAGACTAGACCTTAACCGCATTTGCTCCTTGGATTTTCTTGCCTTGCCTGACAAACCTGGCACAGCAAATTTTCATGATGTCTGGATTTTGTTTGTTTGTTTGGTGTTTTATAAACAAATCTCCCCTGTGAATAGCTGACAGCTTGTTGATGTCAAATTAATGGCCATTGCGCTCATTCACACAATTTGACATGTCTGACAATTGTTAACAGAATTCCAGCTTTGTTAGACAATCCTTGCAGTCAGATGGAAGTGTTTTGACTTGCAAGACTTACAGCAGCACTTTTGCAGTGGGCTATTTGAGGTACTTATTAAGTTTTGCTCAAAAAGTTTACAGTTGCACTGTCTGAGATGTAGACAGGAGTGAGATGGAAAATGCAGTGGAGCCAAGATTTTTTTTTTGAGGGGGGAACATGCAAGTGAAACAACTCATATTTTCATCTAAAATGATCTCAAACTGTCTACTTACAGATTACATCTTCCATTTCTGGGTGTAGGCAATAGCTCTAGTTCAGTGCATGATCTAGTCATCTTTTCTTCGCATAGACTTCAGCAGTTAGTAGTTTGTTGAAGTCCAGTTTTCAATGGATTTTTACAAGTCAAAACAAAACCTAGCATAACTAGATTTGTCAAAATATACTAGTGTCATTAATTGTAAAATCACCTTTAGGTGGAAGCACCTTCCTGTCAAACCATGCATGCAAGTAGTGTCCATAACCTATCAGAAAAGTAGGAAAAAAAAGAAGTAAATTCACATTACCATTACACTACGGAATATTGCTACAATTGGCAAGAGCCTTGTTTATTCCTTTTTACTCCTCCAGCAGCATAGGGCCACACAATTGGCGAGAACCAATCTGTTATATAATGTTTTTTAAACTCCATTCTTTCGTTTTATTCTAGCCCTCATTTCATTTACTTCTTTTTCTAATATCTTTTTTATATCTCCTGCTCTACTGTCTTTTATTTTCTGCTTAACAATTTCACAACAAAAATGAAAGGCCAACAATAATTGATTCACTGTTCTAGTTTGATGTCGAAACACAAAAATCGAACGATTGAAAATGACTTCGTGATATTTTGCAGAGTGGCCTTGGCTCATAAACAGTTGATAAGGAGGAGGTGGGCGTGGGGAGGGAGTAGTGGCCTAGAAACAGGCATTGGTCTAAGGGAGAGAACTGCAGTGCTGGACGTGACTGCATTACGTGCTCTTGTCTACACAGGCTGAGAATGGTGGCTGGCTAGGGAAAATAAGTTTCTTTGCTACTCAGGTGTCTCATCGTAATAGTTAAATGGTTGCTCACTTTTCGCTGGTGATCAGACACAATTCTGATGAGTTTTTCATTTTTGTTTCAGTTATACATTTGCACTAATCCACTTTACTCTTGTGACACAACTTTGCCTAATTTGGTGAAACGATCCTCGACCTTTTGCCGATTAAGAAGGGTTAACAGCTTGCTCAACACAAGAAGTTTTTCAGTTTTCGCCACAGATAAACCAGGTGCTTTCTAAACGACGAGCTGAAGATGAGGTAGACGAAAGGGTTGGCAAAATGGTTAAGGATGTAGCCGGTAGGGGCATAGGTCATGACGGAGAGGTCAGAGGACGAGAAGGGAGGCGTGTAGCCGACATAGAAGTACCAGACCATGGCCACGTAAGGGGGGATCCAGCTGACCACGAAGAGGATGGTCATGATCAGCAACAGCAAAGTCAGGCGCAGGTTTCGCGAGCTGTGGCCGCCATTGGAGGTCGTGACCTTTGCGATGTGGCCGTGCCGTCCTTTTCCGTTGGTGACCTCGTTGTCCACACAGGATGCGGATGGCGCGGAAAGTGTGGGATAGTCGCTGACCTCGGAGTCTGGTGCAACGCGAAAGCACGGCAGGCACTTGATGTCTCCGCGCGAGCGTGTCACGTGACCACCAGCCTCGGCAGACGTCGGCCCTTGTCCAGCTGTCTGACTGCTGTCGACGGTGATCACGTGCACGACCTCGGTACCTGTCGTCAGGTCCTTGTCCTCGATGCTGCCTCTCTTAGTGGGGGGAGCTCCCGCAACACTGGCCGGTGACTGGACGCTGTGGCTGAGCCCGGCCACGTCCACATGGCCTACAATATTATTCGGTGACCTGTTGAGGTCGTATTCTCTGCTCTCAGCTGCCATGTCGATGCCAGTAGCAGGTTCGCGGTGGGTGTGAAGATGAACGCCGTCCGTCGTCTGCTCGTCTGCTCCTGTCCAGAGCAACTCCTTATCTTGAACTTTCTGTGGCACGGAGGTCAACGACGATCTGGTCACCCAGGGGGTGTTCCTGCTGCAGTCAAAGTCCAGGGAGCTGCGCTTCGTTCCACACGCCTGTCCTTCATTCCCATCGGTAGCCACGCCTACTCGGTTTTCTCGCCGTTTCGCGAGGGATTTCCCCCTGGCGGTGCTTTGCGGTCCAACATCCCGCACTCCGTGCGCCTTCAGTATCTTTCTCGACATCCTGACCTTGACGATGATGAGTGTGTAGCAAGAGACAACGACAAGGAACATGAGGATGAAGACGACGAAGATGAAGGAGTAGTAGGCGCGGGTGAGGGTCTCTCCCAGTAACGTGGAGCTGGTGACACACAGGCCTTGCACGCTGCTGGAGTAGATCCAGATGGTGGGCAGTGCCGACACCATGCTGCCCACAGAGATGACCGCTACACAGCCGAGGCAGAACCGCAAGGACAGCTGGACGTTGGTCCTGCAGATCTTGATGTACCTGAGTCAAAATAAACTCCGGTATCAATTGTCGAAATCACCTTCACAAAGTAACGAGGCATGACCTGCAGGACTACGACTTGTGCTGATGGACTGATGGCCTGCATGGCTGTAGTGATTGTTGTTGGGCCCGTTGATGACTCGTGCGTAACAGCCATCAACCAAAAACATATTTTATAGTCGGTTCAGAAGACTGTTTCAGGTAGTTGTCTGATCAACGCCTATTACCAAACTGGTATCTTTATAGAGAAATCAAAAATAACATCCTGGCAATGTTGTGCTGCTGGCTTTTTTTTTTAAAGAGTGAAATTATATCATTCTTAGGGAAAAAAATCAAACTAGACTGTTTAAAAACAAATGGGTTCATTGCATGACAAATAAATAAAAATAAGAGATATGCAACTTGCTTCAACTGATGAAAAAAATATGAAGTTTTTAGATTAGGTCAGAGGGACGTGCGACCAAAGGGCAGGAGCTGAAGTTTGTTGAGGCAATTATCACCTGTCCACGGCGATGAAACCGAAGAGGATGACCGATGCAGTGATGACAGACTGGGAGAGCCAGTACACCAGTCGACACAGGCTGCTGGAACTATGGCGCTGCCAGTAACCTAAAAGTAGACATTGTAACAAACTCCAGTAAAGTTCTTTATGAGGTGAGATGTTATCAGCACATTAGGTTTACAAGCAGAATAAACTAAAATGAAAGCTATTCATAAGGCGAGACATGAAACTACAACAGCTCTACTTGTGAGATGACCACAGCTCATTCGTGCTAAGGTCTAACTCCACTAGAGCGTGAAAAGGATTCAAAAGACAAAAATTACTGTCAATTTTGTTCCTGTTTTATTTTAGAAACTTTTGTATGCGGATTACTTTGTTAACTTAACAGCAGAAGCTTTAATTAAACAGGCTTCTTATTCTTGAATGGTCTCCGGAAGGACAAATTGCTTTCACTTGCACCTTCTGGAGAGAGAGAATCTTTAGCCACTGGGAGTCATCCACTCTACTAGCAACACAATACAGGCGAAATGAAACTTTACTGTTCAGTAAATATCATATAAGCACGATATAAGGATTTCTATCCCTACATTATCCTTTCTGGTTAAAAGAGAAGAAATGGTTCACAATCTTTCTGTAGCCAGACTTTAATGAACTTTTTGTGTTGCCCCAGCGACCCTAATGCACTGACATCCTCCTGTATAAACAACTTCCGGACACTAATTCGCTAATTACCTAGGCTCTGAAATAAGAAAGCAAGCACCCAAAACCACCTACACACCCACATTACAGAAGCTATTATACTAAACGGATTCCCGAATCAGTGCAAGAGCTAGAATAATATGAGAACGATCAAAACTTAATTAACTGGTTTATTCATTCCGTGTGAGAACAATCGAAGCTTAATTCACTAGTTCATTCTTTCCGTATGAGAACAAACAAATCCTAATTTCCCTCTTCATTCTTTCCGATGTGAAAGTATAGACACATGCGACTGATTTTTTTTTTATTATTATTATTTTATAATGAGACCTAGAAAAAAGGTGAAAGTTGTTTGCTGATTTGCTTTGTTAAAACTCAGAAAATTACAGTCCGGAAATTCTGGTCTAAAATATTTCCGCCAATGAGAGAGAAAGCAGCATTGTTAACTTGAAGCTCGTCCACAGGGGTCAGAGGCCAAGAAGAGAGTTAATTAAGATGATGATTGTCTGGTAACAAAATACTTGTTAATTGGAGGTTAGAATTTGTGTGAAGGGTCATAAACCGCAAGAGTGCATATGTTTGTGTGTGCGTGAGTGCATGGGCGTGTGTGTGTGAGAGAGAGAATGGATCAGAAAGATGGGCACAGTCTTGTTCCTAAAAAACCATCTGCCGAAATTTTCAAAAATATTTCCTCGAAATCGCTCATTGTGTTCAGAGTTTTTAATGATATAGGAGAAGTAAATTTTCATGTAACAGTGTAAGTGAAATAGCAAGTTAAGAAAAAACAAAATATCGACGTTCTCAATCGTGTCCACTCAAAATTTCTGGTTTTAAATGAGTTGTTTACTTACAGTCGTATCGTAAACATGGAGAACATTACACTTCACTCTTTAGCGAAGGAAAGGGAAGGTTACTTGCCTTGTGTGTTTCTATGAGATTGACTGAGCTTCTTACTTGTTCTGCATTTTCGGCTTTCAGTAAACCAACAAATACTCTGGATTTTTTTTCTGGGGTGGGGGAAGGATTATTTCGTCCTTGGACAAAGGATTTTAGTAACTTCTTCGTTGTTGGACTTCTGCCCTCTCTAACGCAAGAAAGTATTCTAGAATGAGTTAAACACACACAGAATCCGAACCACCTGCTTTGAAGCAAAGTCGGCCAAATACTGTCAGCCGAACGGACCAAAAGCTTGTTTCTTTTATAGTGAGAAAAAAGTTAACTGGACCCATAATTCTTGATCAATTTATAAACAATTCAATTAAGTGAAAGGTTTGATGTTCAGTCAAACTAGCGAGCGGTCATAGAAGCTAGACTGAAAAACTGAAAACCGACGCGAAATTTTGTAACGGTTTTTAAAACGCCAAACCGTTTTGGGAAAGGTTTACAGTGTATATCACACGACAAACAGGAAAAGCAGGATTATTTCGGGAAAAAAAAGTTTATCGTGTGTGTCCGAGCCATTGTTGTATTTTAGAAGGGAGTTTGTTTTGTAGCCTGATATTTTGAGCGACGATGTATTCTAAGCGCAGATAACCATTTGGCTGTAATGGATGACTGCTGTGCTGGCAAGGGAGACAAAACCAAAGCAGACAAAGCACAGCGAGCGAGACGCATTGTTCTCCCCTTCATAGACCACGCCACAATAACAAATTTCTATGGGAAGCTCGGCCTGTTCCGACCTCCATGGAAGCCTATAAGGCTCAGAGGCAGGCTGGTCAATAGCCACATGATCAGACCCGGTCATTGACAGGGTGGCCATTGTACAGGCAGCGGCAGCCTGTTAATCGTGTGTCTGACAACATCAAACGGTTGTGCACTCCTCTCATAGGAAGACAATGCGCCGCTACCCGTCAGATCAGTTGCTCAACTCATTCAGTTCAAGGAGAACTGAAAGTAATATTTTAAATGTGTACTGTACAGTCCGTCTGTCTTTGCTGTCTCTCTGTATGTCAGTTTGTCTTTTTTTGTTTCCATCCGTCTGTCTGTCCCATCTGTCCCTTTCTAAATTGAAACTGTTTCTGTGAGCAGAGCACACACACACACACACAAACACAAAACTAAAGATATTTGATAAAAACAAAGGAAAAACTAGCGATCATAATTAAAATCATCGCAGAAAGAAAGATTCGCCAAATTTATAGTCATAACGATTTTCTCTTCACGATAAACGCCCTGCGAAGTAGAAGGCGATTGTTAGGTCTGTAATAGTCTACTCTTATAATAGAAACACTATATGATAAGCAGCAACTTCTTCACAGCGGGCCTCTGACATTTGGCGCAAAACTCAATCGAAAAAGCAAATAAAAAATCAGTCTGTGTTTCCCTTACCTGTCTCCATAGCCAGGTGGGTTGGTACACGGAAGAGGCAGACGATAAGGTCGAGGCCGCCGATGTACAGGATGTACCAATCGCAGGCAATCTTTCGAGGAACTGCAGAGTACACAATTATAACCAAGAGGTTACCAGGTACTCCCAGAGCTATCGCAGCTGACAGGAAGACCAGGTGGTAGTAGTACAACTCCACAGGTGGCGACGCCAGCATCAGCGGCATCGACGACTTCGTGGATCGGTTCCCGCTGACGGTGATGGTGTCGTTGTTGTCAACACTCGTCCAGCCAGAGACATTCATGATGATCTCAGGCAATAACTTCCTTGGCTCTAGGACGGGAGTTAAGAAAACAAAATCAAGATGATGATTAAATAAACTGAGATAAAAAAAATTAAAAACTTCAAAAGCAAAAATGAGATGCTTAACCATTTTAAAAAAATCACTTTTCTTGAACTGTGACCAAGAAGTCGAACCATTTCTCTTAATAACCGTACATTCTTTTACTCCGTCAGTATTTGGTTTCATTTTTGGCGAAAGATTTTTTTCCACCTTCCTTCTTGATGATGTAAATCTTTGTGACGATGGAAGCAACAGAAATAAAAACCAGTTGACGGGAAAAGTCAGTAGGTCGTGCATGCTGGGCTCCGTTAAAAAGGCAGCCATACATTCCTGAAGAACATGACAGCATTTCAATCTTGTCTGTATGGATGATATTGATGTGACATTTGAGAGATAGCTTCTTCTAATATGCCTTGCGATATGAAATCTGCAAAAACATTTCTTTGATGAAGGGATAGAAAGAATTATTAAACGAATGCACACAGAACAATCTGCATGTTTTAAGTATGTTTTGGTATCTGGAGTGTGTGGGAGATCAAGTGTTAGAAAAGTGACAATGTGTAAGGTACACAGAACTGTTTGAATGTTTTTGGAATATTTTAGAACTTGAAATTTGCAAGAAAGCTTAAAAAATACAATGTCATGAAGTCTGTCAAAGGAACACGGAACAGTCTGTATGTTTTGCCACATTTTTGTATATTTTGGGATGTTTTGGTATTGTATTGATATGTGCAAGAACCCGTCAGAAATATAGCATTATGTCTTAGTGTTATGGTTTTCCTTTTAAGGACAATGTCAACTGTTTTGCTGATAACCATTACATTTTTTCCTGCAACACAAGAATCACTGTGTGGGTTAAGTAGTGAAGAGGATTTTTAAGAAACCTCATCTTTGAATCGCTTTGCAACGCCAGCAATGTGGTTTCACAAAGTGCTGGCCTCATCGTATACTGGAATCTACAATATTAGACTGGAAGGTTCCACCGAATCAATCAAGTTTCAAGCACAAAGAAAACAATTCCTGTCGATCCTCCAGTACTTCCCAGTGCTGCGTTACCATCTTATGCCAGTGACTATTTGGTCTGTATTAAATATCTCTAGTGAAATCTGCCAAGAGTGCCAACCATTTTGCTTGTCTAATATCATCTGACACAAAGCGCGGGACAGAGTTTTCCATTATCTGGATAATTTTGTTTACTATTTCTGGGGACAAGTATCGCATATCTTCTGCTCGCTTGTGCTCAGTAAACAAAATCTTCATACACTGATAACGGTTGGTCTCGTCGTCATCGTGACAATGCATAACAAAGCTGGAAAGACTATTCACTTGCTTGATGAAGCTTGGAAGATGTTGCTGCTAATGAGATTAGTACTGGGTGGAAGTCTGACCATAAAGTTCAAGTCTTGACTGTCAGGTTGTCTTGTCACAGACGACAGGAAGATGCGAAGAAGACTTTTGGTGGGAGATAATTTTTTTAAAATGTTTTCTTAAAACCTTTCTAAACAAGTGTCTGACCAGCTTTGCAGCTAGCATGTGCTGTTCACATGCATACAAAACAACATGCTTTGTAATCAGTCATGCAGAGATGAAACCACGGGGCATTGAATTTTCTAATAGACGAAGCAGAAAATGTTATCATTAAAACATGCACCACTACCTGTCCCTGCCTCAGTGCCATTCTCGTTACAAGGTTTCTTATAGTCACCAACATGTACCCCTAACCTCGCAGATATACCATCATGTTGACCTCCTGATTGTCATGTCAGACATAATTATGCAGTGCCAAAGTCTATTGTGGAATTTCGTTAGAAGATTGTACTCTTGGTTGTTTCATGATGTTTTCTGTCAGAAGGAAAACAACATAAAAACATTTATCATGTTTTCAGTAAATCTTACGCAAAAAAAAACTACAGCTGCCCTCTTCGACAATATTTTAAATCAAGAAATTTAATTGGGTACTATCGCATTCGTTTTAAGAAGCTAATTATATGAAAACTGATATTAAAGACAATTAAAAAAAAATTAACAAAACATTTGGTGCATTTTTGAATACTTTCTTGTGACCTCTGTATCTTTATCATATGATGAAGTTGAGAAAAACGACAAACATTTTCTAGAACTTTAAATCCAGTTTTATTGTTTGAGTTAGTCAGGCACTTTATCCTTTCTCACTGTTTAAAAAAGTGGGAATATGGCAAAGCATCGATTTGTAAAAGATTTGATCATTTTTGACCTAACATAGCATCGAATATTTTCATTAATTTGTAGCGGTGTCTACAAACCCCAGTTTTCTTCTGAGAGTAAATTTTGAGATAAGATAGTAATCCCCTCTTTCATAATTTTTTTTTTAAAACGATAAAAAACCAGGCTCCATTATTTTCAGGAAATAATGATTTGCAAAGAACTAACAGAAAAACTAATTCAAATAAAGTAATAGGTGCATAAAAATTGATAATAATGTTTTACCTTTGTTCTCGACTGGGCCAGTTAAAAACGAAAGGCGATGACCATAGCGTCTCTTTCGTCGGAGACTTTGAGCAGATACTTGTTCAGATATATCAGATATATCAGATATTTACAAGCCGTCGATACAAGGTTCCGAGCTCTCGGCACGAATCACAGACTTTAGCTTACAATTTTATATAAACTGGGTGTCCATAAAGTCCGTGCGCAATATAAAATACTTGTAACTGTAAAGTATATGTGATAGAAAAATCTGTAGAAAGGACTAGAAACAATTAATACTTGAACTTGTATTGTTCTTGTTGATGAGCAAGGATGACATATTATATAAAGTCATTGCTATGACTACGACTTCTACACTACCATGACTACTACTCATACACTACTACTACGAGGACGAGGACTACTACTATGATCATACTAAGACTAATCATACGTATACAACTACTAAAGCACTGCTACTATAACTACCACTACTAAAATATTCATACACATATTCCTTCATTTGACGAGAGAGTGCATGGCGTTAAAACAAACCAAACAAACAAATCGTCATAACAAGTTGGTGGAACTGACAACAGGGAAATGCCTTAAGTGCTCCTTAAAAAAATCCTGTACCTTTTGCTGATATTGCTCGAGCAAAGTCCTGTACCTATGGTGATCCTTTGTAGTGCAATGTTTAGAAGACAACAGCTTGTTGTGTTAGCCAGTCGCAGTTTTCACTGTCGCCGTCTGTTTGTGTCCACTGCAGTGGTCAAGAGAAGGGTCCGATACTTGTATTTCCGTGTGAATGTCTTTCACCTCAAAACTGAGATCCACAGAGCAGTCAGAGGCAACAGGCTGAGCAGTTGTACTGGCAGGTTGGGTAGGACACGTAGGGTTAACCACCTTTTAACCTGTCCTGGGGCGAGGTGATTATGCCATCAGAGCAAATGTTAGACGAGTACTTGACATGGTTGATGGCTGTTGTTTGTGGCTTGGGTTGCTCAGATGGAGTTTGTGAGGGCGATGGGGTAGAACCCGATGGACCGCCTGTTGTGGAATGTCGGTGCTGTGCACGGCGATGTCATGTAGACTGAGAGCGCATGCGCGCACGTGCGGTGGCCGGTCCACGGAGAAAGAAAAGTTGAGGTAAGACGACGTCACTCACCCAGGCACGCGCATGCTATTGTCTCTGTACTCGCACGCTCGGCAACAGCCCCACCACAGACACACGCGCACATGTTACACACAGACACACGCGCGGACAAAACACACTAACACCATCTACCACCCAACACACACACACACACACACACACGAAAACACAAGGAGGTGAATGTAATGCAGGAATCTTTAAGAATCTAGATACGTTACAGCAGCACATACCCGCTTTCAACTTCTCTCTTACTAAAAGTTTACCTTTCGAAGTTACTTTTAATAAGTAAATACAGACTGATCAGCAAAGAGACATCTACAGTATTATTTCAGCTTCAGACTAATAAAGTTGCGGTTTTAACATATTGTAAAGTATACATATACATATATTTTTCAAATATGAGCGTTAATATAATATTAGGCACACACACACACGCGCGAGCGCGCATATATAATAGTGAAGAATATTCATCTGACACGTGCGCGTACAAATGGCTAGATGTTACAGTTACAAGACAAACCACAAGTATTTTTCAATGGCCTACTTCCGCCTTCTGTTAGCATCTAAGGCACTCAGAAATGAAGGTAAACACAAGGTGAATCGCACTCAGCGGTGGACATGAATCACAGAGCGACAAGAAAACCAAATACGAAGAAAATGGAGACAGAATCATGGATTACAGATAAAAACGATGATAAAGTAGTAGGAAGGCTATGTTCAGGAAAAAAGTGACCTTTCTGAATCCCAGTCCATTGCATTGACAATATATTTAAAGTTTTCTTGTCTGATCTCGCCGCGTGCGACGCAGACTACAGAAGTCTATAAGGCTAATCTGATGCCGTGGCGGATAACCCTTCAGACAGAAACTTTGTTTGAATAACGAGTATCATGAACTAGTTTTTCTTTATTCGCTTAATCATCCTGTAAATCATTCTCTTAATCATCCTGTAAATCATTCGCTTAACAGCGTGGGAGACAGAAAAGGAACAGGGATGACAATGTATCTATGAATGTTAAACTGTGGAATGAGTCAACCAATCTTGATAATTATGTTGACTTCAGGAGATCATCATCATCGTCATCGTCATTATCATATGATGATGCCGAGGGATGGTATTTATGGTGAAGTGTTGAAAATGTAAGAATAAAGAAGAAAACTAAAGAACTGTTTCTCTGATGATCTTTTATTTCAGATTTAATCATCAAAAACGACTGTTAAAAGATTTTGACAATGCGTTGCTTTATGTATATACATGTAATAGCTACACTAAAATCGCAGTGTGCTTTCATTTGTCGTTTGAAATTTAATTATTAAAGAGAAAACAAAAACTGTAAAAGAAAATTTATTTGTAAAAATTTTAAGAAAAAAAAAATCAGAAAGTGTTCCAATCTATTCTCAGCTCACAAGCAGGCATCACAAAGATGTCTATGCGTTCAAAGTTCACTCATGATGGAGGTGATGTTCACCAGTCTAAAGACTTCAGGTGTTTCAAGAAACCCGAAGATGGCGCTGCCCCAGGTGTTGACTGCAAGCGTTAAGCAGCTCACAGCGATGATGTTCATGACAGAACCCACAGCCGCCTGTCGCAGCATAGGTCAAACATGGACATATATTTATAAGTTCGTGGTTCAAAGCCATACAGACAAACACAAAGAGGTAAGGACCGACAGGGAAACAGACTGATAGACAAGACGGAACAGAAGAGACAAACTAGACAGAGAGAGAGAAAGACCAATGCAAGGGAAGGTACTGACAGACATAGACTATCATTTACAGTTTTTTTTTCTGTCTATGACTGCCACTCACCATGTCTACAATTCTCAGGTGACCGTGCGAGAAGACTATGGCGTTGGCAGGCGTTGCCACTGGCAACATGAAAGCAAAAGACGTGGCCAGTGCCGCCGAGGACATGAAGTATAAAGGGTTAACCTTCAATCGGATCGCCTGCGGAGAACAAACAGACTTCACTCGTCAAGACAGACTTCTTTTCTCACCGGAAACTTGATGACCGTGTGCAATTTTCAGAAATTAGTTTCGTCGTGGAAAAAACAATTCATCGAACATACCGTACGCGCTCTTTCTCTTGATTGTGTGTGTGTGTGTGCATGTTTGTACGCGCGTGCGCCCTACGGAGGTTTCGTAAATGGACGTGGATGATGCACTTTACCAGCTCCGCCATGATCGGCATCAACAACGTGGCAGTGGCGGTGTTGCTAGTGATTTCCGTTGCCATAGCGACGGCGATGGTGATGACGAGGTTGATGAGCCAGGGTTCAGTCCCTCGGAAGGTGGACAGTTGCTCTCCGAACCAGTCTGACAACCCCGAGAACTAAAAAGCGACCAAAAACCATAATCTGTAAAAACAGCCAGTGTGGATAAATCTACCTTCCTACTGCTCCCGTTTCGGGTGCATGCTTCCAGGGGGCAAGCCTCAGAGTGTGTGTGTGTGCGCGCGAACGAGACAGCGAGGATGAGATAAAAGCAATTTACTGTTGTGATGTCTGTGATTCGTACCTTGCATCCCTTAGCCAAAGCGAATCCCCCTCCTAGTAGAATAATTATTCCCCAGGGCATCTTGGCCTGAGCTACAGGCCACGTCAGCAGCGGCGTGTACACGGGCTTCTGTCTGACTTCTGAAGAAAACACACACACACACCACACACACACAAGGATACCCCATCCGTACACATACACTAATACAAAGTTCCATGGCAATTCTGAGAGAAAGTAAGTTAATTTAAGTAAATAGTTCTGTCCAGCGCGTTCTCGCTGTTTGTCCTGAATACTTCTGTCTTCTCAGTCTCTTGACACTCAGGCCAAAGCTAAGCAAACGGGTGGCAGTACAACAACGCGGGTAGCTCACCGTCTTTGCGTCGCCAGCAGAAGATGGCTGGCCTTGTAGTTGGGAGGATGAAAAAGAGAAGGCTAACGAACACGGCAGCCGTGGAGTCGCTGGTGTATCTGAAAAATGGCAAAAAAGACCTGAGGTGGACGGAGGGGTGGGGGATAGGTGTTTTACGCCGTCAGCAACTAAGGCTATATCACGGCAAGGCAGCCAGCTCTGTCAACAAACAAACAAACAAACAAACAAACAAACAAACAAACAAACAAACAAACAAGCCGAAAGTCAATGCTGGGCAGAAGTGAGAACAAGAAGACCTTCAAAAAGAAAACATTAAAGTAGACTTTATCCTAGTTTCACGGTGATGTTGGAGGACATGAAGCGATGCAAGCTCCAGACACTAAGGCCTCCTCCAAAGTGCCCGAGGTACTGAGGTGCTCAGAAATGGTCTCAGGCTAAGGACATACTTGAATTATCGTGTTTGCTTCAGTTTGCTGTCACGTTTAAATGAGCGATAAACTACTCACCCCTCGTTGAATAAATTGCTCCAGCCAGGAAGAAACCTGGGATCTCGAAAGAGCCACAGAGATGCGAGGACAATGAAACAAATCAGAGTCTGGACCTCGGCCATCCTGAAAAAAATTGGGCAGAAGAAAACAGTTATTTCAGAGGAAATATAGAGAATATTTTGTAGGAATACACACAGGTTTTGGTGCCTCGCGAATCTGTCGGATGGCGGCAGCTAAAGTTGTTAATACCAGATGCTTGAAGTGGACTTTCGCTTGTAGTGTATCGGATCAAAATTTCCAACGGTTTTAAACTTCAAATAATAGTGCAAAAGGACAGACACACAGGAGGAGTGGGCGGAGCACAAGTAGGTGGAAAAGAAGCTAAATTAAGATGTAATGAAGCGAGAAAACTGAGTGAGGTATATCCTGATCCCAGTTATAACCTATATACATAGAAATGGCAGTAAGGTTACCATGACAACCTGTCATCAAAAGTGATGAGCGTATTGACAATGATAGATGAAAAAACAACAGTGAAGAAACGAAGCTGTGGGAGAATGGAGAGTTAAGGGGATGGGGAAGAACACAAAGAGAGAGAGAGAGCGACTGGTTTGCTCACGTGACTTTGCCCAGGCCCCTGTAGGCGTTGTGGAGGGCTGTCTTCACCGGGTCGTCAGATTGTTTGGCTTGTTTCCTACATGTCCTGATCACAAGAAAAACTCTAGTTCTATACGACTAGCCGACAACTCCCATATTCTAATAATTGCCTCGAACGATTGATTAAATGGAAAACAAACTATCAATAAAATATTCGACTACAATTTACATTGCAGCAAATATCATCGGTATAAATACAAATTAAACAGAACGCAAAGTCTACCGAGAACTGAAATAAATATTTCAACAATAATAAAGATAATACAAAATAATTCTTTCTGTCTATAATTTTGGTAAAATAAAAAGCCGATTAGATCCTGTAATTTTTTTAATTGAAGAACACGATAAGTTCAAAAAGTGATGGATGTATGAGAGATGTACCCTCTGGTATAGACGACAGCAAGCCACGCCCAGCACAGTAGCAGCATGAGTAGTGACAGCGGGAAAGCCATCAGCATCCAGCGCAGGAACGACACCCCCGACTCCCCGCCCAGCTTCCGGAAGTACCTGCAGCATTAGACAAATAATTAACAGATGTTTGTGATCTCTGAGGAGGATTTCAATGCAATGACGAGCCTTAGAGAGACTTTTGTAACTGGAAGGCATGTCTACAAGTCTACTTCTCTTTAGAGGGATGAATACAACAGCACATATCTACCAATATTCATTTTTTTTATTTATTTATATTTACTGTATTTATTGTTGTCCATCCCAATACACCGTGGGCCGAGTTCTCTCTCTTTCACTCACTCGAGAAAGAGAAGTGAGATATGAAAGGATTGGGATGAGAGGAGACAGATACTAAAAATATTTCTTTAAAGCTACCAAGAGAATAAGTAAGACAGTTGTAAACAAGAGACAAACAATTGTATTCGTGGCCGTACAAGTCCGCTTGACCCGCGAAGACCAGGTTGGGTGGAGTTCCAGTCAACGTAGCGATGCCGCCAACGTTCGCAGCGTACGCGATGCACAGACTGAATCCTTTACACAGCCTCTTGTAGTCTGCTGCCACTGCTTTGTCACATTCGTCATCTTCATCAGCATCAGCCTTGTCATCATCACCATCGTTATCAAAGCTGAAAAGGTAACATCAGACACAGTGCCTTGACGTTTGTCTACTATGGTAGTAAATATGTTGGTAGACTAACCAGGGGCAGCCTGTAGTCCCGAAGGTAAAGCGCAGCTGAAGTATCGATGAATATGATAAACAATAAACAAAGATAAAGAACCCTTAACTGGACAACTACGAAGGCCTGGTCTAGTCGGGCAAAGATTTTGATAGACGGTTATAAAAAACGTTACCAAACTTTGGTAAAATATTCTTCCACGTTTGCTCTGCTAAGAAGGACCTTCAGGTAAATACCTAATGCAGTATTCCTACAGTCATCACGGCGAACACAAGTTTAGAATACTCATATTTGTAACTGCTGAATAGTTCATCCTTACCTGCGAAAACAAATTGCTGACTATGCTCTAACACGTAGGGAGTAAAAGTCAAAGAGGGAAAAAGTAGAATACTTTAAATAAGAAAATAGTCTTGCCGCGAGACGGAGTTGAATCATTTACATTTGGATTGGTACATGTTATGCCACCAGCTCTTCTTTCTCTGCTGTTACTACGGGTTATAGCACTTAGTCTAACTGCACGTCACAAGTAAGGAAAAAATCGGTTACTTTCACTTATATCTCACTACAAATAACACGTTGACGAAGTGGAGTAAGAAGACGAGAAGAAAGAGCAATATGATTTTGGAAAAAAAAAAATATTCCCGCGAGACGGATTCGAACCATCGACCTAAGGATTGCCACATCTTTGCACCACTACAGTCCTCCGCTCTACCAACTGAGCTATCGCGGGTTACGTGCAATCTGATGACTTCCTGTTATCTTATTGGAGAGTGTTGCGTTGGAGGAAGATGAGTTAGTGATAATGAATGTTTAAACAGTTCCGGCCACCAGACGTGTTCAGCTTAATGACTAATAACAAGCGAAGCATGGGACGCGGTAACTCCGCAAAGGTCGAGTTCCGCTTGCGATGATCCCACTTCGCACAGACTAACCGCCTTCAACATTTACCTGGGCTGTGGCAGGTGACAGCGGACATGGCCTGCCATTTATTCATCCCCAAACTGGCGAGCCGTTTATGGCCGTGGGGAAGACGAAGCGCAGCAGAGGTAAACTCACACCACCTTAATTTCCCCCTTCTCCCCCCACTTCGTGAACAGTCGGTCCACCTCTCCACGTTAGTCATCCAGCTTTTTTTTTCTGTTTGCCTCCAGCAGTCTATCATAACATTGGAGAGCCTCCTTCAGCAAGATATAAACCCTCGATAAAACAGTGGCGTGGAAAAAGTGGAGCAAAGGGGTCAGACGTCCCCTCAAAAACTAGACTAAGGCAAGAATGTGAATGATGTTCACTGTCAGCATGGGGTTTGCTCTCCCCTCCCTCCCCAAAAGCCGAGCATCTTATTACGCCACAATACAGAAAATACATACCAAAAAAGTCTCATAAGAGCTAGGGGCAATCGTTTGAAAAAAAGGTGTATGCGCGGAGAGGAGATAGAGGGAAGCACGAAATATGTAAAGCAAAAGAAGAAAAAAAATCCCGCGAGACGGATTCGAACCATCGACCTAAGGATTGCCACATCTTTGAACCACTACAGTCCTCCGCTCTACCAACTGAGCTATCGCGGGTTACGTTGTCATCTTGCTTCGAACAAGTTGTATAGAGAATAATGTTGACAGGTTGCCGGACACACTGTGTGTGGGACCCGGTCATTATTTGACCGTTAATGAAAGTCTGCTCGACTGCTACGACATCATTCATTTGACCATCGACATTATCGATTCGATTACAACCCCACAGTCGATACGACAGCCAAGTAGACAAGTTATTATTTAAATTACTCATCTCCACTCAAACATTCATCACGACGTTTACCCACCCAGGTGAGTCAACCACATAGATGCCATTACTGCCACTGGGCGGCGCTTGGTGTTCATTTTGTTTGTCGAGCGGCGCTGGTGACGTCACATGAATGGCGTCGTCTTTGACACTGACGTCGACAGAGTCAGACTTGAGGGAGAGCCTGGCGTCCACGTGACGTCCCTGGACAGAGCCACCTCGAGGTCTGCCTTCTGTAAAAACAGGATTTTTAGAACAAATTTACTTGTTACCTACAGATCGTTTATCTCAAAGGTAAAACATAGTGTTGCGGTGTGTGTTTGTGTGTGTGTACATGTCCAATCCTGACTAACCCTAACCCTGAAATCCACCCGGCAAAGCTTGTTACAGAGTACAGTGGCAGTGTGATGAAAGACAGTTATCTAGGTTTAAAAAAAAAGTACCTGAGTTTGATGCTGCTTTGAACTGTGTGAGTATCGCCTCTACGATGGGTATCATCATGGAAGCCGTGGCTGTGTTCGAGATCCACATGGACAAGAACCACGTCGGCAGCATCAGCCCCATCATCACCCTGTGTACAGAGTGAAGACTGACCTCAGAGCACACACACCCACATTATCTCTCTCTCTCACACACACACACATTCTCTCTCTCACACTCTCTCACCCACACTTACACACTCTCTCTCACACACATGTACAACAAATACACCTAATGTATACTTTCCCTTTCTATTAATATCTCACAATAATACATTTAATACCTACAGTGTACACTAGTACCCATAGTGCACATTTAGCACCTTCTCGTGTACCTTCCGTATACTCAAGTACCTCCGGTGTTAGGTCAGCCGTAAGATGTGAGGTTAGACGAAGTCCTATAGCTGTGGTAAAGGTTGCAATGTGGATCTCTTGTTGGGGCACACGGGACGCTGGTGCTTCGTAGGTTTTCTTCGGGTACTGCGGTTTCCGCCCACCCCTCTACTTTATTACTCTTCCTAGGAATGAAATCATACTGAGAGGTGAACCCCCTTTCTGTCAAAGAAAGGTAAGAAGTAAAAAAGCAAACAGTGTCTCACCATTTAGGATCAGAGCCGACGAACCTCATGACCCCGAGAGCGATTCGTCGATGAAGGCCAGACTCCTCAACGGCGATGGCCACCATCAGCCCCCCGATAAACAGCAGTGAGGTGTTCTGGCCACACAAGGACATCACTCGACAGTAATGTTGCCGGATGGGGGCAAGTAAGAGGGTAGCGATGGAAGGGGGTAATGAAGTAGTGAGAGAGAGAAGAAAGAATGAGAGTCTGTGAGAGAGATTAAGTGTTATGTAACACAAAATGTGTGCGCTTCTGTGCAAAAGGATTACATGTTGGGAATATAATGCATGTGCACATTTTTGCCTGTATAGTGTGCGTGCGTGCGTGCGTGTTTGTGTGTGTATATATATATAATGCCGCTTCTTTGTCTTTCTGTGTACAGTGTGTGTAGTTGATGCAATGTCTGCTTATTATGTGTATATGTGCCAGCGTGGTATCATCATAATATTACGAGATATTTTTAGAGCACTCCTCACCCCCATGTAACTGTTGGCCACGTCCACAGCTGTCAGTACACCCATGACGGGGAAGAGAATTACCGGAAGTAAAGCGGTTACAGGGATGGGGATGGCCTCCGTCACCCACAGAATGGCCATGGCTATCACCACGTATGCACAACGAGTTTCCTAAATGAGAAACAACAGCAGTTAGAAACCCACCATGGCAGATACTTTATAAATTTCCTCTCAAGACTTCGAGAATAAGTAACATAAATGTGTGTGTGTGTGTGCGAGCGCGAGCGTATGTATGTCCTTGTGTCTATGTGTAAGTATATGTACGCGTGTATATGTTTGTATTTATTTCTGTAACGTAAATGTTTACGGATGTTCTTCACTCATCTGATTAATAAACATCGATCATGTTAGAAGCTCCTACTCTCCCAGCAATGAATGGTAGTCTGTCAGGTAAGAGAGACAGGAGCGTGATATTTGATCCTTCTCTCTCACAATGCAAAACTCTAGACATGTTATACCACTTACAACCCCTCGCCCTTGAGACTAGTGGATCATGTGACTATATCTACATACATATACAAGTATTTATGAATCATCATTGTGTCTGCCATCTGCTGATCAAGTGCCGATGCACATTGCGCCCTGTGTCAGGCAGACTGTCTTACCGAAGAATCCACAAGAAGCGGAAGCGGAAGTGGAGCGCCAAGGGCCAACACGATCATGATGGGGGTCTTCAGGGCCAAGACTTGTTCCGCAACATCTGCCAGGCGACGTCTACCACGTGGGTGGTAGTAACCACCGTGAGTTGCAGTGTCGTTGACGTTGTAGGCGTCCACCGCCATCTCCCAGCGACGGTTTGATGCTGTGATAGTGTTTGTCCTGCTGACACGGCATAAAGTACAACGGAACAGAGTCAGAATCTACAAGGTCTGTACAGAAAATACATCGATAAATAGAAATGAAATATATGAAATAAGAAAGAAATCCTTACTCGGTACACTAGAGAGAGCAGGATTCAACCCCAAACAACCCCCCCCCCCACAAAAAAAAACCAAAACAAACAAACAAACAAAAAAAACAAAAAAACGAAAACCGATGAATTATCAAACTTCTGCACTTTTAATAATTCTAGGGTGATATTTTAATATCTATTTCCAGTATTTTCTGTGGAATACTTATTCAAGCGCTCTAGAAATTTTATGATTATCTTAAATTTAAAATTGAAGCGAAATCGTTTACCTTTAGACAGTAGAGACTTCGAAGTTCGATTCTTGCACCAGGAACCTGTGTCCGCCCCACTCACAGCATCCAAATTGCTCATCAAGACCAAGGCCGCACTTAAAACAGGACTTGGGGTAGCAGCCGTTGTCAACGTGCCATGAGAGTGTAGATGAGTAGATGCAATTTGCAGTCAATGAGAAACAGGGTATGGTGATGAGTGTGCATATTTACTTGTGTGTGTGTGAGAGAGACAGAGCGAGTCGAATGGGTGTTAACACCATGGCCAAAGTTCAGAAATAATTTTCCCAACGAAATCATGTGCACGCTTTTTGTTCTTTTGGGTTTTTAATTTGTTAGACTGTAAGAAACACACTACGATGGACTCCAGACGGCCGAAGAAAACGAGGCCGCCCAAAGGAAACTTGGAGAAGAACAGTGGAAAGGGAGATGAAAGGAAAGGGCTGGACATGGGGTCACCTAGAGCGGGTTTCAGCCGATCGACATCGGTGGCGGACTCTGGTTGAGGCCTTATGTGCAACCTGATGCACGAAGAGGAATAGATAGATAGAAGAAACACAAGTTATTAGCACGTTAGAAACGCCCTCTTCGTCAGCAAATCAGGGGAGATGAAGCTGAGCAGTTTTTCTGGAAGAGTTTACAATTTGTTATCTTTCCTTTCTTACCTTGTACAGTTGAAGGTATAAAACAATTACACGTGGCTCCTTCCATTAATCAAAATTCGCGGCGCGCACGTTTCTTCACTCAAATAAGTACAACCCTTACCATAAATGAAACCGGCCTGAAAAGAACTTTGCTCTCCGTACTTCTTGTTAAATTTTACATAAAAATCTCGATTAGCTGGGGTTGCGGGAAAAATTATTTTGCGTAGCCCTATTTGATAGTGAAACTACTACTAATCAGTTATGTGCATCCACTCAAGTGTCTTTTGCTTCTGGATGCAGCAATTCACTGATTTGGCCGACAATGTTTCACTATTCTAGTTATATTGAACAACTGTTAAACCAGGGATGGGGAATGTCATTGGCTCGGACCCGCCAAGGCAACCGCTCTTTTAATAGGAAAATAAATGTATATAATAATAATAATAATAATAATAATAATAATAAAAATCAAAATTTGAGGGACAAGCAAAGAACGATAGACAGGACACAGACGAGTACATTACGGGACAGACTCGTATCTCGTCGACTGCCCGTGGACAATCTTGGAGAATTTTGTATCATGTGACCTTCACCATAAGCCACTTCCGGTGTTGATATGCTAGAATTTTTCGACCATGTCGGTTCATACAATTATAGAAAAAAGATCATCGACACTGCTGAGTACCTTGGTGACACTGCTGAGTACCTTGGTGACACTGCTGAGTACCTTGGTGTAAAGTTCGCTTACTGTCCACCATTATCCTTTTATGGATTTCTAAGGACAAGCACATATAAAAAAAGCTTAGGCTAGTAAAAGCTCTAAGACTACAGCGCCCGCTCACACAGGCATGCCCACGAAAAATTCATGCTTTGTGGGTCCAGGTGGAAGTGGTTCATTCTGTTTAATGTTGCGACACTAACTGACATAACTGTGCACCCGGTTCAGGCGTGCACCGGCATATCGCCGTTGTCGTTGACCCTGACGCCGCGGAGTGTCAGGGCAACCATCAGTCCCACCAGCTCCTGTAAGACCCACGATCCTGTGTGTATTCGTGCAGGACCAGTAGGGTGAGGCTACCCTAGGTTGTTCCGGCCATGCGACTTTTGAATGGATTTTGACTTTGTGGTTTTGAACTATGTTTGTGTGAGGGGGTCAGGCTGGTGCGACGGGTAATGTCTGATGGTGGTATAGATTGTGGACGTGTTGTGTACTTCATGACTACTTTCTCACAGATCTGTTTCCTAATTGCTTTCTTGGAGTAATAAAGTTGTCAACACTATAAACCGGGATCATTACACTGGTAGAGTAGAAATACTCCGGTTTCCAGTTTAGAGGAATTCATCGAAAGAATTTTTGACAGATGCGGCTGTAGGGGTCTGACTGTAAAGTGCTCGGGAAAAAAAATCTAAGCGAAAGAAACATTTTGTTTTAAACAAGAAAACATAAAATGCTTGTTGAGTTTATATTAGTGCTTAATGAGGACGACATGCCAATATCAGATACACATGTAGGCAGTGGACCTCAAAGTGTTAGGTGCACACCCGGAGTACGCACGTCGACTGAAGCTCTTACTAGACTATGTTTAGACAACAATAGGGCTGAGTAAATATGCTAAAATATTAAAATACTTTGTATTTTTGTGGTGTTTGATGCATGTTCTAATAATATTTTGTTATTTAAAATTCCCAAGGCGATGACTACATGAAAACATGTTTGCACTTGCCATCACTCTTACTAATAAACAAATATTCGTGTCTCTTTCGCGCAGATTAAAAACAGACAAACTAAGAGTGCTTATCCTGTTTATCCGTAAAATAATTCCCGAGTATTCAAACTGACAGGATGCAGCATAATATTGCACTCGCCGCAATTGTTGTTCTCTAAACACAAACATAAACAATCACGCATGCCAGCAATACAATCTTTATAATGCAAGGGTCTCGTCATGGTCATGATTCCTCTCTCTCTCTCTGCTTTTTTGTTTTTTGTTTTTAACATTTAATATGTACAGCTACGAAGACTGTTTTACCGACAGCACTGAGAATCGCGCACATCACAAACAAACCAAATGCACTAGCGAATAATAGGTGAGGGCGGGGAAACAATGGAGAGTGTGGTGATGCAGGGAGTGGGGTGGAGTCGGGGGAGGGGTGAGTGTAGCAAGTGGCGCTAGACAAGAGCTGGAGGCATGACAGGAGGTACCCCCTGCCTACCCCGGTTCTTTACGTGACGCAGGAGGATGACGATAGCGGCTGGTGTGATACCCGGCACCCTGCTGGCGGCGGCGATCTGCAGAAGAGAAAGACTGGACATAGAAACCTGCAATACACACCTTCAAGGCTGGCTCGTCATGCTGTTCAGATCTCATCTTTGGTACGTGGCCATTTAACTGCTTGCCTTCCAAACTGCACTTTCATGCAGATAAAATGTACGACAACGTTTATGTACGTAGGAATACGTCATATTGTTCTGTTCTTAGCTGTGACAAGTTACATCCATATAGATTGCAGGCACTGGGACCTGCGTCTTCTTTCAGAATATGCATGCTCGCATCTAGCCCAGTAAATTAAACCGTTGCTTCTCACGTCATAAAAACGTGCTAAGACATGAAGAGACCTGCCCGCTAAGAAAGGATTTCTGTGTTCACCATAATCATGCGTCAAAGATAAAATTTTATCCGTACCGAGGATGGTCTGGCTTCGCTGAGTTTCGCCTTGGCGTCAGAAGACATATTCAAACTGCAACGACACCCGAGACAAGACTATGAACGTGACTGAATGAACCGTTCTTTCACTCTGCCATGAACTCACTTCAGTTAATCAAACAAATTTAAATATGCACACATCTGATATTTTGTCACGCTGAAAAAAAAAGCAAATAAAACAACAAACAGCAAACGCAGACACTGAGACATTGAATATCAGGAACTGAGAGAAACAGTTCACAGTCAAGAGGCAGGACTGTCTGACTGAAAAAATTCAATAAGTGGTATGTTATCTGAACGCTTCTTGTTCGTACCTGTAGTAGTCCAGGTCGTCTGGCAGCTGGAGTTGCTCCTCCTTTCTCACCTCTTCAACTTCCTCGAGTTGTTCTTGGAGTTCATTGTGATATTTGGCTGCACAGCACAGCTCACGTTACTGACAAACAGCGGTGATTCACACCGAAACTAGGCTAAGTCAGCACTAGAAGGCAAAATCCGAGCGCGTGCGCTTAGCACTTTGCCATTCCTCAATTTTGTCATTTACAAGACTAACTTTATCACCATGGAGAGAATATTTAACAAATGGGATAATTATTCTTGAACAGTAGAAGAACAACATAAAAGTTTGTTCATTCGTCCTCCTGAAGCCTTCTTCTTACCTTCTGTCTCGAGTTTCTCCATCAATTTTGTTTGACCTTTTAGATGTCCCAATAGGTCAGGAAACGTTTCTACCATCTTGACCATCGTGACCTCAGGGTGACACAAAACATCAAGCGCCCTGTACAGGAAATTAACTACATTAACCTCACGAGTCTAGATGACAGTGTATGCAAAATTCACGGTGAAAAAGATCAAGATAGTCTATCGACCTTACGCACGGTGGGGAGTGAGGTATTAGAGTCTTATTATGTGGCGAGCTTTTGGTGCCCATCCTCTCTCCCTCGCTGATTTACCTTCCCCAGCCTTCTAAGGAATAAGGTCTCCATTCCAGCGCGTGTCAACTGAAGGGTACGCGCGTTACCACTCACGGGGGTATCCAACAGGATGTAGACTACTATTATGTAATGATGTATAACGTACACTACTATGATGATGCCAAAATATCTGTTTACAAAGAGAAACAAACATCCCCCCCCCCAAAAAAAAAAGAAAAAATCCGCAACTATCACCTCTTTTGAATACTGTTGTTGTTGTCTGCTAGTCCCAGCTTTTGACGCCATGCCCAGACCGGTTTAGAAATTGACTTCATGAGCTCGAGATTCTCCTCCAAAGCTGCCTTAGTTGCCATCGCTCGTTCATACCGTGTCTGGCTTACACAACCAATGTGGTAACCTGATAATGCGAAACATTATTTTACATGCCTACCTTATTTTAATAATGATAAAAATAATTCACATGACAGCTTAATTAAAACTATAAAAACTAATTTGTTACACGAACTTGTATTAATCTTAGAAAAGATCTTAACAGAAAAAAAAACAGTCAAAGGAAACAAGACGCTAGGCTGGACGTCGGAAAAGATTAGAGTAGGGCTGTGAAAAACAAAACGCCATGGCCATAATGTGACAAACTCCGACTACCCTGCCGATCAATAGCAGAAATGTGATTGTTTTTATACGGTCAGGCTGACTCTTGGTTAGGCCAATGAATTATCTGTTCTGGACGTTTTGTCTCACCGATTTCAGTCAGCCTGGCATCGGCATTGTCCGGACGAAGTGACAGCCGGAACTCCGCCCTACTGGTAAACATGCGGTATGGCTCGCTCGTGCCCTGCGTCGTCAGGTCGTCGATGAGAACGCCGATGTAGCCCTGCGTGCGGTCGATGATGAGAGGCGGTTTACCCAGCACCTTGCACGCAGCGTTGATGCCGGCCACGATCCCCTGAGGCAGCAAAGAGAAAGGCCATGAGGCTAAGTCTTCTGCTATATGGCCATCGTTTGGAAATGAGGTTATCTTGACTATATTAATATAACCAACTCTCTTTATATATATATATAAAACACGCACATTCATATAAGAATTTAGAGGAATGCTGGTTTCGGTTTTGTTAACATGTAATGGAGACTTTTAAAAAGAGTGAAGAAACAGGAAAGAGTGATGAAAGGAAGGAATGAAAAGAGAGGGGGAAGAGGAAAAAGTGGAACACACCTGGGCAGCAGCCTCTTCGTAGCCAGTAGTGCCGTTTATCTGGCCGGCGAAGAAAAGACTGTGAACAATCAGCGTTTCAAGAGAAGACTTCAACTGTCGCGGGTCCATATAGTCGTACTCTACACCATATCCTGCACAGAGCAATAGACTTGTACTACGCCTCTTGCCTTCGCAGGACAGAATTACAACCACCCAGATACTTATGCAAAACAGAGATTCTGCTTAACAAGTATCTGGAAGCTGAAATGAGCTAACCTAGCAGATAGGCAACAAATTGGCTGTTACAAAGATAGGAAATAACTGATATTAAGAAGCCTCCGTTCTGAAAGAGTTATGCCAATGACCATTTACCTGTCTGTAAGAGT
The DNA here is from genome assembly GCF_003073045.1 of Pomacea canaliculata. Taxonomy (NCBI): domain Eukaryota; kingdom Metazoa; phylum Mollusca; class Gastropoda; order Architaenioglossa; family Ampullariidae; genus Pomacea; species Pomacea canaliculata. The sequence goes on from NC_037593.1 coordinate 7,915,794, forward strand.
GTGACATTCTCCAGTCCAGGCATAGATCGCACCAGTTTCACCTGATACTCCTCTGGCATTGTCATGGAAATGCCGTTGGGATAGACGACGTGAGTGTCGAGACCTGATTCGAGTGAAAGAACAGTTTACACATGCAGAAAGTGAAGCTGTGTGCTTGCTGATGTGAAATGGATGTCTGAAGAGTTTCAGGAATGTGCTGACCCTAACGCACTTAAACAATCAACATTTACAAAGAATCAAACTGTAGCAGTTTTAAAAGTGAGCCAGAAAAAAGGAAATTGCCATGATTTAATAGAAATAAAAATTAAATTCATACATTGGTGTTTGCTTAAAAACTTATTAGTTTGAAGCACATAAAAAAGGCGGTTATCGTTGAATAATACTCAGAACTCTGTGCACTTGTCCTGCAGAAAGGCATGCTATGAAGAAAATATACCTTCTGGTTCCAACCATACTTGATGTCTTCTTCCTTTGAACCTCAAGATCTTCGACTCAATAGAAGGGCAGTATCTAAAATTGAAAAAAAAAAAATCCAGTTAATCACATTATTATCAGTAGACTCGCAAAAGTGCACAATCAAATAAAATTTTAACAGCTGATGATCTCATGATCAACATGAACACAAAGATGTAATCTACACACGCCATTCTTCCTCGTCAAAAAATTCTTCTCGTTCTTTGTTTTATAAATATTTTTTGGTCGTGGTCTGCCCAATTTTCTCAACAAAAACTGTGCCTGTCGATTTTCATCTCCGCACAAACTGGTATAGCCTGAAGCCAGAAATGTCCATATGAACTAAGGGAGCTTACTTCAAACTGATGGGAGAACTACAGATCAGACAGATTACCTCGCCTGGAACAGGGATGCTTGAAGGATGTTCAGTTTGGGGCGAGGGGGAGCCGAGAAGATACTTAAAGTGCAGCAGTCTCTGCCTAAAGAGATGAGCGTTTACAAATAACATCCCATGATCAGAATACACTATCAGCTAAGCTGACTCCCTATCATCATTCGCAGTCGAGTTCTTATTTTTTCAGTCTTCATTCGACGAATGATGAAACCATTAGAAAAATGCCTTTCCCCCATCTCTCTCCCCACCCTCAAGCCTCGCCCACACAAAATACCTTCCTCATACCTTTCCTGTAATTTTCTTTTTAAAGTGTTGCTTAGACACCTCGCCAAAAGAAGTTTGGAATGACTCTACATTCATCAAAGCTCGTAGCCGCTATTTGCCTGCCTGTCCGAAAGTCTGGCATTTGGGTAAAATTGTGTTCATGATGTTTTCCTGACCCAGGGACGAGCAGGCGCCGACTGGCTGCCTGACTAGCGTGCCAACACTGCATTCTGTGGCCTCTTATCGTGTGTACCACGAGACCTGCCAGCTCTCAGCTCTGTGTGTGTGTGACTGTGGAACTGTGTGTGTGTGACTGTGTGGAAGTGTGTGTGACTGTGTGGAAGTGTGTGTGACTGTGTGGAACTGTGTGTGTGACTGTGTGGAAGTCTGTGTTTGTGACTGTGTGGAAGTGTATGTGTTTGACTGTGTGGAAGCAAGCGTGCTCGCTGCTGTCGTCCAGTCAGAGGCTCGACGATGTGGCAATAGCTCAAACTGTTATCTCATTCTGAGCTTGGAAGAAAAACGTTTTACGAATGGCCTTCACCCCGGCAGTTCACAGTCATCAAGTGGGTACAGCTTCTCCTCCTTCCCCAGTCTTCATTCCTCTCTACCTGTCTTGTCTTTCTTATCTCTCGCCACCTTAGTCGCTCCCTCTCTTCGTAACTGACGCACGCGCGTGTAATTACATGGATAAAAAAGAAGAATGGTAGAAGCTTTATTTTAGCCCCGACAAGAATGGAGAAAATGGAGGGAAAGGAACAACAAAAACAAATACATAAATAAAATGGAAAAGAAATGTAAAAAGCGCGGAAGACATGACTGCTATCGAGTTCTACCTGATACCTAGGTTAACATCTCGCCCACACGATCAAGCCTGTGTGGCAAGAACTATCTCGCAGATAAATATTTATGATCCCCCGCATGGGCACATTGCCTCTGAAGCCCTGCTTGACACCACACTTTAGAAAGCCTCATCTTTTCTTCGACTAATTTATTTACCATTACTTCATTTAAAGGCTACCAGCGGCAGATACTGTGAGTTAGCTAAGGTATTAGAGAGATATGCCTGTTAGCACAGGAGACGAGATCGGGGCAGACAGGAACGTGCCATCTTGGTTTCGGTCACAGGATAGTAACACACCTGGCGACAGGTGTGCCTGAGACTGAGCAGGGATGACTGTTCTGTTGGCAGGTGAGAGAGGATGCCCGTTACATTCTAGGACAACAGGGTGAAAGTACGCTTGTTAACCTATGAAGATTTCGTTAACCCTGTTGTGGTACATAGGGTCGCTTCAACCTAAACTTTCTATGACCCATTATTTTATTTTATTTTTTTTTTTACTTTTAAAACCAGAACGACATAAGACAGACAAATGATGAATACCAAATGGCTGTGCAACCAATGCCAGCAGTAAAAGTTAGACCTAATCAAGTGTTAGACCTAATCAGTGTGAAATAGTCAGCTGACATGCAGTGTTGTACAATACTATTTGGGTTTTGTATTACATTGTCCTATTATTTGAAAAAAAACATGATGTAATGAGGTGTTATTCCATTTTAATATACCATTTAATAATGAAGTCACACTGACTCATGGTGCTGTAAACATAAGGTTTTTCATGATACCAGAGAAGGGCTAAACAGGTCTCGCCCCTGTTTGACTTCTAGGCGCACACGCCATCACATACAAGCAAATCTGTTAGCACGTGCATTCGTGTTTAAACACCGTACCACACACTACCAGTGTCTCTATTTCCCACAGGCATCTAACTACACGGCCTTTAGTCACTGATGTGCTGATATCGAGAAGAATTAGCTGCTACAAGTTTCTGGGCTTTTAGTAAATCTCTCTCTCTGTCCCTGTGCTGACTATGGCAGTCAGCGATGCGTCGAACCACGTACCAGCAACAGCTGTGAGTCTGTCAGTCACTCCCCATCCCCACCCCTGTACTCACGCCTCGTCCTCCCTGCCGAGGGGCTCCAAACTCCTCGCATCAGTGGTCATGATATCTATGAGGATGTGCAGATGAACAAGTACAGTAGTAGGATCAAAGAAGGGATGGACGGAAAGAACAGGCAGAGGAAGAGGAAAATGAGAAGGGAAGGAATAGAGATCAATTTCACTTTATGTGCACTTGGAGCCTGCAAAGTCTGATATATTTAGACATCATTTTAAGGATTCATTACTACTATCACAAGAAACATGTTCCCGATAAATCTACGCGACTTTTATTTAATCAACCATATTAAAAACTACTTATTTACCGACAGATAACAGACGCGTGGGCACAACACTACAAGGATTCTTCCCACAGAACTGAACGACGCTTGAGAGCCTTGTAGATAAAAAGAACAAGATTGCAAACAGTCTCTGTTTTGTTGGACGCCAGGCGAGAGCGAGAAGGGCAGAGTGAAGAAGGAATAAGAGGCAAGGACAGATGATTACAGGAAGGAAGCAGTGTTACCAGTGCCGGAACCTAAAACCGTCCGTTATATAAATCTTCAGACACTTACACTCTGCAAAGCGGGAGTCTACAGCATAAAGTGTTTCCAATCATCATTAGGCTTCAAGAAAGGTACATGTTCTACATCAGGATGTCGCATCAACTGCGCATGCGCTAAGCAAAGCCCAAAAAATAAAAGAAAAAAATCAAACCATATATCTAAACGACTGGGATGGCTTCCAGAAGCGTTTATGTCTCATTTCCACATATAACAGCGCCCATAAGCTCAAAAGGTGACCAGACACTTCGGGTAAATGAAGAGGAGAGGTGGAAATGAGGCAGCTCAGCCAGAGCACGTGTGTTTAAATCATGTTGTATGCTCTTTTCCCGACCAAACTGTTCTCTCTCTACATACCCCCTTTCTGACTGTACTTCTTCGTTTGTTTGCGTGTGCCTAAAACGTGGGTGGGATGTGTGCGTGCGCGTGTATGCGTGTCTGTGTGAGAGGGGGGGGGGGGAATCTAGAATGATATTTATTCGATCATGTCCGCTTCAAAGAGTGAATCCACTGCTCATTGCTGGCCCATTAAAATAAGAATTACCACAGCTTCTGTGCGTATTACAGGCGCGGTTGTGTGTCTTTTTCTCTCTGTGCTTTTGTGCATGTGTGTGTGTGAGTCTAGGTTCGGGAGCTAACAGCCCTGAACAAAAATTTCGATTTTGCGCTGCATTTTATTTTCACCAGGCGGCGCTCTTCAATCGATGGCGGTCAGATGAGTGTCGATGCCAGCAGATGATGACAGATGTCAGCCAGTGACATTCGCACTCAAAGCCCATGCGAAAATCGATGACGTGAAGCGTACATCCCCAGCCCACACCCCAGGTTCCTGGCAACATTTGCAAGACGGGGATCCTCATAAGAGACAGATGGAGCAGAGTTCACCAAGTGGAGTAAAGCGGTAACTAAATAAATACCCAATCTGTGTGCAGCTGGTCGCAAACATAATAACAAAGACAAGATGGAGTTGGGAGAGGGAAAGAGGGAGGGAAGGAGAGACCACCCGCATAACTGTAGCTGAGCGCAAGTGTGGCTTCGAGGGCTGGTGGTTCGTTTACTCGAGTGGAGCAAAAGGCCACTGATTTCAGGATTTTCAACGGAGGCCTGTGTCTGGAAAAGACTTTATGTCCACCCAGCAGAAATGAGCACCTAATATATCAGGGAAGGTTAAAAAAACGGTTTAGAAAGAAGGTTGGGCTCCGCCTAGCACATGCCATGCCACAGACTTCTGTGATCTTAGACGGCGCCTTCCAATCGCTACTGACTGCCGAGGTCTACAGAGAGCACCTGGTGTCTTAGAGATGCATGCCCTGTGCACACGGTCAAATATTCTGTATTCTAAACTTCTGTATAACTCAAAAAACTAACCACCACATTTTTTTTGTATCGATTACAATTACAATTTTCGTCTTTCGAGTTATCAGGTGTTTACCATCGGGAAGGCTAATAATACTAATTCTTCTCCTGAATTTTTTTTTTAACTTCCCCATTCTTAATGTTTACTAGAAGTTTATAATCACAATAGCGATCTTTACATTCGTGTGTCTCAATAAAGGCAACTGATTGGCTAATGGACTAATTCCCCGCTTCCGCTTTAACCACCGGTGGATATGTACTGCGCCTGCGCTGAATAACTGACGAAACACCCTTATTCGTAGAGTTGTGTCTTGCCTCCTGAAGGATTTAATTTGGATGAAAGTGCGACGAGACCATTTATTCTTGCTGTTATGGAGAGTCCTGGGGTATTGCTCGTGACAGCTCGTTGATTGAAAAGCAACATTTATAAACAACAGTCACAAGTGTGATTTGTGTGGTACTGACAATGTTGGAATGTTGAATTACAGAAATTAGGTACTTGAACAGAGGTATCGGGTGCCATCCGATTGAACAGAGGAGTGGAGCAGACTGAAGTGAGGGAGTGGGGAGGTTGTGTCCCGTTATTGAACTGCCTTTAATGAACAGAGGACTAGAGATATTTTCGGTTACTACATTGATTACAATAACAGGCTTGTTAACCTGACTAACATTTGAAGCTTCCTTCAGTTTTAGGCAGGTCGCTGAAGACAACTGTTCTTATTTAAAAAAATGAAAACATAAAAAGAGTATCAGACTGGAAGAGTATCAGCAAGTTTCAAACCTCTACCAAACGCGGAGTCAAAGATGATCTGCACAACATCAGGAAGTCTAAGATGGTGAGTCCGCGAACAGTGGGTCACGGCTGGCGTGCTCTCTCTCTCTGTGCTCGTGCTGCACGTGCTGCAGTGTGTTTAAAAACAATGAAAGCGCGGCTGCAAGCCACCCCCACTCCCAAACAGCACATCTGTCAATGATCTCAGACTTCCATCGCACCGCGTGTTTTTGTTTTGCAAGGAGCTGGGGGTGTGGAGGGCGGGGGAATGAAGAGAATGCAAGTAGGGACAAGCAGCAGACTGTGGATGGTGGCTACCACCACTTCTCTACAGTGGCTACTGCTATTTTAAGGAGGTGGGAGACACGAGGGGGATGCCCAAACGGTGGAAAAATGTCGGTTCGTAGAGGACTTATTCCATCCCCAAACAGTTCACCACCCTAAACCCTCCCCCTCTCTCCACACCACAAACACCGCTACCACAATATCTTCAGTTCCTGCTGATGCGAAGAACTTGCTCAGTGAAAAATAAAAAAAAAAGACAATGTGGGGGAGGGTAGCAACAGGTAGCGCGCGCCTCTCGGAATGTGGGCAAGTGGCAGGTATCTGCTGACGTTGACTTAGGCATGTTATCGCGCTGGTGTGTGTGTGCGCGCGCATGCGTGTGTGTGTTTGAGGTGACTGCACACGTTCTGTTTCGTTCGCAGAGGTGCCTGAAACAAAACACTTCCTTTGTGGCGAAGAAAACAGAGAAGAAAGGGAGCCGAGTCTTGTGTGTGGTGTCCACTTAGGTTCTTGTTAACTGGATCCTGGGTGTTGTGGAGGATCCACTTGGCGGTTAGCACTTGTTTCAGCTGTATGAGCGGAATGAAGCTGTGCTTGGCGTCAGAGTCGTTTACCGAGTACTTATAGTTCACCACCTCGCTCTTTCTCCTCAGTTAAGTTCTTGCTTGGCTTTTAGTTTTTGTTTGGCCAATATGTTTCGCATGTTTTTGTTAGTTTTTTTCCAGGGCGTATGACTGTAAATCATCCATTGTCAGTTACACTAACTGGGCAACATCTTTTGTCAGCAACATCGTCTGATAACAAGGTCACTTGAAAGAATGGACAATGTGCCTGTCAATACTTCAAAATTTACAAAAGAAATGGACGAAAAGTCTACAAAACTTAACAAGTTACAGACCGTGGTTACAAATAAGTATTTAAATAACTTTATCACGTGACTAATATACCATTCTATGACTTTATTTATAACTCTCTGAGCGAAGTGCCACATACTCAATGGTTTCACATGTGGACATTTCATCTTTGTGTGTGAGCATCATCATGTCTAACCTTTCAGTCTCGGCAATCAGCACTAGCCATCTCTTGAAAAGGTTGGTCTACCTCAATTAAATATTCGGCAAGTAAAATTATTTTTCCCACATATGAGGCAGTAGTGATGTATAAAATATAGAAGGGTAAAATTATTATTTTGAATCAGTTTAGATAAATTTTTAAAATAACGATTTCCAAAACATAAACATCTGAGACTGAGTAAATTCAATGGTTGTTTGAAGTAACAGGCAATAAAAGTGTTAAGCCATGGGACACCGTCTAAAAGTTAATTTTTCCTGCCTTCCTATTGTGCCGACCGTAGCGCGCGCTCCTCACGTGAGCAACACAAGAAACGCTGTTAAAACCACGTCCCCCGGTGTGAGGACCAACATAAACTTGTTTACACACGTCAGCCAAACCCTAACCGCTAAACTATTTCGCTTCATTTCCCCCCCTTAAAACCTACAGGTGCTACAGGTGCTACAGGTGCAAACTTGTAGTGAAGACGCACAACTGTCGCGAGCTTAACGTGGCCTGACTTAATTATCTCGTTTGCTGCTAATACCATCTCTAGCCGCCGCTGTGTTTAATCTTGGGAACTAAAACACCTCCGTGTGTGTGTGCGCGCGTGTGTGTGCTTCTAACGACAAGGTGCCGTCTCCTGTTAATAACATCAAAGCTCAGTGGACGGACGTGAGACTGTAGCCAAGGGTATAATGAGGAAGCTGGAGGTAGCTTTAATCAGATATCTGTGAGCTAGCAAGCACATGTAGATACGCGCATTGGGGAGGTCTGCTTTTAAAACCCTGTCCTGAGCAAAACTGCTGCCACCCGTTTAACTCCGCACGCTTGGAGTGTTGAAAGCGAGAGTAAAGTGAGGGTGTGTGGATCTCTAACGAGATCGCCCGCGAACGTTTGATGAAAACCGACGGTTGTTTTGTTACAGACAGAGCTTAACTGATTAACTGAACTCTTTCAGTGCAGAGGTCTTCCTTCTTTCCCTCTCCTCACCCCCAAGACCCCTAAGCTGAACCTTTATCACTGATCAATGTGATGTTCTCTATCAGTAGCAGGAGGGGCTTGTTTTGATCAGAATGATCTACTTTGGGAATCAGAGTGAACGTGTTCAACCACTGGCCTCCCGTTTTACAGTTTCTCTCCCTTTGGTACGCTTTACCTCCCTTAGCAATACTTTCACAGTTAACTGACATATTCGCTCCTCCAATTCCTTCCTCTCCACTACCCACGATGTCCAAATCAACATGAGGAACAGCCGCGAATGTCACAAGCCCGCAGCAACTGTCTACGGCCACAATCTTTTGACAATGACACAGTATTAGCACCTGTTGGACTAAGTGCACGTGCTCTGCTTGTTCATGCCAAACAGAACGAAAAGCCCACCAGTAAATAATTTTATCATAAGATACGAGGAAAACTTGATCCAAACGCGTCGTGAAGTTCGTACAAAAGCAGAGATTATGGTCACAACAAATAGCAGATGCAGGTCCGTAGTTATGATACAAGGGTGTAACTGTCCCAGGGCAAAATGAGGAAATAGGAAGTCAAAGGAAAAGTGTTCTGTCTCCGTAGTTACGGAGCGACGTCGAAGCCACCCTCTCTCAAGCCGGATATTGCTTTATGTTTCTTTGCCCCAGGGCATCTTTGCCACCACTTCATAAACACGGCCCCAGGGATAAAGCAGCATCCAAGGGGTCTGGATACTGCTTTAAAACTAATAAGACAAAACGCTTGTCTTTTATTTCCCTATTTTACCGAAGGGCAACGACCTTACAATAAACCTAATCAGCCATCCAAGCAAAGTAATGAAAGTTATTCAGAATCGCCTCAGCACCAGGGCTGAGCAACTGCTAGCACTGCAGCCTGGCCTTAGACCAAGTAAGAGCAGACTGTCGCATCCTGATACAGAAATCAGCATCAGCGAGATCTTTATCGCGAGTTGGTCGACTTGAAAAAGGCTTTTGACAGACTGGCGCTATATAGCACGTGACGCGAACACTCAGCATCAAAGGGGGTAGTCTATAGTCCAAATCATCAAAGCTCTGTGAATGCAGTGCTGCTGGTTAACCAAACGCGTGTTTTCTTGTACACGACAATAAACGTACTTCAAGAGCGCCCCCTATCATCTGTACTGTTCAACAACTGTTTGGAGAACATCAGGCATGAGACACTCAACAGTCACCACAATTTCACGTGCGTTTGTGTAAGACATCAATATGATAGCAGGCATCAACAAGGAGCTGAAAGATTTGACTAAGAGGGTGGCGGACAGTCTGGACACGTACAGTATGGAGGCAAGCACTCACAACAGTAATGTCATCGTCATTGGCAACCGCAAAGCATAGATCTTCGTGATCCAGTAGCTCGCCATTGTCACTTCTGTCAAGGTATGACAGAGAACAGAGTACATGTGTTATGTATATGCCCTGTTTATGACATACTTGGATGATAAATATTGTAAAATATTGAAGGAGGGACCTTGTGTTCTGAGGCAATTATAAAACAGAATCAATGAGACAATAAGACAATTTGTACTTTTTATATTCTTGATGTTGGGAAAACGTTGTTGGACAATGAATTGCTGAGCTGTGTGGTAACGGACCAAGAGAAAATATCCAGTGGAAGGGTATGGTGTGTGAAGATGTGTAGGTGAATGAGTGCATAAGGAAGGCAGACACAGGATGATGTGTCAGGGTGGGTATAGAGGATGTGGTGGTGGTGGGAGGGAGGTAAAAAGTATTACAGTGGGTTTGGAGCTTTATAATCTTTTCTATTATGTCTTTGGTGTATAATTATATGTGTATATGAGTGTGTGAAAATACAGGTGAATTGTGAATGAAATTTGTATAGATTAGGGTATATAAGCCAGATTTGAATAAGACCCTGGCTATAGCAAATGTGCTTACAGCAATAAAAGATAAGTCTATTATTATTTGTTTTTATTATTATTTAATGAAGGCGCCTCTTCACGGTATGCTAAGTGGAGCCGAGGCTGTCTGGTTGTAACAGTCGCAAGCCGCGGTCAAGGCAGACAAGTCTGCACACATCTGGTGGCTTCGTGCACAAACAGTGCAACCAGCAGCTGTCCAACACATTTCCAGTTTGTTTTGATCGAAAGGCATTTGAAGGAAGGGCTTAAATTGTCTTTGATGATTCCTAAGACGCTGTGTATCTAATTATGGTTAAAACACGGCTGAAGGCACTTTTTTGGCTCTTTGATGAGCTGATAGGGTAATGAGATCGTAATGATTTGCACCTGGTGAAACTTTGCCATAGACGTTCTGCATGCAGTCATTTCGGGGAAAAAAGGTCTTGTTTAAAAATAAAGACTACAGGCAAGTAAGCGGTTGTAGAATCCACCTCTCTCCATCTCAGGCGTACGCGCCTTAAAAAAAAAAAAAAAAAAAAAAGCTTCTTTTCTACCTAACACTCAGTCGCTTACATTACCTGCAAACCTGCAAATAGGATTTAGAGATTCCAAACTGGAAGAGAAGACGTGGATAATAAAAGAGGGAAAGCGAAGCCCAGAATGACAGATCAATCGATTCGATATTGTTTTTCGCATAGCAGGTTCAAAGGTAAAGGGCAGGCTAAGTCAATTTAAAAGAGTAGCTGAGCGCAATCATTGCAAAATTGGTTTCAGTGTTTGTTTGTTTGTTTGTTTTTTGTTGTTTTTTTTTTGTTTTTGTTTTTGTTTTTGTTTTTTTTTTACTCTACGCTCATTCTTCATTTTATTCAATTCTAATATGCCTTGCCAAAAAGAATTATTATTATTATTTTTTTTTTTTATTTATTTATTTATTTTTTGTTAACTGCTAACAAGCAAAAGGAACACAGCGGCATCACCAGGAGAGTAAGAACGCCGACAATATTGTATCTCCTGAATCCAGTTCTGTGTCGAGGGTTAAAGTAGCTAGTGCTTAAAGGAATAACGATTCCATTATCAATGCTGAACGGACAGGAGAAGAAGGAAGGTATGAAGAAAAATGAGAAAGCTAATAAATAAATAAATAATTAATAAATAAAGGCAGACACAAAAATATAAAAAAGAGACGAGAGAGAGAAAGAAATGACACAAATAGAGAGGACGGACATCCAGTAGCGCTGTGTCTGTGATTTAACAATCTCCGGTAAGTAAAATATCTAAGCTCTACCAGTCTTTCCTCGGGCAGCTCTGAACGAAATATTTTATGGTTACACGCGGTGAAGGGCCCGCATACAAACCGTCGACGTGGGTTTATTTTTAGTGTCACTCTGTCTTCCTTTACAGCACTAACAAAACTTAAGCCAGTTACAAGAACCGATGTTTACTATCTTTAAACAATATGAGTAAAAGCTCCTTGCTACGTCCAAGTGAGGTGCACTGGAGATCCATCCATGCTGTGCTGAAATTTGTCAAGCAGACGAGGTATTTCTCACGAGCATGCAAGAAACACAACTCAACATTCTTTCGCGACTTTGACGGAGAGGGCGGGTGAGTGAAAAGACTACAAAGATGAGGAGGAGGATAAAAAATGACATGAAAAGAACGAAGACAAAAATTATGAAGGAAAGAAGAAATGAAATAAGAGGAGAACGAGAAATAGGAAGATAAACTGCCCTCGAAAAGACGACGAAGAACATACAGAGGAAAAGAAGGAAAGTAAAACAAAAGAAGACGAGAAAGACAAAGAGTAAAATGACCTGAAAACGACGACGAAGAACAAGGGAAGGGAGAAAGAAAAAAAATGGATGACGAAGGAATAAGACAAAGACGAAGAAGAAATGGAGAAAGTTAAAAAACAAAAGAAAACCAACGAAGTAGGGATACCCCACGAAGTAACAGAGAAATCTCTGCACAGACGTGCAGTCTGTTGTAGTCTGAGTCACATGGCCTCAGCATGGCCGACATTAAACTGTGTTCAGGGCCGCGAGTCTGGGGCCCCGGTGTGAAAACGTTTACCGCTTCTTCCTGTTAGTAAGGAGCCAGGAATTCTTGAGCACGTCCTCCATCAAGGAGAGAGCAACTGCCTCACGAGAAAGCGAGGTTAAAAAGGTCTGGCAGCTACTGCCGTCGCTGCTGCTTTATGTTGGCTTTTCTGGTTCGCAGGCAATCGGTTGTAGCCGCTGCTGTGGTGACGCCCCTTGTCACTAAAACGTTGCTGTAGTTACTTCCCCTTTAAATCACTCTGCGACATCCAGCCAGTTCCTCAATCTGAGATCGCACCAACACCGGAGGAGAAGGTCCCTCGGAGGTGATGTACTTCAAAATTACCTACAGACCTCAGCCAACTTCAGCACTGGTCCTAGACATGGTGACACAATGAGGTACGACAATAAGTGGGTCTCAAAACAAAAGAAATGCCTCTTTCTCAAATAAATAAAAAGTAAATGAGAGAATGTAAATAAAACTGCAGGTTCATAAAGACTGGACTCTGAGAAGAACTTACTTCAGGATGAAACATTTCTTGGTATTCTTGACAAAAATTTTGTCTATGATCACATGATTTAGAAAAAAATTCCAGCGCCTTGTTGTGTTCACATAACTTGAAACATCCCTCTTCCACCTGCCTTTTGCTTCTTTCTTTCTAGTCACCTTACTCCTCCCACACGGCTTTTCCCTAGTCTTTCTGCTAAGAAAAACATTTACCCCACCTCACCCCACCCCAACAAAGTCCTCACTTTCCACACGCACGCGGTGGAAACAGCTCAGGTGTGCCAGACCGGCGCGCGCTGCCTGCAGCTGGTGAGTCTTCTGTTTCCAAAAGTGTGCGAACACGTGGGTCACAGAATATCCTGCCTTCGGGATCGGGACTGGAGGGGATGAGAGGGAAAATGGGAGGAAGGTAGAAAAGCGTTTGGAGCCCTCCCGCCGTCCGAAAGACGATATGGCGCCGCTGAAATGTGGCGGTTAAAAAGAGGATGCGGTGAAAACAATTCGAAGTCAAGTGACGGTCAAGAGGTTCTGGCCCTACCCCACCTCTTTTCTGCCCTCCCCCGAGCCTCAACTGTTCGTCGCACTGTTGCTGAAGGAGAGAATGGGCTTCAGGAGATCTCGATAACATTTCTGGAGTAAGATGTTATTTATTTCTAAGCCTCGACCTCGAGCGGTACAGAATACCTCTCACCTGAGCCAGCAGGTAAAGGCACTGCACTGACACAGCGCTGAAGATTGATCTCCGGAGTGTTAAAGCGATCGTCTTGGCAAACTTCTCGGTCGGGCCGCTCAACACACCTTCTTGGACTCGGCGCAAGTGTTTGCCAACAGGAGACATGCGCTTCAACGGCGAGCAGTGTCGTCATCGACTGCTTCCCGCTAGGGTCAAGGTTGTGCAGCAAGACCAGAGACCACAGTTCTATGAAAAGGAAGTGACGTAAAGGATGGACTGAGAGAAGGGACTCTTAAAGCGAAATTTGGCGAAAATATCTGAAAGTTGTTAGTAATCTAAAGACATGCAATTAATTGTTCGAAATATTGTGACGATGCCAAAGAAGGTCCTCCGCGAGTCGCTGGTGATATAAATGCAACCAAAAAATCCTGTTACCAATGGGGAAATAAGCATTCTTAATTTCTCATGTGTATAATTATCGATACTTGACGAAATACTACTTTTCTTCAGTGGTCAGCCACCACTCAAACAAGCGAAGCAAAGCAAGAATTGTGGTTGCGAGTAACTAAAAGCAAGAGAACAAAACGCAAATTTTAGTCAGCACACATCTCTGGTCAGTGCAGACAATCTAAGAACTTCACTGTCGCCAGGACATTATTAAAAAATCCCTAAAATGTTGTTACTGGGGATGTTGAGTGAGGTAGCCTGGGCCTTTTTCTTTCTATAACTTTCCACCTCAAGCACCATTCACAGACACCCTCGCTCGCTCACTGGCATGCGAAAGGTGTTGGTGCACATTTCGGTTATGACGTCATGGATAAAAGCGGTAGACAAGACCAAAAACACTCAGCAGAGGCGTTTAAACAAATAAGCAAGATAAAATATCTAGATTATTACCACTTGGTTTCAAAGATGTGTATTAATCACTGCATCAGATACTAACCCTTTTACAACAAACATTCTAAATGTCGACAAAGCAAGTAGGCTATGGAAGAGAAATATTCACTGAGCGGATTTGCAGGAAGGAATGACACCTTGGTGCAATGGATTCTAGCCGCGCTACCTTGACCCACATGTAGTAACGTCCGTGACGTAACTGTCAACCGTACTACGTGACGTGACGGGCAGAGGCAACAGTGGTTTTTTCTTTTCTTGCGCATGCGTGGAGAAAACACATGTGGCCTTATCGCAGCAAGGCGCCGTGTCCCTTGCCGGTTGACTGGTCGTGATAGTCACGGCAATTAGCAAAAACGTTGCAGATTCCCACAGCTCTTTCACATGAAGTCTACTAGACAAGCTTCGTTATCTCCTAGCTGTCGGCACGCCTGCTCCGCAAGTGCACCTAACGATGGGGTCTGAGAGGCGGCACTACAAACCACTTCCCTGAGAACTCCGGACCTGTTCCTGCAAGATGATGGGCATCCCCGCCACGGCATCCTATTAGTCATGTCAAAACAAACGCGCACTTTGCGTTCACAGACAGTTAATTTGAACTTATAAACAACTTTTCTTATTCTAATTAAAGAGAAGTGTATGTGTGGTCCTTACAGCAGACCGTTCTCACAAACACTTAAAAAAAAAACCCCGAATAATTACAATAACACCTGCACCCTGAGGAGAACCATCTATAGACGCGATGTGTCCAGCCAAGAGCTGCGTCATACAACAAGAATGCCGTTATATATATATTTAAAAAAAAAAAACAACAGGACTGACACAACAGACAAGTCGAAACTTCTATCATACAAATTTTAAAACCGATATCATCTATAAAAATAAATAGTCTAACATTGTGAGCAAACACAACGGCACTGCAAGAAATGGATGTGCGCACCTGCAGACCACCTGATTCAATGTGCTGAAATAACACCCACATCTGAGCCCTAGAGACATCAAGGGACGCGACAAAAACACAAAAGGAGGGGAAGGATGGATAAAAGGAAGCGAAGGGGGCGGAAAGATGAAAAGATATGGAGGACGGGCGGAGGAGAGAGAGAAGCATTCTGCTATGAAATGCCAGAAAGCTTGTAAATAAGACAGTGCTCTTGGAATCCTAGGAATGATTTTTTGACTATAAGCCAATGCCAAACTCCTTCTGTCGAGACTTTGTCGACACCCTACTTTGGTCCGACAAACTGTTTTCCGTGTTTTCTCCCCATGCTTCCCAACTACTCGCATCTGCAGCTATTTCGTGTGTTTAAAAAAAGTCAGCACTACAAGGTTTGTTTTAAGCTAAATCAGAATCTTAGTGTTTCCTACTCAAAAACTAAATTCTCTAGCGCAGTTTGCCGGTTATCATTGATCACCTCAAAAATAAATAAACAAAAGAAAAGGTCGATGAGGAGCGGTTATCGCACTCGGCAGTAGGAGGCAGGGCCTCTTAGACAGGCAAGCCTGAGGTCTGTCGTCGACGAGAAACGCGAGAAGTGGCGCGGGCGTGCGCGAGGTCGATGAAGCAGTGCGTCTAAACTTTCTTTACATCCTACGGCGCTCGATAGCCGCCAATAATTCCATCAGCCTGTCTGCCGTAGGTTTTTCCCTTTTCTGCTGTCTCAGCTGTCTGCGGACCATCGACCCCATCGACCCGCCGCATCCGACCCCGATTGCAGCCTGCTGACCTCCTCTAGTTCCAACATCGGGGGTTTCCGACACGTGGCCCTGTTCTACAGCCTGCACATGGGGGTCGCCGGTGGCCCAGTGGCCTGCTTCACCTCAGTCACGCCTCGCACGGCCCAAGTGAAGGTGCAGTTCTCCAGTCACTAGCTTCACGCACGTTCTCGTGGAAATCTCGCCAGTAGAGAGGGAAAGCCATAGCAACGAATGGTCTAGTTATAACGTGGGCATTCCGAGAGAGAGAGACAAATAGAGAAAACTTTATGCTTAGTCTGTTTAACAGGATATTAACACATTGAGGCTACTTTAACATTTGACTACGAAGAAGTTTCAGATGTTGATGTTACTACACCAGTCTATCTCCAGAGATTTCAATATGTGTGTGTGTTGGGGGGAGGGACATTCACATTATCCTCCTAAATCCCGAATTCTTAAAGGCCAAAGGGTAAGCATAACTTTCCTCTCACTCCCGCAGTTCAATGAACCGGAGACAAACCGTTACGTCCCAAACTGAACGAGCACTAAACTGTTGGAGCTTGAGCCCGACTAAAAATAGCTTGCCACAGCTTTGCCCTGCTCTCTGTTGTACTTATTTACCATATTTATTCACACGTTTAGTGTATATTTATGCCTTATTGTTTTAATTATATGGTGTTAAGTAACTTAAATTTTCATTGATCTAATTTAGTAGTTTTTTATTGACGGTATTTGTTGTTTAATTATTAACTAGTTGTTATTATTATAACTATTATTAGCTATTACTGTTCATTTATTACAACTAACAACTAGTTTTGTAGATTGCGCTCAGTCGGTAGTTAAGTTTGTATTAGCAGTTTACTGGTTTTGTTTGATTAACTTATTTATTTACAGTTCTCATTTATTTCAGTGACTTTCAATGTTTTAAAATTATTCTCATCTACTGTCAAATATCGGCTAACAAATTAAAGATTAGCAGAAAGACTGAATAACAAATTTCAACAACCTTCATCTTAATGATTATCGTGCTACCCGGGAATTTATGGCGGTTAGTTCCAACCAGTGCACAAAGGTGAACTACCTTGTCACTCTGTACTCGCTTTTGCCCGCGATATATAGAGAAACTAAAGCATATCTCAAACAAAGCTGAAGTGTCACTTTTATTTTATTTGTGTGTTTGCTTACGTTGTATTTTTCTTTCCTTTCTTTCCAGTATTCCCCCCACCCCTCGCTCCCACACACCGTATCATTGTCAACAGGTGTAAGGAGTTTAGTTTTTCAGAGCCGAAAACACACGAGCGCTAACAGAAACAGCCATCTGATAACCACAGAACAAGTCATACAGTGTAGGTAAGGTAACAACACCCGAGGTGTGCACGCGCACATGGATCAGCCGCTAGCAAAGGGATCAGTGGATCCTTCACTTCTGGATGCGCCTTTAAGTCTGCAGCAAGACCTGCGGCACACGAGACTCCTTCAAGCATACGAACATCAATTTGCTCAAAAGACTTGACAGCTGTCTTACTGGGATGAATGTTTATTAAAACTGCCTCTTAAAATAAAACATTGTATGTATGTATGTGCGTGTATGGGGGGGGGAGGGAGTAGGAGTACAGCATTCTACTCAGATCCAAGCATAATAAAATGAATAAAATTTCCGAAGACATCAAATCCTCTACCTACAGTTCCTAAAAGAGGCAAAAAGATGCGAAAGAGTTATTCTGGGGGAAATAGCAAGATTAATCAGCTGCTGACCAAGGTTCATGCTTTTCAAGAGTCCTGTTTAAAAAAAAACAAACAAACAAACAAACAAACAAACAAAAAAAAAAAATACGGCAAATACAAAGAAAGGGCAACGAGCGAACAAAAAGGCTAAAAATAAAGGAAATGGTGATTGGATGAAGTGGGCAGAAATTCTGAAGAGGTAGGACCGTGGGCTGGAGAAGGGAAATCTCTTTGTTGCGGACGAGAGCAGCCAGATACCTTACCACTGGTTACATCTTTGACAAAAACCTCTAAAAGGAAGTTAAGTACCCTTAACTCTCTGCCACTGAGTGTCCTCGATGTGTCTGCACACATACAACTCACACTTACATCTAGAACACAATAGCGAAGCATATCCAACAAAGACGAGAGAGAGAGAACAGACCATATATTTGGTGCGTTGATAAAATAAATAAATAAAAACAAGATCCCAGACGCATACCAAAAAAACAATTTTTTCCATCATCGAATGCTGCTGTCATCATCTACGCTTGACATATTTCTTTGTTTATCTGTTTATCTAACTAAAAATTAAAGCAGGAAGGAAAACTCCCAAACAAGTTCCCCTGCACTTCCCCACTACCCTGCAGCACGCCTCACCTTCAAACCAAGGTACAGGCCCCGCGGCCAGCCTGGAGACTTCTGAGACTCAGGTTCATCGAGATAGGGTTTGTAGCTTGCCGCTCGTGACAGAAGCCGGCACTCAAGGGGCTAAAATTATGCACTTCCCTCCTAAATAGGTTTCTTCAAAGCTAAGCCCACTACTTAGCGCATCTATCAACCCGACAGGTGTTTCAACTTGACAGACGCCGATCACAAACACAGCGGTCGTCTGCTAAGAAAACTCGCTGCCTTCTCTCCGTCATCACAGCGATTATTCGCTCGCCAGGCCTCGTGCTCTTCCCTCCCCCTCTCTCTCTCCTCCACAATCCCTTTTTCCTACCAGACGCCGATGACTCAAAATTAACTGCTGAAGATTTCGAAACTACAGCAACAGCCTTAACGCGGGAAATCGTGAACAGGTAAAGGTGATGTTTAGAGGAAAGTGGGAAACATCAGGTTAAACTTTATCGTAAAGACAGTGTGTGCTCCTAGGGGGTAAGTAGCAACGTGTTTTGCAGATATATGCTACCAAGTCGCCGTATCATCAGGCTAGTTCTCTGGTTGTTGTACGCTTTCAGCATTTAAGAAATAAAGGCTAAATCACGGTGAATTGGTTTAGAGATGTGAACAAACATCCTATAGGCCTAAGATATGATGAGATCCGAATCCAAGACCTTCAATTCTCACTGTCTTGGTGACAAGGGATCTACCACTCCGCTACTGGGCGAAATGATGCATTGTGCTAATTTTCTGTGTGTGTGTGTGTGTGTGCAAACTGAATTATGAATTATGGGCCAGTACAATATCATTTTAGTTGTCTTAAATACAATTAAGAACATCTTTTAAATAACTTAAGATGATCTTCAGGATTTGTTCTCGGGATGTTTTGCGAGCGCTGTTTAGTCGAGTGAGACATACAGTGATTGACAGAACGCACCCTCATTTTCTCACAGCCCAGGCAGAATGCGTTCGATGAAGAACACACCATCGCCGTTCATTCTGCTGTAAACTGCACCAAAAAAGAAACAAACAGCTCATTGAAGAAATCTAGTAACTGTTAGTGAAAGAGTTTTCTTTACAAGGAAATGCATGCAGAGAGCCATAGTAGCTGTTCACGTGGGAAGTAAACAACAAAACAGATAATGACGAAGGCTCGCGCTATTCATCAACAAACCTTTCTCAACTACAGAATTTTTTACGCCTAGTAGTTTTCCACATAAGTTATATGCATTCAGTCAACATGAAGTATTAAATGTCCATTCACCTGCAATAACCTTCTTGTGGAGAAACGTAGAGGGATAGGGAGGGGGTGGGGAACGGTATTCTACTGCCGAGTAACTAAGTCTACATCACGATAAAGCAGTCGGCCCTGTAAAACAAAAGCTATATGTTGAGAAAAACAAATAGCTTGTCTGAGACGAGATTTGAACTGGGGACAGCCAACCCTCACTGTCTTGGTGACAGGCGCTATTCGTATTGTCACCGGGGCCCCCACAGAGGGAGAGCGATGGAAACAGAATCAGAGTGAGAAACAAAGAAAGCCCGAGACAGAAGGAATGAGAGAGAAGAGCACAGAAATCCAACCCCCAAAAGTTTCACTTCTCTCCCCGCATCCTGCCTCATTCTCATCGCTACTTTCCTCCTCCTCGTCTCTGGAAGACGAATCAAGAAGATCCCTGGCGGGCGACAGCAAGCACCGACACTTGCGTTCTTCCCTCAGCGCCTGCGGTTGGCTGGCTGTGCGCGATCAGGGTCCGACCAAGGCGTAAGAGTCGAGCGCTCGTCAAAAGTTAACCCTCGATCCCCAACAGAAGCTGGTGGTCTGCAGCTCCTACCGGATGCAGCATCGCACGATTCTTTCAACGTGATTGCAGCTGCAACGCCGCGCTGTGACGTGTTCATCTTGCCTGCTTCTGCGACGGTGTAAACAAGCCAACAACAAATAAAAACAAGCGAAATAGTCTTTCTCTGGTGCTGACGACTGGTTAACAAAGTTGTCTATCTGAAAAGACACTGTGTGCAACGTGTAGTAGTGTCGTAGACTTTAAAAAAAAAAGAGGGGGGAGGTAAATAAAACCTGAACATCAAAATGCGAACTACTTCGTTTGAACGGGGCTCTTCCTCGGGGTCTTCAGGCACCATGAAAGGCCAGCAACCCAGAGACTGGACTCCCGAGAGAGCCTAGTCGCCGTAGGTCGTGATGTGTTTGTCGTGACAGCCAGCCGCGTGCTAACCGCGTGACGGCGTGCTGGGATGTGCGGCTAGAGGCAGACTCCAGCCAGGTGTGCGTTTATTTCAATCGCAACGAGGACCACGCCGTCAGCAACGTTGGAAAACAAATTCCCTTTCCCTGCTTCACCAGCTTGTATACTACAGACTTGAAGCAGCTCGAGTATCATAAGGACGCTGGTAAGTAACTGGTTCATTCTATCGTTCGCGCGTGATCTTCTGTGTGCGTGCGTGTGCGCGTGCGAGCACAACAACAAGCGATGGAAAACTAGAGTTTGTTGTCTCAGGTTGTGCGGTGCTCCCTACCAGCCTCGAAACTTCACAATGAATTCTTAGTCTTTGCTGTTGAGCATGGGTCTGGAGGAACCACAGCAATTTGTAGATGTAAACAGGGGCACAGGCCCCCACTTGACGTCAGCTGCCTCACGTCCTACACAGGAATCTTACCTTTCGCACAGGTATCTGCTTTTAAGGTACACGATGCCCGGGCCTGATGGTGCTAAAAATGTACACAGCAGTGACTGATGATGGCGAGGTTCGTGTGATGAAATTCCAGTTATCTATCACAGACGGTGTGTGCAGCACGATGGCTCACTTGATATGCCGCACCTCTAGCCATCGGCAAGCGAGTATTTCAGTTTAGCCAGTGTGCAGGAGACCTCGGCATGTGTACAGCGAGTTCATGACCAAGCCATGTTTACTACAGAGAAAAGGAGCGAGGTGGGGGATGAAATAAATGTTGAATAAACTGAGGAAAACATGTTTACGAGAATAATCTCTCTCGCACACACACACACGCCTACACACACACGTGATTACATTGAGGTTAATATTAGCAAAGAGAAAAAAAGAGAAACGATAACAAAGTGACAGTAGTGTTTCCATGTTATGTACATATTTCACACTAGAGCAGAAGACAAGTGTAATTGTGTACTGTGTACTGTGCTATGTAAGACACGCACACCACCTTCCTCTGTACTACAAAAAGAAAACCTTTCGGGGGGGGGGGGAGCAAATTAACTATCACTTGATCTTAAAGTGCACTGGCAGTTCACACATATTCACTCCTGACGTGAACGATATCACGGTAAGTGCAGTCCTTGAGACTGTCAGGATGGAAATCCATTCACTGACTACTAGGGCGGGTAATTATGGAACTGAGATATGGTTACCCCAGGGTTAGGTGTGAAGTGGAAGCGATGTGCAGACAGACCACAGTATTGTACACAGGTCACAGAAATCGCACACTACGACTGTATGTAGTGAGCGGATGGATCATAGCAACCACAAGACTGAAAACCGCTCCCCATTTCACCTAGAAACACGAAAAGTGACAACGATAACTGAGAGATGTATTCCGTTTGCCAGGTAACCGGTTCATGACCATGTCATCGCCCTTTTCTTTGACATAACAGGTTCGGACTCGAAGAACGTAGTTATATATCATGGAAAAGAAGTTATTTAACAAACAGGCATTGCCACAAGGAGAAAAGGAGCAGCAGTGGAATGTGAACAAGCACACAGTCCGTTGATGTTTCGCAAACCGTGATGATTATCTATGAAGGTGCTGTGATTTTTACACAAGGTCGGTGAGCTTTACAGGGTGGGTGGAGAGATGCGAGAGAGGTCCAATGTTTTGTTTTCTTTTTTCATTAGGTCGATTTTCTTTGAATCTCAAAAAATATTCAATCCAGTGCAGCTGACTGAAAGAAGCATTTAGAGAAAAGTGATTACAATGTTATAACGGACTAGGTTGTTCAGTCTGACCCCTGTATCAGCCAGAAGGTACTAAGAATTCGATTACAATCATAACTGTATATAATATGTAATGTGAACAACTCCTTTCCTCGCCTTTCTTATCACATGACTGCTATTCATTTACAGCCCCTATAAGCGATCTGCGCACAAAATACAGCAGTTTGGGCCAAAATCAAACGGTCAGCATGCCGTCAATATCCAAGTATAACTACATGACTATCACCATCGATAACTTCATTCAAATTCATTCAAAGACTTCACCTCTGTCATTTTTTTTAGAAAAATGGTAAATTAAGTTTGCATTAGAACAGCTTGAGGAGGTAGTCAGGTGAGTGGTCAGAGTACCGGTGTCCCAGACTGTAGATAAACATCCCTGGTCAGTTCCATACCCGTGTGGCGCCGCATCCTTCCCTCAGTTGACCCCGCTGTTAAACGGATACCCGGTCCCTTAAGATGATTGGAGAAAAGTCGAGGACGAGGAGATGGCAGCACCTAAACACTTCACCATCGACCGAAATATTAACAAACTACCTTTAACCCATCC
The DNA here is from genome assembly GCF_003073045.1 of Pomacea canaliculata. Classification (NCBI taxonomy): domain Eukaryota; kingdom Metazoa; phylum Mollusca; class Gastropoda; order Architaenioglossa; family Ampullariidae; genus Pomacea; species Pomacea canaliculata. The sequence goes on from NC_037593.1 coordinate 7,938,446, forward strand.
TTTAATGCGACCACAGTACTTTAGAATTCTCACCAACACATTCACCAACAGATTAGTCCCACGAATCTCTATACGAGGACTGATCGGTGTCACATTAATCTGAATGTGAACACATTAATTCGACAGAACTCTGCAGTTAATCTGTAGCTGATGGGATTATTTATGTACGCGAATAGGTTAGTCTGGCAATATTTTGCACTTGCACTAATTAGTCCCACGTAATAATGAACGCGAACATTTTAGTCCAACATAATTTTGAATATCAACAGGTTCAGTCAATCAAACAAATGAACATTTTTCGTGTGTGCTCCCTCTGTCGGTTCTGCGTTTGTTCTGGCCACTAATCAGTCAGAAATCTCAATTCTTGTCAGAGGGTAGGCAAGCGGCTGGTTTCTGTTTAAAGTATTTCTTGTATTATACCTATCTTGACGATCTAAAACGTCAGTTACGGTGCAAAACCTAATCAAGAGGTTAAAGAAGTTGTCGACCCCGTATTCCCCTCACCAAACAGACCCTAGGATGCGGATAAATGAATTTTGAAACTGCCACTTTGACCTCGTCAAGACTGATTGGGTCCTAGCACGGTGTGCACAGAAGGCACCAACAAGCATGCCGTGGAAATAATTAGCGTTGATAACCATACCGACTACAGATTCCACAAAAAAATACACAAAACCCCCTAACGGCTGTCAGCAATTTTCCACCTGCTTCTCATCGCCTCAAATTTAACTGATCATGTTGTGAAGGTAGTAAGGTGTCTCACCAGTGCACGTACTTCGAGGTTGATGGGACAAGGATGTGAGTGGAATGAAGCGGTCTCAGGCCCTAGCTGACACAATATTGCGCAGTTTGTGCACGCGCCATGCGGTGCCTGCTGTTACAAGAGTAAAAAATGTTGGGTTGAAAGATGCTCGCCAGTCGACACGTGTACAAAGTGGGCCAACAACACCGGGCGACACCGAGGGCGCACGTGAGGCAGCAGCACTTTAGGTCTTCACAGTCGCACGATCGTCAGTCGTGTTCACCGGTGTACGGCTGTTGGAGGCCAGTAGCTGGACTGTTTACCGCCTGCAGTGCATGGTGGGGTGAGGCATGCAGGTGGGAACAGAGCCAGACCCTGATTTTTTCCCCACATAGCAAAGCCACCCACCCCCTCCACCACCCGCCTACAACACGCGCGCGCGCACACACACAGCCGAACAAATGCATGTTGTGTGCAGGTCACTATACACTCACAGAGAATTCCCTTTTTTCTTTCAAACTGCGCTGTCTGCTCGATACCACTGTTACATCGCACTGCTACATTATTCCAACTCATGCGATCCACTACGATAGCGATGTCAGTCTCTGAGTGCCGGACATCATGTGTTAGATGACTGGCTCAAAGACTAACCATAACCTCGTTATTCCCTCAGGTATCTGCTGCACTAGTTTGCTTTGAAAGGTAGACATTCTCCCCGTCTCTACTCGATAGGTTAAAAAAAGGTATCCGTTCTCCTAACTGCTTCTATTCGACACACCTGTTTGCTGCTGCTGTTTGGCAGATAAAGAAGGCTTGTGCAACGGTCAGTGACAGGCAAATCTTCTCTGCTCCTTTGTGAGACAGGTGTGCCTTCTGCTGCTGTCTGTTACACGCAAGCACGTGCTATATATACTGTCAGTGACGGGTAAATACAGATGCTGGGACAGCCTGCACCTAGTTATTAAACCAGATAAGAAAGCGAGATCGTTCAATCTCTTCGCTCGCGAAAGAAGTCACATGACAGTTTCGATGATAAACGAAAAAGTAGAGACTAAGAGGGAGGGAGCAAGGAAGGGAGAGAGAGAGAGGATTCACTCAGAGAAGTTATGAGTGGAATGTCGGCATGTGGGAGGAAACGCAATGGGGATGCATCATGCCCCAGTCTCCTCTCCCTCCCCCGACTCCCAGTCCCACCCGCTCAGCGTCTGCTCACGTGGGAGGCTTGTTGCGTGATGCGCTGCACGCTTGGCCGTCAGCCGCTGTTTGCGCCGCCGATAACAGACGTTACCTTTTCGATCGCCTCGTTTCCACGGGAGGGGATTGAGACAGTTGGGAGGGGGCAGGTAAAAAAAAAAGACTGCAGTCTGGCCACGAAAAGAACGTGACTGGCCTTTGGTGGCCCCTGGGAGGCTCTCTCAAGATGAAGGTCAATGGCCTGCGAGTGAGGTTTGCCGACGGAAGCTAGGATGGAGATGCGGAGGACCTGATGTCAGAAACGCACCAGCACTCGGGAGGGAAACACGATAACAACAGTCAACAGGCAGCCAGTTGTCGTGTCCTGGCATGTCTCATTCGACGGCCTTTTAGCTTTCCAACATTTTTTAATTCTCCTTCCTTCTTCTCCACCACTTAAGTTCAGAATTCTTCACCACTTAGAACACACTATTTGTCTCACTTTACGAGGGTAAGTCGTTTCGGAAAATGATGTTCGCGGAGGTGGATGTTCGTAAATCGAATGTGTAATTACATCTCTTTTCTTTTTTTTTGAGGCAACAGCTGTAGTTCTCAGACAAATGAACGTTTAACGGCCTTTTTCATGCATGAACATGACCGTCCGTTCACCTTCTAAAAATTTATAGATTCTTTTATGATGCAAAACTAGACACGAGCAGTCAAAATGCTGAGCACAATTCACACTGTACTTGCACTAATGCCAGTGCTGCAATACTCAACGAGAGACAAGAACTGTTCAGTTGCAAACTACCAAGGCAACTTGAGCATCAAAACAAGGTTCACAAAACAGACAAGCAACACTTGCTGCTTACAGTATACTTTTTTTCAAAAAAAAACAACAAACTCATTCACCGAAAGCGAAGTTTTAAACATGAGAACAACAAGTGTCTATGATAAAAACTCACTAGATAAATTGAAAACCGTTTCTTGTTTTCTGGTTTAAGCTTTTTACTTGCATGAGATAGTTAACCCTCTCGCTGACTTTTATGAACACGTTCTTGTAAAGAGTATCTCATGCAATTGTCATTTCAAAAAAACCGGAAGACTGCGACCATCTGACCGGCAATTGTAAGGTGGACTCACTGCACAGGCTCATGGAGGCCAACCTGTGGTGGTGATTCGTCATTCAGAAACGGCGCTCCGTCCACATCAGTTGTAGTTGATTCGTGAAAAATCGCTGTATATGAAATTTTTAGTGATATTGGCATTTTTAATGAATTGTCTATGTCTGTAGAAGGTAAAGGATTTCGCAGCGTGTTTCATAACCAGGATTCTTTAAGTGATCCACCGTGAAAGGGCACAGAATGCGGTATGTCTCACAAACCTGTACCTTCACTGATAAATCTTGTAACCCATGTCAGCTTGGAAGAAACAGGATGGAAAGGCAAGATTTCGGCTGCAGGCTTGATCGGGCCTTGACCTGGCACCTTCTGATTTACAGTCGCGGGCAATAACCTCCTGGTTACAGCTTTTCCCGTCTGCACAAGGGCACAGTACTCCTCCGCTAAGACTTGGACAGCAAACACAAAGATCAAGTGGAGCTCAAGTCGATGTCACGACAGCACAAAGACCAACAGGAACTCCTGTAAATCCAAACCATGAAAACTGGAAGAAAGACCAAAACTCTGACGGACAGTCTAAAGACCAGAACTGAGGAAAAGGATGGCAAAGGTGCTAATAAAAGTGCGCATCCTCCTCGCGAATGACTGACAATGACAAGCCATGACAAGAGACTTAAGGTCTCAATCAGCCAAACGTGGTCTGGCGCAGTGGCCCCGGAGTTGCAGGTGTAATGGGTTAACACCCTCATCAGCGAGACTGACTCTCAATGCACGTGGAAACAGAGGGAACTACGCGAAGTGGAGGAACCGGAGCCGACAACCTGTGTATTGCCTGCACATTTGTCTGGCGGTCTTGGCGAACTTGAACATTCGCACGTTATTTTCGTCGTTAGAGAAGAGAGTTTAGTGGGGGTGGGGGGGGGGGGCGGGGTGTGATGCCCATCGTCATTCCGTTTTTTTATAGCAGCCTAAGGGGCAGACAGGTTAGCAAAACAATTTTAACTCTTCTAGTTGTGGTCGCCAGAAAACATTCCACTGAAGCTGTTAGTGAACTTTGAAAAATGAAAAGAGCTCGGAGAGACGATTCCAGGTACATAAAAACACGAGGGCTGGAACTTATCCACTTACGAGACCGACAACTTGTGTAATGCGTTGTTATTTAAAGAAACAGCTTTCGAAATCGAAGTGATTATGAACAAAGGCGTATTCACAGAACATTATTATCTCCCACACCATCCCTCCCCCCCCCCCCAAAAAAAAAAAACCCCAAAACGAACAACAAAACAAATAAACGATAAAATAAAAAATACAAGGACAAAATTACAAAACAGAAGCAAGGACAAAACTTTAAGTACAATCAAACAACAACAAGCAAAGAAAAAAACGTACTCAGTTCGAAAGTCTGTTGCACACAAGCAATCAGCCAATCACTGAAACAAGAGGCCGGAGTATGGGTAAGTCAGGCTTCAGACAAAACTCTAATTTGCACGCGGGTAGGTACACATTATGTTTAAACTGATGATCAAATTCTTACCAGCAACTTTACTTTGATATCGGTAAACCAACAGTCTTTATGAGAGAAATAAACAAACGAACATCCGCGAATTAGAACTACCTTAAAGTATAGGTTATTTCTTTGCGGATTAGTTTAGGGTATTATTTTTTTAAATTCATGAAATACCTCCCACAAACAACTTTCTTTACTTTCTACTAAAAGGTTTATGGGTTCTAATTTTCCACTATGATACTGAAGCAGTAACAGCGGCTTTTGTTGCAGTCTGGAGAAAAAGCCGAGAATGACAAGTTTCTAGCAGTGACCTAGCCAGCCAGTGTCACTTGTCTAAGACAATGAATGTCTAATGACAATCGTACTAAAGCCAGGTGTATTGCATGTGTGTAGGTGTGCGCGTATCTGCAAATACCTATAAAGGGTTAACGCAAGCACGTTCACACCTCCAGAGAGACCTGCTATCCTCGCCTGTTTATGCTTTAAAAAGCTGGGTTTAAAAGTTTCCCTTTGGAACATAAAACAGAAAAAAAACATTCCAACATTAAAAAGCAAGCAGTCTCTTCGTGTGCTTCATCTCCTATCTAATCTTCCATTTCTTTCATTTCTAAAACTCATCAACTGAATTTACGAAAGTTTTATCTCACCACCACCAACTTAAACAACTCATGCTCCACCTACAATCTCACGCAAGAGCGAGAAGAGAAAAATGCTCTGAATAATAGCAAGCCAAAGCAGCTCTACGATGAAAACGAACAATTCCTCTACTGTATTCATCTGTAAAACCTGCAGGTCTACTGCCACAACAGTCTCTCTGTCATTCACTCATATATATATATGAAACATAGTATGCACACCACAAGAAAACATTTTGCACACATGTACACGAAGTACATCGTACCATCAGGCGGTGACATAATGATATAGTGATCAGCAGGTGCTCCCCATGTTTTGATGTGACCACGGACAGTGAATATACGAAGATGGTGCTTAGAGGCACAGCTGCATGGAATGTCTGATACTTGACTTGCTGCTGTTTCTCAGAGTATGAACTTATCTCTAGCACACATCAACTGCTACAAACTCCACCCACCCCCCCTCTCTCTCTTATGCACACGTGCGCGCATGCATGAACACATTTAGTCTCGTCTCTGCTATTGTTCCTACACAGTGCTAATTTTTTTTACAAAACAAAAAAAAAAAAAAAGAAAAGAAACAGATAGCACTTATAGTATAGTCTAGATAAAACAAGATAAAAATTTATTATCAACAAGACTAAAAAAGTATTCCAGTGACTTCACAGTGAACGTTCACGGGCCAAAGTCTTAGATCAGGTCGGACAACTATGGACGAATGTTGGACAAAGTCATACAACGTTTTTATATGACGGTTATGCAAAAATATATGACAGTCGTTGTCAAACGTTTGGGCTTTTAGAAAAAAGTAGCGCAAACCAATTCAATCAAAATTTTGCTCCACGCATGAACACACACACGATCGTGGTTCAGGTACGAACAATCAGGGATCGATGGGAGAAAAAAAACCAAACAAACAGGTGTAACGGACATAAATGTCGGTTGTGTGACAGCGGCGACCCTGGACACAAATCACTGGAATGATATTTATTTGCCGCGTGCCATCAGTCAGTGGCTAACGACACTATAAAGCTCTCGGCTAGTCTTGTGGGCCCATTAGCTGCCCCAGTCCCGGCTTATCGCCCGCCAACCGGCCACAACGGTGTCTTATCGACGATGTTTTGCGACTGGCCTCGACTCCAAGAGTCTGCTGAACACCATCTCAGGGTCTCGGCAACCTTCTCGACAATATTTACAAAATACGGCGGGATCGTTCCCCCGTAGATATGAGCGAGCAGCAAACGCCAAGAGGTTAACAAATTAGTCTGGCGGCTTTTTTTTCAGGCTGTGACTCAGTTAAATGGTGTTTATGTTACGTGGGCTTTTAAAAAGCATATTTCTCATGTCTGGAGAAATGCTTACCTTGAACTCTGTAGGATCGGTAGCATTCGTCACTATCTCACCACTGATGCAACTAAAACTCTAATCTGTACCTGTGTGCTGTCGAGGATGAACTATTGTAATTCTTTGTTAGCTGGAATTCTCAAGTATCTCCTCGACAGACTTCAAAGGATTCAGAATAAAGCTGCTGCCTCATCTGCAGGTCATCTAGATATAAACATATATCACCTATCATTCGTTCTGCTGCCAGTCGTAGACCGTATAGCCAACAAACTTTCCACTTTGACTCACCCTACCGTTTCTGGCACTGGTTCTCAGTGTCTCTTCGGACTCACTCCCATCTATACGCCCGCACGACCTCTTCGTTCATCTTCTGACACCAGACTTCTGTGAGTCCCACTGAGACAAAGACTGTGGACAGAGGTCCGTCTCCTACCAAGCCACATCAACTTCCGATTACCCATCAGCCTTCGTCACTCTGATTCTCTTATCACCTTTAAGGCTAAACATTAGCCGCATTTTTCAGAACGACTTCACTGTGACCTGTCCTGACCCTGAGCGTGTATAAGGTGTGTGTGATGTACTTGTATAAGTACCGTTTGTAGCAGGAGTGAGCGGGTCTGTTATATGCCAATATGTGTGTATGGTTGCTAATGATTTAGTCTATGTATGATTTATGTAAAGCGCTCTGAGCAAATCATTGGAAAAGCAGTAAATAATAATAATAATAAATAATTATAATTATAATTATTATTATTATTTTTTAAATGTAGAGTACTTTTCCCTAGCAATGAATCCAGGCTCAAGGTGGTTACACGGATGAAGACGCAGAGCCCACATATCAGTAGACATCAACGGATTTTACAGATATCCACCATCATTATCTCTCTTTCCCTCCAACACGCATAGAGAGAGGTGGAGGAAACCGAAGTACCCAGAGAAAATCAGCGACTATCAACCCTTGCTAACAGATATAAAATCAAGAGAGGAGTGTGTCGGACCGAGAAACGAAGCCCAGACACCCGATTCTCACCGTCGTAGAGACATGAACTTTAGCCACCGCCCCAAAGGTTAGAAAGATAGGAGAGACGCGGAGAGGGTTTGCCAAGCTTGAATTTAGGCTTGGATGATCAAAACTGTTAAAAAGAATGACAAAAATAAAAATGTTTATAGGCTCACAACTTCTAAAACTAAAATACGAAGCCGACGGTGTACTAAAAACTATATAAAAACCAGAAAACATCAATACAACGAAGAAAAGCTGCAAGAATGAAGGAGTTATGCAAGAGCTGGCACAAAAATGAGTAATAACACTAAAAACAACTGACGAGCTCACCTTTGAAATATGGCTGGAGTCAAGATCAAAGTGAGTGCCCCACCGGGCAGGGTAATTTCACCCGATTCTCGCTGAGTTGCGCCAGCGGCGTTACCTTAACGGATGCCTCTCTGAGCAATGACGCAGTGGGCGCGCACTTACAGGCTCTGTCGTGCATGTGCTCGTGCTGCGGGACGTTAACAACGTGCAGAGTGTGCCTATGGAGGTCGGCGTTATTCCAAGAAGGTATAATTGCTGAGGTCGCCGTGTCACGTCTGAGTTGAACACCTTCTACTTTAGTTACAGCAATCAACGGCAATCAACTGTCACATCTGCAGAAACCCAGAAATAAACGGCAGTGTCATGGGCTTCGTCACACGTAACAACCCTGTTCAACAAACTCAAACCCGAGAACCCAACGGTCTGGGTTTAAAAGCCCTGTAAGTGTCTGTAAAATGTCAGATACCTACCTCACTTAGAGTCATTTTTTTGTAAAAGCGGTGCCCACCTCCCCACCTATGGGGAGTCAAGTAAGCAATCCACGGCTGGGTGGAACTGTGGGAGACATTACAATGGGTCATACGGAGGTCGAACCTGCTTGTCTGTGCACATCATCATGTTTGGACTCAGTTCTTTAACGACTTTCCCAAACCACGAAATCTTTACGATTCTAAAGGCTCTTCTCCATTGGAAATATGGACTAATGTTTGGGCAAGTACGGAAAACCTTTTAAACTTAATTCTATATACTCATCGTATAAAATCTTAGCGAATCTTTACTAAATGTTCGTCCTTGTTTGTCCGGTTAAGAACGATCGTTATAGGCCTTCTACACAGACACACACCACCGAACATGTGGCTAAAGTATATTTTTACACGACGGAAACCATCGCCGTTGAGCACATACGAGGGGGTAGAGATAATGTACAATTTAGCTGATGTCGGCATCTTTAACAAAACTCTACACGAAGTACACGATGAAGTCGTTGCTGTTTCACACCAATAGCTGGGTGTACAATGATGCTCTGGGCATCGTGTGGTAAACCGAATTACAGAGTTAAGAAAATGTCTGGTGAACACAAGCTCACGCACGATGCTGGAAGCGGAGGAATTAAGGTCAATCATAGGTTGCCGATTCCGCCAACGTGACGGCACTTTTTTCCCCAAAAAACATGCGCGCACGATATCCAACGGCAGAGGTGGTCACGCCAGGGGAATATAGGGGGATAGGTGGGAGCTGTCTGGATGGTTTGCTCGCGAGCTCTGGTCCGTCTTCAGGTCTAAGCCTAGCTTTTCTCTGTGACCTAGCTTGTTGCACGTGCATGATGCACACAGGGGAAGCAGTATACATTCGCGTCAATATACCTACCGCCTGAATCACACCTGTGCTACCGTGGCTTGTCACTGTGATTCGGGAGATGGACTGGGATATAAAATTCGAGTGAGTGAAATTCCTGAATTAGTGACTTAAAATTTGTTCACTTTAATTTCCGAATACAGGTGACTAAAGTTTTTTTTAAAGTTTTGTTAGTTTTTTCAACCGACATATCGAATGTTTAATGACTCCGTGTATTCCTACTCAGTTCCACTGTTCTCTCTCTCACGCCCACACGACCACCTTCAGACTGATACTTCTGTATCCTAACCTTTCTTCTCTCTGTCTCACCACACGCACACTCCTGCATCCCATCTTTCACGCACACCTGGAGCGCGCGCACACACACACACGAGCCGCTCTGACTTCTGCGTCCTTCACCACTGGCACACATCGGAAATGCTCGCGCCCTGCATTTTCTCTCACCACCACCACCACAGCCCCCTACAAGCTCGGGCCCTCGCACGATGACTGTGCCTGTCCTGGGCAGGTAGGCTTCACGCCGGCGCAAACAAGCCGCACTCCTCGCCGCCGACCTGTGCTGGTGCACAGAGAGCACTGGGACTAAACACACGTAAGCCATGTATTCCTCACAGACCTTTAAACCCTCGTCTGCCAGACTACAGCCTTTGTATCCTGACGTACATGCTACACTCCTCTTGTGTTGTTGTGTCTTCATATTAACTTTCTAAAGGCCTTGAATGAGGTAAGAGACTTCTATTTTGGGGCAGCTAAGTGAACACGTTTTGGTAACCTATAGAAATAAGTCTGTATATATATATATGAGTATACTTGTGAATGATATCTCAGAATCTTACATGGTAGTAACTTTATCCTGATTGACTTCCTCGATACAAGTATTTTTATTTTAGCTTTTAGGTTAAAGATAAATCTACAATAATCTTAATGCTATTATTTTCTAGGAAATCCGTTTCAAAAAGCAAATGAGCATAAGACTGCAGAAAGTAGTAGTTTCAAAACAAACAGTTCCTATGGCATAAGTCTCGTAACGCAAGAGATATTTTGTAATTATTAATTTTTAATAACGCATGCTGTGTAACCTCTTCACTTGCTGTCGTAATTATTGCCGTCGTTTCTCACACGCAAGCACACCAAGAAAGAAAGACATTATTTAAAATTACAAATTCAACAACTTTATGCACGCGCGCACACAACGTTGACAGCCGCTGTTCAGAAGCTGAAAGATCGCGGGTAGGGCTGAGAACCAGCGACTGACCTACAGATACACCAGCCAATGGCCGTAGTCACACCCTAGGTATCTGGACACCCCGAGGTTGCTTTAACTAGGGTCTGTCAAGACTCATCTTTACTGGAAGGGGTGGTCATTTGTAAACATTCATAATATAGCTTAAGTCTAATATATCAAAGTCTGAGATGATACAGGACAAAGATGATGAAGTAAATAACTCGTGTTTCTCTCAGTTCCAAATGCGGGACAATGCTCGTTCACAGTCGAGGACTAAGGCTGATGCAGCCTTCGTACGTGCAGCTGTTACTGGCTGTTGGATGTTCAGTGCATGATACTGTAGCGTTAACCCTGTGGACTATAAACTAATTTAATCCCCAAAGTCTGGTTCATGATGCCCAACCATCTTAACCAGACAAACACTGACCAGTAAAGTGGTTATGTTTAGCAGATGTGCTATATCATTATCATTTTGGGGACAAAATCCAATATTTTGTGTCCGATGCAGAAGCCATAATCAAATTCCTCGAGGACCCGATGGGGCGACAGCTGTGGACGAGACCCAAAAGGACCTTTGGAAGGGAGTAGGGAGATGTCAGTCAACATTAGATGTCGATATTTCAGAGCTGCACGTGTCTGGGTTTTAAAAAATGCATCTCTTTCATCCTCCTAGTGTAGATATCTATCAGAGATAGCATTTATGAAGCACATCTACCCAACCTGTTACCAAACATGAGCTGTTTAATCGGCTATTCGCAGTTAGCGGTTAAAATCCAGCAATTATGGACTCTGGGTAGGCCCACCCAAATCGTTTTACCAGCCAGATGACCCCCACCACCACCAACTTCCGATAACTTTGAATACGATGTGGAGCAAATATGGCGGAGAGTACTGTCTTTAGTTCAAAAGAAGTGGACGCTTAATTTTTCTAGACTGTCAAATAAACTGGACAAATACAACCGAACAAATCAATTCGCTGCATACCATTTTTTTATTGAATTGATAATCAGAGTATGAAAAATAAATATTTATTGTCTAATACTTGTGCGAATAACATCATTTGGTCAGATTAAATAAATTATATTTTCCGCAGATTTTAATTTGTGTTTTCAGTTTTTGTCTGTTTAGCTGCATGCGCAATGGCGCTTTTCCGTAAATCCTGAACAGGAAGTTTAGTTTGCCTGGCTGGTTGAACATGAATCTTGGGTATCTCGAGGACCAAAATGCATGCAACCTGGGAAGAATACACTGAAAAATACTGCGCTACGATCAGGAGGAGGGACTGGGGGAAAGGACAAGACGGGAGGGAGGTGAGACTTAGTCACGCACTTTGTGCCAGCTGTCGGGACAGCCCCGAGGACAGCGGTGTCACCACACCCACCTCTGACATGCGTTCAATGCACGTGTCACGCTGCGCCATATCAACGACTGGCCACACAGCTGGCGCCTGTTCCCGGCCCAGGGTTCTCACACCCTCGTCAGGCCTCGTGCACGTACCTCAAAGAGGAGGAGAGGTTACGTGAGGGGTTATGGAGGGAGAGTGGGAGGAACGATCCTGGGAGTCGCGCATATAAGGAGTACCGTTGTTATCGATTCCTTTTGATTGTGTTCACGTCTGAATAGCCATACCACTAGCGCTGAATTATTTCTTGTTCTTATAGAATAGACTCCGGCGTCTAGAAATGGGAAGGGAATTGAAATCAAACATCGCGGCTGGTGTCGGGACACGCACATATAGCAATTCACTGCCAAGGGGTGAAGAGATGGAGGTTGAATGGGAGGAGGTAGGGGACATGATGGGTCCCGCAGACTTGTTACTTGAAACATTTTTACTCAAATGTAAACACGTAGCATTGTTACATCTATATTGCTACTCTTCAACTTTCAGATATGAAAGAAGAGAGGAAGTAGAAATGATCTCACTGTTGTTACTGCAGTCAAAACAGCCAAACTGCTTAGTGACTATCTCTCATCACATCAGCAATGCACACACGAGCACAAGCATTTACTGCATTTTATGGAAGGAGGATTTAAAACCCGAAGACGCGAGAAACGATGAGTTCGTAAGCATATTCATAACTTTATTGATGAGATTGACTCAACTGCATCTGTTTCCCTCTGAGAACGAGATGTTGGCACAAATTATACAAAAAGCTGTCAGTAGGTCGGTCACTCACGCTCCATTCTTTCTTCCTCCCTTTGCTACTTCAACCCTCATTCCTTTTCTATTTTACTCTTTACTGCGAACTTCTATTTTGTGAAAACAGCCAGACGACATCTGGCGGGAAGACAATTCGTGTCAGATGAAAAAGGAGGACAATCTAGAAGAAATATTCATTAAAGTGCCAGGAGGTCGGACACAACAGAATTACATATGTGTAGATATTGCCTTTTCGCCTGCTGCAAAATGAGTTCCTTTTGTGATAGCTATGTATAGCTATAGTCTGCTATAACGCGGCTAAATATTAAGTTCCCACCAGTAAGATTACAAAAAAAATTTCGTTAATGACAAAGCACGCGTGAATTATCTCGCTCACTGAAAATGACTGCGCATGTAACACAACAACAACGACAACAACAACAACACGCAGTTGACACGCGGAGTGCACGCGCTCCAGCACAACGTGGCAACATATTAACCTTGCTATTTGCTTGAAATACAACAATCCACGCAAAAAGTGCAGTTTTCCAGAATTTTCCTCAAGTAACTTTATCGATAATGGGTTGCTCGCACCTGGCGTATATGGTAGAACTATTTAAAAATACCATCATGATAAAATCCACAGAACTGCAAATCAACAATGATTGAGATCACATTTAAGTAACTGGAATTCCAAGCGCTCAAAAAAGTTACAACAATTAGAATGTAGTCCAGTTATTCGTGTCCTCAGATTACCTGTAACGAGCATGCGGTATGAAGCAGATATGTAGCGGAGAGAAGTAGACAAATACCAGCGCCGAATGCCACCTTCAGCCAACAAAACAAACCGCCACACACTGCCTTTTATCCTGGTTCGGGGGAGAAGGGAGGAGGGGAAAGAATGCAACCAGTTCCAGATTCCATTTCAACTGCGTAGGAAGACACCTCCTTACGACTGACAACCGTCCTGCACATAAGAATTGGAATAACAGGAGCGCGAGGAAAGCTGTCTTTGAGAACCAACAGTCGCGGTCAACTTGAGCCACCTTGCAGCTGCCTTCTGACAGGAGAATCGAAAAAGGAAATCACTCACAGCCGTGTGGGCCTGGCCCAGACAAAGAGGATCAAAGAAAGATTAGGGCTTTCCCTTTGAAGATGTTGCCTCCTTGTGCAAGTTATTTTCTTTTCCTTATTACAGGTGTCGGGGGTTTCTGTAGGACACCCTGTAGGAAGCTCATTCAATGACACCTCTCCTGGCACAAGGGACTTTCATGCTTGTTTAACCACGCAGATTTACTGGCTGCCATGTTGTTGACAGCATGACTAATAAGCTGTGCGCACTCTTACTAATCGAAAATTGTTGCATCTATGGTAAGAGAAAGCTCTTTGTGTTCGGGAACACTTCTAAAGCAAAACAATGATGAGATTGAGAATATGACTTTCAAATGAGGTTCCACCCATCTCAAACGATTTACAGATATATAGAAAATCTATTGTCAGAGAACGCTGACCAGCGATGTTTACATGTTTCTAATTAATAAACCGTTGTCATACTTTCGTAGAACTATCTGCTAATGACCGTTTTTGGCAGTAAAACAAAACGGATGTGCAAACTATAAAATGAAAATGAATTGGCCATCCATCTGTTTCGACGTGTCCAACAGCGAAATGCCTGTTCAAACATGCAGCCTGGGGACCCTGACGATGAGCAGACCTCTCCCTGGTGTTGATAAAAAGCTGCAAGCAGCAGGTCGGAGACGTGCCGACATTGTCTGTTCTGCTCTGGAGGAAAACGCTTGTTGCGTGACAGGCAAGCAGGAGGGTGCACGTGCTGCGACCAGCAGAAGCCGAGCGGCTACGAAAGATAATTTCCTCAAGCGATGCGCACCAGTGACGATGCTTCGTAGACCGTGAATTAATGGCCCCTGGCCGAATTGCCGCAATTCTGATAACATTTATTCGTGCTCGATTATGACCAGTTTCTGCCTATGTGTCTTACGGTTGGTTTGTTTTTTGTTTATTTGGGTTTTTTAACAAAAATATAGGCAGCAGTGCTCTACAGACAAAAACACGTGTAGTTCCATCAAAACACCGCATGACTCTCGATGACTCTCAAATTTTCCCGATTGCAATTTCATCTCTAGCATAGATGTTTTAGTAAAATAAGTATTTAAAAATTAAAATTTACCCAGTCCTTGTCACCTCTTGCTTTGTCTTGCTTTAAGGTCTTATTCTCGTCTTATTTGTAAGGACTAACAGCCTCCAAAAACATCATTAGTATTTTTTAAGTGGCTATAGAAAAAGAAAAACATGGTAGTGGGGTGTCGTGGTGGTGGTGGGGTGTCGTGGTGGTGGGGTGTCGTGGTGGTCGGGTGTCGTGGTGGTGGTGTGAAAGTACACAGACCTACACACATGATCTTGCTGACAACATGCAGGTTAAGCAGGAGTAAGTGCTGATTCCGCAAGCTGCTGGCGGAAGGGCATCGCACGCCGTAGCCCACAGATCGGCTTACAGCGGCAGCATGAAGTAGCGGTGTACGTGGCGCCCACTGCTGCATGCGTCAGTCATGTAGTGAGTGCATCGTCTGGCACGCTGGCCTTCCATTCTAATTCAGGTAAACTCCTCCACTGTTGTTAAGGTTTCACATCTGCCGCGCAGGTATCTGGTTTCCAAGAAGGAAGCGAAGACTAGGCAAACTTGGTTGTACGATGTCGTCTGGCTTGAGAACGCAGAGATAGAACGAGAGAGAGGAGCAAAGGTCATGTTCAACTGCTGGATTAACGAGTGATTCGCGAACAGAATTAGATGGTTATATTTCTACATTTTCCCGATTACAGAATCAGCTATCAGCTCGCTGGAGTGGCTGTCCGTCCCAGTTTACAGCTTGTCTTAGTCCTACGTGAGTATGGCTACAGCCACTGGGACATCTGCGACCATAATTATGTTAATTATAGCATCAGTCCACAGTCACAAGTCTGATCGCTGTGTGTGCATGGTTGTGTTACTAGAGCTATTCCGTTCCCAAATAATCAGACTTCATGGACTGAAAATGCTCGTTCACGATGTAGCGAGTTCTTACTAACCGACAGCACCTCCCACGCTTCATTGTTAGTTATTGGTGTTTTGCGCAGTCAGCAACTAAGGTTGTTCTGTACTTGTCAGCCTTGTCAGCAGCTACCAGACAGAGAATGGTTCAGGCAGGCCCAACGACACCTGCCAAAAGAAGTTGAGACAGTTTATGAGTACTCCAAACGGTGAGCTGCGGTTGTTTACTGGCCACTGACTATTGTTTTGGTTCCGATAGTTCAGTCACATGCACGCGCCTGTTTCGCGTGCGCGCGCGCACACACACACACTGAGGACACAGGACTGCACAAGGTGTCACACTCCCAAGACCACTAGTGGTCCTTTCTTCTGAGTCTTCGCACCTGTGCAAACAAACCAGGGTGGTTGTGATGTCGACTGCAAAGACACGCAACAACAACAAAAAAAAAAACAACTGCGTTTTCACATCGCACTTACTCGCACGCATGCGCGCTGCGAAATGGCAGCAGCCTGTTCACGGATGCTTTCTGTATTTTTCTTGGAACATTCCACAACAATCTTATCCACAGCGCTATGACACCCTTCTGTTTGACAAAAGCACGGTAAGGAGGTTTTTCTCAGGTGCGTTGGCAGTCATCTTCAGATTTGACCGAAGTGACTCCATGTTGGATCCGACTGATCGGAACGTGAGTGCGAGTGGTTTGGGGAAGGGAAGGTCCCTGTGTAAAGCAAGTTTGTAGTTTAAGTAATGTGAAGATTTGTAGGATACTATGTTAAACTTTTTACGAACTTGACGATAGTGAGGACGCGCGAGCGCACACACTTAGCTGTAATCACGTGATCGCCTTCTAGCACACGACCTCGCAGGAATGGGGCTAAGTGGGGGAGGGATGGGACAGCTGCGGTCGATGCCAACAGCTGCCAGCTGTCCAACCACGGTGGTGAAGAAACCTGCCTGTCTTACAGCAGCCACACCGCCACTCGACTCCCTCACGAGAAGGAAATTAGTCACTCGGAATCAGTGGAATGAATCACACAGGAGAAGACAAAAACCGCCAGCAAAGTATGGTGGTCGAGCATCAAGTCTTTGTCTGACTTAATTTCCTCAAATTTCTTAATTTTCTGACTAATCGAAGACGGCGATTCACGTAAGTAGTGATGCTGATAAACTTGTACCAGTCTTCTTATTTAGTGATAAAAAGACACGGAAGCGGCTCAGTGTTATGCCCCGACACACACACCAGCATGGAGGCTTTTAACGTGACTTCTATCATGTGAGTTGTTAATATTAAAATATTTAATATTTTTGTTTCGTAGGTGTAATATTTGGGCTACTTATGCCTCTACATTGGTATTAAGGCTTAGGTCGATACATGTTACTACATTCTGTGCCTAACATCTCCCGTCAAGAGTTTTTAACCCCTCTTCCACCTCCCTCTCCGCTGGTGCAAAATCGCGACTGGCAAGGAAAATGTTCCCTTCATATAAACCACACAGCCGTATTCCTGCTCACAGAATATGTATTATGTAATGCATGAACATAAGCATTAGCGATATATATGCGCAAGAAGGGAAGTATAACAAGTTGGGGGGGGGGGTTGTTTTAGGGGAAACCGTTATACTGCAATGCCAAGGACCACATCACTTATCCAAAAAGTCCTTAGTTCGTGAAATGTCTTGCAGGACTAGGGTAAGAAATCAGTGACGGTTCAAGCCATTACAGATTTGCTAGCGGTATTGATGTGATTATGGCTTTTGAGTAGAATAACACAAACATTTCGAAAGGTCTGATTAATAAACAAATTGTCGTTTTGATGTAGCTCACTAGTCTGCGGCATCGAACGGAGTGAGAAGTGAACCGCGAAAATCAGAGGAAAACTTACATTCCCAAAACATCAAACGCCCGAATTTCATTAAATCAATGTCGATTCCCTGGCATACATGACCCACAAAGCATCCTTCTCTCAATACGCATGTGGCGAAAGTGCCTGAGAGGCAGAAAGACAAACAGGGAGACGGACAAACAGAGAGACTAAATGAAGGCAGGAATAAGTTTAATTCCTTCAGCAAGTGAGCGGTTTATGCGATCTGTGATGCAAATACTATTTTGTTTCAAACCCCCCAAGCTCTTTTTATAGTTATTACATATCGTGCTCTAATTCTAACGCTACTGACCTTTGACCTGGCAAGCACAAGTTCTGAAGCCGCAGAAATTGTGCAATAAAAAGAGCCGAACCACAAGACGACAATATTTTACCATTCACTTCCTTTCATTCACATGCAAAGCCTTATTTTTTCCCCACTTTATTTCGGTTCGGCCGTAGAAGCATTAAAACTGCAGCCTTTCTCCGAAAATACCTCCGATAGCTGTCTTATGAGGAGAGTTCACCACAATCTGCCTCAAGCGAAAGGAAAACTAAAAAACACCAGCAGCACCAAGTGAAGCAGACAATACGCGCGGCAAAGCGCTTGCTGCAAGCACCTGTGGCACGACTGAGAATAACTCCATCTGTACCTCCACCACCACCACCACTCCCACCACCACCATCCAGTGCCCCGGGGATCTTTATAACTATTCTCAAGGCACCTCTCCGCTTAAAACGGGCACTTTGGTCATGCCTCTTTGTTTCCAATGCCACGCAGTCAAGCAGAATGAGATGGATGGAGGGTTTGTGTCTGCAGCCAAGTCCCAAGTGGGAGAAGCTCAGAAGTGGTTGACTTTTCAGCTGTGGGATTCCAAGACTCGCTCCAAGCACGCGGTCTTGTTACGGCGAGGATGTAAGAATGAGAGCGCCGAAGAGGGAGTCTTGTCTGCCTGTGATGTCAGCTGCCCCTTTCCCCGTGTGGTAGTCTAGTTCTGTGACAGGGTGGCTAGTGGCAATGTAGTTTTTCTCCAGGAGCTTATACTTATGAAAATGAGATACATCCTCAACGCCGAGTTACTTTACCTGCAGACCATTACAAGAAATGTGTAGCAATAGCTGTAGTCCGTGGACGGGGACCTCCAGATGATCAACAGACCTGCTGTGTCTGATTTGCTTCAATATTTCCGGTCTGTGGCTAACCCTAGAAGTAACCATACCTCTAGTTCACAACTACGGCCCCACGCCGCGTCCTTTTTGCACCTGGCGATTTCCCATTGAAGAACAATGTGAAACAATGACACGAAGCAGTGCCTGAGCTCTAGGATCCAGTTCTTTGTTATTCAGTGAGTGCGACGTCGTCAAATAGTCTCGCTTCTCTTTATTCTTTCTCCACCTCGCTCGCTCACACACGCACGCGCGTAGACAATGGACCATTGTATATCCCGCCTTTCTCCTATGAATGTAGTGTCCGGTTGTTTAGTATCTAGTGACTTTCAAACCTCCCCAAAGATTCGACGAAGTCTAATAGTATATGTAGATGTAACATGTCAGCGATTGCAAATTTTGTAGTAATAAGAACTTCACTGATCTTAGAAAATTCATCGCCAGCATGCATATTTTTTTCTGGAAATGGTCCTACTCCATGTACCTACAACAAAAACTCCATACAATGTAGTGGGCACAGCTTCGTCAGATCAGCTCTTCATCTCTTTATATACCTTACCTTTGAGCAGCACTAATAACGATTCAGTTTGTGCAATTGAAAACAGTGAGATCAGAGGGCAAGAGAGCTACTCCGGTGTATGATCACATCCTGATGGAAGGAAAGAAGTTTAGTGTTAGGTTCTGACGGGAACTTAACAGAACAAAGCTAGGAACTCAGCCGGTCCAAAGACAAACAGGATAACTGAGGTCAAGGATCAGTTTCCAAACACCAGGCTATTTTTAGTCCCATACTAGTGGGAGGCAAAGGAATGTGTACTGTCGACCGTGAAGCACATGTGAACTATCCAGTGAACGACCTTCGCTAGGTAACTATGTTTCGTCCGGACTTTCTACAAGTGTAGTCAGTATAAACAGTCAGACAGGAGTAAAGAAGACAATACACCAGCAACAACACAGGATGTTCAGGCTAGAAACTCATCAAATCCCGGTCGAATAATGCTATCAACGCTACTATGGATGCGTGCAATAAACATAAACCCCAGAAATTTCTCACTTATAACACCGAAGGAATAGCCAATGTGTATAAACCTGACTTAACTGAATATATTCATGAATTTTATTTTGCCCCACTTGTAGAAACATTTTTCAACTATACCCAACGACTTGTTTCCCTACCACACTGTATTTGTCTCCCCTGCTTTAAAACTTTCAGAGAGCACAGGAAGGCCATCTGGTGGTTTAGCTGTGCTACTTAAAAAGGAACTAGACTGTTTTGTGAACGCATTTTAAAGATTTTTAAAAACAAACTTAGATATCATTATCTTAGGAGTGTATATACCACCTACTGACTCACCATGTTACAAGGAAGCTAAAATACATAATGGTATGCCATGCTAAAAGAATGCTTAATGACCTTATTGAAAAAAGCGGTGATGTGCCTTCTATTTGACTAGGCGACTTTAATGCAAGAAATGGAAGCAAAAATATAGTTAACTTGTAGACTATTCAATGCCAGCTTTTGACCCGTTAAGTGAAAAAAAAATAGAAGGTAGCGTGGAATGTGAACCAAGCAACTTTTACTATGAACTCAGCAGATCAGAAAGTGAACTAAAATGTTTAGTTCTAATTCACTGCCATATGCTAAGCATATAGTAAGGATAATATTTGTGGATATTATATGTATATATGATATATGGACCTTATAATTGCATGTGTACTGATGTGGGTTAGAATAGATATAGCTAGAGACCTTTATGCCTCACCTAAAGGTGTATATTTGCAAAAGTTTAAATGAACCACCAGCTTGATTATTTTACAGTATGGTATTCACTACTATGAAAAGATGTTTTTCATGTTTTCTATGTTTTCATAATCACCCTCTTCAGTTTAGGGCTATGCCCACACTGAAAAAAGTCAAAGTCATATACCTCAGCTTTGACTCGAAAGTACACAATTAGTTGACAGTTTTGAGCAGCACTAATAACGATTCAGTGCACATGCGAGAAACATGAGAACTGGAATCTGGAAAATGGTCTACTGTACGAGCCTGAAGAAGGAAAACAGTGGACGAAAATGTGTGTGAAACCTGATATGATACGAAACAAATTGCCATAAAATTTACAAATTTTGAAGCATACGAAGGTCGTAAACTAAGCATTTCACAAAATAGACTGAACCTGCATATGACCCGGAATGTGCTGGATTTCAAGTACTGCCTGTCTGTTCTTTTAAAAGTTTACCAAGAAAAAAGTTTAGCAGTACGCGCTTCATGGCGGAACTTTGTTGTGATGTAGCTAAAGTTTTACCCATTCATCAACCTCATATTTGAAAAGTGGATTGGTGAGAAATGAAAGGACTACAGTTCATAAAAAGTAAGACTGAACGGTGACTTCTCTCATCTTTACTAATCATCTCATTTTCTCCCTCCCAGTGCCGAAAAAAACTTCTCCTGCCACAATAACAAGTGCGTGTGTTTTCTCTAGATTCTCAACGCTCAATTTCTGTAGCCCTCCACTTTAGTCAGCCGAATCTGACCCCTCTCAACCCCCAACCCCTCATTCCCGCAACTCTCTCCTCTGAGAATGAATCGATCAAGGATGGTGAGACCGACTGAACGCCTTCCTCCCGACATGGAGCGCACGCGCGCTAACTGAAACCCTGGTATCCCGGTCTGAAATTGAAGCTGTCAGTTGCAGGGCAAGAAGAGCAGTCTTATCAAACGTAACGAGCCGTGTCTGCAGTCGTCGAGAGACAGCTTTGGCACAGACAGCAAAACCCAAGCACGTCAAGAATATTCCTCCTATTGTTTCATCGTTCCCTCTTACCCATGCCGACATTCAGCTGCTGTAGTTGGTTACCAGGTTCACGGTCTTCATCTCTAGACGTTCTCTGGGTCTGGAACTCGTCCAACCAGATAGCAAAAGGAGACAATACAAGCAAACCCTAGTACTATATCTTAAAAAAAACAACCTCGGTACATGTGATGTCAAGTACTCTCGGGCTGAATACCTTCTGTCAGCCATCGTCAGCTGTCCAGTACTCTGGGTCTGAAAGCTTTCTCTCAACCACAATAGTCTGCAATTTAAGCGTAAATTCGCAGCCAGTCACAAACTGTCACGATATTTCGGTCAGGTAATCACAGGTGCCAGATTATGACAGATGTCTTGCTAATGGATTTATCCAGAAACTGTGCGCTTATCACACGATGATAGCTCTCTTGCTGCAGCGAGTGGAATAATATGAACTGCACTAAGAGAACAGCGACCGAGATTTTCACGTTATAACGGAAATTTAAAAAGAAAAAAGTGAACAAAACAAACAGAGAAAGGCCTCAGAAAACGATAGCTGATGCATATTGTAAATGTTCAGACGTTCTGACCAGCCATGAATATCGAACACGGTCATGACCCACAGAGATCAACATGCGGCAATAGGGCGACCTCTCGTGACCTAAATGAATAAGGCCAAAGTTAGAAGGTCGTGATTAACTTCCAGTCAAAGGATGATATTACGCGTGCTGCTGTGTGTTCTCTTTTGTAATCTATCATCAGAATACGAGGATCTCTTTCCTTTCGCGGACAACCATGTCTTTTCAATTGTGCAAGTCGCGAGATCTCGCTGCCACAAATTCCTCACCACGACTGGGTCAAACACTGTCACGAGTTCATGTATAGTCTCTGGTCACGTGACCTTGTCAGTCGTTAGACGGGGGATTAAAAGTTACTATGTGTAACTCCTCGCTCCATGCGAGGGATAGTTCCCGCGAAAATAAACAAAAGCTGACACAGCAGAAGAGAGACATGTTAACGGCTCTTCTGGACGTTCTTCACAGCTCAGATACAGACGAACGTTTGGTTCAGTTGGCAAAGTTGTGTGACGGTCAGTAGTAGCTAGTAGCTATGACTTGATTTATTATTATTGTTGTTATTCGAAAAACTAAGCTCGAGTTGTATTCGTTTTGCAGAATGACAGCAGTCTTCCCTACACTCCATACGATGGTGAGTGTGGTTCAGCGTGACCGCAGCAGCCGCCGCCGTCATGATGTTCAACGGATCTGCGCCGGACGGGGCCTCGGAGGCCAGCTGGGTGCGTATTGAGGAGCATGGTCCGCACTACCGCTTGCAGGGCACGAGTCGCATGCAGCACGCAGCCGCCATGGGCTCCGACACGCACCGCCAGGAGGCCTACTACCTCTTCTTCGTCGGCGCCGTGGGCATCTGCCTCAACATCCTCGTGGTCATCATGATCTTCGTGCGGCGGACCCTGCGTCGCCTGACCTGCGCCTTTCTCGTTCACGCCTGCTTCCTCAACCTCCTCAAGTCGGCCTACTGCATCCCTTTCGGGGCCAACCTCTTGTCCAACGCCGCGCCGTCTGACTGTAACTTTCAGGGCTCCTCCTACGTCGTGCTGATCACCTCCTCGGCCTTCAATACGGTGGCCATGATTTGCTCCGAGGCTTACACGTTCGGAGAGACCAACGTGGGTGGCGACACGCGCGGCTCCGTATGCTGCGTCCTTTTCGGGATCCTCATGGTCTACGTCTGCAGCCTCGTCCTGCACTTGGGCCCCACCCTCATCGGCGGCTACTTCGATTATAACGCCGAGATCGGCAACTGCTCCTTCCGGTTGGGCCACGTGACTGGGTACGTGGCTCACGTGATGTGGATCATTATCGTGACGCTGTCATTGGTGGGTGTGGCCCATTTTCTGTGCAAGCTGTACAAGGAAATCCAGGTCAACCAGCCAAACCGCGTTTCCATGCTGGTGCGCTCTTCTATCACCATTATGGACGACGCCGACGCCAAGCGCTCCTCCTCCAGCATTCGTGTCATGGTCAAGGACGCCAGCCACCGGGCCATGATCTTCGTCATCACCGTCCTGGCCTTCTGCCTGTGCTGGTACCCGCTTTTCCTTCTCATCCTCATCGACATGAACTTTAAGGTCTCGCCGAAGGTCTACCAGGCTTTCAGCTTTATCGCCTGGTCGCAAGGCACCATTGAGCCCATTATTTACATCTGCTTCGACCGCCACCTCAGCCTCCTCTCGCGCTGGGTCTATTGCGATCGCTACAGGCGTTACGACGCTAGCACGCTGGCCTACCTGATGGCCCAAAATCGCGGCGACATCCCGGGTGGTGAGGACAGCCTGCCCAATGCAAGCGGCGCGGCGGCCTCCGCCACCCAGAACTCCGTCATCTATCGGGACGGTTTGCATAGCTTCCCGCAACTACACCATGAGTCCGACGACAGCAGCGGGCGCCGTTCGCCTGCCACAGAGTCACACAGTCCAGGGTCCACCGCCGTCCAGGAGGACCTGGAGCCTGCATATGGCAACCATCCGGCGCTGCACTCAAGGGTATCGGGACATGCGGCTGGCTCTCGCTCGCCGACTGTTGACAGAACTCGCCCGAACGAAGTGCAGTGTTGACGTAAACGCGTGTGGCTAAGAACTGTATTCGCAACACACACACACAAACACAAACACTCACACTTCCAGCACTGATGGTGACGCTGCACTGAAAACAAAATTCCAGAACGTCATTAAAAGCAAAGCCAAAAATAAAATAAATAAACTGCTTTTTCTGTTTTGCCGACAGGAGGTACACACCTTGACTGACGCTAAGTTGTGCACCTGACATGGTCCGGAATTCCAGCATATCATACTTAGCAGTTTGTGATAGCAAAGTAACCTTCTACCTGCGCACAATACATGGATTACATATTCATCTGTGTGTGTATATATCAGTAGCCGTTTTGTTCCCTATTTTAAAAGCTTTTAAAAGCCTTTTTTCAAGCGTACATCTGCAATGCGTACGAAAACAAATGGCGCCAGTAATGAAATATTTGATGAACCTTTGGTGACGGAAAGTGGCGATTCACAACTGTTAATTTTTAAAGTGTGTGTGTGTGGCAGGTGGACGCATGGCTTCATTTTTCTGCGTCTGTCTTCTGACAATTTAGATGACTATTCCTCGCCAGGTGTCACACAGCGCCCAAACACCTGGCAAGTCAAGCGCTAGATAGTGCTGGCAAATATTTTTGTAAGGTTTGCAGAGAGAGATGCAAAGTCGGATGAAAAACTTTCCCGCCGCCGCAGCCATGACTGCATGCCCGTGTGACCTTTGACTCGTGCCTGCTTTGGTTCCAGAACAACAGTTGAAATTCTTCGCAGTGCGGGATGGACAAACAATTCTGGAACGAATGCTTCATCCAAGGTCTAAGACGTGGTGAATCCTCGGATAGTGTAAGTTTATGTTTGGTATCCGAGCACTGAAAAGGCCCGCTGTTCATATGGGTTCATGCTTCGTTAGTCCACGGCGTCTGGTGCCCTACAACAACACGAGTAGACCAAACCTGGCGAGTGGTTTTTGTACTCATTTCTTCTTCAGGAATCAGTGCTTTGGCTATTAGTTATTTTGTTTCTTGGTTGTATTCGGGTGTCCCTTTTTTTTCGTCTTCGTTTTATTGGACTGTTCATAAATTTGATCTCCTTTTTCATTTTTTCATTGCTTGTGACCATGCTTGAAATATCCAGGAGAAAATTCCTAGTGTTCCCTTTTTCGATAAAAATCAAGAAAATGAAATGCAGTTTCATAATACTGTCGACGATTTTGGATAAAGATAGAGTGCTGTGGTACAATGCGAACTTGCAGCAATTAAATCACTTTAAATACATTTCTGAAAAAAGAGGGTTGAGTCCTTGCTTACGGTCATTTTACTCGTCTTTTAAAGGAGTGTTATAAATAACGATGCTTCGCTTCCTTGATTTTAGTTTTTGTCGCGTGTTTTCATAAAACAGGTAAACAAGGCCTCTTTAGTATTTTGTGTCGTTATATATATAGACATATACTATAATTTTTCTGACTGGGAAACGATGAGATTTCCGGAATTTACTCTTTTTATAAAGGTTAATCCGATAGCAAAATGATCTTCAAATGAGATACTAATTCACAAAATCTGAGCGAATATTTTTTTTCAATGAGCCTTTGAACACTGCCTTGCCATTCACATTTGGATTGTGGGAAAGAAGTCAACACACTACCGTGACGTCACAAATATCTGCTCGCTGATTGGGCAACGCCTCATTAGCATATGATCGATTGCGGCCTTCAGTGGCGTTAGAAGTAGGGATTAACGTCTAAATGTTTTTCTAAAATAATTGTTTTTAATTTGCTGCACATTTCGTTAACATACCTGCCACTTTGAGTTTAATTACATGTTTCACTCGGATCAGAAATCGACACTAAAGTCTCAGACTTAGCTCCACTAAATCCTATACAACTGTCCTAGCCTATGCTGTAGGCCAGGCGTTGCTAAGAGCAGCAGCAGTAACAGCAAGCAAAGCTGCATGCTACACAATGCAATCCATCTTCCTACAGTGCCAGTCCTATACTTCCATGTTTAGTGAGCTACTGGCTTTCTCTGCTATCAAAACAAACCGATGTTATATACAGCCACCTTTCTTTATCTGCTAGGATTGATGAGAACGAAAGTTTTAATTAATGGAGACTGATCTGATAACTAGCGGATGATTGTTATCATCGAATGTATAGGACTGATGAAACTTTATCCGAGGGAAAATCTTGCACAGTGAATGATGAATGAGGTACAACTTTAGTGGAAGACTTGCCTCGGATCTCCTGCACTGTGCTGCTGCACAGTTGTCGTGTCTTCGCGTGTGATTCCTCGGTCCTTTTATTACCTGCACGCATCCTGTTGGGTTGCTGCTGCTGTGCTGTGTGATCGTAACTGCTGACTGTTGATCGGTCGCAGCAATGTTTCTGATATCCCAAGCGTCATGCATTGTTTATTTTATTTTGTTCCAAATTTACATCTGGACTTTAAGAATGGTCCGAACAAGGGAGCGTAGGAGGTGATGTAGAACTATTTAACACCCCCCACACACACACACCCACACCCACACACACACATACACACGGGTTGCGGGTTCTATATATCAGGCCGCAGAAACATACAGTCAAAGCATGCTTCAACGACGCGCAACAATTATTCAACAATTTTCTGACTACTAAGCAGTTAAATATGCCACACGTATGTTTAGCACAATGGGGCCTTTTAATTTTAACACCTACTCTCTTCTCCACCTTTCCGCCCAGTATGAGTCTACCTGTTCCCCTGCATTTTCCGTTCTTGTCCTTTAGCGTCAATAAACATGGCCTTAAACCTTCCGATCTGCGAGAATACATTAAAGACTTCACGAAACAAAACACTTTGGCAAAAGTGACGATGGATGAAAGGAAGTGAGTAGGGCCATAGGGACTGAAAAGACCGTCAAGACACGGGGGAGTTGTTTTCCCTACAAGACTGACCACTGGTCAGTTCTGCTCCAAGGCTTTCGGGATTCACTATAGAGGGTACAATGTGGAAGATAAAACAAAGGATATGCAGTCTTGAACAGAGGAAAGTTAGAGAATGAAAATAATAGTACGTATTTACAGTCTCAATCACACACACACCCACACACGATATAAGCATGAAAGTAAACCCCGACGATCATATCAGATACGCTATTTGTGCAAAAAAGTCCAGAATAATAAAACAAATCACTTTGAATAAGTGGAACAGATTTCAGACTACTCTTGCTGCAGGAATGTGTGTTGGTGTGCTATACCACAAGTTCTTGTGTATGTTTTTTTCTGTACCCTAGCATCCATAGCTTTGTTATTTGCGATAGCACTCTATATTTTTTCTATCCTTCCGGGGAAAAAAAAACGCTCAGAGTTAAAACTATTCGCACACCACTTGTTATGCACGCACACACACACACACAGGCGTGCACGAACATACCCCAGTCACCAACACACAGGTACAAGCACGCACGCACACGCTCTCAACACACATGCACATATATCATACGTCTTGTACTTATTACTAAAGTAATGTTTTCTTAACGGTTCATTTTCTTTAAAGGTTAAAATTTAACTACTGTACAAAATACTGGATGAACAGCAAAAGAACCACTGATCTGCACTGCAATGTACAAATAATGTAATCAGTGAAATAAAAGAAATGAATTTGTCGTCTACAGCGTTACATCTGTTCGGCAACGTGATGTCAGAAAGCCATGAAAAGTATCTCGTGTTGCAAGAAGGCAAGTGTGTCTCTCCTTCCGCACCCTCCCACTTGTGACAGCACTTTCGAGACCTATCGTCAATGGCAACAGCAGATGTCTACTTGGAATCCCACTTCCACCCCACCACCACCACCACCACCCTTCTACCCGCCACCAGCGTGCTCACCCAATCACCGAGATCACGGAAAGAAAGCCTTTATCATTACCGCCTGTGAGCTGCCCACTAGCAGATTCCGTGCCAGCCTAAAAGGAAGTTGCCGCCAGACAGCGCCCTCTGCTTGCACAGAACCAACCTGGTTCTCCGTGCAAAGCCTCCAGATATACAATCTGACCAGGCGGGAGGAGATGGGTTGGGGGAACGAGCAGAAGGGTGGTGCAGGCAAGACCTCTGAAGCGGGAAGGACCATTTCGTGGCATTGGGCTTTCTTCCATTACCAGGAATGACAAATCAGCTCAACCGATCATCTCCTACAAAGAAGCTTACACAGAGTATAGGGTTAGGTCTTCCACCTACAGCACCGTCACAACCCCCACAGATATAAGTTCCCAAATGTATCATCTTTTCTCTCGTTCGCACTTTTCGTTTCCTGTAGAATTAAGTAATCAAAGACCTATCAAGATGCTGATTCTATAGCACGAGTAATAACATTATAACACTATTTTCTTTACACACACACAAACACACAAGAAAAATGGAACCCGGAATACCCCGAGAAAACCACTGACGATCAGTCCGACTGATGTGTCTACATTCCGTCTACTGATGTGTCTACGTCCCATCTACTGTGCTGTATTGCACATTCGCATGAATGTCTTTTTGCTGAGAAATGAACTTTCGTGCGGTCCAGTCGTTTCCGGTCGACTCATTACCTCCGACTTCAGCCATATGTTCATGAGTAAAGGAGACATCATCACCAATGACCACAGTCGCGACGCTTGTCCTGCAACTTTCACACCGTCTCTCATCCATTTCAATCACTCCCAAAATTAGAAGGGAAACAAACAAAACATCCATTGAAATTCATCCAAGAAAGGTCTCAGCAAATGTTTTCGCAGTAAACCTGCGTGGACGAGAAAGCGTTTGGCAGATGGATGCCAAGCGCTGGTCAATTTGTCTTCATTTGGAAGAAGGTCCCATCGGAGAGGATTATGGGTCGGCATTGCCCAGTATTGGCCGCGATAAAACGCCTGATAGATTGCCTTTCTACACAATACCAGCTGACGGCCAGGCAGGAAAGGATGATGTGGAATGGGATGGGGATGGGATGGTGGTAGGGGGCAATGCTCCTTTTCGTCTTTATGGGACTTCGTGAGAGAACGACATAGCGTGCAACGTGTCCCATTTCTTCCTTTTCCTCACTCGCAGCTCGTGAAAAGAACGATGCTGGACTTGTTTGATCGCAACAGGAGCCGGCCGCGTGCCGTGTTTGGAGCTGTCTTCTACGAACTGATGCTTCATATGATGGTAGGTAATGCGAACTCCCGGCGAACAGTTCTGTGCTCTTTAAAATATGAGTGGTAGAGCGAGAGTTAGTAAAAGGGAGCCCGATGAAGTGTCGCGCGAGCTTAGTGCAGACGACTAGCAGTCAGGTAAAATGCTAGTATTAGCAGTTAAGTGTGACTGTGCAATGAGCCTCAGTTCTCAACCATTTTTCATTTCCACCCTCGCTCATCCCACAGTGAAGTACACAAAGCCTTGAAACCCCCAGTCGCAAGAGGGATCAGTTTATTGTCAACTGTGCACAAGGTGACAGCCGCTTTTTCAAGACAATCAGCTCCCGTCATTTGAAAATAAAAATTATGTGGTTAATTTTATAATGCGTTCACACAGCATTCGCTTGTTTAAGGAGAAAGTGGTTCATACAATCACAAGGAATCCTGAGAAGAACAAATCCTGAGTCTTGTACCATCCTCTTCTCTTCCTTCTCTTTCTTCACGCATTCTTCTCTCTCTCTCTCTAACTGTACCTTCATCTTCATTTTCGCTCCTCAATCGCGAAGTGGGGAAAAAAAACCAACCAAACAAACAAAAAACAGGCCTTTCTGCTGCTAAGTGCAACACCATACAACTAGTGACTATTTCTTTTCTCGTATCGCCTAGACGCCTGCACTTAGAAAAAGGGAATGCCAGGGACGCCTTCCATTCCAAAACGGCCTCGAACTTGGGACAAAAGCGGCGGGCGCCATCCCAGAAACCCGTAATCCTGCTAAACGGCGCATTAACAGTGGCCTATGAGAGGCTGCAGCCGAAAATAAATGTCTGGGTCTTATTATTCGTGAAGATGCAAGTTGATAAACGAGAGGGGAACAAGATCAAGAAGCAGAGACTGAGGACAAAACGATTTCCTGAGGACTCGTGCCATGGAAACGTGCAGTCATGAAAATTCAACATGTCATTATTCATAGCAGATACTAGCCCCTCGACAGAATTCGACAATTCCATCAAAGGACGATACAAGATTTCATATCCAGTCTCTGTGGGGGACACCCCATTCATACCTGCTCTCTGTGCAAGGGTGTAATTGTGTGCGCATTTCTTTGTGTGTGTGTGTGGGTGGGCACGCGTGCATGTACATGCATACGTATATTTTCCTGTGAACATATCTAAGTTGCTTCAGCCAGATTTGAATGGCAGTCCAAATCTGTTTCTATTGAGGACTGAAGAAAGGAAGAAACAAAAATGCCAGAGAGAGAGACGATAGGCCCAAGCTGTGAAACAGTAAAGGAAAAGTGGGATGGGGTTATGTGGGCAACTAAGGCCAAAGGCGATCATCAGTGAAGTAAACATCTGCCTACTGTTCTCATGTTCCTACTGACTCTACAAGCTACTGTGCAGTATTCCTTCTTCCTGATCGACTGATAAAGCGGATTTCAGATCCATATCACGCAACCGCATACATGCATGGACACACACGCACTTATTCACACAACACGATAGAGAGAAAGAGAAGAATAAAATTCGGTTGGTTGTTGGTGTTTAACGCCATGTCAGCAGCAGATTTATATGTCACTACGATGAAACAAAGAAGACAACCTTTCACTATTCCCGACTGACATGCTGCGAAGCGTTTATGCTTGTTTGTTATAATTTTTACAAGTGGTTTGCTTTTTTCGAAGTCCTTTGTAATCCATGATGCTGCTATTAGAAACTTAATGATGTCACGGATGGACAAACTCAGCCAGGCGCGGCACGCGAGTTCAAACAACACACGAGTTTCGCAGCAGCAACCCTCAATCAGCCTCCGAACCTGGGAAAAGTACGAAGGTAAACACCCGTCAAGTAAACTCTCTTTCACCTCAGCATTCTATATTTGTCTCCATCATTTCTAGTCACTACGAATAAGACACACACACTAGTATACTTACAACCTCTATATTTCTATTTCCTTCCTTCCATCCCACAACCTCTTCCCCACCCTGCCAAACTATGAAAATGTGATATCGAGATTCGTCTCTTAGTTTTCATTATGAACACCTGAATTGTTTTTCCCACAACAAACATCCCAGGTGTGCAAGTCCCATGACACCGTCTCTTCACGCAATGTCTCGTTGCGTCATGCCAGTAGAGAACACGATAGACGTTGATGACAGGAGCTTACAAACATTTTATGTAACGGACACCATTGATGCAACCCTGATACCTGGGCACAACACTGAAACGGCGGTGTGAAGACGAGGGTGCCTTTGCTTACCGTTGCTCTTTATTTCTTTCGTTCGTTCTTTTTTCTTCCGTTTCCTACCAAATCGCGTGGAACTGCAAACGCTGCCTCTAAGAGGCAAAGTGGCTGAGGTGAGTGTTCAAAGGACAAGATACTGGAAAGTTTATTTCCACTGCTGTTCGCATCTGGCGGCCTTCCAGTGGCACGGTGCGTCAGCCAGCACCATATCGGTGCTGCAAAGGCCTGCGTCTCTGCTGGAGTCATGCCACTTCACACGGTTCCCATTATAGAACCTTGTATTTGCTCATTCCACAATCTATTGTAAAGTCTGGTCACTGTTGTCCAGCACGAAACTTGCGAAGAGAAAGATGAGTGAGGTTGTGTTTGTTACGCACTAAATATTTATTCTGGTTGGTTGCTGAAAGTACCTAAACTGTTTGAAAATTTCATTATATTGTCTGAATATACAAAGCTAGCATTATGTCTTGGATTAAAGAGAAAGAATGAGAAATGTTCGACTTACTGACTTGAAAGGTGGATTTTCCAGTTCTGTTTTATCATGTTAAGGTATCCGACATGAAACATTAAAAATTCACCCGGCGATAGAGAAGAATAACAGATACAAATTGCTTCTAACCTTAATAATCCGACGATAGAAGAAGCAGAGTCGGGTTATATCTTTAAAATATTAAATATAAAATGTTTGGATAATACTACTCTCTGTTTCAGTTTGAAAGAAATATGCCGTTTCTAGATAAAACTTTCTGGTTCTCAGTTCCCAAAAGTTAATTAATATTTCAGTTCCCAAAGATTAATTAATACTTCAGAGAGATCAGGAAGTTTTATCTGTCGACATTTTTTCTGATAAAGCGTTATCAGCGGTTGATTAATATCCACCGTAGCTGAGCACATAAGGCTGACCAAATGCGGCTTTGCTAGAAAACCTACATTATGCACTATCTAGCCGTGTTCACAAATGAGCAATTATGCCGTGAAGATCAAAAGCTGTTCGAGAAAATGTTCTTATTCTCCTACGACTGCAACTAGAAAGTAGCAAGGAGAACTCACACACACATGTCCAGCATGAGAAAGAGCACAACATACATTGGTTCGTGCTTTGTATAACTTATTTATAATCTTATCTCTCATAATCTTTTTTTAACCTCGGAAAGGAGGGAGCTTAAGAAATAAAGAAATCATGCTTTTTTACAACAATGCTGACACTTAGATTTTCAAGAGCTTAACCTTAGCTTGATATTCTTTTACACTTGCCGGCTCCAAGTCCGACTAAAAGGTGTTTGCTCACGTGAGATGAGGATACATTAGATAGCAACACTCGACAGTAAGAGGCGCCTTCAGCGGAGGAGCTTGGCCGAGCGCCTGGCAATGCACTTTTCTGTGCCTCTGTCATCTATCTGGCATGTCGTGTGGTATACATGTTGGTGGCCACCGGGCCGTCCTAGGAAAAACGAGCGAAACGAGCGAATGTGCAAGAGGAGGGATGTTGGACGGGGTATTGGGAGTAAGTAAGAAACAAAGAAAACAGTAGATGCTCGGATAGGGTAAGGCATCATCTGCATCCAGCCCAGATATACAAGTCAGCGATCCAAGCGCCACACCACAATTATCTCCCAAAATATGAGGGACGATAACGCTGAAGGCGCCGCCGGACTATGGCGTCATCTGCATCCAAGTACAATACGGAGCAGCACAGTGATGGTCCAACGGAGCATTACCTGAATATAGTATGCCTCTCTCCCCCTCCTTGCCTCCCCAACCACCCGAACACCCGCTTGATCCCAGCAGAGACATAGTTAAGTCGTCTGCCAGACAAAAGCTTACCCTTGACTGACCTCCTCTAAGCATCTACTTCGTTGGAATAATTTTCTTGCAAAGGGGATGTGTCGGGGCGGAAAAAACGTGGATTGGAGAGAGAGAGAAAGAGAAGTGACGAGCGAGACTTACACTACACAAGCTTGTTTGCAAGCAACATCGTCTTGATCAAAAAGTCTTAATAATCCTTGTTCCATTTTATAGTTAGCCACGCATTTTTTGTACAAGTGTGGGGAAAAAAACAGAAACACACACACACCTTTCTGCTCTTCTTTCAAGTCTTTCTGTACATTATCCCCCAATCATACCGCCATCCAATCCCGTGTTTCAGGGCCGAGATTCACGTCTGTTCGTTTCGACTGAGAAACATTTCGATAGAAGCGCCATGACACCTTCAGACGGACGACATGAATAGTATCTTGCAGGCTCCCGCTAGGTCTCGATACGTGATTCACAGGGCCCCCAAAACCAACATTTCAAACAAGAGTCAATGCTTTTCTTTGCTAACTGCGATCGAGTGGTTGTCTCTAGGCCCACTTCACCGCCTCTCTCGTTCCAGCCGAGCTTCTTTCTGCTGTGTGATGACTTCCCCGCTTCCCAGTGGCGGTTTCATTTGCTTCGCATCGACAGCGTGTCAGAGGGCAGCCGAGACCTTTCTTTGTGGTCACGGGCAAATTCTAAACAAGTGTCATACCCACTCTTGGAGCAATCTTTCTGCAGCCCATTTATTTTCGTTGCAGCATAAGTTTTTTTTATATTCATTTTCTCCCTGATGCCAAATTATTGTCGTAACATCATCTTCTCTTTAAAACTTCAGGAAGCTGTTCACTCCCGTCACGTTAGCAGGCGCGCAGACCAAATAGCTTTGTTTACAGGACTTCGCTTGAAGGAAAAACTTTCAGATTATATCGACTGATGCTCGAGGACATAAAAACAAAGACGTAGAAACTGATGTTTGTAACCCGTTGATTATTCACTCACCCACGTCAAACTACTCCAAACCTCTGCGAGGTAAGCAAAAGTCGAAATAAACATTATGAATTAATCACAAGGAAAAAGATACTTAAGTAAATTCACAATGTTACAATAATTTTGATAATTTTTGGTTTTTCAAATAGTCGTGTGTCTTTTGTCGCTTTGCGGAATCTGCTGTGTACTTGATTGGATGGACGCACGCTTGTATCATGTAACTGTGAACGGGAATGTACATGCACGGGTGAACGGCTACCTGATTTATCAGAGAATGGCGAGCCTTCCACATTTTGAGTCCTAGACACGGTGGACCATCTGCCCACACAGTCTAAACGACTTCTAGGATGTGCGACCTTTTACCTAAAGACATTCGCCTATTTTGATTCCCATCTAGCTCTTTACATCTTCGTCTTTAGGTCGCTATTCATTTGGGTAAAGACGGTTATAAGTAAACAAATAAGTTCTACAAGATCTTAATATGTCTTCACAAGCCTAAGAAAACGTATCGGAAGTCGCAGCAGGGGTAGCAACCCGTCGCAATACGAATCTTCTTTAATTTGAATGGGCGCGTCTCAAGGCCTGTAACTGTGCACGTCTGCTGCTTGGAACAAATGATGCAGTGACACAGTGAGAGCCGAACTTAGACGCTCTTAGCTCCTGGCTTATCATAGGGCGTTGATAAGTTTGGTTAAAATAAGCCACGTGGAGGTATCTGATAACCATGGCTGGACTCGGCAATCTTACAAATGATAGCACGTTATTCACTTACACTGAAATCTGTCGTCACAAGATACCCCTTCATGCATCCAAAAACGACGAGGCATGAAACAGGTTGAACGGCAGCACCGAACATCTTTACGTCCAATCTAAATGTCACAAGAAACAAAGATGTCTGCTTGTTTTAAATTTGTTTATAATATCGGGTTCCATAATGCACCAGCAGCTTTATGAAGTGTTTACACAACAATCTACAGACTCTGTGGAATGTGAAGACAGTAAAATGTGATGTAATGTAAATATGATGTCGCTTTTGAAATATCGAGTTTTGATTCGCCTGCACCGATCTTTTTTCTTTCTTCAGCTCATTTGCACAGACCGTGTCCAAACATTAAGGTTTCCCCAACAGTGTATGGCTTTGTGCATTGATGACAGCCCTGATGAGCAGAAAAGAGTTGTTACAGTCAGAAAAGGTTGGTAGTGAGTGCATTGGTCAAATCTTCATTTCTGCAAGTCATCTGATAACGGATACACTGAGAATGTCCGTGTATGGGAGGGAAGGACAGAGATGGGGCACTATGGTGGATCGAGAACCAGTTTTGAGATGCGGCTACAGTATTTCTTACCTAATCTCTAGATTCTACACAATAGCTGCACCTCACAATTGCAGAAACCAGAGTCAAGAAAAAATGTATGTCAAGGTACTTTCTTTTTCGCTTCCAGAAATACAAAGATGATAACAGAGGAGCATATTGGAGAAATCTGTTACTTTCGCCTAAAATAAAATCCCAGCAGTCAGAAAAACCCATCTTCCAGTAATAGGGTCACCCTGACCCTCGTCTATTTTTAAAGAAGTGTTGTAAGTATTCCGTGGTTTAGACTGACAGACGGATTTTAAGATCGAGGCACAAAGCCCAAGGATTTTTTTTAAGTCCCCTTCGTTAGCACGGTCAATCAAGGAGGTTTTTTTATTTTCTGGCTTTAATTAAAACCTGCTTTATACAGTCCATTACATCTGGCGCACCCAGAAAACAGCGTTTAAAGATCTCTGATAAACAGTGAATGGAAAGAGTGCCAGCCAATGATGTTTCCTGCTTAACTTGTTAGGAGTTCACTGAATGCAGAAAGCTGTGCATGTCCGGAAATACCCGACTTTTCCATTACAAATCTTGCACCTGCATGGGTATGGATGCATTTTTTAAACTTTTTTCTTATAGCACTCACATATGAACATGTTTATATGTATTCCATATTTCTTAGATTTAAATATGATAGTTAAAACTATTCTGCAGCGTTTATTCAAGTTTGAGACATGAACTGAACATGGCTTTAATAAGAGAAGATTAATTACTTTCTCTTTCTCTCTCACTGACTCTCTCTCTTTCTCTCGCTGACTCACACGCACACACACCCTCTTACACTTTCATTATTACTGTTACTAAATAAGGATTTCTGAATATTCAAGAAAAATGTGGTCAGACCCCATTCATCTGGACACTGAAATGCATATCAGCTCTATCTAATCCTTTTCATTTTCATTCCCCTTCTTTACGCGCTATTCTTAGAAATTCCATAGCAGCTAGTCTGGACAAATATGCAGCTGACATAATAAATATATTGCCTCAGTATCTACTACTGTGCTAGAACTTATCACAAAATGTGCAATAAACCATATGAAGAGAATGAAATATCAATAAAATTTATTTTTATGTTGAATATACTGTTTCTGTAACAACACCATCTCTGCCACACAATTTCTCTTGTAAACAAAGGATGGCCATCGGGGGAGAGGATGCCTAACATTTACCTCCATCCTCTTCTCTTGATAAACATTTCATTGCACTTTTGTCAGTGCAAAATAATTGCAAGAATTCACAATGACAAAAATTCATCTCTCATGCCAAGAACAATAAAAAAATTAATGGCCTACCTTGGTCCTCGTATCTCTTCCTTTACATGACGATTCATGTGCAATGACTCCATGACAAACTTTTCAACCTCTGGACCAGTATGGGTCATATGACATGCAAGCTGATCTTCCGCCTGTTAGCAAACCAAGCCCAGGATTTAGAATAATGGTCAGATGTGAATTATTTTGTTATTCTGCTGAAGAACCTTACTTGCTCTATCCATGTCTAATCATAGCAGCAATGATGAACAATAAGCACAATGATTCATAATGGTCATAATGTGTCCAATAATACATTTTACATTTATATTTACTTATGTGTTTAGATCCCTTTAAATGTATATGTAACTAAAGTACTTGAAAATTTGGTTTCAGTTCAAACCATAATTACTGGGTGCTAAAGATCATAATAAATTTTTACATATTCTGAAAAAAAAAATTGTCCTTATCACCCATGAATTAAAATATGCAAATCTGAATTTAAGTGGTCACATGAATTCCAATTTTGGCTCTGTAAATGCAACCTGAACTCTCAACAGAGTTTCAAACTCTGATTTCTTATTTGCACTCAGATTTTAGAAATCATCCTCTGATAACAGCAAGATTCCATGAATGCATAACAGCAGCAATCACCATGCCTACTTTTTTTTTTAAATAAAAGACAAAAGCTGTTATCTTTTAAACAGAAGGCAGCTTTACACGATAAAAAAGAGAAATGCTTGCTGGTATTAAACTTTCATAAATTCCATAAAACTTCTGTGCTCTTAAAAAAAAATTTAGGCTCGCCAAGCCAATATTAGATTTGTTGATTGTAAGAACTGAGTAGCTACACCACAAAGTACTCTACAATCTACATGAATTTGAAAACTACTGAACGGAGGAAACTGGAACATTTTATTTTGTTTTAAGCATTAAGTTTTACAAAAGAATGAGCTAAATTAATATATAATGTTCTCCAAAATTAGTTGAATTAATCTACACATTATCTTAAAATGAAGCAATATCTCATACGTACCAATCAAAGAAACTTTAAAAACTCCTACCTTTATCCATACAGTATCATTAAGGAAGGAAAATGGTTCTGGTGGGTTATCTCCTGATTTCTTAAGGAGACGTGAGTAATCAATGGTCCTTCCATCTAGTCTAGGAGGGGTACCTGCAAATGAATTCCATCTCCTTCGGTGTAATTGAAAAAAACTGCTTCAAGAAAAAACTCAAAACATGCTCCAAAACCTGCACAAAGCCTGGAAATGATCATTTTTGCATTAAACTCAGAACAATTACAAAAATAAATATATATATATTCTAGATGAAAAAATACATAAAACCTTTCTATTAACATTCGCTAAAATCCACCAAAATCAGGTCATAATTGAGAGGGGTATTAGTATGGAAATCAACCAGTTTGTTTTTATTTCACCTATAAACTAAAGCTCATATTTTTTTCATGTTGAATATAAAGCCCTTAAAACCATGTAATCATTCTTTTCTTTGTCATTTTGATTTTGCTCAAATTAAAGATTTATAGGGTAACTAACTCTCCAGGTAGGAGTAATCAATCAATATATGTGTACTGTGGTAGACAAAGATGATCTTTTAAAGTGACTTCTTTTTTATTTTAATGTGACTTTAAAAAAAAATTGCAATACACTAGTCAGTCACCAAAATCCTTGTTTTTGTATAATGTGATTTCTGCAACAGGTCATTACTCAAGCACAGCTGACTGATGTGCACTGGTGAACAAAGTGACAACAATGAACTGGTTGGGGGAAGGGGAAAAGGGGTTCTTATTTTGACCCAGAATTATATCCCTCCAGCCATGCTAAGTTGAATCAATATCACAATGAATTACCATTCCACTAAAGTCCACATTACATAGACAATGACCAACTTTATTAGTCCCCAGTGGGCAATTTAAACACGAACAGTTTTAAGTGAGCTAATGAAAAATTTGAGCACGTAGGAACATATAAGCATGCGACATAATATTTTTAAAAAAACTTACATCTAGACTATTCAAATGCACACATACATTATCACGCATGCACACACACACCACTGATAATTCATCTGTGACTGAGCAGCTGGACTGCAGATGGCACAAATGATTTAAAGTGACTATTGTTTCTACACACAGGCATACCACAGGATTAAGTTTAAGTTTAGTTTTATTCCTTGCTACTCCTCGAGGATCAGAGGGCCACAACAACACCTGAACAAAGAACCCGGTTTTGGGCAGCCTCCCTCAGTTGGGTCCATGTGGTTCCGACGTCCTTTGCTTTGCTCTTTACAGTTCTTTTCCAAGTCTGCTTTGGTCTTCCAACTCTCCTCTTCCCCTGCGGGTTCCAGTCAAGTGCCTGCCTGGCAATGGTGTCAGCTGGTTTACACAGGGTGTGTCCTATCCAGCCCCATTTGGGCTTTTTGATGACTTGGCTAGTGGCATTCTGACTGGTTCTTTTCCACAGGCTGCTGTTGGAGATCTTTACAGGCCATCTTATTCCAAGAATATGTCATAGGCATTGGTTAGTAAAGGTTTGGAGCTTGTATGGTGTTTTGATATGTGGACCGCAGATTCGTGCAGTGTGGACGCTGCCCTGTGGTGACATGGTCCACCGAACACTGACATTGTGTCATCATCTTATTTTGATGTCACATAACCTTCTGCTCCTTCTGTCAATTGTGAAGCACCTTGAGCTGACCACAGGCCAGGATAAGGCGCTCTACAAGCAAACATATATTATTATTATTTTGCTGTTGATGGCATTTGTTATTCTCCAGGTTTCAGAACCATGCAGTAGGGTTGCCTTCACATTTGTGTTAAAGATGCAGGTCTTACTATGTAAGGATAATTCTTGGGAGTTCCAGATGGTATGTAAGCATGTGTGGCCTTGTTGATGTGCTTTTGGTGTCATCATCTTCTCCACCATCCTTGTTGACAATGCTTGCCAGATACACAAAATGATCTGTATCCAGGATGTTCTCTCTTAGAAGTTGGATTGGGAGTTCCTGCTTTTTGTTGATTCTCATCACTTCGGTCTTCTTTCTGTTGACCTTTAAGCCAGTCTTCTCTGCTTCTTCTGTTAGCTTACTTAGTTTGGTTTGTGCATGCAGCTGCCGATGAGGTAGGAGACGGTAACACAAATTCTCCCTTTAGTATATGATCAGGTATTAATAAAATGTGGGAAGCTTTCCTGACTATTTGCTGATCAAAGAAAGAAGGTAAATCCCTCTGTTTGATACCAATTATCTTTGAACAGATGTGTACAATACTGTTCAGACTATTCCTGTCATGGACAGACAGGCTGCAGAATCAGCATACAAATAAAAAAAAATAGAAGACTCAATAAATGACTGGTAGAAATGACCCAAGATTGCTTTGTTGACTGTTTAGCTTACGCAGAAGGGGAAATTATCCCAACACTGAAAGTCATATCAACGCTGACTAAATGAATGCCCAAGTAGCAACACCTGTTTGATGTTAACTGAACTTTTGCATATACATTTAATATGAACTTACAAACTAAAGAATAAATGATATGAAGGGGTCACAATACGGAAGGTCTTACTGAGGATATTTTACTGCATACTCATAAAAATATAAGCAAATTTTCATAAGCATAAAAACTCAAGAGCATTCCAAACTGAAGAGGGGAAAAAAAAAGTAAGCAGTTGTTCAAAGCCAATGTAAATGTTTTATTAAAAACTATCGTGATAAAATAAGTGTGAGTCAGTGGGCTAGCGATTGAATTCATTATGAAGACTGTCAATTTTAGGGGTCTTTGATAACATAAGCACAAGACTTCCAATTTGCTTTTGCAAAATAATACCTTCCCCAAGAAATCACAGTAAAAAATAATATTTGGTTCCCTTTTTCTTTTTGGTTCTGTTCTTAAACCTCATGAGATTACATGTGTTACAGCTAAAAATTGGAATGCATAATTGTTGTTGCTACCACCAGCATATTAAACATTAAACTGTTATAATTGTGGAAGCAGATAGGAATATATAAGGAATAACAGTAACAAATATGGCAATACAGCTGCTTAAGTTTCTCAAATAAAAATACTTTCAACAAAGCTAGCTAAACACTGATTTAGTAAGGGAGATCATACCTGTTTTCAAGCGCCCCATCCTAAACCCAGCATTTTCAATAGTCTTTGCAAGACCTATTGCTGGTGCATCCCCTAAACGTCCCGCAGGCCTTGTTGTTAATCCAAAATTAATCGATCCTCTCAAAAATGTGCCAGTTGTCAGAACAACCGCACCTGCACTAACAGTAGTTCCATCAGCTGAAAAACATGGCATGAAAACAATCATTAGACAAATTAGCATGCATTTGTCAAAATGTATCGGACATTTTAGTTATTGCATTTCTGCGAGATGATAGTTTTAGTGCTGACTCCTGTGTCAAGGGAAGTAACTGAAATTAAAGCTAGAGCTAATGGGTGCTCACTTTCATCACAGAGGCTTTAAGGAAGAGGCGACAAATTGTACAGACTGGACAACGGCTACTCCATTCAGCCATATTTCAGCAAATGTTCCATGTACTTTTGTCACCTGGTGGACCTATTTGCAACTAGCCAGAACAAGTTCTCAGCAATTTTGTTTCTGATTCCAGTCATGACTGCTTGGGTGGATATCCAATATCTTGAGTGGCAGGGGCCCAGTATTTAGGACATTCCACCGTCAATGTGAAAGCTTTGACACCCATCACAATTAAGGTAAGCATATGACTTGCAAAAAAGGCATTCTCATAATTTAAGTACAAACTATAACTATTATTTTGTAACCCTCATAATACCTAAGACAACTCCCTGACACCTCTGCTTCATCAGACGGTTTTCGGGATCACTGAATTCTTCCATAATGAGGTCCTCAACCTCTGCTGCCATCACTGTGAGGTGAGCAGTGTTTAAGACTTCTGCTTGCATGTGCTGCTTATAGAGGGCTCTATCAATCTGAGCTCGTGGACCCTTTGAGAAAGAGTTAAAAGATCAAAGTTAAAATTCAGATAAAAATAGCCAACAGCTTCACTGAGTATGTCACTGCTGAGTGAATTTTTTTTTTTAATTGCTTTGTGATTTTTTTAAAAACTATGTTTCAGTACAAAGCACACCTGGAGGGACTATATTCTAATTTCTGATATCAATAAAGGTGACAGCCAATGCAAAATCTTGAAGTACGTGCTACTGAGGGAGTGACACAGCAACAAGCCTACTATTGTTAAAATGTGAGAAAAATTATGTACTGTACTCAAGTACAAAAAAGTTTTCAAACTATAAGAGTGAAATGAAGAGAAAGATAACACAAAGATTTGTGTGGCTACCTTCCCTTTTGCCATAACTGTTCATATATGTGGGTTGAGAGCAGCTCTGATCTGGCGATTTGGTCAAAAAAATATGATTCTGAGAGTTTCTATTTAGAGGATGTTTTTGGTTGCTTCTGAAAAAAATCTTGTAGTGGACTTTCTATGGGCAGAGGGAGTGAAACCTAAGGAAATTTACTGTCAGATGTTGGCTTAGTATAGACATAGCATCATCAATTTGTGACAGGTTTACAAGTTGTAAAAAAGTTAAGCACGAAGAACAGATGCAACCAAAACAGGTCACTCTGGTTACCCATCAACATCACACACACACACAAGAGCACATCAAAAGGGCAGATGCATTGACTGAAGAAGATTAACAGATAATGGTACCTAAATTGGGTGTACATTAGGATATCAGCCATTGATCAGTATTCACCATAATGCATAATGACTTGGGATACAGGAAAATCATCTTCAGTCTAGTAAAGGAGGTGCTGGGGATGAAATAAAGAGAGTATTGGGAACAGCCAAAACACTTCATCTTCAAAGAAATACAAAAGCTAGTTGAAAGATACAACAAAGGCATTATCTTGTCTAGGGACTCTGTAGAAAGTGATATGTTGAATTAAAGCCGTGAAATGTATTTTGCCTTAACTTTTTCACTCTCCCTTGTATACATGTTTGCGTCTTTTTTCACTTTCTCTTCCCACAAAAACTTACCCACACAGCTGGACCCTTCTTACGATTTAGGACTTTATACTGGATACCAGATTTATCTGAAACCAGTCAAACAAAGACAACAAAATATTACATAAACATTGACATGAAACAAATGATTGGTGAAGAGAGATCCACACATTTACTTAATCCTATTTCCAATTTCATTAAAAAGACTATGAAGTTTCACAATGTGACCTGTCTTCATGAACAAACCATGAAGCATTCATTATATTAATTATTAATTATAAATTTGGAAGCAACACAGACTGTTTTATCCTTACCACAGATTCTGGCGCAAACTCCATCTAAAGCATCAACCTCTTTCATCAGATGACCTTTGCCAATCCCACCAAATGATGGGTTGCAGGACATAGCACCTGCCAACATTTTTTTCTGTTAACAATGCTCACAAACAAAAGTCTCATTGCATGTAACTATCATTATCAACAATAAAATATTAAAAAGAAACAGACTCTGTAACAGCAACTGAAAAACAATGCACAAATAATGAACAGTTTGACAGATGTAAACAAACTGACAGATTAGAAAAAAGTGGACACAAGGTTTCAAGCCACCACCCTCCCACAGTTTTCATCTTCCCTGTCTTTCCCTCTTGTATTCCATGAGAGATTTCTCATGTCAAAATACTGTCAAATTATGATTTGAAATGTGTACGGTGCTGTAAGGATATGTCAGACATTTTTTTCTCTATATTTTTATTTTGAGCAAACTAGTAAATTTTTAAAACAGAAAATAAACTTTAAAATAAACTGGTGAAAACCTGGGAAAACACACACCAACCAAACATAGCCTATGACCTGACCCTATTCAAAAAAGAATACTTCTGCCAAATTTAATGATAATGAGAATAAACAAAAGAGATGTTTTATAAATTGGTAGGTGAGTGGGAGTACACCACACGGTGATATTTTAGAGCATGTGAAATATTATATTATAGCTGCTTCCCTATAACATTTTTTTGAATAGTCTAAACAGTGCTTAAAATATATTTTGGTCATTCCCCTTGGTTTCTTCCAGGAGTTCTGAATGAGAAAAAGAAAGCTAGACATTTATTAAGGTAAGAATAAATGTTTTAGACTAAAATATATATTTCCTGAAGAAAAAATCATCGATGGTTATTGATAACTTTTTTTATGAAACTGGCCAAAATTTATGCTGCCTTATGCAGACGGAGAATTAAAGGACACAACATACAGCGTAGGTTGTAGTCACTTGAGACACATTTTTCTTTACTTACCTATAGTTTCAATTTTGTGAGTGAGTAATAAAGTCTCAGCACCCATTCTTGCAGCTGCACATGCAGCCTCTGTTCCAGCATGTCCTCCACCAACAACAATCACATCATACCGCCGGTCAAACATCATCTTTTGATGTGAGAAGCAGACAGTGCGATGTCCACAGTCATGCCAGAGAAGCTTGCAGATTCTTGACAATATTGGATACTTCCCATGTTGAGAAGACTTAACTGTAGAACAAAATGCTGTTTATGACAAAAGAAAGCAAGGCAGTGACTTTATTTCATGTTATTTTCTAATCTACTTTCTTTATTTATTATTTCCAAAAAAGCAAACATGAAAAGGGTGGTTGATGGATAAACCTGCCTTGAAATCCATGTTCAATCATCTACAGCAAATGTGTGTTAAATTTATCCACGAAATACTACACTAATGGAACACGCGACAAGCGGCAAGTTTTCATATTTCATCAAAGGGAAAAAGAACAAGAAAAAGATCGGTGACACTTAACAAAGAAATAAAATCTCATATTCAAACATCTTTGCATTTTATAACATTATCGAAGATATTTGCACGGGTTAGAAACTTTCTCACCTGCATGTTTCAATAACATACTTGCCGCCATTATCGTCTGCAACAAGGGAAATGAGAGTAGCTCCCCTTTACATTACATTTTTCTGCTCACGATTTTTTTTAAATTACAAACTAATAAACTACTGTTGATTAAGAAACAACATAAACTTTAATTGCACGTAAAATATGCTTTATCAGTTTATTATATTTCTCTTCCTTTAGTCGTTCTTTCTTTTTAAAATTTTATTATTACAACTATTTT
This sequence comes from Pomacea canaliculata, assembly GCF_003073045.1. Taxonomy (NCBI): domain Eukaryota; kingdom Metazoa; phylum Mollusca; class Gastropoda; order Architaenioglossa; family Ampullariidae; genus Pomacea; species Pomacea canaliculata. The sequence continues at coordinate 7,983,377 of NC_037593.1, forward strand.
GCCGTGTTGTAAAATCAGTTGACCTTAGTTAAAATAAATAACCATGATAAAGGTGAAAATGGCATATCACAAACCACTACGTTATTTCCCAGTAATACAAGAATTTTTCTAAACTAAATATGCTGGAACCAGTTTTGTTTGGGGAGACAACCACGCAGTCATTTGTTAATAATTGGAGTTATTTCCCCTTAACTTAGGTTGAAGCTACCAAATACTAAATAAATGTAGTACTTACACCGTAAATTTATTTTTTAATTTGATCTTAATTTTTTTTAAGTATGTAAAAGAGTTCTGCTTTAGAATTAATAATCACATTTTGGTCATGCCATTTAAAATTTTCTTTTTTGATTTCTGCCGAGCAGTCGTGTGAAAATAAATCTTTAAAGGTATTCAAATAAGAAAAAGAAATACTGTAATATGAAATTTTTTTAACTTGCAAAGAAATAAATGTACTTAATAAATTATATTGGAGGATTGCACGCTGAAGTGACAAGAAAAAAAATTGGGGAAGAGGAAAGAAGAAAATATACTTTTAGTAAACAGTATTCTAAATCATCAACAAGAATGTCGACCTGGAGAGTTCGGTCATTTGCTCAGAAAACTTCATCCCTTTCCGGCAATGTTTATGGCGTGAGCCTGGTGGTGAAATTCTCGAAGTACGTTCACGCAGCAACAATGTGATTCGCATTCCAAAATAAGATTTCCTTTAAAATTCCGCAGTACGAAATCCTCGCCACTCGTCCTTTGCTGTTCCCCCGAAAATTAAACCTCATCTAGCTGGAATGACTTGATGGGGATGGGGGAGAGGGGAAGAAGGGGTGAATGACGAGCCACAAAGCAAATGAAAAAAAGGGGGAAGTACACCCGCCCGACTTCAGCGCCAGTGTCTGCCTTCTCGACCAGCTTTGCACGTGCAGCCATTTCGTTAAAAGGTGTTTTTCGATGCTGGCTGTAGTTAAAGCTTGCCTTCCCTTCCCCTACCCTGCTTTGCACCACAATGCCGCGCCGATGTAATTTCAGCACTGTTCTAAAAGTCTTGTGACTTGTTGCGCTTGCTGCTTTTCATTCAAAATTCACTCCTCTTCGGGACCAAATTTCTCACCAGAGTGTCTTGGGTAACACCATTTCCATGGCCCGTAATTTGTGTCCGAAATGTACCCGGGTGGAGAGCCGCGTTTGCCTCTTTTAAGTTTGATGCCATGACGTTCTTGCAGGTTGTGTGGCATTGCGATCAACCAGGGGCCGGGTGCACGACAAGTCACTAGGTGGTTTACGCAAAGTTAAGGTTCTTCAAAAACACAACCAATAAGTTAATCATTCAGATTACATTGAATTAACCTTCCAGACTGCAGTTTTAACTATCAAGATTGGAGCGAGCCAGCCATCAAGATCGCAATGAGTTAACCATCCGCTTATCGTGAAGCCGTGCATCTGACCCCAGACATGACGCACAACTCAGAATACAAATGACTATCCTTTAACCCCCATTCACATATCTCTATGCAGGCTGCACCACACCAGCCCGCCATCTCATGACTTTAACAACATCCAGTTCTCTAAGACGAAGTCAAGAGAACCGACCGGGCGGTCGGTGCAGAGGAAGAAAGAAGAAAGAAAGGATTAAAAAAGAAAAAAAAAGGCAAAGGGATGCGATTTGGAAATGAAAACTGTTGAGCCCCTGACAACACACACGTGCGTGACGTGAATACGTAGAAGCTTGAAAGAATGTCGACAGGACCTTGTTAGCCGCCGGTTACCTCCTTCTCTTGTTGCTTCCCCTCCCTAGCCCCCTCCCTCATGATCCGTGTAAAATGTCCTCGTTAGCCATGTTTATACTGTCTTCGCAGACCTGCCGTCTGGCACGTTCTTCTAGAAGCTAGACGCTGGCGGGCTGAAGGTACCCTCCCTTGTCCACCGGACTCTGCACCACCCTTCGATTGTCCCGTTGTCTTTCTCTTTTACTTTTTTTTTCTTTCTTTTTGGTCTCCTTTCTTCCCGTTATTTTTCTTGTATTATAGCTGTTTTATTGATTCACTTTCATTTTTCTTAAGTCTCAGAATTCTGCACAAAACAGGACGATACGATGCAATGTGTTTAGCAACAGCAGTTTTAATTGGAGTGTGGCTCAGTGCAAAGTGGAATTTCTCTGTAAAGTAGCTGCCTGCCGATACACAGAAAGGGACGGAGCCAGATGAGACAATGTCGGGTCGATTCTTAGCAGGAATACAATTACTTCGGCTTCACTGGGCAATAGTACCAGTCAAATCAAAAGACTATATTTTCTTTGATATCTGTCATCAATTCGCGTGTCGACGAATTAAGCACAGCAAAGATTTCTGGCGCGGATAAACCTTTTTTCCGAGTAACTGTCAGTGATTTCCCCTTCCCAAGTCTCCCCTCCTTCCCCACGGCGACGACTGTTCGACCAGACTGACAAGCATCAACCAGGTTTCATAGTTTTTGATTTTAAACTTTTAATACATATTTTAATATTAAATCAACCTTCAATCGCAGTGCTTAGTGGCTTATTTTTTTTTTTTTTTGGTTGGGGGGGGGGGAGATAATCTGCGAGAAAATAAATATTTTGATACAACATAAACATTATCAAAAAGGATCATCACAAAGGATTGACCGAGTGTAGAGTTTTTAACTGCAAACATTGTTATACTCTATAATTAAATTTTAAAGAACAACCAATGAAATTTTTTACCTTGTTCAAAGAAACACAAATGTCAAAGCTACAACCAATGGTAAAGCAGGAGCCATATGTTAATTAGCCACATTCCTAACATCGTAATTTTCACATCATTCTGGGTCTTTTTTGTTATTTTAGGAAACGGGAGGATAGGCGTTCAGATTCCGGTAAATAGTACTATCTTGTGCAGCTATTATGTGATCTAGGGGAAAAAAATCCAGATACCAGTGATGGACTCTGGTAGACCTTCAGGTGCTTGAACAAAGTTGATACATTGAGTTTACTAACCTATCGGCACACACATCTTAAAATTCATTTCTTGCCAGGATGATTTCATTCCAGATTATGTGTCCCTCTTACTAAGCATAGACTTTTCTCTTTATGTCTACGCCGCAGGGGTGGCACACGTGCGGCGAATTCTGATGCTGGGTGCCCTACATACATCATCCCTCGTCCTCCCGAGCCGGAGGGAAACTGTAAAAAATTGCGTCAGCTTATATCTTGACAGTCGATCAAGGGTCCTTTTATTCCTCCGGGATGGGAGAGATGGAATAGGAATTAAGATGACTCATTCGTGGTGTCCTAGAGAGGGAAAAAAAAGATCATTTGCACGCATGCGATCACCTCACTGGAGACTGCCCAACCAGGTCTTATCAATTCTCCATACAGGTTGTGACGAGAAAATGCATCCATCTGATTAGATGAGACTGACAGTGTCTGGAATTAGTTCGTCTGTAGAGTTTTTTTTTTTTTTTGAAAAAAAAAAGAGAAAAAAAGTTTCATCTGAAATATCTAGACTGTCTGGAATTTGATTTTCCCACTGGGAGGTATAGCTGCTCCTTCGGTGCTGTTCGCTGCTTGACTTGAATTTTTTTTGTCCTGTTCCAGAATTTGACCCGTCTCTCTACAACTCTGAATGTCTCCCTACCTGCTGACTCGCCCTGACATCAGGTCAGCGAGTGAGTTAGTATTTTGATTTATAAACCCTGTATTGTTGTTTTTATTGACACCCCAAATGCAACAAATACACTTTTCATATAAATTCATTCAAAGTATCTCCCACAGCCACCAAGTCTGTTATTTGTTTACTGTGTACCATTCCTTAATAAAGTTCAGGTAATAGTAATCTGTGGTTTGATTCCCTGAAGTCTCCAAGAAAATAAGCAAGTATGGATATGTGGTTTTTTTTTAACAAGAGCAAAATAAAAAAGATTATTAAGAGATGCTGTTTATTCCTCTTTTTAATGTGAAGACATAAAGGTTGTTCCAAAAACACCGGAACGGGGTGATTTTTTAAAATTTACCTCATGTATAAATAACCACCTTTGTTTAACGTCATATAAACTAATTACATTAAACATATCTTTAGTTTATTGCACTTTGTGCTATTTTTCACTCTTTGCTTTTCTCGGAGAGTTTGTTGTTTTTGTTTACCTTTTCCATGTTTCTCGTTCTAGATGTCATCGAACAAACTCCTCACAATCCAATAAGTACTAGTTCACCTTCCGTATCCTGCTTGAAGATCCAAACTGATGACTCCGCAACCAACATGACACCAAGCAAGAAATATGTAAGGCACACGTTCGTATGTTTAATTAATTGCCGGCTGTAAACTTTATCGCATCGTGCGAAAGGTCGTTGTGACGTTTATGCAAATCGCTGAAGGTGATGGAAGGGAGGCAACCCCAACAAGAGACGAGAAATGTTTGTTGGTAGGAAGGTCATGGGCAATCTTGGCACCATCTCCTCTACAAGATCAAGTCCACACGAACACTTATCGTACAGAAAGCCTCCTGAAGATGGCACCACCATGAGGCGGAGTAGACAGTAGTCACTGGGGCCGTCTTCATGGGTCGAGGGTAAGTTGTTGTTGTCCCGGATAACCCAACGGCAAGCATCTTGTCTCAGTATTTATGAAGCTGTGTCCAGACTTGTAGTTATGAAGCAGTGGCTAAGATTCCCTAAGGTGAAATAACATCAAGCAATATTAACAGGGTCTAGACAGCCTGTCGTAACGAAGAAGACGAGACATTTTACTTTGATTTTTCCATCTTGCCCCTGGGTAAAGACTTATCTTTGTTTTCCGAATATGACCTGAGAAGGAGAGGTGGGGGGTCTTTTAGAGAGGGGAAGATGCTGTTTGGAAAGATTGGAGAAAACGCATAAATTTAATTTGAGAGAGGAAATCCATCATAATTTTTAGACAGATTAAACAATGGTGAAGTGTTAATGAGAATTCTTCATATCATCGTTATTTCGGGAGAGTTGCTAAGGTTGTTGCTGTCGTTCTTCTGAACTCCGATGTCCCCTACCAATGCTACTCCTCCTTTCCATGTTTGTTGTTTTGTTCAGCATTCAAGTTATTGGATTAACGAGTATTCAGCAAGACATCAAAACAATCGTGACATGCATGGTGTTATTCTGCCCTAGAAAAACATAGAACACAGCATGTGTATTTAAAGACGTGGGTAATGTTTCCATGGAGACAATGAGAGTACACATGCCAATGGTTGTCACGTGTGTGGAGTGTCCTGCAAGTTCTTCGATGCCGTACACATGGCACATTGACCAAGGAATAGTGGAGCTCGGGCTTAAGCGGCACTCACTTTAATTGATGCTGATCAATTTTTAATCACAGAGGAATCGTGTTAGTACAGCTCTGTGCCCAGGAAAAAAAATAGACCAATATTCGAGAACATGGCCAATAAAAAAGGAAAGATAACGTTCATTAGTTATGTATTAAGCTGTTCATGAATATTCATAAGCACTGAGTCATGAAGGTAAGCTCCCTGGAGGTAATATTCCGTGTGTGTGTGTGTGGGGTTTCCGCTCGAGAGAGTGTTTGTCAGATGACGACTGGACCCTGTGAACACTTATTTCCGAGAAAATATTCCATATTACGAGAATACGGATTTCTCAAACTGTCAGATGAGGACAGAAGTAGAACATTTTATTTTTTTAAAATCTCGTTCATTAAGTCGAAATTCTCTGGTACATGTATGTCTAAACGAAAATACACCATCCTCCACCTAGCTTACACCACCGAATCTTCGTCTCAAAGTATTTTTTGAACGCGAAAGTTGAGAGCAATATAAATGGAGTTCAAATAAACATACAAACTAACGAAAGCATTTAAACATCAGAAAACTTGCCGTTTTGACGGCTGTTGGAAGCATGGTGGAATTATGCCACACGTGTGGTTGTAAAAACACATAATACGACATATATGCCACACAATATAACCGAATTCAGCGAAATTTTTGTTCGTCAAAATTTTCAGCTGTTCTATATATCCAGACAGCGATTCTACCTTGTCTGCGCATGCGTATCCATTGCCGGCCAGCGCATGCGCACTAAATGAGTCGAATGGCTTTCGCGTGTGCACGAGAGAACTCAACCTCGACTTAAGACCACTCCGGCCATTGTCACCTTTACAGGTGCGCTGAAAAAAAATAGCCCCATCACCCACCCAATCACCTGTCCATCGATGGAGGTGATACGAGTGTGTGTGTGAGAGAGAGAGAAAGGAAAGTATTGTTCTTCACTTGCCGAGTAAATATCCACATCCTGTCTTAGTCACGAGACTCAGGCATGCACCCAGGGTACGATGTACAACTTGTAGACGACAGCCGCGGCTTTCTCGCTGTTCTACAAGTGTGCGTGCGTGCGTGCGTGCACCCTTCCCAGCCTCAGTTTGAACAAGGTGACGTGCCGCTAATGGCGTGAAGTGACTTAAAAGTGATGTGTGATTTCAGTGATGTCTGTCTGAGGACCTCGCTGTCGGCTGTGCGATCGTCTTGAGATAACAAGTGAGACAGACCTCATTGTTATCATCACTCATACAGCCTTTGTATTCCTGTTGTGAGCAGACTTCCTCCTACTTGAACAGTTTGCTAAGCTGATCTGAGGAAGAAAACACAAAAATATGCAGAGTCAAGAAAAGAAAATGAATGTGCCTAAAGATGTAAATGAATATGTCGAAAGAAAGAATATTGTAAGGCATCTGTTTTTAATAAAAGCGATGTCTTAAAGACGGGTCCATAGACTCCACAGGAGGTTGGCTACTAGTTTTATTTGCCTGAAGGGGAAGGTAAGAAGGAGAAAGAAAATAAGACAAAAGGAATCGGTTCTGCTCGTCGTTAGTAACACTGTTAAACTATATCACACACACACAAAAAAAAACCAGTCAAATAAATAAGACCTCCTGAGACGAGATTTGAGACCAGAACAATATTGGTGGCAAAAGTTTGACCATTGCGACATCGGAGCATCCGAAAGTGTGGAAGAAGGAAGAAAAGCAAATAAAAAATCCACCATTAGGAGTGTAGGCGAAAGAAGAAGCAGTAGAGGAGAATGAACAAGAAGATAAATTCTCGGATGGAAACCCATCTTGTTCACAGTTTTTGTCTCTCTTACACCTCCCCCCTTAATCCCCTTTGTGGAACAGCAACTACACTTTCCCCTTCCAACCCCTGCAGCCCCTTACTCATCCTCCTTCCGCATCCTGTACGTCAGAGACCACAAGTCAGGTGTGCAGCATGTCTCTCAAGGTTTGAAAATAAACCGTGCAGCGTGCAGCTGGTAGCACGTGCGCTGACGTCATGATTAGGATGAATGTCTCCTCGGTGCAGCAGAGCAGGGAAACGTGCACTGGCAGATTCCCCACCACCGCCACTACCACCACCACTACCACAAACCACCACCACCACACACGCGTGACCCCTGCACGAGTTGACCTGTAATAAATGATACGCATGTGCAGCAGGGGGTGTGGTGGTGAGGGGGAAGGGGTTGTAGCTGTTCCACGCATGCGCCTGGATGACAGTTGTACGCATGTGCGGAGAAAATGTGCGCTTGTCTGCAAAAGTCTTGCATCTGTGATCGAACAAACAACAACAAAGTCTTCGGAAGCAACAAATTGTGTAGTGTGCGTTTGACAGAACATTTAAACTCCAAGATGGCGGACACAACATGGAGTTTGTTTGAAAGACTTGAAAAGAAAAAGTGTCTGACACTCCTCAGAACACAAGGAAAAAAAGAAATTATGCAGAAAAAGCGCCTTCTGCTTTTTTTCAGTTATCCATGTGCATACGCGTACACACAGTCCCCGTTCTCTCATCAGAGCTTTGTGTTTGTGTTTTGACTGTCTACTAGTTTGTGTTTTACTCTCTTTCCCGATCTGACAGGTGTGAGTCAGCACCTTGAGGCAGATTGTGGAGACCGCGACGACGACACTAACGGGAAGATCTGCAACGATAAGTATGCTATAGATAGCAGGCAATAAACGTGTGAACTTCGGTTTTAAGGAACTTTTTTACTTTTGTTTTTATGCCTAAAGACACATTCACGTTCACAAACTCAAATGTGTTCACTAGGTGCAAATTATTTCCACCAGGTGAAGGTAGATGTCGACCCTTTCTGTTGATGTCGTTTGGGGAGTGCGGTGCTAGGGTTCAGCTTTTATATAGCTCCTCACTCTCAGCTTTTCTTTTCCCAACTTTCTATGGATTCCGGTACCCGTTCCCAACAGCCAATCCTCCAACCACACTTATATTCGTGTGTGTGTGAAAAGGACAATACAACAGTTCGATTGGCATCTTATAAATAAAGCAGTGTGTGTTTGTTTGTGTTTCTTCAGTGATGTGGTGCTTGACATCTCCTGCTTACAGATTTACATTTAAATTGTTCGCTGGCATAAGCACTTAATAGAAGTGTCGGATTACTTTTGGGTCTTCGGGTACGTGCGCGCGCGTGTAAGTGGTTGGGTTGGGGTTGACAGAGATAATGGGAAAAAAAACTTGACCCCATCACTACAATAGACACAATTTGCACAAATATTTCCACAGCGTAGGACACGATCCTAAACATCCACCTGAACTGTGAGCTACAGGTATGCAGCAGAGTATAGTGTACCCTCACCACGTGACTTCACACACTTACACAAAGACCTCGGGTGTGAGCGGCGTGCACCCCACGGGTTGGCACCGCGAGCGCCGCCTGTAGTCAAACAAGACAAGATGCCCATCATCAACCTCGCCTCTAACTCCGACCCTCTCTCTTCACAAAGCACGAAAAGTACACAGCTTTCTACTTGCATTTCTGCTTGAACTGTTTACAAGTACAACGTCGGTAAACAATAATCCTTTTCTCAGTTCATACATTCAAGCCTTCCAGGCACAGCCATGGGATAGACACACACATTCATATTCGAGTCACGTGTGCACAGACTTACACTGTAAGTAACTGCTGTTCACAAATGGCAGTAAAAACTTACATATACACCACATTTTTTTTAATTATCTCCACGCACGTGCTCACGTGCACCTCACAAACATATCAACTCGCCCACTGTCATCGTCCTAGCAGACATTTTGCGGTGGAAGCTGTAATTCGCGATCTCTCACACCTCACTGTCTTCTACACAAGCTTTTGTGACCCACCCACCCCTTCCCCTAACCGTTGTAGTCCTGGGTGTGCGATGACCTGTTATCTACTCTTATCGGCAAGTAACGAGGTGTATCGTCAGCACCACTCGTGCTCTCGCCGCTGACCAAGACAAAGAGTGTTGTTCTCCAGGTACACGGGCAAATCTACCCGGAACAAAGGAGACCTTGACAGCTGGAAGCTTCAGCTCGTGATCACTGTTCACTTCCTGCCGGCCACCATTTTACCTTTGCACTGGATTTTTGCGACGCGTGCGCGCGTGTTTTTATTTCATCCTCCCGTTTTTGTGCGTGAAAATTAAATACTTTATAACTGGTAATTGTTTTGTAGAAGCTGCTATAATGAGTGGTAAGCGAATAGTTTTCAGTAATGCAAGTTCATTTTTATGGATCTTTTATTTATGTTTCTTTTATGGACGTTTGCTGTTGTTCTAGAGGGATTGTACATGTTCCGTGGGTATCTATGTTTAGGATAGGTTTGGGTTAGGGTTAGGTAGCTAGGGTAGATTTAGGGTTAGTATTAGATCATTTGTGTTAGCTTTATTTTGGACAGAACGACTGACTGAGAAGACAAAACGTTATGGTGAAAGTTTGCTGAATGACAACTGAGTTCGACTGTTCGGCTCAAGTCAGTACCAAAAAAAAAAAACTGTCCTGCGTCTCTTATCCGCGACCTATAACCCCAATCCCTCCCTACACACCGTCGTCTCGCTGATTCAAGACCCTCCCTTCTCCCAATTAATGATTAAGATCAATCGTGGCTTACTAATTATAACTGTTACCACACCTTTCTAAGTCTTAACCCACGATGAATGATCACTTTCAGTTGCTCTTGGCCCTCGCCGTTAGTAATTACTACCAATAATGCTTGGTTAATGAATACTGTCACAGGCCCTCGCTAATTAGTATGTCATGCCCACGACTACTGTTAGTCTCCGTGGATTGCCGGAGTAACTATGCACGAACGAAGGGATAAAGGAACTAGTGTTGATGCAAATGCGCACAGACGTGTGAAACAGTGGATACATGATGGGTGGAAGCCGGGTGTGAGACGAGCCAACAGATATCCCTCCTCTCGCTTCGACACACACCCTCCATTCTGGACAGGTTCTGTTTACCCATTCTCTCCGCCTCCTCACAGTCCAAGGGAGGGAAAAACACGTTCATAGGATCATCTGCTGCTGAAATTCAGTCACCGACAATTTGCTTCCACTGTTTCGCTGCCTGACCGAGGGGGTGACATGTTTAGTCACCATGGAAACGCATATTAGCAAGGCAAATAGACCTGATCAGCTTTTATCTTTTGCTGAGATGTTCAAATTATTAAAATTGCGTGTGCCTTAGTCTATTAGCTGATTTTAATGATTTGTTTTCTTATATGCATCGTTGTGACAAAAAAAAATAATAATAATGAGCAAATCAACCATTTTTTATTATTTTCCTCTCAAATATTACTCTCCTCTCATCTACTTTTATTTACCAGCGAAGTTAGATTCAATTCAATACTTCCATGCCATATTTATTTATTAAATTTTAACTATTAGCTAAATCTAGATCTTTGTCGGCTATTCCATATCCGGCACCTGACGCATGCGCACGAGCATGGCCGCGAGGCTGCTCGCTGACACAGCTCGCGTTCTTCACATTGTTATCAACAGTATCGCTGTGTCAGCCGGCTCTTAATGAGTTCACGAAGGACCCCCATCTCCCATCCCCACCCCATCAGCTTGATAGCACCGAGCCCCGTCGGCAGTCAGGGTCCTTTTGATCACTGTCGGGATTCCTCCCGCCCGCCCCTTGACCAGAACCTGGAGAACTGCAGGAAGCCATCTTGCCAGACTGTCGGCGCGAAAAATGACAGGCACGGTCCATTTCAGTTTGGATGCTGGGGTTGGGGTGAGGCTGGGACCCGAGGTGGGGGATGATGATGATGAGGAGACGAGTGTGGTAGGAGATGAGGGAAGGGACGGGCGCAAATTGACTTGGATGTTGTTTTATTTCTCCTCGAGGTCCTCCCCGTAATGAGCCATCGCCGGGCTCAGAGGATGTGTCGGCCAAACAAAATGGCGACGCCCAGTGGCGAGGTGATTTCCGGGGGTCATTTGCAAAGCTGGTTAAAATGATGGGAGAGACATCGCTGGTCTGACAGTATCCCTCCTCCGTCCTCTCCATTCCTTGTAAGCTACTTTGGCTGCTGGTTGAAGTTATTGCAAATGTGCGGCTTATGCAAACCTGATTTAATGCTATTTAGGGTCAAAGCAAAGTGGGTAACGAGTGTTCAGTTTTGGAGAGGTGGGAGGGTGTTTGTTTGCTTTTGTTTTTGTATGGTTATGTCTGTGTGGCTGAGTCTAGGTGCAGGTGATGGAATCGCAATGACCATGTGAATAAGAGATATTTAAGATGGTTTGTCATATCATTTGTTCAAAAACAAAATATTTACAATCAGACTTTAATAGGATTCGAATTTTTCAAGACAAACTCTCGCTTGGTATGTCATTTTGCAACCTTCTCTCTCTCTCTCACGCACACACAAAACTGTGTTCTTCGTCTCTGCAGCTCTCGTGATCGAACTCTCCTGTTAATCTCTCTTTTTACCTCTGTTTTTCTATTTTGTTTTCTTTCTTAAGCTCTCCCATCGAAAGAGGTAAAAAATAAAAATAAGAAATAAAAACAACGTAGAGAGGAGAGCAAAGAGTGAATGAATATGAAAAAAAAAAGAATAAAAAGGACGAACTGACGGATAGAAAAGAAAATTGGATGCCAACGAGTTGAGTGAGTAGACAGGCGAAGGGAAAAGGAGAGATAAACTTACGCACATACGTTGTTGTTCGTGTGTGTGCGAGAAAGAGAGACACTTTGTATGATGGGAGCGATGTTACGATGTTAAAAAAAAAGAAGAAAGAAGATGGATGGCAGAAAAAGTGCTAGAAAATGAAGTTATGAAAGAAAAAAAGTAATGTGAAGGTGAATCCCATTAACTGTGTAGTGGACACCCACACACATCACACCCACACACCCCACAACACCCGAGCCGGCCACCGAGTGCTGCGGAGCGTGCTAAACTGTTAGCTTTGGAAATTAAAAACTACAGACCGAGTCCAATCGATGCGAGGTCTGACGTTAAGCATTAAGGAGAGCGAATTAAATCACAAGCAGGCGTTTACAGGGCCATCTACAGTCATATGCGCTCCATCAATCTTCACTAACCCCTCCAACCTTCCCCATCATCCCCACCCCTCTCACAGACACACGGTCAACCCTCCCCTCCATCCTCCAGTCGCCGATTAACTGCCATCCGCCAGTTGGCCCCAACCCCCACTGCATCATCGTCGTTCAATGTTTTAAGCCATTAATTTAATGAAAGAACCATCGTTGGATGGAGGTTTGGATTTTTGTGGTTTAAACTCGACTTCGTGTGTCCGTGTTGCCCTCTGACCTCTGTATTTTTGTTCAGCGTCAACTGACGAGAGTTTAGAGCTGTAGCAACTGCCACCTGGAATTAAAGACAGGTGGAAAGTGGATTTTTACAGTTCGTGCCAACACAAGAAGACGCCGTCAGCTCTAACTGCACTTTGTCGTGGGTACATTTCTATCACGTGACCATCACATGACGTCACAGTATATAAATAGCGGACTACGGTCGGATGTATTCTTTACTAGCATGATATGTTAATAGATGCTTATTATGTGTCTAATCGTTACCACGATTTCATGAGGATGATAATGAGATGACGAAAGCATGAAGAAATACAAAGTGACCTGTGAACTTGTACCGGACTACTCTAATTAGAAGGACACCCGATCTTGTGGGCTTACAACACCGATACCGCCGGAGAGAATAATTTTACATTAATTGCACGTTCAGTGCGATAAGACATGTTGGACCATATACAGAAAACCTTTGCGAGAAGACACGGCGCCTCGTCTAATGATGGAGGTGTCCTCTTTCGCCGGAGACAGATGCAGGTCATCAGGACTAAGCATCCTCGGTCAGAGATCCTCTGGTGACCCAACTGTGTCGTCTGCGCTGCATTTGGGTTGAGTTGCATTCGCCATGGCTGAGGGTTAAAAGAGGATCGAGATGGAAAGACGATTTAGTGGAAAGCCGAATCTGTGTCTGCAGTCACGTAGTTAAAGCTTCTGCAGGATCCGTCGCCACGTAGTTGATGCAGGATTCAGGGTCGAGTCGACCAACTATGGATGTTGCACGTGAAGGTTGCAGGTTGTTCAATCACTCGCCATGTCTGCTTACCTCCCGTTAACGATCATACAGGACGTCTGCATGTAACTGGTGGATTGTTCGTGAAAACTCGAAACCTCAACCACGTATACACCCCGTAACAATAGAGAACAAAAAGGGGGAGAGAATTTTGATGGTGTTGCACGCGAAAGGCCTTTGCTTCCTTTGTTATTCGAAATCCTTGAGGTTAAATGTTTACTCAGCACGAACTTGCAGGGTGCTAAGGTTGGTGGCGGGTATGGTAAGCAGACGTCAACGTTGCAGGGGTAAAGGTCACTATGACTAGACGCTGACACAGCAATAAAACTTTCATCGTCAGGGTTGTGTGGGTTGACTTGTCTACAGACAGGCGACAGGCAACACGCGGACCTACTTCGACAAACGGTTTCTGTCTCCCTCCTCCTCACGCCGCCACCTCTCGCTGTGTAAATGTGAGAACTCGATCATGTAATGACGAAAGTAAACAACATTCAGTTTGTTCTCATATCCGGAACGCTTGTGAACTCAGCTCATTGTTCGTAAATTGTGAAACATTCCTCGCTCTCTCTCTCTCTCTGCATATTTGCTGTACAAAGAAAGATATTGTGAGAGATCTGTGTATTTCTTGTGCAAGCAACGTTCTAACGATTATATCATTGGATGAATGCTGATAACGTTTTTTGTTTTTGTTTTCTTTGCTGTGTTTGTGGAGTTGTAGTCAAGAAAACGTAAACATAATAAATAAAATATTTGTATTCTTTTTTATACTTCCCCACTTTTCACACACGCTGTTCTCCGACATTTCCCTCCTGACATGTTCATCCCACCCTTCACTTTACTTACCCAGCCTACAAGTCAGTGGAACTCTGTACACATGATGCAGATGGCATCTAGATAACTGAAAATACCAAACATACTGCACACGCGCGCACACACACACACAAACATTTCCTACAAAAGTAGGTCGCGGTGTGTCTGTTCTTTGCAGCAGCATACTGCTGACTCAGGCATACCTACCTTTTTCTTTCTATCTTTGTTTCACGTGCGTGCTTTCCTCGTAGCCCACCTTACACCTTCTGTGTCTTTGCGGACACCTCCTCACCCTATCCCCACCTCTCCAGAACATCTGTTTCCTAAACTGTCTCTGTCCTCAATAGGTCAAAAAAAAGCGTCTTCCAAACACCGGAAGTGAACGTCCTGTGTTTGCGCATGAGCAGTGTGTGTTACGTAACTGTGTGCTTGGAGTCGCCGCCCCTTCATGACACACCTGCCCACAGATGACGAGAACCTTTGAAGAGTTACGAGACTACACAAAAGTTGCTCACCCTGTGTGATCACAGACCTCGATAACCTGTGGTGCAGGCGCTTGCAGCCTCGTTCTCGATTCGTGACACGTTTTATGAAGTAAGTGGGTCAAAATATAAACCATCCTTGTTGAGCTGTGAAGTAGAGGGATCTAGGACGGGTAGTCCCCCCTTGGGGTGAAAAGAACAGTTAAACGTGTGACAACTAAAGAAATACGTTGTGTATATATTACGATTAGGAGCTCAGTCAGGATTAGGTTTTCATACATAATAAAATGTAAGAAACTGAACCCATGACATCATCCATATCACGTGTAATTTGAGACAGCCAATCACATAGCTTTATTTTTATGACCGGACAGTTTAAATTGTAAATAACTTTGATTGGTCAGAAATAGAGGCCCTGCATGGGTTGAATTCTACTTTTCGTGGCTTTCAGTGAACGAGCTGTTGGACTGTGAGTGTTCATACAGTGCAGCCAGTAGAACAGTCGGGGGAGGTAACCTGCTGCGTACGTTGATGAATGATCTACCTTCACGATAAAAATCTCCAACCGCCTGGCTAAACATCCAAGTCACGAACTGCCAGTGGAATATAGCCACCAAGTGCACTCTGACATTCAAGTTGCTCTCAATGATTCACCGCATTCTTACCTCGCGGGCTTAATGACCTGTCGGAAATTAAAGATGCTCTCAATACACTGAAAAGTAACGGCGAGGTGACGTTCATGATTTTGTGAGTGCGTCACACAGATCACTTGTGTCAGTTGTCTGGAGCTGTTACTATGTCAACACGTTCGTGTGTGTGTGCGCGCACACACATTCATACTATAAAAAAGGAAGTTGAAAGGACAGATAGACGTACAGAGGGACAGACAAGACAGGAAAGGAGCAGGTGAACCACTCACCGGCTGAGACATACTCATACATATGAGTTTATTTTACGCGATGTCCCAGATATTATCTCGCTGATTAGATAACACCTTATTAGAATATGGCCTTCGGTCTTTGATAGGCTATTGAAAGTAAGAAATCAGGATTCTATAATCTCAAGTATATTTTCCTTGAACGAAACAATGAATTCAGAATAACTGTTGTAACAAACTAATTTGCCAGCCACTCTTAGCTTAATTTCATAGGTTTCTTTCGCATTTAGCTGGTGCCGGGAAGTTACTGAAGCATGTATCTGAAGCTCTCAAAACACGTGTTTTGTAACTTTTGCACTGGCGGTGGTGTTTTAGTGATGTCCCCAGTTTGAATTAAAGTCAATCTACTTGTGTGTTTATAAACATCAATGCATGAATTACTAAACACTTTGGTCAGAAAGAGCTGACATCTGTCTCTAAGCTTAATTTCAGTTTTGACTTATTTTCTACGATCTCCATTCCAACAATATAATAACTTGATTGGTAAAATTACACTTTCTCCTTGGTATCATCCACATGATATTAAAATAAATCTTTTGTCTATACATAACCATTCACATTGTTGATTTAATAATAACTGAATATATTACAGAACAAGGACTAGGGACATGATTACAAAATCACACTTGTTCACATGTGAGCTGAACTGCAGTGGCCTAGATTCTGTCTTACTTTTTATTTTATACCAGAGCTTGGTTGTTAGGGCAGTCTCTTTGTTTGCATTATAACTGTGTTCTTGTTGCCTGTTCCCAATTTAACCCTTTACAGCGAACAATAGCGAGACAGTTCAAGAAGCAGTGTGCAACTACACCCTCCCTGCCCGCGGTTACACACACCGGCAAATGTTGGAACCGGAGTTTGACAAAGGTTTGATAAAATCGTTGGAAGCTTCTGGTCGAGACCTGGTTCACTTCTTTAGTTCCGGACAAAAAAATAATTTGTGCATTCTTCCGTCCATCCACCGCTAACCAATTGAAGACGAGGGAAGAATATTTACTCCGAAATTGGATGAAGTATCCGATGGAGACAATTAGTTCTTGGCTGGTCGTTTAATGCAACTTTGCTGCACCCTGCAAACCAGAAATAAATAGTGAACTCGCTTGACAACGTCAACAACGCCATAGAGTTAGGACCGTTAAGATCGTCCCAACGGTCCACAAAGATTGGTCAGAGGATTTTGATATTGCAACTGCTTCTTACATCTATAGCAGTAACTAAGCATTTCACTACTTGAAAATATAACTTTTCACGAAGAGGGAAAAAAAGAGTAGCCTTCTGAAAACAACCTCAAGCGTGACAAAAATTGTATTTCCTTTTTCACTTGCACAATATAAGCCTTGTGTGGCCCTTGGTTACAGGACAAACAATCCACACATTGGGCCTCGTGCATTGGAAATATTTCAGAGAGGAGGATTTTATAATTTGTGCTCTTCATCTAGAAAGAGCTGCATATCTTTATTACATTTCACTTGCATTTCCTTCGACAAACAAAAATAAATATAGTGTGACTGTACTTTTTCTTCGTTTACCATGGAGTATTGTCGATTCTTTAGCCATCAAGCACAGAACCAGGATTACTAGACAATAACTGTCAAATGATGAAAATGAAGCTTTACCTCAAAAGAAAAAAAGAGCATAATTTCGACACACATTATCCCTGGCATGCCAAGAGTTAATATTCTACAGCAGGGACAGTGTTTATGGCAGTGTTGCCCACGTCAATGGCGCTTGCTTCCAGCCTCGCGGTCTACAGTTGCACGCAGCACAATGGACAGTAATTTGCGGAAATTGCTCACCGGTTTCACTGCACCGTAATTGTGCATTTTCTGAATGCTTTTGTGTAGATAATCGTTGCTGACATTAGAAGAGCCGAACGTGATACGTCTTTTGTCTCGCAGGAATTGGGGGAAATGTAGTACAGCTTTTATTTAGTTGTGCTTTAAATAAATAAATTAACTCGATTTTGTCACCGATTGGTTGATTTATTGAATCGGAAGATTCTTTTACCTTGGAGGGATTTAAGACCGTTGGGAGGACGGTGAAGAGGGTTGTCGGGGGAAGGGGTTGATGGTGGTGGTGAGAGGAGGAGTGAGGAGAGGAGGAATGCGGCGCTACTTGGGAAAAACCCTCGGCGTCCAGCCCTCGGAACAAGTCACGCGCAGAGAGAAGCAAGAGCTTGTGTCACAGGAGGAGGTCTGTGCTTAGGAATTTAGAATCCTCACTGTTATTGGGACAAGCAAGTGTTTTATCACCCGACAACCACCCTCAAACACACACAAAATGGCACAGTGTGTGTGAGTGGTGTGTGTGTTGTCAC
This sequence comes from Pomacea canaliculata, assembly GCF_003073045.1. Classification (NCBI taxonomy): domain Eukaryota; kingdom Metazoa; phylum Mollusca; class Gastropoda; order Architaenioglossa; family Ampullariidae; genus Pomacea; species Pomacea canaliculata. The sequence continues at coordinate 8,001,280 of NC_037593.1, forward strand.
TCCACATTACCTTAGACAAGATTTAAAGGATGATTTTAAAGGACAGCTGCAGTCACTGGACAAACATGTTGCTTTGACTAGAGTCTGATGGTCTGTCTCGAATTTGTTTTTCTTTTTATTTTTGTAGACGCGTCTGTAAAATAATCCCACAGTTCTCTCTCCCAGCGACGATAACATCTCCAGAACATTCCAAGATCTGTGAAAGAGGTCACTGACAGGTTCAGCGAAGCCAATACTATTTTTAGCAAGGATGTCAAGGCCGAATGATCCTCGTTCTGAGATGAACCCCGGGAGCAAAGCTGGCACCAGGGGTCGAGAAAGCTGAGTCACAATTCTACATAAATCTTGTGACGAGGGGACTGGCACTGCAGTTATCACAAAGGTTGCAAGCACTTTCACTTGCAACGCCTTGATAAAAGTCGTTAACACACGCGCCATTTGAAAGCACAGACCGATTATAACCGAAAAAAAAGTGAAATAAAGTTTAAATATACGTGCATGAGGTACACGATAAGTCCCTTCGAGATACGGCTGGCATACAAGAATCAGCTCTTGAGATAGAACTGACGAAGGTTGCAGAGGTATAAAAAAAATAGCTGCGGGATGGAGAGAACGAGCAGGAGGAGGAAGAAAGAAAACAGAAAGAGAGTTATCAGTGCAAGTAGGCCATCTGTTGCTAGGCAACGTTCGCTATTTCACTGTGTGTGCGCGCGCACAAGCACTCGTGTAAACGCGTTTAGGATGGTGAGAATGTACAATCGCAGTCACATGACCTATATGTAACTAGATACAAAACAAACAAACAAAATGTAATTTTGAGATCGGCGTGGTTCCAAACATCAAGACGCCTCACCTGTCTGCTTATCTTTGTCAGCAGAAATGAACCAACCAAGTTAACCCACTCATACGGGATTTCATTGACAGATGGTCACCCCAACCCACCTTCTTCCTGGAGACTAAACTTTAGGTCCTACTTACTGTGTGGTGCACAAACCTGTTTAAACTGTGAGGCAACAACAGCCGCTTAGAAACACGGAGCCGCTTAGCACACAAAGGCCAGACAGTAGTTGGAGTGGAGTGGAAAAGAAGAGACTACATAAAAGTTTTAGCTTGTGAATGAAAACAGATCTCTTTTTCTTTTTATTCAAAGTGGGGAGCAGTTTTCTTCTGACGACTGGGTAAAGCCCCGCGCAACAATCTGAGTAAATAACACCTCTCTGTTCTCGAGATTCACGCCTACCAGTATTACCATGATGTCGAACTCGTGACATCTTTTGTACACTTTATGTGTACAGTGACACCCTCTTAACATCTAGTCCAGCTCTCCTATTGGTTAGAGTCGTTACAACGAAACGTTATCCACGAATAATCTGAAGGCCGTTCTGTTGACCTTTTCTCTACATGTTTGTACGTGTGTATATCGAAAACGGAAAGGTGGGGGAAGGAGGAGGGATGTTTAACCTCTTTAGGAATTACCATCTCGCACCGATCTTTACACAGTAATAAAACCTGCAGCCAGCTACAAGAATAGCTACTACTGTATAAGAATGACAAAAGAAGGAAGATTATCAGGCTTCTGCTAAGTTAATTCTGGGGTCAGACCCCTTCAGATTTTTAAGTTCTTCGCCCAATGAAGGGACACGAAAATTGAAGGAATGATTAATATCTCAGCCACCACCACCACCAACTTGTGAAGGTGTCGAGTAAAACTGAGAATGAGCATTACTGAGTAGTACTCATCGTACACTTACCAACAGCCTCTACGTATCGTACAGTGTACATGTAACAGAACACGTGCATGAAATATGAAAACAACTGCTGCTTTCATTACTTGTGGTATCGCCAGGCCGTTGTCCACTCGCCATGATTCATGTTGCGTGTGATTACCACTTAGGTAGCCGCCCACAGAACTGGGTTGAGTCCTAAATGTTAGTTCTAACACTGGTGTGTGTCATTTCACACAAGCGGCATAATCGCTGGTCGTTTGTTGTTCCTCCTATAGTTGCTCCCCTATCCAGCCCCTCTTTCATCTCACCCTTGACCTATCACCTATTTTCCCGGCCATGTTTAAAAGGACATGAAACTGTAACGAGGGTAGCGAAGGACATGAAAGCCTGCGTGTTCGTGACGGAACAACGATTTATGTCGGTTATCGTAATTACCAGACATAATGACCAGGTAAAAACCGTTTCCACTTAATTACCCTTGTCAGCAGGAATAAAACTTTTTTTCCCACATGGGCTTAGGCTATCTTGTGAAATGTTTGGAACAGAAGAGCGTCGTTAAGCAACGAACAACAAAAATGCGAACAACAATAAAAAGAAATAAACAACCGTCGTTTGTCTACAATGGGGTTACAATTTCTATAGTTTTTGTTTACCGAGACCAAGTAGTATGCGGTAGCCGAGACATCATGTTGGTATTTGCTGTCCAGTTAATCAGCTAAACTTCTGTGATAAAAATCGTTTTCTCCCAGAACTCCTCACTTTTTTTCTAATTCAGGGAGAAGGAATTACGCACACTACCTGTTACATCCCTCAAATATCTCCAATCAGTTTGTTTGTTCATCACATGAGAGCTGGGCTACCAAGATGGCGTCTGAGATCATTTAGTGATCGTGACCTTTAAAAATGCCGAGACCACTTTATATCTCAATTATATAGTCCTGATATACAGTCCCGGAGGATGGGTGAGTTGTGAGCTGGGGGGAAGGAGGTGGCGGGCTATGAGCCAGACATGTCTTTTCTGCTGACTGAGCCAAAACTCACCTCCCTTGTCTCCGTGCAGACATTACTATCAAGTGAATCTACGAATAGGTCAGACGGCACTACATCCCACCCCAGCACTCATTTTGTATATAACCGGCGTTGCTACAATAGCAGAAGACAGAACAAGAGACAGAATAAACGTTTTGTCTGCTTCGTTAACATGTGTTTGGTGTCCCAGAAGACTTTGGCCGCGTCCTGTTTGTCATTTCAGCTCGCACACCACAGCACTTGTCGCCAGGTCGGCATGGAGATCACGTGGAACTAATCCAGTAATGCTCCTTCGCTGCATCGCTCACTGTCGAGGTGCAAGCGGCTCGGCGTTTAATAAAGTTAAAAGGTTTCCCCTCCAAGCCCCCTCGCTTGTATTATTTGCACGGGGAGCAAGGCGACGACAGCCTGAGACGGACCCTGCTAGTTCTGCCTGAAGCCCCGGGGTCAGAGGTCACAGAGTTAATGTAGCGCCGAGAGCGTGGTCTGTAATTCGAATACATCATAAATGCGACTGAAAAGGGCGGGAGGACGGAAAGGGAGATAGTGGGGGGACCATGGCTTTGACCCTCGTTAACTGGAAACGTTGAGAAACAATTGACAGCCGTTTAATGGATGTTAAAGGCAAACCGGAGCTCAGAATTGTTTAAAGGTTGTAACACTATGTGAATGATACTGACTCCCAAAGTATGAGCGAAAAAACTCTCGTCCATTCGAAAGTCTTTGGAAATGGCAGTTGTCTGGTAGGTTTTAGAACACATTACACGTGACATAGATAATACGCTCGCGATTGGTCAAAGGCTTATTTGCTTATGCTCCAAATTCTCGCACTGGCCGAGGCCATCAGCAGTTGGAATTAAGGTGAATCCAAGCGTGCTTTTTTAATGATCCACAATTCAACCTTTCAACAGTCAATGTAACTGATTTCTTTTTACATTTTCAAATAAAGTGACCTTAACCTCTTGTTTGAAGCTTTAGAAAGAAGTACAGCAAAATTGGAACACTCAATATTTGTTTTAAAGGACACTTGCGGACTTCGATGGTAGTCGCCTTGTTGGATGATGCCTTGTATCACGTGGTTAAAGAGACAGACAGACAGAGAGAGAAAGTAATACAACATGAAATGCTAACAACCTCACAATAAATGAAAAAACAAAACGAGAGCACCAAAGTTATCACAACAAATATTTTATTACAAAGCACGATGTACATAGGCCTACAGCTTCAAACTGCTGGTCAATCAAAACTGTTGATGAGTAAAGAATTGTGTTAGCAAGATGAAACTGGGGGAAGTAGGGAGAGGTGGAGACGAGGGGACAGAAATGAGTCTCTATCCAAATCGTGAACCACATGAGCTCAGAAGATTAGAGGCGGGAAAAAATCTGAAAATACTTTACTGCTACTGAGCCGCTTTGTCGGGGGAATGGACAGCTGCTGAGTTGAGCCTGGGAGGAAAAGGGAAGTGTGCCTGATTGACTGGTTCCTGTCATGCGCAGTACAGTAGAAACAGAAGCACCAGTAGAATCAGTGAGTGTATTCTCGACAGTACACTGTATTGCTTCATGAATGCCGAACATATGAAGACACAAATTTGAATGTTATTCATGAGACACAAAGTCAGCTTAATCACAGCGACCACAATTCCTTCCCCCAACCACCACCTTTATTTTTTCGACTGATTTAAAAATAAAGAAAATTTCAACAACTTTCAGTATATTACCACAAAAATACCTGAACAGTACATGCTGATTAGTTATCGTATTGTTTACTGCTAGTAAAATAAAACCGTTTTCTTTGGTTTGAAAATAAATAAAGTAATTAACCTAAAACAAAAAGATGAAAGCTGAAAAAAAAACCACAGATATGAAGTGATCCGGTTGTTCGTGTGTTGCCTTGTTGATTATTTTCTGTGATGAAAGTCCACTAAATGCATGCTAGAAGAAATAGTTGATGTGAGTGAATAACGGACATTTCATCAAAGCGGCAATAACATAAAACGACAAGAAACAACCACACAAGCTGCGAGATAAAAGAAAAAAAAAAGAAAAAAAAGAAGAGGAAGACGAGTACATCTCCCACCCATTCAAAATGGAAGAAAAAATGTCACTGACCCATATGATGCAAGAACACTGACCTATTTAAAAATAAAAATGAGTTTAGACAGAAACCAGCCATGTTCACATCTTCTAACATTTCCGAGCACTGGTATGTGTGAAGAAGACAAAAATATAGTGCAGTCCAATGAAAATACATACGGAGGGATGCTGTTCTGCTTAAAACTCACTTCAGCGACCAATCTTTTTCTCAAATAAAAACTTTCATGAAACTCATCTGAGTAAATCCATGAGGACAGCAGGAATCAAACGGGAATCAAACCTCTGGCTGGTAGAAGAAATTGTCAACGAAAGCTTCATAGTCAAGTCTTTCATCAATACATGACAAAAAATGACATTTGACTAAAAATGTTTCGAAAATACAAGTCATTATGGCTAACAGGCATTGATTCAGAACAAATACACTAATTAGCTACAGGCAGCTACAAGCACCAACTGTGACCAAGAGAAAAAAAAATTTGCACTATTTTACGATAAGCGATGTAAGCTAATAGTGCCGGCCTCTACTAGCAATACACAGGAGGCAGCAGACGCTTCTTGGACAAGAAAAATTAAACTTTTCTTGCGAAGATACGAACTTCTAATTACAAGCTATAAAGAATACACGGTTAAAAGCAAGGATAAAGTAAGCACATGAACTATAACAAGCGGAGAAAGAAATCTTCCTCCCCTCCCCCTCCCTCGCCACGGAGACACCACAAAAAATTCACTCATTCCATCTTTGTAGCTTTTAAAGTCCCGAGAGACTAAAACATACTCCAAAACAAAGTGCATCTGCCACTCACTCATATTTTCCTTTTTTTTGTTCCATTGAGTTTGTTTTTCCCGTTCTTTGAGGGGTAAAAACACATTTTTTCATCTACTGTTTCTCTTCTACCAAAAAAAAAGAATGCCTTGAAAATTCTTTGTATATTTCCATCAGAGGCAAGTTACATCAGCCCATTCTTAAAGGTCTAGTAAGGAGCAAACACTTTTTCTAATGACTGGATAAAGTTTAATGCAAGATACGATTTCTTAAACTCTGGATGAATAACTTGTTTTCGAGATGCACGCTAACATACACCACTTGGAACAGAAAGAGATAAAACTTTATCTTTGCACACAGATGCTTTTATTAGCATATGGTTCCACCTCTACCATCTTCTGAAGCCTGGACAATGATTATGAACCTATGTACATTCCTGACATAAGTGTTGTTGACTTCTTTACAGCGCTTGTACTTTTGAGAACGTAGAGGGTATTCAGCTAGACTGGGGGAAAGGGTATGCTGCACTAAAGCTTTACAGTCGTGACACGTTTACACCTACTAGACCTTTAAAATTCCACTTCCAGTAAAAAGACGATCGTATGGTGCAACTGAGGACCTGTATACCAAGCAACATTGTAGTGAAGCGTTTATGTTTCCATAACCAAGATTTTAATTATGAATTACTTATCTCCCTTTTTTTAAATCCTGCTTATTTCCCCAAACTCCCACCCCGCACAGTACTCGTTTTGCTTGGTTTGCTCAACTACTTGAGGCTTGTCAGTGGGAGACAAACTGTTGAGCGTTGAGCTGCTACACCACTTCAACATTGACAGGAAAAAAAAAATGTTACCTATACAAAAAAAAAAATCATTTCTTTGTCACAGAACTAAGAGTTTTATCTTAATATTAAGTTTTAGTTAAACTACTACAATTAATAAAGCTTGTAGTTAGTCCACTTCAAAAAGACAACCGCAGGCTTGCCAAGTCCAAGCATACCACAAACTGTTTCTTCTCTTTTTATTATTATTATTATTTTTTAATGTACACGAACGCATGAAGAACCGGTTGAGGAGGCTGCCACCAGGCTGGTGAGTGTGGCCTTTAGATGAAGATGAAGCTGGGCTCCACCTCCGCGTTGCACGTGCACGGCTCGTGCTGCTGCACCATCTCCCAGGTGCCGTGGCAATGCTTGACATCCACGGCCTTCCATGATGTGGTCTTGGCGAAGACTCCGTGGCCCATGCAGCGCATGCCGATGTCCGGTTCATGGCCACGGGCTGGCACTCCACGCACACCTTGGTGTCGGCCTTGAGAGCAGCCGCCCACTCCGTCTCCTCGCAGTGCTTGCTGGTGTGCTTGATGACGTACTTGCCGCAGTACCTGCAACCAGTGCACGGACACGCGCGCGCACACACACACAGACCATGATAATAGTCGCTATATCTTACTAAATACAACATTTTTGGGGAGTGAGGGGAGTAGCATTTATTTTGAAATCTTGTAAGGGTGCTAGTAATTGCTCGATCTGTTGGATCCGTTTTGCAGGTAATAGTGGATAAAAAAAAATAATAATAATACGGTCATATTGTTTTATCTGTTCAAATAAATTTCTAGACCTTCCCAACCAGTCTGACAATGTCTGACAATCAGAGTTATCTGCGCTCATGCTTCAAATGTCAGAAGTCACCTGTACCATAACTCACGTGTCTCAAAGTAATCTTATTGAAGCTGGACCTGTAGATGTTTGATTGGATAAATATCTGCCTCTCTCACTTTTTCTTATTTTCTTTCCCTCACTCACTCACTCCCCTAAAAAGAATATTTTGTAGTCCAAAAGGATTCTGCGGTTTTGGCAAATAACATTATTCAATTGATTCTACCAGTCTTCTCCATCGCCCTGCACTTGTATCCTCTCGTCGCCTGTTCCCGATCAAATACTGTATCTATCTTTTCGAAAGGTCATCTCCTAGAAAACCCCAGGGTACAATCAGTAACAGTGACATCAACAGCCGTGTCAAATTTTCTATTTTTCTCTTATTTCTCTCTCTTCCCTTTCTCTCTCTCTCTCACACACACATGCGCACAAGAATTCCTCCAAAGCTGGTTCATTGATGTACGTTTCGTGTTTCTATTTCTACCCTCATGGAAAGGAAAGTTTTAAAAATAATTGATTTTAAAAGTTTTGATAAGATCTGTGACTTCCCATAGCGGCGATCTCACAATTATTTATGAACAGGACTGTGAAGAGGGCGGATATTAGATAGACAGAACGCCTACTGACCATCCCCAGTATGACCCAGACAAGATCCGAACCAGGGACCACACAATCATCACTGTGTCAAGCTTTGTGGCTCTGGGTTCGGGAACCGCGCCTTTCTTCATTGCTTCTCTTTTCCTTTTTTCTCAACCACTTTTTGTTGTTTTCTTTTAACCACTTTAATTTACTGCTTTCTTCTTCTCAAATCTTTTTTTTCATGGCTTCCCTCTTCTCGACCAGTTTATTTGCTTCTTGCTTCATCTCAGATTGTTCTCTTTATCCCGATAAAGTAGTGTTGCAAAAAGCAGCTGTCCGATTACTCCCAGTGGCTCGAAATGCGAGCTTTATCCGCTTAACCCCTTCAATTTTGTTGAGGGCAAAGAGATTCAGTTTTAAAAACTAAAAGGACCAGGAGAAAATACAGTATAGAGTCTGAAGCTAGAAAATTTGGGAGTGAGAACTTGTCTCCCTTTTTCTCAGAACAAACCGATAAAAGCTGATATTAGACTTGTTCCCTTGGCAACAAAAAATCCTCTTGCCCTGCGCTAAACGCCTCTATAGACAACCTCTCACCAACATGTCGATCTACCTCTCTTTTATCGGGTACAGATTAACAAGGGCAAGGGGAGAGAACGTGCGTTGGACACCTGGATAGTGCTAATGTATAACGGGTGGAATGGCTCGCCTGTTATGTTCCACTCTACCATATGGTATGGTCCTTGTCTTTTGTCCAAATATGTCCTGCGTCTTTCCGGGACATCATTCCCTCACTCCCCACCCACCCACAAAAAAAGGTAAGGAATCAACTATTGATTTCAAATAAAATAAACTTTAAAGGAAGAAATGATAATGTATTAATTTTTACTCATACAAAAGGGTCTCTCGTCAATCGTCGGTTGTTTCTCTACTTACGTGGCTCTCGTGAAGATTTGGTTAAAGTATCGGTCGTAAAGATTCTTCAGGATCCCCTTCCAAGGATCGAACTTTTTCATGGAGCGGTAGAGACCAAATTCCATTGGCAAAATGCGTCCAACCTCTGAAACAAGCAAAAATACAATTGTTTCATAAATGTAAATGCCTCTTGGCGCTTCCTCCATCTACTTTTTCAAGTAATCTAATTTGCATTTCAGTCGCCATGTCTTTTAAAACCAATAACTGATTCTTTCCAGCTTGGCGGGTTTAGAACCGGTAATTTCTTTATACTTTCCGATGGAGATTAATTTTTTTCTGCTTTCTCAGCCACTTTCTTCCTTTCGCTCATCAAACTCGCTGTCGTCATCCCCGGATCTCGCGAAGTCTCGGGGAATGTCAGTGTTATCAGAATGGCGATCTCCTCGTAACACACGGTAATCCCCGGCCAGATGACTACTTTTATTTATTGCCCAACACGGGGCCGACAATGCCCAAAGGTCATCCATCCTTTCGCGGCAGCGTCACCTGTTTTTCACCGAGCGTAAATCACGCGAGGTTACCTTCATTTCCAGGGAGCTGGAGAGAGAGAAGAAGTGAGCGGCGCTAAAATGGATGGTTGGAGAGCGGGTGAGGGAAGTGAAGGTGAAGGATGATCGCCTCCCCTTATCTGGTGGCGGCAGGAAGCAGGGAGGAAAAATCAGCTGTCACGAGCTGTGATGGACGGAATCGATTTTGCCTGGCGAATAAAGCCACCACATTACCGTCAATGACGATCACTTTTATGTAAGACTGGCTCCGGCTTTCAGCCCCAGTCTTCCACGGAAGTCAGCGAAAAGTCAGCAAAAAAAAAGAAGCCAGATTATGTGCTAATCTCACAGGTTTAGAATTCCAAAATGCAAATGGGAAGAAGAGGTCGTCTATTTTCTTTTTTCAGCTTTGTTTTTTTGTTCTCCTCTTTTTATTCTTAGCTTTGTTTTATTTTTTGAAGAGCGAAATGTTGGGCGAGGGGAGTGTGAGAGTTGTCCTTGTTCATTGGGTTTTTTTTTTTCAATTTGCAGGACTCATAGTTGTTATTATATAATAGTCTGTGATACTGCAATATACCGCACTCTGATTGTGGGATTTATCAATTGACTTGACACCTGATAGTGTGCTCACGGTAGTGTCAGGGAGTCAGAGCACCAGCTTCTTAAGTCCATCAATTTGCCGCCATCTTCTCCTTGAAAATCTCCCTTGACCATGTCGGCAGTTGACCTACTGTTGTTATCAATTCCATTTACTGTTGTTGTACTCTTCTCATTGCTTTACAAAGCAGAATGCTTGTTAACGAGTGTCCCACTATGAAACTAATAAGCTTCTTCTTCGTTCCCATCATCCCTTTCTTCTTACATCTCCAATTCTACTTTCATTTCTCTCATCCCTCGGTTACATTCCCTCTGACGTCACACGAGCATCCATTTTAGCAACGAGGCTACAAAAAAATTAATTAAAAAAAAAAGCTACTTTAAACTTCTAACTTGTCCAGAACCAGCTTGAAGGAAGATCACTGCCTGCCACAGGGAGCAGATTCAAAGGACACGTGCCGTTCGTCAAGGGTCAGCAAAACTACAAAAAGGGTTGGACGGGAAAGGGGAGAGAAGTCTTAAAAAGTCGGATTTTGTAGACCGGACTCTCGGCGCCAATGGCGTGTTTGCCGAACTGAATTGAAATGCGTGCTGATGCTTTCAGAGTCAACAACCAATCAAACTGTTTAAATTTAATGTACGGCTTGGCACGCCTGACTAGAATCGCGAAACCCTTCTTGCTCGCCTGGGTGACTGCTGTCTTGCACGCGCTGCAGCATCCAAAACAATCAGTCCGTCTGACTGACGACAACGAGGCTCTTGCTGTTTGCTCGCCAGTCCTTCTCTTTGTTCGTCAGTCAGTCCCAGTCGACACGGGCGTTCCTCGCCTCGAAGCTCCAGTTTGTTCCAGGCCATTCTCACCTATTTTTGCTCACCTAGAATATTGTCATCGTTGCGAAGAATCACCGTGTAAATATTTTCAAGCTTCGTTTCCCCTTTTGGAGACTTTGAATAGCTGTAGTTATGAAGGGAGGGTGAGCTGTCGTCCTAGAGCAACATGGGGAAAGAGCAAGCCTCTCGTCTCCGTGGTGTTAAACGGTGTCCAGACCCCACGATTAGTTTAATTTAATTGGCTTACCTTGCAGTTCTTCCTCCTGATGCTCCACATTCAGCTGCTTGCAGAATTCCTCGTCGAAGCCCACGCAGGCCCGACGCTGCTTCAGGGTGGGACAGTGCTTGCCGCCGTTCTCCGGGTACGTGTCCACCTTGCGGGTTCGCCTGCGGGTACCGTACCCACACGGGTTGTCGCATTCCGTCCAGTCTGACCATTCGAACACAGTGCAGTCTTGAGCTGCAAAACAGGAAGAGAGAAAAGACCGAAAAATGATTTTGATGTCAATGTAATTATGGACTGAGCTAGCTGTTCATGACCCTCAAACATGAAGGGTCAACACCAGCGTGTGGACAGCACGCGCACCCGTTCTTTGATGTCTAACATGTCAGCTATCCCAGCTGAACGAAGCGTCTGTGGAAGATGACTTGTGGCTGCCCTATAGAGAACACGGAGACTGGAGACAGGATAAGGTTACTGACAGGATATATTTATTACGGAGACAGGATACGGTTGCTGTGGAAACACTGACAGGATACATACAGTTATTCTGCGGAGACAGGACGCAGGATGTGATTACTATGGACAGGCAGATGACAAGATTAGACTACTATGGAAAATGGTGATAGGATAAAGCTACTGTGAAGGCTGATAATAAACTACGGTTACCTGTAAAGGACTCACATGTTAGTTAACATCAGGACAGAAGGAAAGAGTTGATATGTTGATGTTGTCAATGTTTTGTCAAAACGGATTTTTACACGCACAGAAATCAAACGCACCACCCTATGCTGCCTGTTCCTTCAACCACCAATACCTTCCTAGTCACCTCAATTCTTCCAAAAAAATTTTCAAATATCAACCCTATCTGGCTGTCGCATTTGTTTGGACACACTCCTCATCCTATACAACGACACTACATTACGGATTTCCACCGCCACTACCCGAGATGTTTTCAGAAGCACGTTCCTTTCACACTCGTTTACAGAACAAAAAGGAATGAAAAGAAACTGCATGTATGCACTTCACAACTTCCAGTAAAATGAGCTCCAAAAGTTGGGGTACTTCGAAACTCGAGACGGGTTGTACTCCATTCAACTGTTCTTTCAATCGGTAGAGGGTAGGGAGGCGATGAGGGTCTGGTGTAGGAGGCGGGGAAAACATGAGAGATGAATGTGCGTTTTAGAGCGAGACGGGTGAGTCCTTGGCGGGTACGAGAAATTGGGAGGAGTACAATCCCACCTTTAAAAAGTCCAGACAACACATGTCTGTACCCGTATCTGGCGGATACAACTTATGAAACGGTCTGCTGCTTGTTATATGCCTTGAGAATGTTGTGCTCAGGGCCGGGGAGTTGAGGTGAGAGTTGAAAGGTGGAAGGTCGTGGGCTCGAGGGTGAAGTACGTATCAGAAAGCACATACGGTGGGTGTTCTTCGTGCTGCGGTCTCACCTAAAGAACTTATGGCCCAAACAGGTTTTTATGTTGCTTTTTTTCTACTCTGAGAGGGGATCGGGAGGAAGGGGGCCATGCCTCGTGAAGAAAAATACATCCCGGGACAGCAGGTACCTGGTTCGGACATCATCATATCGACTATAAATTAACAGTCATACATTGCGGCTTTTGGCAGACAATTTCTCCTTTATCGTCAATCAGTCCTGACGCTTTATATAGACACCTATATTGCTGATTCCCTTGTCCAAACTCCAAAAATCTTTCCTCGCTCCACCGTTGTGCTCAAGTTCATTTCTTTTTGTAACGAGACGTGAACCGAAAAAAGAACCAGACTCGGAGGTCAACTGGAGAAAAGCTTGGTTACTTTTTCTGCTCGGGCGCGCGTTTGTTGTTGCAGCTGGTGCAGCTGTTGTAGCTATGGTTTTTCCATCAGTTTGAGGCAACATGAGTGTCTTCTTTATTCTAGACGGGTAACAACAGCATGATCACCAATCTTACATTTAATTAAGGGTTCTTTGGCGGTTTGAAACTGGTATCCAAGACACACACACATACAGTAACGCACGTGCGCCCACACTCACACACTTTTGTATTTGCATTTACATAAATGTGTCAGCTGCGTATGATATTACCCCAGTCAAAGAAAAACACCCTTCTTTGGCTCTCGTTCACCAGGTACGCCACCACACCTGGCAAAGGTATGAAGTTGCAGCCGCCGGACCTGGCGTGAGGCGGTTCACTGGCTGTTGCTGCATGCATGCGCTGTCAGACACACAGCGGCTGGGTCTGCGCAGTTAAGCCCCCTAGGGTCTGGAATTTCAGCTTTGCTTACAGATTCTTCCCTTTTTTCCTCTCTTTCCCTCTCTTATAATAAACATTCCCTGGTCTGAGACCCTGTGTTTTCATAATTCCAACAAGCCTGCCGCTAGAACGATCTCAATTTCTTTCTAACCCATTTCCTCCATTCTTCGCCGACGCTGACGGAGATAATTAGGTCAGCAAAGGAAGTACCCGCTTCTACCCGCCATGTGGTGTCAACGAAACAACAAACGCATGCACACGTGACGAAGGCGTGTGAATGAAACTGTGACAGTTATAGCAACAGCCACACTCGTCCGCCCACTAATTTACATCTACATGTATGTGTTGACCGTCTCACTGTTGTCCCTTGCATGGTAGGTGCAGAATACTGAATGGTTTCCTTGCACGAGCTCCCATTGATTGCATGTTTGCCACACGCACTGTTGTCCTCACTAGTGCACCCTGTGTGAGTTGCTGATCCCTTACCACCCGAGTCGGTACCCCTGGTCTGCATGCGTTGCCCTGGTCTCACTGATACACATCAGACAAGCAGATGCTCCTTTTCAGACTCAGGCCCCAATGTTCGGAGTTCTCTTCCCCCTTCTCTTCAAACCGTCCATTACATTCGAAGCATTTAGGATGCACTTAGGCTCAGCCCCCCCTAGATTACCCAAAGCCTGTTCAAAACATGTTAGTCTCATAGTTTGGCAAACCACGGTTTCGATTTTGTTGGTCCTTTGCAAACCCTTTCAGCCCAGTAAAGGGGTTGTTGGCATCCATTTGATCTTTACCTGTGGACCTGAACGCGGACCAGGTGTTTTGAAGTCAAATTTCATACATACTTTAAAGAGTCAATGTTAAAACACCCATAAATAATTTAAACCTTTAATAAAACAGAAGTCAACCTTTAATTGCTTAAGTGCGCTGAGAAACTGTTAACACAGTTAAGACAGAGTAAAACTGCCAATTACTAATTATATTTACTTGGTGTAAAATCTACACGAAAAGTTCAAAAGCTTTTGTGTGCTGAGGGTAGGTGCTTTCTTTATTTTATTACAAATGTTCATGAGCAAACAGCTAAAATTTCAAGCTAGAAAACCAGAAACAATTGTGAAAATCAAAAGCAGCTCAAAAATATCCTGAAAGGGAATGTTATATTTGCAGAAACACACCTATCTGGGGAAAAATCTTCCGCGGTCTTGTGTAAAACTCTTCTTGTCTTTCTTTTTTCGTATTCTTTAATCTTTCTTTCTTCTTGCATTTCTGTGTTCACTCTATTGTTTCTTCCTTTCAACGCTTTACTCAGAGGTTTTTTTGGATTTCAATGAAGACTCTGCTCTCATAAAGCAGTTCAGTCCAGACGGGAACGGTTAATGGGTTTAGCTGGGTTCTTAGGTTACTGGTGCGTGGCACGATATTCCTTGGAGAAATCATGTGGAAACCTTGTCACGCACCAAAGGACCGCGAGCCAGTGGTGATTGCGAGAGTCTGTACTATTTCTGTCTTTCAGGAGGCAGGTGCCAGGGTGTTACTAGGAGCATTGTGTGAATACCTGTCCAGTCACTAGCACCGTACTTTCTCATTAATCTCATTTACACCTGATGTTTAGACAGGGTCGGTTTTTATATGCAGGTGCCCCATGGTGCCTCCACAAATGTACTCCAGGTGATAAAGAAGAATGATTCTGGTTAAAGCTCATCCATCAGCTGGGATAAACAAAACTATTATATCATCTTCAGGGGGTGAGTATAACACAGCTCTGTAGGTACACGTGCACTGTTCTTTCCCAATACACTAAGACTAACGGACAGCAACATTAGTGTACTCGAGTGTCTAAATATCATCCATAGACGAGACTCGTGTAGTGAAAGCCGACGACAACACTGCACCACTGTGCACCCCTTTAAAACTGTTTAATTATTCTTTTTCTATGCCTGCATGCTTCTTGTACAAGTGCACGTGCAGCCTCGTTCTCACACAGCACCGCAGCATTTCCATTCAGGGTCAAGGCTGCGAATGTGAGAACACAAGAGACATTTGTTGAGAACTGTTGTTTATTTAACGGAGGGATGGCGATAATCGTCCACACTCATAATGAGTTTCAGCGATCGTTAAAGGCGAACACGCGAGACAGAGACCTTGAACAGGCGCCGCAGTGTTACCTGAAAAACGCTTTTTTAACCGTGACCGATTAAGTTGTCAGAGTACAAAGTACGCTCTACAAAGAGCTTGCCGATCCTTTTTAGCATCCCGGAATGATATATTTCCATTTTCTAAGGCACAGATTTATCCATGGATAATGCACCTGTAATCTAGGCCCCTCCGGGAATCACAGGAACAGAGAGCAGTCGACATAAATTGTGCCCATGGGCTCCACGAAGACGATCCGTTATGAAAAGTTTAGCTCTGTTCCACTCTTCGTCGTCTTCCAGTTCAAGCAAAAATATTTACAATAATAATAATAAACAACTTGCGATGTGCCTCGGCACACATCTCTGTTTAACAAAGATATTTCTGTCGAGCATCGTTTACGCTTCAGTGCACTGCCATCATTCTTCCTCTGTGAAAAAGAATTTAAAGGTCTCTAATCGTCGTATCTCGGTGGTTTGTCTGTTGGCAGGAGAACTGTAGGTGTGCACACGAGCACACGGACGAGCACAGACACACGCACAAATACACGTCAACTCTCGTCGACTGTCCAGAATATTTCTCACAATCACTCGAATGCTTATATTCTTGGTCTCGTGTCGCTAGCTGACATGACATCTATATTATTATTACCTACTGCCCTTATAGCTCATTTCAGAAAATGATATATTGCTATAGGCACTTTTTTCTCTTTGGGCTGTTTCTTACGAAGGTTACAGGCTCACTATACTAACAGGGAGCAGGTGAGTGCAAGGAAAATGAACGGAGAAAGATATATAAAAATAA
Source organism: Pomacea canaliculata (assembly GCF_003073045.1). Classification (NCBI taxonomy): domain Eukaryota; kingdom Metazoa; phylum Mollusca; class Gastropoda; order Architaenioglossa; family Ampullariidae; genus Pomacea; species Pomacea canaliculata. Next base: position 8,017,431 of record NC_037593.1, read on the forward strand.
CAACATGCGTCGAACTGTTGTGAAAGAGATTGAACATTTGAATACAATCTGGGCTGGCTTAAATAAGATGGCCACATACAGAATTAGGAAACCTTTGTTGAACACTTACACGACAACGGGTAAATGAAACACATGCAGCACCGGTCACGAGAAATCTTTAAAGACTCTGTGTGTGTGTGTGAGCGCGCGCTCACGCGAGTATTTTGTGGAAAGAAAAGGAAACCGGGATTCGTAAGATAAAAGATTATGGAAAAGAAAGAGGGAAACTGTCTCAACGCTCTGCTGGCCAGTAAATGGGCCAGTCGCCCAAATGAGAGGACTTCTAACGGAACACTATAAAGATTCTTAAAATAAAAAAAAACAGGTTTACAAACAGCCAGCTCGTGTGTTCCCTCAGTTCACCTCGTCTTATGTTTGTATACATTATGTACAATCGCTTATGTCATATTTTTATTTATAGGGGAAGAAATCGGAATGGTTCAAACAATTGTTACTTAACATCGTTACTTACCTAATAATAGTCTAGACACCTTATCTATATGATATCTTGCTAAGAAGTATGGCATGCGAGTGGGTGTTACACTGTGACACTGCTACCTGGTGTGTACCTGCTGCTGTTGTGTCTCTCTTACCCAGCAGTTCGTGTAGATGTGCAAATGTCCTAGGATATGTGCGGTTATGAACTGAATCGGTTCATTTTGCTGTTGGCCTTTTCCACTGATGTGTGGTAATTAGCCGCCACTGCAACTTCTGCTAATGCCACATCCGTGATAAGCATTTGCTGTAATTATCAGTGTACTTATTTATAGCAATTATTATTAGTGGTGCAAAGAGTAACTTCACCGGCCTTGCGTGTTCCGAACTGTACTTGAGATGCTAACTGCAGATATGGATGTGTGTAGACAGTTTGTTTTATAATATATTTACATTAAGTCATCCCCAGCTCCGTTTTTCGAGGTTTACCAGAAGGTCCAACCCACAACTCTCAAAACAAACAAAGCGGAGAGTTAGAAGGAAGCGGCACGAACACGATAGCAGGGTCTGAGGTGGCTCCTGATTTTGTCTCCATCTGCAAGCTTAGTTATCTCAATGTCTATCGCTGACATCACTTTGCCTCGTATCACCCTACTTATGTCCCTTTGCTTGCCAAGAAATCTTACAGGGTAGCTCTGTCTGTGAGCGAGACAGAGACAGGGAAAGAAAATATGTTTCCAAATGACAAGTGAAACGTGAATGAGATAGTGTTGAGAAAATAAAAGTCAAAGTTCAAACGAATAGTATTAGATTCTTCAAGCGAACCGATCAGAAAGATTATATCTATAACCAGAACTCCTTCGGGGGACGCTAATACACAACAGTCTTAAAGGACAACTCGAGTGAAACTCTTTTTTCTTTATGATCGGATTAAGCTATTTTAAAATAAAATTCACGGGCGTTCGCAGCTATTATCTTTAGAATTTTCTAAATAAGTACATCTAGTGTCGAAGAGAACGTTCAGCAACAGTACAGTGTGTCCTGGCTTGTTCGATTTTACCGAGGATTGCATCTTTTTTCTTCAATCTCAGCTCATGCAGATGATGCTATTTTTGTAAATACTACCCTTTCGTCACTTCCTGTTTTCTCGACAAGTCCAATGAGATTAAGGGAAAAACATTAATGTAATATTTCTCGTGCTTCTTCATAATAAAATACCATTGAAATATGTTTTTGTGATACTTTCCAGCGATGTTGTTGAGCGTTCGTGTTTTCCTTTAAAAGCACTTCGTTCCAATGCAGCAACTTCAAAGGGTTCACTATTTAGAAACAGCACCATCATATGACTAGCAATTTCTAAGCTCTGTGAAAGAAAAACAAAACCAGATAGATTAGAAATAAACAGTATAGCTCTGAGAAGTCTTCCAACAAGATTTCCGGATCCCAAAACAATAGTTTCAAACTCTCGAATCTTTCAATCACATTTTGCATGGTGCTAACGCGGAAATCTGTGAAACTAAAGTGCAAAGAACAAAATTTCCTTAATCGATCCAACTACAGTTTCACAGTCTTTGATTCTTATACATGCTCTTCAAAGCATGTGAATAGTGATAACCTTTAAACACGCGCTTCGAGTTGTCTCCCATGGCTAGTTGGTAGTCACGACGTTTAACAGTCATTCGGTATGATTGAATATAAACTAAAACAACAGCCATACATGAAAATGCAATGGACAGCTTTTTAAAAATAGTTTTTGAGAGTTTCGCTTGTTTTTCAAGTACATTTCAACATGTTAACAACACGTCTAGTCGAAATCGGACGCAAAAGTATAGGTCACGCTCTAGGCATTTAAAGGTCAGGAGAGTTCAATAGGATTTTATTCCGAGTAACATGACCTTTAAATTTCCATCAGGCGTACTTTTCCCTGTCAACGTAGGTTGTACTATGAGCACCCGCAAGGAGGATTCAACTTTAAAAAACCTTGATATTATATTATGTAATGGAGGCATTATTATGTAATCTCTGCCTCTCTCTAGTTCTCCTTCTCTTCTCTCTCACAAAGACGCACAACTTGTGGTTCGCTCCAGCCCTGAGTATTCGGATCCCCGGCTCCACATTCCAGACAACTGACACGGCCCATCGCCATCAGCAGCTTGCGAGAAGATTTGCCTTCTGCACGTCCTGAGGAAAAGCAGATATACTTCGTAGGAATCCTCCCAGCCAGCCTCGAGCAGACCTGCTGCCATCCTGAATGCACACATATGTACCCCGATACCCTTTGCAAGCCATCGCCATCCCGAGATCAGACTTTGCCGGCCTGCCTGTCGCGCCTGAAACTACCGTTATTAGGAAGATTGCAGGCGACATAGGAGAAGAAGGAAGATGGCACGTGCACACGCGTGCGTGAATGCAGGTACAGACACGCACCTACACTCGCACGTGCACGCACGAAAATAATAGTTTCTTGTAGCGTTATTGACAGGATCAACGCTCTGGTCTAGAATGTTCTGCAGGCTACATGATATGGTAATTTACACAACAACTACAATCGCACTCTTTTTGCCAGCTCAGAGCAAAAGGGATGAAACTCCATCTCTCTCTCAACTCTACCCCCATCCCCTTCTTCTGAGTTATCGTACCTGCGTGATTAAGTCCTTTTCTCGCGAGATGACGTCATGGCTCGCGCTAGATGGTTGACGTTGCAGCACTGCACCGTACTTGCCGGTCATTAACGTCTTGCTGTGAGTGCCACACAATCAGCCTGCAGTGCAGCGACTACTGGCCCCTACAGAGGTCATATGTCGAAGGTTTCCATTTTAGCAGTGCTCCTGCTTCTTCGGTGACCTTTTGATCGAGTGCGAACTCTCGGTAACTACGTTAAAGCGGTAGCAGTCAGGGACAACGGTCAAAACCTTGTAAAATAAAGCAGTGACAGAGAAAAGAGAGAGAGGTGGGAGAGCGAGAAACACTACCGCAATTATCTTCCCTCTCATTCGACACGTCATGCACAGTTGCCGAACCCTGTTGCCCAGCTACACGGTACATCAAACGAACACGCGTTTGATCATTTCGCAACATTGACCCAACCGCATCGATACGCTTGGCTCGAGCAAGCGACCGTTCGAATGTTGACAAAATTTCAAATAGAGGCAGAAATTAACTCGGCGACGACGGGTACCCTGACTAATCACACAATAAAAACCTAGGAGCCATCAACTTTTTTATTTAAAAAAACTTACTTTAACCCCTTGTAGAAAATGATTTTTGTATTAAGAACACGTTTTTTTCATTCGTTTTCGTGATATCCATCTTGCTTCGACGACCCTCTATTTTTGTCTCTCTATCTTTCACAATCCCAAGATACCCAGTTATCTTATAAACAATTACCTTCAAAGACACACTAAAAAAGTCTTCTATTTATAATTTCCAGCGCTGAATCACTGATCCTTACACAGCTATGTTTCTCAGTACTGAAGCTCTGAAAGCTGGAAGCTTGTATCAGCCATGAAGTTATTTTAAACACTGACCGCCTCTAGGACAATCAAGACATTGACAGACGACATGGTTGTTTTTATTTGCGTGTCTAGACGGCATGCAAGTGACTTGTTTAATGCCCGGAAACTAAATCTTTCAGCAACATCACGTAAACTCCTTCGCAACATCACGTTAACAAAGTCTTCTTGCAACATCACGTAAAGTGAGTCATTCTGCAAAAGTCACGTAAGCTCTTTTAGCAACTAGCCTAAACGGTATCTTTTTTTTTCTTCATTCTCTTTTTCCTTTTTTCTTTCTTTTCTTTCCTTCCCAGTCACACGCTCCACCGTTGCTTACAAATTTGCAGTCAGCTACCACATACTGTGTGCTGGAATGAAGGGCCAAACTGTATCATCTACAAAAGAAAAAAAAAATTACGAACCGGAGAGGATTTAGCATTTGCTCATGAGAGCTGTTGGCTACAACCTGTACTTATGAAATAGAAGTATTCCCAGGTCTGCTTCAACTCCACTCAATAATTTCAGCTGTGGCAAGACCTTTGTAGCTGGAGTTCTGCTCTATAGGCGAGACGGAGGCTTCTAGAATATCAGCTGACCTCTGGGACTTCACCAGTTACAGCAACACTTCTCGGTTGATGGCTAAGCCTGAAGTAACCCTTACTCCGGCATCCTGCCTCCGGCCCCAGACCTGCGGCAGTAACCTGAAGGCCGGGAATACACTCGGGTCCGCTCGTAGCCTTCGGGTAGAGGCCTGCACCGTGCTACATACCTGTATCGTATCTTTACCAAATATAAAAGATGCAAAGGAGCACTTTCACCCTCCGAAAGTCAAGGACACTTTTATGTAGGAAATATCGACAGATGAACAGACTCATGGACGTCGCATGCAGTCACGTCGGTATGAAACTTTCCACGTTAGCTGAGCTGTTGACAGCTGTTGTTCAGAAGCAGCAATATTGTCAAATAATATTACAATAAAAGTGACAGAAGCTACTCATGGCTTGTTTTTTACCTGCCAAGCAGCCACGTACCCTTGACGTGCGTGCGTCGTGTGTGCGTGCGTGACAAAACGGAAACGCACATGATAGTCCACACAGCAAAAACTATCCACTGTCGACAGCTAAAACTCTAGAGACTGTTCCACTGAGTGTCTTTTAACAGACACGTACAGCCGTTAATATTCGTGCTCACTGACCTCTCAACCAGCGCAGGCTTTAACTGTCACGCGCGACAGAAGCCAGCTTCCAACGTTTCGCAAGTTGTGAAAGAGGAAGAAAAACGGAGTGGGCATAAACCGAACGAACTTTGACCGTTTAGACAATGGAAAGGCGCCGACATTTGTTTTGGTTTCCCATAGTTTCCAGTAGCCGCTGTTGAAGCTGTCACAGCCATCATGGAACTTATAAAAAAATGTATTAAAGGCCAACATGAGCTCACAGTTGCTGACGGCTTTATAAGACACAGCACTGCCGTTCTTTGCATATATATATATTTTTGTTTTTGGTAGTTGTGTACATTATTTTTAATTTTGAGATCCAAACTGACTGATCCAAACTGATTTTACTGAAGACAGAAGCCCATGCAAAAGCATACAACAGAAACCTACTTTCATTAAGTTACTAAAAATGAGGTCCTGCCTCTTTGCTATACTCAGACAATAACTGCGTGTCCAACGACTTAAATCTTGTGTAGGTGTGAGGGATATTTTTGTATTTCGTGATGAATTAAACTCAAACATATAAACAATGTTTTCAGTTTTATTCAAGTAGGCCTTTAAGGAAGACAAGATGGAGCAACTGCATATGTTCGACATATGTCCATGCCTTATCAGCTGTGCAGCTTTTGGTCGTTGAATTACTTTTGTACTGGGAAAAAAACTGTCTTCCCTACCCAGCCCACCACCCCAGCCCACTACATCCGACCTGCAGACAAGAAACTGTACTGACGTGACTGTTACAGTTTGAATGCTAACGCCAACTTCGACCGTAGATGTCGATCTCCACGGTTCCACGGTCAAGAGCCCATTGACTTGACCTTTAATAACAGACTTAAAGATAAGAGAACGGGCATTGCCATGGAAAAAAAACAGTAAGGCAAACCACACTTCGTGGCAGAGACAATGGCTGCTAGATGTGTATGGCTCTTCCTGCTTGGCCACTCATGTTACATTCTATATTTGTGGAAGACAGGGTGGGGGAAGGAAGAAGCGGGGAATGGGAGCGACAGAACACTCGTCATCCGACAAGCACCTCAAAGCCAAAAATAATTTTTAAAAATTTAGCTTACAAAAATTGAATCTCTTGGTCCTTTAAGTTTTGTTTGAAATATAAGACTTTTCTAAGTTTCAGACAAGCGAGAAAAGCAATCCATTTTGTCTTTTTTATTTTTTTTCTTTATTCCTCTTTCTCTTATATACATACATGTACATATGCTCATTCACGCATTTACAGTGTGCTGTGGGAAGGCAGAATCCGTCTGTGTGCGTTTTTTTTCCTTCTTTTTCCTTTGACAAAAACTTGTTTCCAGCATACATCGTGTGTCCATGTGATCTCCCCGGTTGTCACGTGCATCCTAGAACCTGCCTATTGACACAGCACCGTGTACAACACTAGGAAGTCTGCACGTCGACAACTTCAGACAGAAAATCAACCGTTGCCAATGAGGCTGACAGCGGAGGAGGGGGAGGGAGAGGAAACAAGGCCGCTGCGCGCGCAGGTGTCGGGCAAACACCGTGGGTGGGTGGAATCGGGCGGGAGTCCTCCAGGACTGGAGATGAAGAATTAGTGCAATCTTTTCACCGGAATACACACGCACGCACAGATTGATGAAGGCGTAGCGAGCTAATCATGATTTGCTGCCATTTACAGAAATGTTTAGTTGACGGTCGCCTACGTGGCACTGCATTTTCCGATTTGGGTAGTTATCTCAGGGTACTTAAAGAAGATAACATCGCTGCCATCTCTCTTGTAATATCTCTGGCACCCAGGGGCGTGGGACTTTTTTTACTTCCATTCTGCGCATTTATATTCCTTCCGTCTCGCAAAGGTCACAGGTCCTCGTTGTCCAATCGAATCAACAAAATGTATGTGATTAATGTGATCCAAATATTTCAACAATATTGTTTTATGATATTACATCTCAAATTGGTTTGTTACTTATAAATCGTTGTCTTTAAAACGTATAACGATAGATATAAACTATATAGACTACACAGCTTGTCATACGAATACTTTCGTCAACAATTACTTTACACTTCTCACTCATAATGCTCGTTAAAACCTGTTTCCTCCACTTTTAGCTCCCGTTCCCTATCCCCCCTCTCTCTCCGCCTTCTATAAACTGCTATTTGTTAATGTTATATTCATGTAAGTCACATTTCCACTTGGCGAGGTTTTGACACTGAAGTCTCTCTAAGTGACCCGAGACACAAAAGGCTCGGTCCCACGGTTGCTTCAAAAAGCCATTGTGAGCAGACGACATTAGTTCGAGACAATCAGCGGGGTTTTCTGTAGGAGGTAGGGGGAATTTTTTTTTTTTTTTTTTTTTGCTTCCTTTAAAGATACCGCTGACCCTGCAACGACACTTTATCGAAGACCAAACTATAAGAATTCTGAAGACGGGGTGGTGGGGATGGGTGGAAGCTAGCAGGTTCCAGATCAAAGACTGAGTATTTGCTGTCGGCCTCGTTGGACGTGTCCATAGAGAGGAGCCAGCAGTAATTGCTACAGTTGTATGAATACTAAGCCATCTAGTGAAGATCGGTAAAGACCCTTCACGGCATTTCGCGTTTCTTACAGAAATTGATAGATTTTGGCAAAATAAATATAATCTGTGTCACCATCTTACCGATGGTTATTTATGAACTTCCCGGCTGTAAAGTTTACCATTTGCGCCAGTACCTACGCGAGGACAGAATCCCGTCCTCAAAATTTCGACTGCTTTTGTTGGTAAAGTTTTTTAAATATTTATTTTCCTTACACCATGCAGCTGATATTCGATAAGCATTATTTAATTCCAGAAACTGACATCACTGTCAATAACGGTTGAATGATAATGTGTTGTACTGGAAGAATCTGGAACTGCATTGTGGTTTTTTTCCCCCTCAGAGACTGCCGTATCCCTACTTCACTACAATGCAGAGTGCGATCGAGTTTTGGATATGTTAACACAGGTGCGTTACAACTGCTGTATTCCATTAAACAAATGCATTAACTAAGAGACAATTAAAGTCTACATTTAGTAACAGCATAGCAGTGTTCTTACACCCTTTTACGGGTTGTTATTTTTTTTTCCAGTTGACATTTTCTGTATCTCGTTTGTCAGACACGTCTTGCGTGGTGTTAAAATACAGGCGGTTAATAACTGAAACCCCAAAATAGCGTCAGCGGCAGCTGCATCTGAACAGATGAGTAACTGCGGGGTTTTATTCCAAAACTTCTTTTTCCCTTTTGGCAATGTTTAGTTCAAGGCGTTAATTAGTGCTATGAAGGAAGGGTGGGAAGGGGTACAGTCAGCACTAAGTGGCACTTTAACCGGGGACGGGAAAAATCGGTCACCGATTTTTTAAACATTTCCTAAAGTATGTTTGTGGGATTAAATATGCTAATGTTGCAGGTACTATTCCAAGGCCCGAACTGGTGGTAGAAGAGAGCTGCGGGGGAAATGAGTGTGTCAGACATATATATATAGGAACCTAAAATCGGTGTCAGTGACCGCGTTGCTGACCCAGTTCCCAAGTGCGAAGATTGCGTGGGGAAGCTGGGAGGTGGTAGGGAGGGAATTGATGCTTTACGTCGAGCCAAGCCAGCCAGCCTTCTAAACAGATGCCGCCTGCAGAGAAAGAACAGCGGGCCCAAGACGAGAGCTGAACCCAGCCAATCAACCTTCGTTGTATTGGTGACAGACACTAACCGTTGCGCCACCGGGCCGCCTAAGTGGAGGTCGTTACGCAGAACACGTGACGTAAAATGAAAATGACGTGCAATCGAGTACGTAATAAATTAGAAGTGATGTCTGCTGTACGTGGGAGAGAAGGCGTGGCCTCTAAAAATAGTACAATGAATGTCGTCTGCGTCTGGTGTGTGGATTTTTTGTGGAATTAATCTTCAGGGAGCAGTTTTTGTGCCTGTAAAACCAGTTCAAGACTGGTATTTCTAATGGAGACATATTTCTAAAAGTAGGTTTTTGCGACATTTGCAGATGCACGCTTGATGACAGTCACGAAAACATAAAGAATGTCAGACAAGGTATGTTAGCTGGACGACTACAAGACTGTTTTATTTCACTGTCAAGATTTGGCTAATTGCATAAAAGCCAGCCTCTTTTCAATAGTCGAAGATTTCTAACTTATCTTTTCGGATAACTTTGTTGATAAGTTATCTTCTGACATTTAAAGTTTATTACCTTTTGATACTTCTCCAGAATTGACCAAACCTGTTGCGTCTTACGTGAAGATGGCTGTCACGAGTAGCCTGTTGGCAGAGGAAGATGGGGTTTGGATGTGACATAAGGTGAGTCTCGTGTTCTATTCAAAAACCATTTTCTGATCCTCGTGCACCCTTTGCTCCGCTATTCTATAGTGTAACAACCAGGCAGTTGTCTACACCTGACCACTGTACACAAGCCAGTTCCGGTGTTTTTATTACAGCTCTCGAAACCCGTCCTACGAAGGGAGTGTTTACATCGTGATATGTTTCTGCTCTCTGCTTTGTGTGTGTGTTCCCTTACCTGCATTTTGTTTACTCTATACGCCTTGCTCCACCAGCCACCAAAATTCTCACGAACTATTTTGAGACAAAAATAAGGAAATCTTCAGGTCAAAGGGCGTACGCACAAAATTGCTCCATCACTGTCCTAATTTCCATAGCTCTCCTCCAAGCTTCAGTTTTGTATTTTCTATGAGCCTTGAAGAAAAAGGTCACTTACTGTGCGAGATGTGAGATGCGCAAAGTAGACTTGGATGAGATGGTTAACAACTGGAAAATAACCCACTCTTACAACAGTCAACCTCTACGCTATTCCTAAAACACTCCTGTCATAATTCTAAAAAAAAAAAAAAAAGAAAACAACAACAACAACAAACAAAAAAAAAACAGTAGGCTCATAATTTCTTTAAACAATCAATTTCTATTTTCACAGCTATCGAGTTCTAACCTTGTTCGAACAGCAGTAAAACCACGAACTTGTATTAGTGGACTACTAGCAGACGATTTATTATTAATAATAATTACTAGAACGAGTATTTAAAGGCTTATTTCTTGAAAATTAATCATATGTACTCATATTTGGGGAATTATTTATTTTAAAAAAGAACTTAAACCGATCATAAAGAAAGAAAATGTTGTACTCGTATTGCCCTTTAAAGTGACCAGTTCTTAAAAGAATCGAGCTCAATCCTATTTTTTAATAACAGTCTTCTGAAGCCAGTTCTTACAGCAGCAAAACCTGTCATCGTTACTGCAAGTTCTACAAGTTACAGCCAGGAGGCATGTGTGTGTGCGTGCTTGCGGGGGTCGTGCATCCTATTACACAGGCGTCTAGCTCTTTCAAGTTTTCCCTCTGTTGCCGGTTTAATCAACCTGTCACACAATCTGTCGACACAAATCCAATCAGAATGCCAGGAAACCACATGACCCCGCAACGGCTTGGGTTAACAACAATCACCTTTATCGCAAAAAAAAAAAAATCTTACGACGAAACCCGATAGAGAAAGGGATAGGGGAAACCACATCCTTTTCCGACTTCCTTATCACCAATCCAATGAGTAGAGATGTTAAAGATGGTTAATTGTCTGGTGACATACATTTCTCTCTGTGCGCGTGCATATATCTTCATTAGATTTATGTATCATCATCGCTTATATCATTATTGTCGTCATCAGCACCATTCACATATATCAATTTGCTATAATACAATTACATTATTTTAAACTGTACTTTATATCTCCTTGGTGACACAGCGGCGCTGTGGAGCTAAAAATATATTTGTGGTCTGCACTAACATTTCGACAATTATGCGCGAATCTCGTTCGTCAACTGAAAACTCCGCTAGCAAACGATGTTAAATGTCAAATGATGCAGACCATTCAACGCTTGTCGTTTCTTCAATGTAAGTAGCAACGTTCATAGGGTACGTAGAGTAATAGAAGTTCTTACAGATTTGCTCCCCTCCCGTCTCCACACAAACAGAAGAAAGAAAAATCTCACAGCAATAAAAACAAAAAACACACACAAAAAACAATTCTAAGATAGCGTTGCAAAAGTAGCCACATTGCAACAATATTAGTCTCAGAGTGAGGAGAGCATGAAGTGGCACTTCAACGAACGACAGTTAGCTTGTCGGAAACTGAACTTTGTGACCTTGATAACTGCCACTGCGGCGGGAAGTGTTGCCAGAGAGGGTAGATATCTACCCTCTGGTGTTGCGACCTAATGTTGCGTCCCATTGTGCGACCCAGCAGTTCTAAAGCTGAATTATGTAGCGACCGAAACAAATGATTACTATAGCTTGTTTTGTTTTTTTTATATATTTACAATTTGAGAGAGAACCGTGATTGTACGTTTAAAACAGCTACGCGCAATTCCCAAACCTAAAGAAAAAGAACTGTCGAGAATTCACAACATAATGCAAGTTTAAAATATATAAATATCTTGGGGTTTTTTCTTCCCATGACATTAGCATCGTGTATCTTGGCTACCTTATGACTGAGTATTAATTAGCCTTTGGTAATCCAAATTGAATAGCGCAGCCAATGTAATAGCATAAAAACACACGAGGTAACATAATAGGCTACATAGGTGACGTCATAGTAAATAATAGTTTGACCTTTGATCCAAAATGCAGGTGAGCATTACGATGCCCAAATGATCGTAACTTGCACAGACAGCGGATCTGTGTGCTCATATTTGGAGGAAACCAGCATCATGAAACGAGCTAAAGCCCTGCTTTTCAAAAGAAGCTGGTTGTCGGGTTATCCCTTAAGGACATCCGTGAATTATTGATCTCCAAGTAACGGGTGGCTGTTACCTAATAATGCTTTTAGCAATTACTGTGTGCAGCTTTAAGCTGTTTAGACAGTGATGTTAGATTGCGAGTGACACCGAACGAATTCCCTCCCAATTACTGTCAAAACGAATTCATTTTGAAAAGGCTCTAGATCCCGTTAAGGCAGCACTTCCTATCTGTTTTCACAATATTAATATAAATGACTGCGTCTATTTTTTTTTTCTCTCTCTCTGTCTTGTAATGGACAAGTCTATAGCTATATCGATTTTCATGCGGTTTGAAGGTTGACAGAAACCAGAAAAATGAATGAGCTTTTATTTGTAAAAAAGCGCGTGAACTTTGGTGACTGTCTACAGGTGAGAGGCCATGCGCATATATGCGCTCATTAAATATGCATGTCTTTGTGGAAGTTCGATAGTGTGCTACTGAATGCCCTCCCTGTCAAACAAGGGATTAAGCGGAAGAAGAGAGAGCAACAAAGAAGTGTAGTTGAAATAAACATAGAATTGTTATCGTTACACTGTGCAACCAAACAAAGCCACGTCATCTTAAAATTATTAGCATTGTTGGAATGAGTGTTGTACCGGCTGGCATCTTGGAGCAGCACTTCGCTTTTCATTAAATATTGCAGAGCGCCATCTGCAGTTGTACCACGTGTGGCGTTCACTGTCGCTAAGCCTTCGCACAATAGGCAATACCACAGTTGCCATAAAAAATCTTTACACAGCTGCCTTCATAACATCAGCACAGCATTCCCACAAAAGCCAAAGCAAACGACAAACTGTCCCCTTCACGAAGTTATGTCCAGGTACTTGAGGCGACAGTGAAAGCTCTGCTGTGACAAGAGGTCATCAACTCCTTGACCTTCCGCCCCTCTCTGACCTTCTGGCAACTTGATGCCATTCGGGGGTTTGAGGCAGGAATGTAAACGCAGGCCAATGACCACAAGCGACCTGAGCCATCACACCATCATCTAAATGTCGTTACAGACCTCGGATCTGAAGCCATGAAACAATCTCTGTTAATATAATACCAAGGGCCGTAAACTCAGTTAGAAAAGGATGGATTACTCTTGGCTTTCAAAAGAGCTAAACCCTTTACAGGAAATTGCCAACGCCAGGGGTATCGTTTTCTCTGCGACATAAAGACAGAAAACGATGCCGTGCAAAGTGAGAAACAAAAGAGGAAAAAATAAGCCAAATAAAGGAGCGAAAAACTATTAGAAACATTATCATTTTTTCTTTATAAATAGTTGGATAAGAAATTATTTTATCTACCAAAAGGAAGCTAATAAAACTGCATTCAGCATCCTCACTAAAGAATAGAACCCATCTTACACCTTCGCTTGCTGTGGCCTCAAAGACAGTGTTGACCAAAAGTTAATATTACAAAATAAATGAGGGGAGACGTCTAGAAGGAAACCCTTTACAAAGCTCGGCCAACAGTCATTTCTCATCAGCCATCGGCGTGTACTTGGCGCGTGCGAAGGAACAGACCGTGCACAGCGTGAGCGTCTACTGTACGAGGTGCTGGAGCACACGAGTGTAGAGCCCTCGAGAGAAACAACAGCTGGGGACACATTCAGGGCAGTAACAGCAAATTACCAACCAGCTGCGGCAGTCACTTTCCAAACTCGGAATTCACAACCATCATGGCCGCTGCTGGCTCAAGCAGCTGTAATTAGCACTAACTAGTTTTCTACTCTATTGACTGGAATCTCTGCGAACTCGGACAGGAAGTAAATACATTATCACAAACTTCACGCATGCGTAGTTCTGTCACGACTTTGGAGTGACCTTTCTTATATCCTTTTTACTATTTTTTTTATATTATAAAAATAAAACATTAACAAAATAATGTGATGCAATAATGGTAAATAAAAAATCAATCTTGATTAACTATCCTGGAACCTATTTGTGTGCGGAGCGCGTTTTTCGGTCTTCTATCGCCAACGAAGCCAGAGTTCCCGAAGGTAAAAGGTTGAAAATAAAGTAATAAAAAGAGCGGCTTCTTTTGATCTCCCAGCAGAACATAAGAAAAAAGAAAAAGAAACAAAGTCTTACTCTAGGGGAAAGTCATCGCAATCTTTGATGCGTTCATTTGAAAAATTAGGGTTATAGTGGTAATAAACATTATGTGAAGCCTGTGAAGAAGCCATTTGTGCAGACGCATTCTTCTTGCATTTAGGTTTATAAGGTTTGAGTGGTTTTGTTGTAAAGAGTTCTAAATTATCAGCTACGGTGAAGTCGATAGCCTTATCAGATCCAAACTATTTTGGTTTTCTTTGCACGTGAACCCTTGCGTGCAAGCATTCCGTTTTTCCCCTCCTCCACTCTCTCTCTCACAATCATTCTCATCTCGCCATCATCAACACACCCTAAACTCTTCCGATTCTTCCTGTTTAAATTAACTTGCTGGAGTAGCCTCCTTAATGAGTATGGACCAGCAAATGACGCCGAGCTTCGAAGAACTATGGACGATCTATAAAATATAAAATTTCAGAACGGCGTGAACTCAAGTGGAAAATTAAGCCCTCCCCTCGACTCCAGGAAATGACCATAAAGCGAAAACATGTTAAGTGCAAATATCTTCCGCCACTAAATTCTCCACTTCTAAACATCCAGTCACATCAGTTTTCAGTCCAACAGACTCATCGCCATCCATAGATGCACTTATCTCTACTTAATAAAATATTGTACGCAACAGCTTTTTCAAGTGTTACAAGCCTTGTAATACAGTTGTTTTACATTATTCGACATAATATATGTCACTATGGACAGCTGCTGATTTAAAGTGTCACGTGCGGTACAGACTAAATGAGCGACAGCTTTTATACATTGTGCCCTTGACACGGACAACTATTTGCAGCACCGACACCGCCTTGTAAAAACCTTACAGTACATTTTTTATATATACATAGTGTGTGTCTTACTCCTATTTGAGGTTAAATGATAAAATATTACTTGGCATACAGACTTCAGTAACGAACAACCAAAAGTGTTACGAAGCAAAGATCTCAAATGGCATCCTCTCTCTTTTCTACCCCTCCCTCCTAAAAGAACCAACAGACGAACACTGTTTGTCAGGTGAAATGCTTGCACGCGGATCTCCAAACGGTTTATATGCATACCTGGCTCCCTGTACACACTAGCCTACCATCTTAATCCATGGTCTCGCCACATGACACTTCCAATGGCTATATCTCAGTCTGAGCTTTATCCCAGTTTAAATGTCGCCATGACAATGACCCCTTACGCTACCCAACCTCTAACCTCCCTCTCCCTCCTCCCTTTCTAGTCAGCAACCATCGAGCACCAGTTTCCAAGCGTTTTATCTTTAAATCTCCGGCACATTTCTACTAAATAATAACACTCTAATGGAACTGTCTCGTTTTAAAACAACATAAAACTCGATTTTATAGTTTTCCTCTCTTTATTAAAACAGAACAATTCCACAAAGATAGCATTGGCGCGCTTTAACTTATTTATTGTACAGAATGATAGTGGTTTGGCTGCGTGGTGGTGGCGGTGGTGGTGGTGGTGGTGGTGGTGGTGGTGGTGGTACTCAAGTAACTCCTTTATCTGTTTCTCATTACAATCCCTTTCGTCTCCTTAGTCCTTTGTAGTTTTGGAGAAATGAGTACTTCATTGTTTTGTTGCGAGTGTGCTGTACACCGACTCCTACCTTCGGCAAGATTAATGTCAACGTTAAAGGCACAAGAAGCGAGAAAATCAATGGTCCAGCCCGGGCGGCAAGCTGCCCTGAGTAGGTCTCGACTTGACACTGCTCTCGACAAGTCGGTCGCCATCGCTCGGTCTTATCCCTCTAGTTCACAGTCTGACACCAGCTCTGTCAAAAGCCATTGTAGGACCAACAACAACGACGACGACGAAAACAGACTTGAGATCTGGTTTTCGTCCACCACTTTATCTGTCCCCGGCTCTGCACTTCAGGAGGCTGGAGACAATATTTTTAGTCGACCCGGTGACTTTGGCAAGGGCAATAAAGAGCAGACAAGAGGCAGAGCGAGCTCTAATGTCAGGGTGCTATCATCTAAGACGATAAAAATAATATAAAAAAAAAAGGAAAATTCTAAACGACCCTACTTTTGTTGTGCACGGAGAACACTCAGGACCCCCTCCCCGTTTTTACTATTACTGGTTAGTGTACCAGAGTGAAAAAGAAAGTCTGTGACAGAAGACGAAAAGGACGGCAAGAACATTTTTTTATTCTCAAGAACAGATAACTCTTGTTTGCCTGCTTGCAACATTACCAAAGGTCAGTATGGATGTTAACAAGGAAGATATAATCATATTTTTTTCAGCACTGTGTTACTTCTTTGAAAATCTGTCAAGCGGTACATGCCCAGACGATAGACAGCGGGGTACCTCTTTACCTCCCGAACATAAGAAAGAGCTGCACTTAAGATCCGCCATCCCTTTGAGTAAGCCAGAAAAAGACTTTTTTCAGTGGACCCTCTTGGCAACATGGCTATAATTTTCCCTTCAAATATTAGACAAACGGCTGTGTATACTGCTACTAGGCCATGTTGGTGACAGGTGGAGGAACAAAAGAATTTTCTTGGCCTTTTCTCGTCTTGTTATCGTTCAGAAATCAGCAGCTGTCTCTTTTTTCTCCTACACAGCCAGCATGTCTGCCTGAATTTCCTACAGCGCAGACGAAGTGGAAGCCTGCATGGATGGCGGCAGCTGAATAGAATAGCACGTGACATGGATCCTGTAGGCACTAGTCTGTTTCGATAGAATCTCTAAGGGAAGACATTACTTTTCACACTGAGACGGGTGAAGCCTCCACATACCGCACTTTATGTCTTCATTACTTGCTTCAAACCAAAACCCTAACTACAATCACTGACCCAACCTCTAACCCTTTTCTTAATAGCTAATTAGCTAATCTTAGCTAAACCGTAACCCAAATCCGAATCCTATTAAATTATGAAGTATCATACTCTCCTCTCAGTGCTACAGAGAAAGGGGAGAGGGAGGCGCAGGTTAAAAAACCTGCCAAACCAGGCCTAATTGGTATTTTAGAATTGCAAGTGTTGTTGACAACACAAAGTCCGGTCGTTGAGATTGTTTCGCGTACATATAGTTCACGAACAGACACTCATGGCTGCTAAATATCTTTCACAGACTAGACTGTCCCCTACAAAGACACCATGCCTGATGAACGACCTTCCTGCACGGAGTCGCGACCATCAGTGGAGCTGGCTAGAGCTGGTGACCTCCCCTTCCATGTTGTTACAGGCGCTGGCCACGTGCTGTCAACTGTAGGGTGTGCTGTAGCTGCGGCTTATTTTCGAGCAGTCTTACCTACTAGTACAGTTCACGATGTTGGCCGAGAGGTCAGGGTGCAAAGCTGCACAATTTTTAATATTTTTTATATTATTAACATAACACGTACAAACAAATGCACACACACACACGCAACCTTTCGTCATCGGATAACACCGTTTTATGAGCGAGAGTGATTGATAGAAAAGGGTGAAAAATAAAATTACAGCATCTCTTATGTCTCACGGTTAAATATCCTCCAAACCGTTTCACGTGATCTGTAGGTTACTGTTTGAGGTGACAACACATTATGCTGTGACGACTGTGAATACAGAGTGTTTCCTCTCTCCTTGTCTAGTGTAGCGAGCTGTAAACTATCTACCAGATTCCACAGACATCGGGAAAAGTAAATAACTTAGTCCACGCAGTGTGAAAGCGGTTCACGACACGCCTCAGAGCTCGAGCTGTGGTTCAAATCTGACCCGCCGAACATGAACGCTTATTAACGACTGATTATCATGCTAGTCGCATCAGGGTTCTCCATGACTCATGCATTTTTTTTTTTAACTTTGGAGGAAGAGGAAATATGAAGGCTGTACGGGATACAACAGATGCGCTGTGTGCAGCCTGGAAAAGAGGAAAAGGGCAGGCGCCATTTATTGCTAGGGGAGATAACTATTCTGGGACTTTTCCTCCTAAATGCCTTCGCGTGCACTTGACTGTCGGTTCTTTCAGTACATCCGCCTCCATCGAAATGTCTTTTGGTACAATCTTAGATAGGTGCGCTCCTCGTGCACTTACATATAAACATACAAACATATAAATAACATATAAATAACATACTCTCATTCACGAGTGTGTGTGTGCGCGCGCACACACACAAAGAGCAAACTTGATGTCTCGTATCCATGGCAAAGAATCCATAAATAACAGAGATCAAGGTCACCTTTGTGTAAGAACATCCGACGTCACTTCCACCCCCAGAATCTCTCTCACCCCGACCCCCGTCACGTGATGAATGCCACGCGCACGCTGAGAGCGGAAGAAGTCTAGGACAAGACAGACAGGCCGCCTGGCGAGTTCCTCCGCCTGCACTCGAACCAAATCCCTGTACCTGGTGACAGCAACCGTCACAAAGTCTCCGCTCGCACCTGCATGTCGCCTGGTTACCATGGCGCGGGCGCGGATCCAAACCACAATAGTTCTTCCCGAGGAAGGATGTGAGATTGCTTGGGTTAATGCTGTCATCATGAGGGGTATGGGAGGAATTGGGCGGGTGGAAGATATATTTCTGTTAATCGTCAGTTGTCGAACTTGTGAACCACAAGTATGTATTAGGCCGTGCGTTATCGGAGTGGAGTGAACAGTTATCGGAGTGGAGTGAACAGGAAGTTCACTGGGGGACCTCATACGGGTGGAAGACCGGCCCTGCTGGCGTGTTCGCCTGCCATGTACTCCATCAGATCTCCCCTTGAAATAGCGACGAGGATTGAATGAAAGAAAACGCAAGAGATAGGAAGAGCTCTCGATAAATAGAGCCAATGTACTCACCCACTCACTCATGAATACACACACGCACACCCAGCGCACACATGCAAACAGACACAAAGGAAGAGCACTAGATTATTTAAAGGACACAGATGCAGCCTTCTAAGTCTTCTTTAAATTAATGCAACGGAAAACGTAAACGATACACTTGAATGCACTCAAAGTCAAACTAGAGAAAGAGTTTTGAAAAAGTCAACGCACACCGAGGAGTTGTTACACGCGCCTGTGTCAAGCTCTCGACAAGAGCAGGTCACACCAACACTCCTACCCCTCATAACAGATTTTATCAACTTCTGACAATCCGGCCTGCTCGTGTTGCCACCCCAGGTATCTGCCTACCCATGAAAAGCCCCACTCACGACAACTTTGTATCAATGGAATAGAAGGCCTTGGCCTCAATGCTCACCATCCCGGGGCCCAGCAATAACCATGCCTCGCCTCAAGAAACCCAAACATGATGTGTAAGATAGGAAGTGACAGTCACTCTTTTGATAAACACTAGTGGGTGGGATGGAATGTCACACAACACCGTTTCTTGTGCTTCGCAAGCTTCAGACTATTAATTATTGCATCTGTGCAGATCCTCAAAAGTTTATTTCGTGTATCGCATGGACCATCTTGAGTCCCATCCTGAGGCAGT
This sequence comes from Pomacea canaliculata, assembly GCF_003073045.1. Taxonomy (NCBI): domain Eukaryota; kingdom Metazoa; phylum Mollusca; class Gastropoda; order Architaenioglossa; family Ampullariidae; genus Pomacea; species Pomacea canaliculata. Next base: position 8,036,885 of record NC_037593.1, read on the forward strand.
GTTTAACAAGATGATAGGGTACTTACGCATGAGTGCTCACCGCCGTCTGTCGCAACAGACCATGACCAGGTTTAACAATAAATATCGATACGTTTAAGGTATTAAACAACTGAAACAAAATTTAACATTAAAAGTACAACCAATTTCGATTCTTATAATGCATTACTACTGCGTCATGTAATGATGTTCCTGAAGTAACACCATTGATGACTCCAGTTGTACCTACATCAACATTTCATCTCTTATTTTAACTCCTATGCTACTATGCAGTATTAGATATATTGTAAACTGTATCTGTAGTCAAACAGCTCTCTTTGTCAGAATATGTCAACCACGATCACACCAGGTTGTCTCCCGTGAAGTCTGAGACATCAGACAACCGAGATAAACAGTTTAACAACCCTGACAGTCTCAATCTCCGACTCGAATCTTCCTCGAGGTGTCTAAACATCTGTCACACACAACAAGACAGGCTACTTCTGAAAGATAAGTATTCGAAAACAAATCAAACTGATTTAGCATTTCTCCTTGGTAAGTATCAGACTGCTCAGTGAGTCTACGACATGGTCACGGTTGAATGCACATCGCGCAACATCAACTAAAGGGTTAGCTCAACAACTGAGTGCGGAAAGACCAAAAGTGATGCGACAGCATAATCATTTAATCATACCATTTTCTTAAGTGTACATAGTACATCACAAAAGTAGCTAAGTTTCTTTTAAAGTGGTCATGTGATCTTTCGGTCACTAGGAAATGAGATGTTCAGAGTCCGCGCTGTTGTCTGTGGGTTAAGAAATTACCAAAGGTATACAGAACAAAGAAATCGCTTTACATTTATTGGAGCTACGAGCTTTTTTCTGGGGATAAAAATTGCGTCTGTGGTAAAAACCAGATACATGTATGTTTTATTTGAAAAATGCGACAACAAACTAGTAGTGAATACAGCAATCTGCAGCAGCCAGTTTTTCTATTAAAACACTGCTCTGGTATTGGGAGATTACCGTTAGGTTTTGACACCCAGGAACAGTGATGTCGGTGTCACATGACCTGGACGTCTAGGGACTGTGGTGTGGCTAAACAGGGGGCAAAAGGACAGCCCTAGGGTCCACTGGTCAGATCAATCACTGTCAACTGTTCGCCCTCGGTCACCGCACAAGCTCCTGTGATGGCGTAATCAGTGGAGGGTGGGTGAAACGAGTCATTCTTTGTAGCCTCCAGCCCCCCTGTTGTCATGACCACCTCACCACCTGACCGTCAATGATAGAGGACGTGGCGGTTTATAGAAAGGCTGGGGATTTCTGAGATAAAAGGAGCTGGTCTCTCCGTGGATAGACACCTGTGACAGGTGTCGCCTAAAGTAACCACGACAGCGGGCGTCTGTTGGTGAGTGGGGGTGGAACCCCCTTCAGACCAACGCGTGTGGTAGTATAAACCCCATCGTTAACTGGCTAAAACACTCACTTGTCACCACTGCAGTGAGAAACTCAGGGTTCCGATCTCGTCTCGGGATATTCTCTGTGTGTGACACCTGTCAGCAGGTCTGGGTATCGGGGATTTTCTACTCCGGTTTCCTCCCCACCTCCCTCTTCCCCATAGTACGAAATCAGTTGGTGGACGTTGGATGCACTTTCCTACTAAACAGACCAAGCAACCAGTCAGAACGGATTGGGAATCCATACCCCGTGTATCTGCCCTGTTCCCCAACAAACTTCGCTTTTCCCACATCTCTGCGTGTGTCCATCACTATAAACACGAAAAAGTAAACAAAATAATAACAACAAAAGGTAGTTGTTCCAGACAGCTTATTTCGTAATTGCTTGAGCTCTCAAGAAAAGCATAACTTCCTCTGCAAAATGTTGGCCAGTGATCCGGGTCTGGAGCTGCACACGATAAATGTCTGGAAGTTAGGCGCACAAAGACCCCCTGCTGACAGGTGCCACTCTTTCTAGAAATATCACATGCAAGTAGCTATATGCCAGTCGATCGTATGATCAATGTCTAGCATGTGCAGGCTGCATGCAACCTTCTCATTAGTATCGTGAACACTACCTCCTCCCCTCCCTTTCTTTCCGCCACCCACCCCCCTACCTTTTACATGGCCAATTGCCTGCGCGTGCGTGTGTGTGTAAGCGCGTGAGGGAACAAAGTGAGGGAGTTTGTGAATTAATCTCTGTGTGTACACGCACATATCTTTTTTCAACTAACATCCTTTTTAACTACCATCCCTCCACACACACAAGCACACAGATGACTCATCGTATAACTATTTCATTGATCAGCTCATTAGGCGCTGCCTCTGGAATATCAGATCCAAGAGTTGTCTCCGCTGGAAACGCCCCGGCAAGTTCGACAACTCGCAAACAATGGATGCACATTATCCAATCGGCTGGCTTTCCGCGGCCCATGGGACGACGGAGAACCACTTTTACTCAAGCGAAATCAATGTTTTCCTGACTATTGATCTTGCAAACTATCGCATCGAACTGCAGGTGTGACTCAAACTGCGCGTGAGGGATTGGCAGTGTGGGGGTGAAGATGAACGCCATTACCACGAAGCTGACCGTTTATTCCTGACACTTTCATCATGGTGCACTTACAAACATTATCCACTTTCATATGAAATGTTGCCTTTCTAGATTCCATTTACCAAACTGGAACAACATGAAGTGAGTCAAGCAGGTCGAATCTCTCTCTCGGTCTCTCTCTCTTATCCCAGTACCTGCCCTACCCTCAGGCGAGCTTCATGTCCCAATCCCATGCCGAGTGCTTCTCTGCTTCATTAAACATTTCTGATGGCGAGGGACCCTAGCGATGGAACTGCTGATGAAAGGAAGTTGGAGTACAGCCTCTGAGAGCAGATTGGTAAAGTGACCCGGTGCTTATCCCCCATCCCTCCTACTTCTGAATACACAGACGACACTCGTGCTGCCTCAGGAAAAAAAAATGGACGACCAGGAATCAACAGAGTTTTTATTTAAATATTATGAGTGTTCAGGTTTGCCAAAAGAATTCTGGGGGGTGGAGGTGGGGGAGGTTTACACCGAGCCAGCAACCAAGGGTACATCACAGCAAGGCAGCCAGCCCTGTACATGAATGGCAACATGCAGAGAAAAGAACAGCGTGCCTGAGACGAGAACTGAACCCACAACAAAAGAATTCTGGGCTCAGCTGCACAACACATTTCTTTTAATCTTCGAATCACCAAGCTGTGATAATTTTATTTGCTAGCACACTGGCTGCCCATCACTTAGTTCAAGTCTAAGTTTCGAGGCAACCACGCATAGAGACACATTCAGACACCATGGACAATAATAATGCAAAGCAAAATAATTACTTTGTTAAACAGAAGTAAGAGTAGAGTGTCCTGGACACAGTGGACCACTTATGCCTCTAAAGCCATGGAATTCTTCTACCTTCAACTTTTGTGGCCGCTTTGTACCAAAGTTCGTAGACAGCCCATAAAGAGAAAATGGACGCCTTGCTGCCGCATCTTATCAAGAAGGAGTGGACAATGAGTTCATTTCCGGACTCCCTCTCCCTTTCTCATTCCCCCTTCCCCTTCTCACTTGCCCGCGCGAGAGCTCATACACTTAACTTATTCGCTGCATTCTCTCCTTCCCCTTGACTTCCAGTCTGACACGTGTCTAAGCTTCCAGACGAAGGTTTGCCACTCTCATTCCCCCCCCACCCAACGCCCATTGCCTTTACTTATCAAACATCATCCTCCACTCCGACAACAGCTGGTCCATCTATCTTACAGCCACTCCACCCCACCCCGACCCCCTGCTTTATTTCCCTTCCATGGACGGCACCAGCAGGCAAGCCTTTTCCCTTAGACCCAGGGTGCCTGCACGTGCTGTTTGGGAGCAAACCGTGACCTAGGAGCGTAGTTAGGCGTTGACCTAATTTCTGGGCCTATAACTTGAGGCGCCCTGAAAAAGCTATCAGAGAGAAAGAGATAGGAGCCAGCGGTTGGGGGGAATGAAAGAAAGAAACCCAGAATGTGATATGAAGCAAAACAGCTGGCGAGAGAAGTTCGGCTGTCGGGTCAGGAAGCATCTGCGGTGCATGTGAAACAACTGCACTCCTCTTTCAAGACTCAACATCTACATCGCTGCAAAATCGATTTAAAAAAAATTGCACGTGTGGAAAGGAGAGATTGAAAAAAAATGCAGATGAATGGGGGTGGGTGGGGTTGAGAAAAAATAAAGGAGTGCCAAGTGAGTCGGGTCTTATCCTGACGCTATGTAAGAAATTAATTTTAAGTTAGGTAACTCTCAATAAAATATATTCAGCTTCTGAATGCACCAAATTTTTTTTAAATAGAAGAGTAGATACATGTACTCCTAGCAGAAAATATCCTAAATAAATGCAGCTACACCTGTCGGTCTGCGGCAAAGGCTGTGTCCCTGCAATAACCGAGGTTTCAACGTGTCAGACTTGAATTCTGTAAACGTTTGATTGCGGTTACCTTAAAGATACTCTGATGTTGATAATGCGGCAGGTAAGTTATCTGCCACTCCCTCACACAAGAAGTCAGGCATTCTGGCCCAACACACCTGTGCAGGTGCAAGCCCACCTCAAGTGGCTGTCCACCGCGTCGCTACCTGGACAGTTTCCATGTTTACTCAGGAGATGGGGAGGTCCTAGTCGGCGGCCAGTGTCCAGCTGCGAATTGCTGATAGCAGCACACTATGAAGCGAGTCCAGAACAAACACAAAGAGTCAGCCCTACAATGGCAAATCCGCCTCGGGCTGAGGTTTGATCGCGCCCGCCGTGTTGACTACCGAGGTCTGGCTGGACCACCCCAAGAGGAGTCTAAAAGTAAGACAGGAGGGAGGACTTGGGCAAAACGGGAAGGGTAGCTTTTACACTCGTAGTGCCCACCGACAAACTACATATTGTGCTAACCTTCACTTTTTTGTTAAATAGATGGTTCAAACCCTCGTCTCTCCCCATCGTTACAAAGATGACAATGGAGAGAGGTGGAGAGGAACGCCCTGTGAAAACTGTCCCATGAAGCACGCGCTCTCTTCTCCTAAGATGAACCATTTTGCTTCATTTATTTTCCTCTCTTTCTATCTGATAAAAGAGCATCCTTTCGTGTTTACGCAGTACTTGAGCAGTGCTTTTATCTCAGCGAGATGTTTTCATACAGCTAGCCTTATCATTCTTTCCTGTTGGCCGCATTGATAGTCTTCTTTATCCTCGGCACAGCTGGCCTTAACTCTTCCCGAAGTTAGATCGACCTTTTTTTTTTTTTGTTATTAGTGTTGTGTTCCTCCTTTAAACCCCCGTGTGTTCCTGCTACTCCCACCTCCAAGTGTTTCAGTTACTATTTCTCTTACCTACTAGTGGAGTACGGTGGTGTGGGGGAGGCGTCTGTCAATGGGACGATATGTTGAAGCTGTTAACATTCCACTTTCTCGAGCCTCTTATCTTCTGCTTTTAAACTCTGAAGGGAATGGGTTTCTGGAGTTGTCAGGCCTGACTACCTGTCCCTCTGCAGCTCTCCCAGCCTACCCCACCCACTCCTGCAGGAGAAGTGTTAGTATGGTAAACACACTTAACCTAGATAATAATCGTGAACTGACGTGACTGACACCTGGTCATCACACGTGACACATCGTTGGCCTGCATTAAAAAGGCTGATCAAACAAAAGATAGACGAGAAGGCAGAAAAACGAGGGCAGAGAAAACACGTACACAACATCCAATCACGCGCGTGCACACACACACAACCATAGTCCCACACGCGCACGCACATATCCCTAACATGTACACACACATGAAAAGACAAATAGTCTCTCTAACACACACAGCTACTCGTTTATCGTCTCGATCATCATCACGATTATCGTCGTCGAGGGAGTCAGAGGTTGGCGGTAATTGCATGATCTCATCATTCACGCGCGGTCTGTTCTACACGCGCTGCCGCCGGCCAGTCACAGACCGTCATGGCCACACGAGCGACTCCTGACAACAATCGACAGTCGCTCGTTCTGTAAGCTGCTTATGTGCAGCAAATACTGCCTTTCTAGAATGTTACTGTCCGAGTCAGCACACTCACAATCCTTCGATCCAAATCCAGTAGCAATGCTTTGAAACTTTTGTATTTAACTTCTGAAGAAACCTCCAGTTAGGGGAATAATGTTATGACATGTTATTTTGAGACAATTGTGAGAAACTTCTTTAAAATTCTGTTTAACAAACTCGAAGGAAAATGGCCAGAATCTTTAACATCAAGTCAAAGACTGTGGTAACAATTTCAAACTAAAAATTAAAGAAACTATTAATAATGCTTGCAACAACTTACAATGTTACTTCCACACTAAATAATTTTTCTTCTTCTCTATTCTCTTTAGAGATTATACAAATACGCACTCAGAAATCAACATAAACAACTGTACCCTTACATATTGCAATCACACTGCACACATAGGTAGACACAAGCATGCCAACACACGCACATACACACCCCTTACAGGTCTTAAAAGTCTAACATAATCAGTCGGATGGAGAAATGGAAAGGGTGCGCTGGGGTTAGGCTAGGTTGTGGGTCTGCCTCATGGCACTTGGTTTTCGGGTCATTGAGACCTGCACCAGACTCCTCCAGTCCACAGAAGAGCCGTTCTCCTTTCCGTTAGCAGCACGCCAGCCGCACAGCCCAATATAACCAAATATCCAACAACTAACTTTCCAGGAGAAAGAAAACCTAGTTTGACAGGAAGTAGGGGAAAAGGGGGCAAAGGAACTAGAACAGCTCTCATGCCCTGAAATGCTTCAAAATCAGGAAAACCTAGCATAACGGGAAGTGGGTGGAGGGGTGGAAAATAGAACAGCTCTCGTGCCCTGAAATGCTTCAAGCAAGAGCACATGAGCAGGTAAAGAAAGAAATTGAAGGAGATTATCACAATTGTTAATACTTCGACAAAGTGGAATTTCAATTTTTTTAATATTTATTTTCGCTATCCGTTCAACAAAAATCATCAGGTAATAACAAAGAAAACAGAAACTAATGTTTTAACTAGCATATTTTAATGTAGCTTCCCACAAATGTCATAACGTAGCCATTTCTTGTTTTCTCATCTCCCATTATTCACATTTATGTGTGCCAAGTAAATGTCTGTGAAATTTTATAGGACCATTGCTTTCACAGCTCTGTTGCCCATTTCAAGACAAGGGCAACGGATAAACCCTTTATTTTTGGACAGGAAATGACGTCACTGTTATCATGAAATGATCTTTATCTGGTTGGACACGTTAAATTCCAACTGGCAGAACTTTTTCCACAAACATTTTTACCCGATGTAGGGGACTGCCTGTAATTACTAGTTTATTTTTTTTAATGGCGAGAGTGGAAAGAAATTGATGATCTATTGCTTGGGACAATATTTCCATCGCTCAAGCACTGTAAGGGAGGATAGCGTGGTGATGGTGGAAAAGCTACATCATGTCATTTTGACCTCCCACACACAGAGATAAATAAATGAAATGAATGAAATAATGTTACCTTTGCATACATGAGCATAATCCATACAGCAATCACCCCGATGTATGATTCGTGCAGCTTCGCATCGCTTTAGAAATGTACATACTCCTGAATTCCGCTGCTTGCCTGTGGTAGCGATCCCACAGCCGATGTCCGAAGACGGACAAAGCTATCTGTGTTGGTTTTGTCCACTTACTAACACATCTCCGCCTCGCCACAGCTTCTTGGATTCCTAAAATCCCTCGGCGTGTATTCTTTTCCTCCTCGGACCCGAACTCCTCCAGACATGTTCACATCTACTCAACACTAGACAGCAGACCTCATATGGCCGAGCATACGGCGTCACAGTATTTCGCTAGCAACCACCACCGATGGTACGCTCCCCTTTTCTTCTCAACCCCTCCACGCCCTTTCACAGAACAAGCTTCAAGCGCCACTAACGCCGCTGCAACGTTTTTTTCTTTCTCCTCCTCTTCTCCACAAAAAAGCATCACTTTCTCAACTGATTTGTACATCACACCTTCGTTGGGGCCGCCGTATTTCTTTCCTACGTGGGTTTAGAACAAGGGTTTAACCCCAAGCTGCACACAGAAACCTGGCGTCTGATGCCAATCCAAAGTTCATGAAACTCGGGAGTTCTCGCACAATGCAGGCAGCGCACCGAACGGGTCATGGAGTGTCAAATAGTCAACTGTGATAAGCGTTAATCTTTTCCCGACTCTGCTTGGTGTAAACTTCTATATTCCGTTTTTTTTTTTTTTTTTTTAAACTTCCCTGGTTTTCAGACCGACTCACCTTCTTCCCGCCAGCCCTCCTTCTGCGACGCAGGAAGTAAAAGGAAGCGAGAGGGAGAGACAGACAGGGAGAGAAGGTGTGATGACCGTGCCTGCTGCCCGCTGCGCTCGTAAGCAGCTCTGCTTGTATCCGAACGTCTTGTTTTTGTCCGTCTGTTCTGCCCGTACCAATACACCGCCTTTCCACTCAGCCTTCCCGTGAGCAGCTCGCCGAGCTGCGCTTCCCTTCGACGCGCCGGTCTTCTGGGCTGGGTTCTAGTGAGCACTGAGCTGCTCGGAAAGCTGCTGACTGACTGCCACTTTCACCTCGCTATGTCCGCCGTGCTTCGGGCTAAATCTGCGCGATTGCGCTTACATGGGATCTTGTCTTACGGTTGGCTGCACACATGCCGAAGGCTTAGAACAAAAGAGCATAGGCGTCCCTGCTTTCTAATTCAGGCCACTTTGCGGCGTGCTCCGTGTAAGTTTGAGTGGGTCGCTTTGTCACTTATGCAAAGTTTGAAAAAGATCTGATGGGGGCTGCGCTAGTTCTCTTCTTGAGTGGATTCACAAAATCTCTTGTCAGGGATTCGGATCTTCGTCTTCGGACTGTCTCTGTTATTGACACTCACGCTGGCGTTTTATGGGGCCCCCAGTGTGGGTTGCTTGGGGTTCACGGGTTCAGGGGGAATGATGTTTTTCTCCTTGAATTACACTTGGATTTCCCTCCTCCCACTCCCTTCTCCACCCCCATTATGCAAAATCACCAACAAGAATGGAAAGCACTTTCTACTCAAGACAAACTTGGCTGACTTTCTATACTCCCTTTTAGTCTTTAGCATTATCTATCAGATAGCAATCCAGTCACCATCCTCCAGCATTAATATAATAATAAATAACCAAACACTATGTCTTTGTGTTTTTTTTATTTGTTTCGCGTGTCTGCTTGAGACGACTTTTGTGTACAAAAGAAGTGACGCTAACTGTCTGTGTGTCGGCGACCGCTACCTTTGTCCCAGTTGGTCCGCCCCGTGTTAATGTCATGAATGGCCGAGACACACAGCGTGTTGGCTCAGTTTGACAGTCGGCGGAATCTTTGACCCCTTGCTGGTAAGTGTCCCATGATTTCGGATAGTTGAAAAAATCTAAACCCAATATTGGAGAAAGATAGTAGGGATGGGTCATGCTAAACCAAATAAAAAACCAAAAAAAAAATTGAGAAAGGAAAAGAGCACGAGACAAGGTAACAAAAATATATAAGATCATCCCTAGTACGAACAAAAAAGCACTCCTCGATGTGGATCGTAATGGTGCCTGATGTTGTAGGAAGAAGTTATCACACAAAGCAAACAGCTGTAAACCAGTCACAGAATGTCCGTCCAGAAAAAACTAGAGATCTGCCTCTGGAACAGAAGAGAAGCTGCCATTCTTGATGAATGTTAAGTGGCAAGCACCCTCTCCCGCAGGCTTCCAGTCTTTTATTAAATATTTCCGATGGAAACTGAATTAGGGGCTAGTGGCTTCAGTAAATAAATCTTAACGCGCGCTCGATGCGCGCTATCCCTCGAGTAGACTTACTAGGTGTGTCACTCGTTCTGTCCATGATCGTTGAGGTGTCCTGTAGGATCGTTGTCTCGAACTCATGTGCGGAAGTGTTTTAGTGCGACAATCTTTCTTCTAAGTGGCTAGCACTCCATATGTTAGTGGTGCTGTCCAAAACCAGGAGATATGTGCATTATCAATACCAATCCTAAATCTTCTTTCTTACGCAACTTTACAGCACTTTTGTCTAGCACGTTATCATCAACAGACAGCAGCTAGACATCAAACCTGCATCTTGCTGTGGTGTGAAAAGATTTTTTTTCGATGGCAATTTTCTTTTGTACCCAAAAAAAAGTGCCATTCTACGCTTGGTCGTTGGCTTATCTCCTAACCATCTTCACTGTTGAATGCCTAGGATATAAAGTATACCTTATCTTTCTCACGATAGTTTAACATATGCACATTCTTTAATCCGATTCTCTGCAGAACTAACCCTGTCATCTCTATCCTCCTCTCCTGACTCATAAAGTCAGTTATTCATGAATGTCTAATATAGTCTATCCGATCTCTATGAGGTTGCTGCAGTCATCTGTGGTATTGTACTCGTATACGCTCGACTATTCTCCCGTCCTCAATTCATCATAGCATGGTCCCAGTTCCCTGTTTGCATCGTATTCAACCAGCGCTCACACTGGAGTGGGTCTGCCTCGGATGCTGTCGCCTGTATCAGCTCTACTTCACTTCAGTCTGCTCTTCGGAAGAGTGGCGCAGCTGCGTCTACTGGGCGTTCGGTCTACCGCTTCTTTCCTACCGTCCCGACCATTCGCCTACTATGTCATTTCTCTCTAATCTGCCTGATGCAATTGCGCCCCTCGGTGAGTCTCCTCGACGCATCGGTGCCTCGTCATCTCTCGTCTGACTTATTTTGACATGTATCACTGTAGCTCAATATGTTCATGTCTTAAGTACACCGGTATCGATGTCTCTTATATCCCTCTTATCTCTCTCTAGCTCACATATTTATCCTGTACTTGCGTTTGGGTGCTTGGACTTGCCGCCTCCTCTACTATCTCTGTAGTGTTTCCTGTTCCGTCTTATTCATTGTTATGTCTCATTTACTTTCGGGTCTCCTCTGTGGCGTCTGTCCGCGTGGTGGTGGGCAACATTATCGGTGGCTGTGCCTCCTATCGTTCCTGTTACATATTGAATAACCGGAGATGTGACAGCTAGGATTTCCTACGCTATTTCTCATTCATCTTTCCATTCTTCCTCCTTTAGTGTTCCTCCTGCTCCATATTCTTCTCTGTCTCCTCCACATCTCCATCAAACCATTGTATCTCACACCACTTTCTCTACCTTCCTTTGTCCTTCTCCACACCTTTCCCGGTTCTTTCACTCCAGGATGCACACACCAGCCCCGGTTTCCCTGTTTCTAAATGGCGGAAGCTGTGTAACTCTACATATCCCCCCCCCACCTCTCTCTCCTATCTCGTTTATTGTGCTTTTCCTCCCTGAAAAACATCTCCACCTCTGTTCCCATCATCATTCAGTTCAGTGGGCACGTTACTACTCTTCTTTTCTACTTTCTCTCGCCTGCCATTTTCCCGGCCCTAAACGACACTCGATCGGTCAGGTGCCGTCCCCTGGGGGCAGTCTGAGGTTCCGCCTTTAATTAGATCGTCTGTAATGTCGAACTTGTTACAGAACACTCCTTTCTGATGGCATTTCTTTGTTGCAAGAGCAAGCATGCGTGTTCTCTCTCCTTCTCTCTCCTTCTCTCTCTCTCACATCACATATTCACACACACACGCACGGTGTTGTCAAGGCGATGACCGTTGAAGTCTGTTGACAATGCTATTACTTTACCGACTCCCCTCCCCCCAACCTACTCCTTCAGCTAATAACGAAGTTCCTGTCCGGATATTCTGCTGCCACTCTGAAATTTCTAAATTTTATTTTCTCCGCGGATTTGGCCTTCAAAACCGATCTGTCAGTCACTGGAAATAAAGCAACCGCCATTGTTGTTTTGTCTGCTGTGAAATCGCACTTTTCCTCTGTCTATCCATGGCTAGAATTCTGTTTTGTTTCCTTCTCTTCCTTTACATGGAATAAGCTTTTTCTGGATTTAGAATGAATGATTTATTAAAGGACTAGTAGGGAGCAAATGTTTTTGTAATAATCGGGTAAAATTCAGTCAAAGATATACTATTTTCCCAAATATAGATGAATAAACTCTAACAGCAGTTATTTACAAAAGTGAAGAGTGTAAACAAGCTACAGATAGTGTAGGTAATTTGCTCAAAGATAAAAGAAAAATATCAACACCTCAGAGAAAATGTTTTCATGGCAGAGACAAGATATCTGCAGCCAGTGACAGAAGGACTTGTTGTTGGCAGGACCGACTGAAGTGAAGGTGGAGTGCGGAATCACTGTAATGAAAGATGCGATAATGAAGTTGAGGAAAGAGGTTTCTTAGCTCGCTACATTCTCTATTGCATTCGCTGGCTTTTAAACAAGATGCTCCTTGTGTTGCATCGATTCCTGTGAACAGCAAACCTAACCCTCCATCCTCACCCCTCCCTGCTCCCCTCCCACATGTTCTCTCTTTTCCTTTTCACTCCGTTATTTCACTTTGCCTTCTTCTTATCCATGCCTGTCTTTTCTTTATCTTTCCTCTTCTTCTACTCTTTATTTCTCTTTGTATCTTTCTCCATTTACCGACTTCTTGTCTTTGTCACTGTCTCGGGTTATCTCTCTCTCACACCCACAAGATGAAGAGAGAGAGCTAGAACATATATTTGTCCAACATTCGTCACCGTTCTTTTGTATCAGTTATGTCACATGACAGGGAGAAGAAAATCCTCATTTTCTTTGTTTGTTAATTTTTTGTTCTTTTAATTATCATGTCTCGTTTATATATTACAAACAAAATCAATACCAAAGCACTCAATTAAGCATACTAATTTTTTTAAATTTTTAGAAATTCGAATTTCCGGCTCAAACAATATTTACTAGATTTTTATGTGATCGTTTATTTGTAGGTCTTTTATGGTTATTGTCCAACCTCCACAATGATTGCAACAGTCTATAGCCACAAGCAGTTTCTCACTCTCTTGCTCTAACAGACACACTCACCCTCACCTCATCTCAAGAATTTCTTCGAATTGGCAAGCGTCCCAGAAAGGAAACTCTTTATACAATCGTATTATCTCCCCATTCTCCTCCTGTCCTTCTTCAGTCTGATAAATTCGTCCATTGCGCATTGTCGCCACGTCTCTTAGCGCCAGACTTTTTTCTCACAAACACCGCCCAGCAGTCAGGTTCATTTCTCCCCATCCCCATCCCCATCCTTCTCTCCCTCCCTCGCAGAAATGCTCCACTAGGAGGTGGAAGTGGATGTTTTAGCAAACGTTAAGGTAACCGAGGGAGAAGGAGAGGATACTTTCTAGGAGAGCTCTGGTCGAGATTGAGCTGCAGCCGAGCGAGGCAGTTGCCACTGGACATTAATTCGCGAAGGTATTTTGAGCACTTGTTTATTTTGAAACCGCACATGCGTAGCACGTGTGTTCTGTCTAAACTACCAAAGCTGATATTCTTTAGCGAGGGTAAGTTCCAGGGTGGAAACTGGAACTTGTATGACTGGACTCCTGGTAGACGATTTTTTCCAGTTAACTACTAAAACGAGACATGAGACTACAAAGTTTCCGGTTTATTCACATTCTTTGTTTAGGCTCGCCGAGACTAACAGCGGAGAACTTCGGAAAAGGCTAAACGTTGGTCTCGGCAGACAGCAATCCACCTATATGCATCCATGATAGTACTCTTTCACTCACGCGCGCACGCACATATATCTCTCTCTCTCACACACACACACACCGTTCAACACAATGCTCATATTATCTCAGCTACATAGATTTTAATTAACATTCAGACTGTGGTGGCAGCGGACGGGAGAGCATTCAGGAATAAAGTTTAAAATAAAAACTTTTATCAGACATCGTGTATGTTGGGAGCCTCGTGCAGCATGCACATGCGAGCAGCAGACGTGTGCAGGACCCGTCAGGTGTGTGTGTGCACACGTCACCGCACACAGCTCCCCCGCGGGTTGCCTGCACACAACAGTCTCAAGTGTTTACAGCTCAGCACTACACGCTGATTCACCCTGTTTCTTCTCTTCTTTCCTTTTTTAAAGGAGACGCCGTGCACAGAGTCACTCGATCACTCCCGAACAAGTTCTTGTAAGTGGCTGCAGAGAGCTCGACACCATCTTTTGTGACGTCATCAGGGTCTTGGGCCTGCCATTGTCTACCCGCATGATGCCCCTTCCTTCTCCAACCCCCCGCCCAGCCCCTTTTTTCGCCCCTTTGATCGAATACGTGTCACGTCATCCTTCACGCCTTCGTCGCCATCTTTCAGTCCCGGAACTTCCTCCCCCCACCCCCTACTCCCAGCCCCTCCACCCGCCCTCCATCATCCGTTTTGTTTCGGCCGCAAGTTCCATAACCGTGTTTGTCCGTCCCACCTCTCCTTCTCCCTCTCCGCTTGTCACCTCACGTGCTTCCTTTATTTTTCAGACCTTGTCCGCGCCTCGCGCGCACGTGTTAGGTATGATGCTTATTGATGAATATTGATGATTATCGAAGGAATGGTTCTCGTCGGAGTCTCGTAACACGATCTTCTTTCTCGTCTAGCACTTGTGGCTGGAAGTTCTTCCACGCCTTGGTGCGGAGATCCAGCTCTCAGTGATGTTTTCTGCTCCGGCTGCCTCTTGTTCCTCCCCAGACCAAGATATTTGATCTACTTGCTGAATTGTCAACTTTTTTGTGGCTGCTGCTCCGTTACACTTCTACCGGCTTTTACACAGCCAGTGTCACATCTGAGGGAATGTGAAATGTGTGATCTGCGTGTTCACCAGTTCGTGAGAGGAAGAGAGAAACTGTGTGTCAAAGAGAAAATAAAATTTTTATAATAATATTATGATTTGTTTAGGTTTGTTTGGGGCTGGGAGGAGGCCAGTATCCACAGTTATAGAAGTTACCTTCTCTTCTCGCTGTATGTTCCATCAAAGCTTTCCGCTTCCTCCATTCTGTCTTTCCTACACACAACAACTTCCATCATTGGGAGAAGCTTGTCGTTTGAAAAAAAAAAAGCAGCAACAAAAAATGGGAATAATGGGAGGAGATGATTCATTAGGAAGTCGGCAAACACTCGGTTCTTGACAAAGCTGACGTGTGTCGCGGGACCGAGATCGAGGCTTGACTGTCAAGGCGGGTATGGCTGACTCCACATCCCGGTTAGAAAATGATGGGAGACAGCAGACTATTGTCACTGTATGAATGGGTAGAAGTGGACAACAAAGCAAAACAACAACAACCACTTTAAAACTGGTAAAACTGGTAAAAATCGCACACAGGCGCGAGGGACGAACATAATCTAGCTTAGTACGAAAGAGAGATGGAAAGAAAGAGAGAGAAAGAGAGGGAGGGTGTCGGTGTGTAAAGACAGTTGCAATGACTATCCTCTTGGATCCGAGTAATCATGAAGAAATTTTGAGAGAATAGACAAAGAGAAGCGGGGCAGAGATCGTTGATGATGTCATGCGGCGAACTAGTTCATCAAAAAGTTCTTGCTGTTGAGTTCCTTTTTTTTTTTTTAAGTCTTAGTCTTAGATACTCGGATGATTCACGAGGATGGTGGTAGTGTTCCTACAGAACAGCAAGCCACCATTACTTGATGCTGGCTTTTCCTCCCTTAAGATTTCTTTGTTTGCTGTGACCGCCGTGCATCTGGTGAAAAAAACTACAAGCCCTTGTTCTGATTAAAACTTCTGACTGCTTCTTTATTCGCGAAATGTAATAACTGTGTCGTCGATGTTATCACAGAAATCGTTACCAAGAAAAAGCAGTAAAAGGCAGACACATGACAATGGTGGTGTTACGTGGTGGTCACGTGGTGTGTGCGTGTTTGTGCAGAGCGCGTGGAGGTAGTGGACCGAGTGGGACCTGTCGTGACCACTTCTCTAATGGACCATGGATTTGAAGTGGAGGACTTGGCCGGCCAGACACGAGGCTTTGAGCTGCACGGAATTCCCCGTCCACAGCGACTGTCACGCCTTCCTTACTCGGAGTCTTACCCGCCAAACCTGGCCAAGGGGGAGCTATTACCATGGCGTGCTGAAAGTGGCCTCCTCCTTTTGTGGTTATCTCCTCCACGCATGCGCAGACGTATTTTTCTGTCTAGTAATCATAACATTCTCTTACTCTCTCTCTTTTTCCTGTCTTCTTCTTCCTTCCTCACAGAAGGGAAGATGTTGGCTGTCAGTATAACAGATGTTAACGATAACATCCAATCTGACAGATGTGATTGAGTTGTCCTCTCATTAAAGTTCGGGCATCTTCAGAAGTGATTTCTTAGCCTGATGGCAGGTGATGTAGTAGTCCACACCATTACATATCATCCATGTTTCGGTACTCGGGGCTGCACATAAAGCACACACTTGCACGCGCGGGTGCAGAGAGAGAGAACCGGAGAAGAAAAGAATTCATTGACAGACATTGTGAAGGCATCTCTTCTTGCAAAGGACTGAGACCTACATGGCTTCTTGATATATTTCAATCTCACTGCCATTCCTTTGGGCTCTGGTAAGAAGCAAGAGGAAGGCGCATGCAATGTACTCAGCCTTCCGACTGCTCATCACTCACGCTGAGCATCTAAGCTCCTTTGTTTGTAATAAAACCTCGTGACCTGAACGTGACTGTCACGAGGTGTTCGTCTACAAGTCACATGCACTCAACAACGCAGTCCGCCCCGGAAGTCGGCAAAAGGTCTCTGGTGTGCGACATGCTCACATTTCCTTACGTAAACACTGGGCAGCACTTTATTTATTTTTTGTCCAATCATTGGCAGACATTCTCTCCAAGCTGCCGTTGGCATATTTACATCAAGAAACGGTTTCCAAGCATATGTGTCCTTCTGATAAAAGGAACACCGCAAACAGTTTATTAGCTGAATCCCTGAAAAATTTATGTGTTTTGCCTCTGGTATAATATTTTCTTCTTCTGTACCTCTCGGATGCGCAATGGTTAGCGCCTGTCACCAATGCTGAGGGTTTTGTGTCTTGGGTTCAGATCTCGTCTCTGGCATGCTGTTATTCTCTGCGTGTGATTTCTGTTTAGAGGTCTTGTTGTTTTGTCGTGATATACGTTGATTACTCGGCAAATCCATTTCCTTCTAATTAATATTGATGATAATAACAACATAGCCTAGTCGTTGTGATGCAAAGAACTGCGAGAAAGAAGTTAACGTTGCAGGCGCAAGGAACGACAATCAAGTGTAGTAACTCTTGGGTACCCATGATGTCCCCAGTCACCTTGCTTTCAATTATTCCCTTGAAAAATAAAGATATAGATTTTACATGCTGTTTAGTACAGCAAGGCCTTGGTCAGCCCAAGTATCGAGGTCGCTGACATCATGCTTTCGAAGACTTCCAAGTTAGTCCATTCACTGGAGACAAAAAAAAAAAAAATTAGATGTCATCGGACAGAGGAGTGAGGGGCGAGAGACGGCCTATGTGGGTGGCCGGCCCTGTCCCAGACGGTCTGCCCGGGTGTCTGTCCGGACAGCTAACTCGTATGCTTACTCACGGACCTCAGTCGGGCTCCCTCTTAATTATGGGATCGAGACTCGCTAAGCCTCGGCTTTGTTGCACGTCTGGCCAGCGCTGCTCTCTGACAGGAGACACGGCATTGAGCCCACCTGACAGGTGTGTCTGGAGATATCGGGTGCCGAGAGGAGGATTTTGATAAATTTCTTTCCTCTACCTATATAATTCATTGTATATTTATATAAGAATGCTGTTTCCTGTCTTTGTTGAACTTTGTTTTTCTATTCCATTTTTTTCGCACAGTGGAGGATTCGAACTATAAAAAAGAGAATGTTCTGTGTACCAGTGACCTTAGAAGAAATAGAAATATTCTTCGACCTACTGATAAGGTTATGTCCCGACAAACCCAATGGAAGTAAATTTCGTAAGTCGAAAACACGTGAGCGACCGAACATCCTAGCATAGCCAAGCTAGACCACGTGATCAGAACCGTTACACGAGCCAACAGCTGACCAAAAGTTTCTATGACAAAAGTATGTTTTCTATTTACCGGGAAAAACAGTTTCCATGACTGTTTCTGTTGAGAGCAAATTGCTTTCTCAAAATCGCAATTCGTAAGTCGGAGACTGTGGAGCATCACGCATTGTCATTGTTATTTTTATTGTCATCGTCATTGTCACACCAACGCGTCAGACGCAGAAGGAACGTCAAATTAACCTGTCGATACATCGCGCAGGCGCACTGAGAGATAATGACACAGTAATCTCCCCGTTTTCTTACACCCTTGTCTAAGTACATAATAGCTTTTGAAGATATATATGTAGATGTACTTTGAAAGATCAACTTATAGATTGTTTGACAGCGAGTCCAATTGCCTGACGGAGTTCTGTTTTTTTCTCCATTTTTCTTTTTATTGCCATCTCGAGCGGCTTCACAGAACTAATGTTGGGTCGTTTCCCTTGTTTGTCATGGCGTCCTGCGTTGCCTGGAGTGTGTGGGGGAGGAAGAAAAACTTCGACCTGGCCGTTCGGGCGGAGATGACATTGATTTGACTTTGGCGGTGACGTCGTCACGCGCTCACGTGAGTGTCATTGACGAAATGGAAACACGAGAGACAGAGGCACTTGAGACAGGGCGTAGACACTGGCAAGGCTTTTGTTCCGCTGGTGACGAGTAACCAATAAACGACCAACACTTTGCAGTTCGAAGGCGTCAGGGTGGATAAAACTCAAGTTTTGTTTTTCATTTTATTTTTGTATTTTGCAAATATCAAGAAACAGGCAAAATACAGATCACACATAATGCACACAAAGATGAAGAATGAATAAGAAATATAAAATGAATGCCTTTTTATTCTTATGGCCAGCCCTCGTTAAGATCACTGATGTTTGCTGTGATGACCAGCGTACCTGATGTTCATTCTGATGAGTGCTGTTCACTTTGATGATAATGCGCTGGTGGGCTAGCGAATGATAAAATACAAAATAAGAAATTGTTTAGGGTCACACTGTAAGCAATCGACACACACCCATTCTCATCCTCTTATCAATCACTTACTTTCGTTCAACCGTCCAAATGTAAGAGCTTTATTTGACACTTAGAAGCTTTGTGGTCATTACAAGCGGAAATATGGTGCAACGGTTCTGTCTGCCAGTGTCTGCTTTCCCCGCTCAGTTGTGTACATGTATACAACATATATACAACATTTATATAACATAAATACAACATTTACATAACATATGAGCCAATATCACGAGCAGTGGGTCAAAACAGCTCACAGAGTAACCTCGATCTCACAGTTTTCTAGCAGAGTTAAAATGACGGGTGGAATCTCACCCAGAAGTTGTTCAAATCCAAACTTTTCCATTCTAGGATTATTGTAAACAATCATAATCAATTACTATAACTTTCCGTCAACAGTTTAAGCATAAAATTTTTAATAGTCACAAGTCAAATCTGGGTAGGAAGTCGATTTTCTCGTCAAATCTCTCAAATATTTACATTATAAAGCACTTCGTTTTCTTCATTTTTTAGTGTAGTGGGGGTTGGTATGGCAGGGGTGGGCAGAAGGTACACCATTTCCGGAAGCTCGCATGCGGTGTAAAGATGTCCGTCAGATATGTCCCGGCTGTTGAACCTGGAGAGAACTTATCTCAGTCAGGACTCAAGAGAAGAAAGCGGGAAAATGCGAGAAATCACGTACACGCCAGTGCACCGGAAGCCGTACTAAAAGCTTGCATAATTGATTGGTTTGTCTCACCTGCTTCAGCGCATGCGTGATGCCTGTGGGGCTCTGCGTTGCTAAGGCACGCCGGCCAGACGACATGCCAGGAGACGGAGGGAGACAGGGAGGTGTGGAAAATGGTGGATGAGTGGAGTGTGGTGTATCGTAGAGAGCTAGTGTGTTTGTGGGCGTGTGTGTAGGTGTGTGTAGGTGTGTGTGTGTAGGTGTGTGTGTGTGTAGGTGTGTGTAGGTGTGTGTGTGTAGGTGTGTGTGTGTAGGTGTGTGTGTGTGTAGGTGTGTGTAGGTGTGTAGATGTGTGGGGGCGTGCTAGCAGCCAGACTCAATGACTGACAGTGTGAGACATAAAAGAGATCATTGTCTTATTTCCTAAGTCCGGTCGCCTGCTGTGGATTTAGCGATGGAGATAAGGCAAAGCCTAAAGGGCCGCGAGATACTCCCCAAGTTCATAGTTCATAGTTCACAACCCAGTTCAGAATCCCATCGCTACAGCCCCAGGAATCTCCAGATTATTCTGTCGATACCGACCCCCAACCATATCGTAACACGTGTTGTTCTTTGCTATTAGAAGAAATCGCTAACAACAACAACAACAACAACAACAACAACAACAACAACAACAACTCTTGCGAAAGTGACTCGCTGTCTCGTAAAGACAGAACAAGAGGATAAACCCTCCTGAGCCGGGTTGCACCCCTACTTCCACCCGGTCCTGACACTGACTACACTCTGGCATACATTACAAACACGCGCTCACGAGGTGTACGTATGTACACGATATGTACACAAGAATGCGGCCACGGAAAGCAGCTGTGGATAGTTTCCATTCTGGCATGCCAGCCCCGCCACTAGCAGACTTTAATGACATATTTGACTTCCTGCTGAGACGCATTTCTTATTCCCTCCCCGGCTACAGGGGTTCGTCCTTTCTTCCTAAACCTCTTGGGAAAACAAAACATTTTTCAGCTTCGTCCTTCACCTTCTGCACGAACGAGGAAAGGAAAGCTTCCAAACAGAAAGGAAGGAAGAAAAGTTTAAGAGAGAGGAAGTGAGAGAATGAGAGCTGGATACATACAAATATATATATATGCACCCTACAATCTCCGCAATCTAAATGTCGAGGTCACCCAGATAGCACGGTGATGTGGTGTTCTTACGATTGTGATACCAGGACTGGAGCCAGCAAGCTTATCTTGTTATCACCTTCTCGGGTTTCCCAGGTTCCTACCCCACTACCACTACCACTACCACCAGTGAACCACGTGTTCCTGTGTCTGACATCAGCCGCATGCGAATTGCCAACCTCTCTCCTCCTACATCTCCTTCCCTCTTCTGCTTGAGGGTTACAATTTAAATCACACTTCTCTATTTCTCTCTTCTATTTCTCTCTTCTATTTCTGCCCCCCCTTCTCTCTCTCTCTCTCACACACACACTTACTTTCTCTGTCATCTTGTCTTGCGCGTGCGATTCATTCCAAAGACGAATAGACATGTGCGCAAACCCGACAGAGCGAAGAAATTCCAGAGGTTTCCATCTG
Source organism: Pomacea canaliculata (assembly GCF_003073045.1). Lineage (NCBI taxonomy): Eukaryota > Metazoa > Mollusca > Gastropoda > Architaenioglossa > Ampullariidae > Pomacea > Pomacea canaliculata. The sequence continues at coordinate 8,058,075 of NC_037593.1, forward strand.
CAGCATCCGAATGCTTAAGTCCTCCCCCTATCCGACATGATAGGATATAAAAATATCTGACGACCGACTCAATATCTTTACACCTTCGTTTACAAGAAAAAAATCCACATGCCGAGGGATGCAAGGTATAGGACCCAGCATCCTCCCGCAAGCCGCAGAAGTCGCACCTGCAGCTCCGTCTCTCGACAGGATTCCTTGCCATCAACACACGTTTAAACCTTTATTTCTTTAAGAGATTATACTCCTTTGTGTCTTTACTTACTCAAACAACCACCTCATCATCCCCCACACCAAAAAAAAAAAAAGCGAAAATGAAAAAAAAAAACAAAAAGCTGCTGACTTGGTGGAGCATTCATCCTTTCTTCACTACTGATGACGACACAAACACCGAGCCACACACACGTTTCTGTCTCAATTCCAAGTATAGAACTGAACATAAATGTTAGACTGAGCGGCTGATGTGAACACTTTAATGTACGAACAAAATAGCAACCATTCATGCTGCTCGGCCCTGTGAATGCTGTCAAAGTGAGGCTATGAACAAAACAGATGTAGGGGGCGCTGTTAGCCAGGAACGTAACCCCCACGTAGCTTCAGTTTTCACACTCTTCACACGTCATTCAACTGATGCCATAATTACCGCGAGCCCCCATCACTCCACTTCCTCCTCCCACATCAACACCCTCTCCCACCCTCGCCAGAGAAATGAAGAGCTTACATAATCGCTTAAAGCGTCAAACGGATGCGCATGCGCGTCAAACGATCGCAGGTCGATGACGTGAATAACACGTCAGGTTCGATAACTCTTCGATCCTGTCCAGCGGCCATCCTGTTTCGTGCGCCCAGACTCCACGTGTGCAATATTTCTCCCACAGTTCATCTCTCCTGTCGATCCGAGGATCGTGGGGTGGGCGGAAGGGTTTGCCGGGTAGGAAAGGGCAACAACTGTCACGGTCTAATCGGAGCGCGGAGGGCAAGGAAGGTGAATGAGCGAGGGGTGGGTGGATGGAAGCACCTCGTCCTGAGGCAGGAGGAGCACGTCCTCCTCCGAAGTCGGAGCAAAGCAAATGCATGCTCTCCCCTTTCCGCCCAATGTCAAACGGCATTTTGAGCGGCCGTCAATAAACACATGTTTATCGCACAAAAGCTCGCCGGCACTTGGCAACGGTCCCGCTAGTGAAGCGTGCACCACGTGACTACAACTTGCCAGTCCTTCGCTTCTGTCCAGCCAGACACGGTCTTAGCAGGTTCTTTACTGTGAAGGGGGACAAGGGGTGGGATGGAGGTGGGGGAATTGGCAAACATGTCGTTGATCAATCACCGCAGCATTCTGCACCCTCCCTAGGGTCTACAAGGAAAGAAAGAAAAAACAAGAAAGACAGATGAAGTATGGCTGGGTAATGCATACGCACGCTTTCGGCTCCGCAGTTCAGACAGATCCCTGCTTCAGTCATCTTTCTTTGTGTTTCCTCTCAATTCCTCCCTTCGCTCTATCTCTGTGGCTCTACAATCTCATCTCCACTCCCCCCGCTTCTCCCTCATTCCCCCTCCTATTTTCCTCCTCTAGTTCTAAGTTTCATTTCTCCACTCTGCTGTTTCTTCTTCTTTTGTTTATTTGCTTCTCATTTTAGGATTTTGTTGTTATTTCTATTATGGATGTTCTCCTTTGGTAAACTGCTTTGCCCAGTTCGCTCTTTCTCGGAGGTTTATGCGATTTTTTAGCTGATGCATGTTGAAACTCACATATCTCGGTAAATTATGTTTATGTTCGTTCATATATATATACACACACGGTTTCTCACGTCAGTTAGTCGATGTTTTTAACTTTGCTTGTAATGGAAACCTATTTTGAGAAAGTTCCATCATTCAAGAAGGACAGGGAGGAAAAGTGAGTGAAAGTTGAAATGGAAGTAAAAGAAAATAAAAATCGACAAAGAAAAACGAAAGATTAATAAAGAAACAGACAAAAAAAAAAAAAAAAAAAAAAAAAAAAAAGAAGAAGAAGAAAAAGAAGAAGGAGGGAGCCAGTTCTGTCTCGCCACATTGATTTACAACTCTGCTGTCTGACGAAAGACGCAGGAGATCATTAAAGTTTGTTTATACGAGGTCTGTAAATGATAAATTATGCACTCTGAACATTTCATCCTTCTCTCCAACTGTAGCTGCTACCCAGTATCACGTGACTGCACGGCGGGTGGACAGCGGCAGCACGGTCCTGACGAGCTCAACCATCTTCTCCTTGATTAGAAAAATCTGTGACAAAGTGTTCCACCGAGGCAACGAGGGGAAAATAGAAGTTTGTGGAAGTCAGGGTAACGGTACTTGGAAGATAACCGATGGCCGCGTGCCAGGGTCAAGTTGTGTGGGAGGTCATACATCTCTCACTATACCATAAAACTGCTCGGAAAGGTTTGCAGGGCGTGTCGGCACTTTATGTATGAACAGGAGATAGGACAACTGATGCGACTGGGCACAGATACACTGATATGATGGATGGTTGGTTGAGGTTGGTTGGTTCCAAACACGATCATGCACGCAAATATCCCAGCATGCTTTGCATAGACAGAGACAGGAATTTTCGCTCCCCTTCCTAGTGTATGCATGCACACACACACACGCACACACACACACACGCGCGCACACACACACACACGCACACACTCTCTCTCTCTCTTTGTCTCATCCTCTCTTCCGCTTTTCACTCTTCTCCCAACGGTTTCTTAGAAAACCATTTTCTTGAACAGCCATGCTCTTTATCTCATCTTACTCTTGTCCACATCAACCTCTGGCCATTGTCAGCACCTCCGGGGTCAATCCCCTTGAACCGGCGTGTGATGGGCCAAGCAGGAAGTGGTTTAATAGCCGCTGTGCCGCAGCCAACCTTCAAGAAACGCCAAAGACTCTTTTCCGGCGTTGAAAACCGCTTTTCATGGCATTTTACGAAATAAAAGCTTCAGTCTTAATCTAGCTGACGGAAGTGCATTAGTGGACACGGTGTGGAACGCAGCTTTAGAAAAGAAAAAGAAAAGAAAACAGGAAAATCGTCAGTCGAGTTCTGGACAGGAACAGCAGCACCCAGGGTACACCTTATCTTCATTATGCACCCGGGTAAAGGTCATGAACTTTGTGAGTTTTGGTTTGATCATGTTACCATAGTCTCACCAGCACTGTTGTGAAAGTATACAACTTACCTCAGTTTCACCAACACTGTGGTTTCAGTAACATACCATCTTCTTCGGATTCTTCCTACTTTCTTTTATTTTCTGTTCCAACGGGTCTCTCGAGGAGTTACAGATACAGGCGACGATAGGTTAGACAGTAACGTCCAGTGTTGCCAGACAACGACCATTCCAGACTGGCCTCAGCATCATCAGGGAGGAGGGAGGCGGCTTTTAGTGAAGGGGAGCTCACCACGAGCGGTCGTTCGGAAAGCGAAGTAACGATAAAAGTAATGGGAACACGCCAAGTCTCCTCTCGCCATTCACGGGATCGTCACTGGACACGTCCTGTCTCTTTCATCCACCGCAAACCTCCATCCTCCCGCCACATCTAAACCACCCCGACCCCCAACCCTCCCACCCCCATCAACCTATTTCTTACCCTTTTCTACGATCTTCTCTCCTTTCATCTACTTTACTGACAGTGTGGCGATGCTGATAGGAGAGGACGGGAGGAGGGAGAGAGGAAACAGATTCAGACACCCATCGATTCAGCTTAATGGCCACTTTCCAGGGCAAACTTCAAGGTGGGACTATAAAAGAGGACAGGAGAGTGTTTCAGCTTACTTTTTTTTTTATTTCATCCTCCTGTGGACGCCGCCGTCACAAGGAACTGGAGTGGCGCTTCATCGACATGGCGAATGGCATCAGGGAGGAACCACGTGACGTGAAGTGACGAGATCACAGACTGACTGTTTTGTTCTCGTCGAGCCTGGCAAGGACCCTGTTCTGCATGGCAGCTCTTCATGTTCTACAGAACACCGCAGCTGACTCTACATCATAGAAACTGACCATCTTACAGAAAGTCTGATGTTCTTCACACAAATTCCTGATGGTCTTCACAGTAAGTCTGAGGTTCTTCATACAAACTGCTGATGGTCTTCATAGAAAGTCTGATGTTCTTCATGCAAACTGCTGATGGTCTTCACAGTACAGGATGACTGGAACCTGCCGTCTGATGTCCTTCACAGTCTTGACTGACGCTCTTTGCAGTAATGCTGACGTTCTTTATAGAAAATAAGTGCTCATACTAAACAAATGATCACAGAAATTAGCCATGTATATGTGTGCGTGATAGTAAGGTGCTGAAAGTGTGATCATCATGTACCTTCCTGGTGTATATATGATTGGTAAACTTCAAGTATTTATTTATATTTATTATTTGCTTTGACAAGAAAGACCATTACCACGATTACAATCATGACACAAGGATGTTCTGCTTTCTCAGTAGAGAAAAGCCGAGGTCGAAGGTGACACTTTTACAGACATTGCCCTTTGGTCTGATGTCGCCCCACTCAGTTGTCAACGGTTGTCACGCCTGCTGTTTGAGTGTCTGAATGTTTGCATGACTGACATTTTCAGTGCTGCTGAGGACCTGAGCGTAGGCCGATGATGTTTGTGATGATGGTTGATGATCGATAAAGATGCCAGCATGACTTGGCAGTCAGACGACTTGTGGGGGGAAAGGGCAGATGATGGAAGTAGAGTGGAATCCGCGACCTCCACCAATGTCGGGATGGGCAAATCAACACAGATCGACAGCCATCAAGCTAATTAATACGCGGGATTTTTTTCTTCCGAGGCAATATTTTGAATGTTGTGTGAGTTGTGGTGGTCTGGGAGCGTTAGGAACGCAACCGTTAGACCTTTGGCGGTTTCAGACAGCTGCCAACATGTCATTCTTAACTGAACAAAGTGTCGAAGCATTAAACTTTCAAATGCCTCAATATCCTTTTGTATAAAGATTGAAATTAGATCGGCATGTTGACCAAAGTTTCAATTTCCCGAACAGTGTTTTCAAAAACAATGGTTTGCTGTGATCTTCACATACAACTTTGTCAAAGGTAATCAAACGTTCGACATCTGGGTAAGGTTAAGGGTCATACTTTCGATCGCTGTTTCTCTCTGACAATGTTGCCGCTCGTAAAGGCCTTTGATACCCTGAAAAAAATATGGACAAACATTTGAGGGAAGTCTGGCAAAGTGTTGACATCACTGTTGTACATCAACTTTGCCAGACTTGGTCAAGCGTCCGCTACAAAGGGTCTTCGATGCAAAGAATGTTCTGTCTGCTTGCAATTCTCATAGAATTGACCTGTGGTTCAGAAGCGGGTAGATTTTGTTTATGAGCATGAGTGACGGGTAGATTTACTTGACGGGTATTCTTTCTTCTGCGGCGATGTCAAGACGTCACGTGACACGATTTCCTCCCTCTCCAGGCTTCTCTCTAGGTGGTCAGGGATTACTGTGGGTAAATATATTTCTCCCTCTCTCTCTCTCATATACACACATATTTCTCTTATGTATATATATAAATCGCATATTTTTTCTACATGTACCACGCACACGCGTGCATACCTCATTGCTTACTTGTATGCAAGCACACATACAGACACATGGACACAAACACACACACACTCACATCGTCATGCCTTTGCAGTGGCTCAGACCAATGGTGATTAGAGTTTTACATTTTTTTATTAATTCTAGCTGTTGCTACTCCACCATACACACACTGCATCGTTCCCCGCCTTCTTTTTTTTAAGGTCACGTGGTTTTCAAAACTCGGAAATTCCAAGACAGCATGACCTGGTCATTCTAACCGCTTTACAACATGACGTCACATTTAATTTCCAGTGCACGTGAACACTGTATCTACCTGCTCACGCATTTTTTTTTTTTACGAGCATTTACAGCTCCGACAATCAAACACGAAAAATATTTACATAATTACCTGTCTTATGGGAAAGCTTTTTGTGGATGAAAACGGAAAAGGATTGCAGCAGCTAAAAGTAATGAAGCATTGTATACCTGTGTGACATTTTAATAGTGGGAGGGAGGGGTAGGGTGCAGGAAAAGGAGGAAACGCGAGTGGGTTCCGAACCAAGGAATCTGCTGCAGGATGTTCCTTTGTTTTCGGCGCTCCGTGCTTCCATCAAAGAGAATCTTCGATCAGTTGTCGTGCTACAGGGTATTCAGAGCGACTGATGAACAGACAGGTTTTCAAAGTTTTTTAATAAAAAAAATTTTCGCCTCTGTAAAACATTCATTGTGTAAATAGAACCTGGGTTTTATCATCGACCTGTCGTGTAAATAAGAAAAACAAGAGGATGTCACAATAAAAACAACTTTCCTTTGAGGTGTAGAGCAGGACATTGAGGGGGAGAGAGGGGAACTGAAGATGTAACATCGAGGTGTGGACACAAATACACACGCATTGCCTACTTACACACAGACGAACGCACATACGCTACCAGGAGCTTGCAGGTACTCCCCTGACCCCTAACCCTAACACTCATGACCTCCCACACATCACCACCCCTCACTACCCTCATCTAGAAGGTAGGTCAAGGAACTTAACTCATCTTTGCTGACTTGAATTCTTGGCTAAGTTGAGAGAGAGAAGGAAGACAGGACACAGAACTTTTGGTGTCAAACAAAAAGTCGACAACGTTGACGTCTTCTCTGCTGATGTTAACGGTTAATTCAGGTCCAGCCCCCTGAAGTGATGCGAGCCACAACCTCCCTCGCCCCCAGGTTGTTACTCGGATAACCCCTCACCCGTGACGTCATGTCAAACGATATTAATATCAAGAACTGTTATCGATAACAATGACAAAGAGATCATTAGTGAATTAATCATCTGCTTTAGATAACAAATGGTGGAGAAGGGGGTTGGACTGACAGATGCCATGCGTCTTGTGGGAGGATCAACGGTCGTGACATAAACTGTTTTTTGATTGGCACAAAGAAACACGTGGCAGTGTTCTCGACATTGATGCTGAGTCATCAGGCAAATAGCTTAGGTGCAACCTCTGTGACCTTTTCGTCAGCCAGACATCTTGATGTGGCGTCTACCCTGCGTCTAGCCCCAGTCACTGGAGGGTCTGCAGGGAAATAGAATAGATATGATAGAATATAATTTTTCTGACTTCTCACCTTAACATCAGCTAAACAAACGCATGGATGATTATGAATCGCCAGATGAGTTAACAGTTGGTAGTCATTGATGAGTTGGGTGGTTGACATGACAATGAGAATCACACTACAGGTATGAGACAAGCAACCTACTCCCCACCCCACCCCACCCCCACCCCCGCCATTTGTCACTCCCCAACGCAAGAACCGTTAACCATGAATTGTTTATTAGAATATCGTAAATATTCGCTTTAACGGGGGCCACAACGCAATTTCCTTCTGTTGGTGTATCGCATGAATAATTGAGCAGCCTGACCAGAAAGCAAACCACGGTTACACTCAAACAGACAAAGCTGGCGAGGAGGAGGCTGACTGGCAGAAAACTTACTCTCTGGGGGGCAAAAAAGCACAGACAAAGAAGCAAAGTTGGGAGGCAAGACATTGAAGGATGGTGGAAGGAGGGGAGAAAGTTGCTGGAAGTGAGGAGAGTGCGGGGGGGGGGGGGAGGAAGGAGGGGTAGCATGTGCGACCGCGTGTTTCCTGCAGTGTTACGTCACCTACCTAACGGAACCGCAGCGCGAGATAAACGTTTCCGCTGAGCCAGCGCGGACGCCGGGTTGAGTGCGACATGATGGAGGTTGAGTTTGTGACAAACAGGATTCTGTCGATACAGACTTTTATGGCCAGGTGCTGGTAATCAACATTCCTTTAGTGGACAAGGGGGGTAAACGGCAAGGACACAGGCTGGTGGGAGGGGGATGAGGTGAAGGGGAGACAGAAACATGGAACTGGCCTCCCTTGTTGTTGGACCTTGTTGCTCTGACCTTATGACCCCTGCTTCATGTGAACATGAGATGCGTCTGCAGACGATACGAGGTGTGTAAGAATGATTAGAGGCAGAACTTTCTGCGGCGCGTGCCATTGCCACCGAGGCTTCCCAAGCATCACCGCGGCTCGTCTGCTGTGGCACCAGGTCGACCCCGAGACAGCTTTGGTTCCAACAGCAACTCCGCGCTTGTGTGTGTAGGAGGAGGAACAGTATTGTTTCTTATATATATATAGGGGAGTTGGCAAGCATATCACGGCGAAATTTAAAGGCAATAAGCTTGACAGCTTTGTGTATATTTATTAATGTATATCTTGCAATGTCGCTAATCTTCAGGGTCCATCCGCCAGTTGTTGTATCGGAATCAACGTCTGGCAAAGGAGTTGGAGCGGACACTGGAGGCAGTTGTTTTTTTTAGTCGCGATGAGGCCTGTGTGTCTCACTTTTATACCCACGATGTAATGGTGAGGTCTAACTGATTACACACGGGTCATTTGTCTGAAAATTTGAATACGAAATGTCGACTTCATACTGTTGAGCTACGTGTCAGAACGGAAGTTCTCTCTTGGTATCGCTTACAATATGACCACAATATTTTGTTTCTCGAGTTTTTAGGCATTAATCATTCTTAAAACAGGTAATACTAGTTTTTCTCCTTTTTTAATTTACTTGTGCAGCAATTAATAACACAACAGTGACCTTTTTCATCCATCTCTTTACGTTCACATGTTTCGGTAACAGCAACTGAATGGCTGACAGACTGACCCCCACATCCGCTGACCACCGACCAGCGCGTGTGTATGTTTGTATATGTGTGTGTATGTGTGGGGGTAGTGACTAAAAAGAAGATGACGAGCAGCAGGATATTCACAGGGTGGGACACTGGGTGCCCAGGTTCCCCGCTCCCCGCCAAATGCACCCTGTAACCGTTATTAAAGACATGTCTGTATATAACCTCGCGACGGCGTGCAGAAAAAAAAAAGAAGACATTCTACGCCAGAGGAGCATGTGGCTGGCTTTGAAGTCCTCGTCAGACACCGGCCATGGCGAAGAGGAGAGATAATTGTAGTTGCCATCCCACGCGAGTAAAATATCTTTGATGTGTAACCTTACAAAGAGGTTACGTCGCTCCTGGAGGCGCAGGCGGGTGGAGTTAGGGGTGTCGACAAAGAGAGAGAGAAAGACAGAGAGAGAAAGAGAAGGAGAAAGCTGGATTCTCTCCTAGAAGCGAAGACAGCAGAGCAGCCAGCTTGGGGACACCAGCATCTCCATGTTGATGTTGATGTTGATGATGGTGCTAGTTTGACAGATGTCACGTGTTCACTCCTCCCTCTGACTGCAGCGCTTCCAGCGGCGGACATCTTCAAGCCTTATCAGCCTCGTTTTATTGCAAAGCCATTGTCGCCAAGCGATGTTTACGGCAGCCATGAAACGCAAACAAAAACTGTTTCTACAATAATGCATGCGTACACTTTACTGCTGGAGGCTGGGGTAAGTCTGGCGCATGCGCTGTCGCAGCTTCCGGTCGTTCTTGAAAGAAAGCGCAGTGTTTATGTTTCGGACGTTTGCATGCGTAAGTGTTTATCTTCAGACAGACAGAAAGGAAGAAAAACAAAAAACAAAAAACAGCTGGACTCTGAGCGAAGTATTGTAGTCTACAACTAAGAATAGTTTATGTTTGTGTTTATGTTTGTCCGAGCGTGAGTTCGTGTTTATGACAGTGTGTGTGTGAGAGAGAGAGAGACAGAAAGGTAGGCAAAAAGTGAAACAAAGAAAGTGAAGAAAAGTTTAAGGAAAGAAAGAAGGAAGAATGTTGTGTACCGAGGTATGTTTCCGTGGGCGTAGTGAAAGTGTAGTGTATTCACGCAGCTGTGCATGTACACGTGTGGGCTGCGTGCATCGATTGTTGCTGGCGAGAGGACGACTTCTATTATTATAAAATCCATTCACTTTGTGTTCCATCCCAACCACTCCAACCACCACCACCACCACCACCACCACCACTCCCTGCACGCCGGCGTCATCGATTAATCACTGCGAGCTGACTTTTCTCGCCCGTCGTCATCACCTTTACCGTTACCACCTTCACCGGCCATGTCGACCACGTGACCTGTGCGGAACCAGCGCCTTTACACGGCCACGATAGTAGGCTAGTGTTTTATAAACATGTTAGCTGACTGCTAGCAGGCCTCGACATTTAGCTGAGTGGTTACAGCACTAGGGTCAGACCCCGGAGGTCCTTTGACCGTGTGCGCGAGAGAACTTATCCCAAGTCGACCCTGGTGTCGGGGTGCCTCTCTAGGGTATGTGTGTGGGGGGGTAGGGGGTAAGGCAGGGAGGGAGAGGAGATGGGCACCGCCCTCACAAACTTCGGTTTCTAACACCTCACTTCCCAACAGTCGAAAGGTCAGAGAACTACATTGACCTTTTACCTAGCTGATCAGGGATAATGCAACGTGCTCACTGAAAGCTAGAAATCAATGGGGGATATGTTTAAATCTTACCAGGTATATGCTGCTGATTATTCTGTTCTATGGATGATTAGAAGAAACAGGCGACAGACTTGTAAACACAGTGCTTTAAAATATTCAGCCGCCGAAAGAAAGAAATCGTGAGCGATGTGAAGTGGAGGTGAAGTGGAATGGGAAGAGATGCGAAAAGAAAGAAAATTGACTGTTTTGTCTCTCTATGTGTATATACGTGGGTGTCTGTGTGAGATGAGATAGGAAGGTAGAAGGAGAAGATAAGAAAGAGACAAATTTTCAAATATCTTCGTACAGCCTTTCTGTCTCCTCCTCTCTCATCATCACATAATTTTTTTTCACTTTTTACTGATGGTTAAGATTCAAGTTAATTTCAGTTAGAACTATTTTTTCCATTCCACTCCACTACCTCAGTGGATCTCACTGCGAAGTTCAACGCCACAGAAAATGTCGAGGGGATGAGAAGTAGCCTCGGACACTAGACTCACTCTCTATCAGGTAGCGACAACTCTTGAGAGACGAAGGTCAGTAACCACCTTTTGTTTCTCCCCCATCTGTCCCTCCCAACCCCCCTCCACTCTCCTCTCCAGACGTGACGACGTGCCGTTGGTGGCGGCCTCTTCAAAGGCCTGTCCAAGGACCGGTAACGACACGTAACCTGAGCAGCTGCAGGTGAGAAGCCAGGTACGACCACCTTTCCCTACGACTGAGTAGAGGTGGTGGTTGCTCGTGGTGGTTGGTGGACTCCGTCGTTCTGCGTGACGAACGTGATCTTTGATGCAGAGGGAAGTCTTAGTGAGCTGTTCCTTCAACAATCCCTCCTTCCCTGCCTCCACACCCTCCCCAACCCCACAAGTCGTTCTCTCGCAAACAGAATTCAGACACTGTGGGTTTCGACACTCGATGGTCGAGGGTTTGTGTCTGGGTTAAACCCTAATGAGATATCAGCTTCCACACATTTCTAAATAATTTATTTCTTCTCCTCTGTTAATCTTTTACGATAAACTTTTTTAGTACTCACAGTTTGGCAGCACAACAAAGAGTGCGTGTTTGTATACGTTTGAGGAGAAAAAATGTAGTTTGGGTGGATGACAAAGACTAAGACATGACAGTCATCCATCACGCACTTCGCCGATTATTTCACCGGCGCCAGTCACACAATTTCTTGTCATGACATCTCCTCCTGGGAAAGGGGCGGATGCTTACAAGAAATAAAAACAAAATAAAATAATTCCTTGTCGAAGTTTTGACATGACCATTAAGAATTCGTTATCAATACACCTCCTGCATTTAGCTGGAGAAGATAAACTAAGTTCACTTTGATGTCGTCCTTACCTGAAAAGAAACGGAGTTAACAAAAGAGAAGAAGACAAGATGGCGAGAAAGACCCATTACATTCTTTGAATATTTCATAAATATTGCGGCTATAAAAAGTGTGTTTCGTGACAAATGCAAGATGGTTTCTCTGGATTAAAAAAAAACAATTATGGATGTGCTTCCTGTCATTTTGCTAGAGGGAGGTTCGCTACAGAAATAAATGCGGCAGCCATGTTTTGAAGGAGAGAAATTCAGCGGTGAAGGACAAAAACATTTTAAAAAAGAATTCCCGTGAATATACAAAAGGTTCTTTTGTATCTATCTGTTTAACTAAAAATGTGTTTACACACGCTTGTACAAACCTCCATAGTGTCACTACGGCCATCTTCTCTTTCAAACGCTATGTGCTCCGTCTCTGACTTTTTTCTCAAAGAGTTAGGAAAGGGAAGTAATGCAGAGATGTTCAGGACGAACAGTGTCTATCATTTGTGAAATAAGAAAAAAAAAAATAGCTTGGAAGACAGAAAGGAAATGGGACAAACAGGCAGAGTGAGAGATCATTTTTTTTATTTTTTAATGATGATAATAATAATTGAAAAATGTGTAAAGCGCACACACACTCCCAAGGAGCATGCTCACCGCCTAAGAACAAGAACTAAATATGGACAGCACCAAAGGACAGGAAAACAAACAAATAACATATGAACTGAAAGGCAAACAAAAGTGTTTCCACATTAATGTATTCGAGCTCTGTAGTTGTGGTGCAGCCAGTTCCCAACATCTGCTTCATAAAATGTCGAGATGGCCGATTTAAAAAAAAAAAAAAACCAGCAGTAAAGCAAGTGAGAGAAACTGGCCTCAGATCACATCACTTCTTGCCAACACCTTCTCACCATCATTGTATTTTAAAGTGCTGTGGCCCCCACTTCTTCTTCACAGAATAAGGTTTCCTGTGCCTTTCTTCCCTTTAATGTTTTGGTTAGTTTTATTAACGTGATTAATTTATTTTATTTCTAACATTTCTTTTTCATTATTTAAGAATTGTAATTTAGTGTTGGAATTTTCTCAGGCTTTGCTACAGAACTGCAATCACATTCTCAGAACTTCATGAGACCAGTGAAAAATGGTAGAATGTAGTCAGAGAACTGTCATTGGATGTTGGAATAGTCATCACATGAGGACTGATAACAGTGACATTAGATCGTCCCATAGTGTTACTTATGAAATAACTGTAGTATGATAATATGCAACATAACTTTCCAAGGCATTACTTTAGAACTTAAAAATAAAAATTAAGTTCAAAATTGTTTATTTTAAATTAGAGTTCATTGACAGCAGTACTTTTTTTGAAAGCCTCCCAACTTACTGTAAGATGAAGTTAAAATATTTTTCATGAACAAACTGGCAAAACTCTCTATTCATGTTGAGATATGACTAAGTCTCTATACATGACTACTTGAGATTTGATGAGTGAAATTCTTTTTCCATTAATACTTGAGTTTTGAGAGGCGAGAACTTTCTTTACATACTCGAAAATTGACGAACATTGAAAACACTCATATGTCTTGTCCTTCCAGACGACAACCGACTTACAGATAATAATAATTTTCAAGAAAAGGAGACGTGGATGTGTGATGGCAGTTTATTCCGTTGGTTGCAGCCTACTCGGGATACCAAGAAATCCTGGCGCTGCACAGGCCCTCCCCTACAGACATGGGATCGTCCACCCTGCTGTTCATCCCGAGGTAGAGGACATACTCCGGGTACAGCAAGGAGGGTGATGAGATGTTAAACAGTTTCTCCGACTTCAGTAACAGTAATTTCGTGCCGTTCTCTGCCATAAACTCCTTGTCCCTGATGCTGAGGCTCATGTCGTACCCGAGGTACTCAGGTTCAAAGTGCAGGAGCATCTGTTTGCTCTCGTTGTAGGATTTCTCGAACTTTGTCTCGTTGCTGGACTTGTCTTCGGAGTAGATGGACATGTTCTTTTCGTAGAGCAGTACCTCGGACATTTTCAGTGACGTGTTAGCTGGTGAAAGAAGAAAATAAAAAAAAACCAATAGTAATCAGTCAGAAAATTAATATCGTAAAAGTTCTTCGATTAACATGTGTAAAAAAGCATAGCCATAGCCTTGGCATGTTTCATTGATGATATACTATTAGTAAAGATGACTATGTCAGAGCTGATTAAAGATTGATTTCAATAGACGAGAAAATATTTACTTAGTAATAGTTGTTTATTTATGAATTGATTTACAAGCCGTTAATGCTTAAGATTATATCTAGGAAACATTAGTGATAGCTATTTCACAGACAAGGTTTGGAGGCTAAAAGAAAGAATGATTTAATGTAACATAACCATATTGCTACTATCATTATACAATTCATTAATCAATAATTAAAATTTAAAAATTTAATATGAATGGCAAAATAAAGATTTAGAAGAGAATATATAAGACAGGATGATGTTACATCACCGGTGGGTGATAGCTCGATAGCTAAGTCACTCATAACAGCTAAGCACACTCACTCACACACACGCACACACGCATGCGTTGACAAACAGCCAGACACAGATATAAACAGTAGTGTCATCGTGAAACATCACATAGCATCTCTCACCACACGAGCGCAGCATGTCCATGAGCGAGATGTCCAAGCTGCTGTTTAGGGGCATCTTTGAGGACAAATTGGCAACTGAAACAAAAATGTGTTTGTCTGTGGGCTGCGCTTTACAGAAAATGACAAACCTACAATGTCATACACAGTAAATAACAAACATAACACAGCATACACGTGGAGCACACTGTAGCAGCAGGTAGAGGCATGATGACCATTTCTGTCAGACCGTTTGTCCGTCTGTCTGCCCTCCGTCTGAGGCTCCACCTCGCCATCTTTATGTATGAAGGACTAAGCCTTATAGTCAACAATCACAACCACTACCTACAGGCATTGAACAACCCCCACAGACTGCAAGCCAATAACCAGTTGGGAATCCCACCAAAGTAACACACCGATCGTAGGCGACAAGCCCAGTTGCAGGATGGCAAGACTTTAAAGCATGTCCTCCTGTTGTCCTGACAACAGGTAAAGGTGGGTAGTGAGTAGAGCACGTGTAGTACAGTGACTCTAAAGAACTGAGACTGCTAATTTGTAGGGGGAGGGGCTCAAAACATCTCGAAAACAAACAGCCCAATCGCCTCCTAACCAACCTTATCAAAGACTCTCTTCTGGAAAACGAACAAGACCAAGAAGAAGACCGAGAATTATAAGACAACAAAAAAGTGGATTCCATCTTACCACAGCTCTCATTCTTGTCGAGCTCCACGATGTGGAAGGGGACGCCCCGGATGATGCTGGAGAAGGTGAGGTGGATCTTCAGGTGCTTGCGCGTGGAGTTGAAGGTGAGCTTGAGGACACCCTGCAGGTCGCAGCTTCTGTGGCAGGTGGACGATGGCGGTTGGTACTCCCACTCAAAGCCGTTGGCGGGCGTCACTGGAGATCCAGAGGTCAGTCCGGTCTGCAAGTCAATGCTAATCTCTACGAGAGAAGAAAAAACAGCAGCCTTATTTGTTTGTCTTTCTTTCTTTCTCTATAAATCCATAACTCTTTACAGCTCATCCTTCGAACACAAAAAATCAGTTGGAACATTTGATTTTTTAAAAGGTCAAAACGTCATTATGTTGTTGTAGTAGTAGTAGTAGTTGTTGTTGTCATAGAAAAAGCGTTGGAAATTCTGTGGTTTTAATTTATAGGTAGTATTACAAATGAAACAGAAGATGTAAAAAAAAAATCATACAATCTACATCAAGGCCCACCCTATACACAAACCTATGTACTGCAATACAGAAAAGTAGAATAAAAATGTCCTGATGGACAAAAAAGAATAAGAAAGAAATTAGTGACACTAAACTGAATGTTTTATACAGCTCACTAACTGAATATCGACGCAAAGATCAACAATCAACCAACCAATCAATCAATCAATCAATCACCAGATTTTCTAGCTGGACAGTTTTCCTCTCTTGATAATTGCTATATAACCAAGAAACCAACTTATTAAAATATTAAAATCCAGAGTATCTAATCAACGGATTGCTGGCTTACCCTGGGCTGCTGTGACAGCAAGTCCACACACCACCACGGACAGCGTCAACAGCGACATCTCCGCTTTGTGCCACCACCACTCCAATGTGGACAAACAAGCAGTTGTGGAAAGAGGCATCAAGCATGCGCATGACCGAAATATTCGAAAATAAATAAATAAACAATTTTATAGATGATTTTCGGTAACATGCTAATTAACAGCAAACCTTAACTGTCGTGATGACATGTATTCAGACTTTCATGAAATCACAAGATTCACCACAGTCAAAGTATTACAAAATAAGAATTAATTATAAACAATCTTGTTCCAGCTTATTCGAAAAATCCGTTAGTTTGTCAGACTTTAGATAATTCAGGTTAAGGGGTTTTTTTTAAAAAAAAAAGGTTGAGGAGGGAGAGGATGGCAGATACAGAAAACAAATAATTGTCAATGAGTCAGTAAGTTGACATAAACATTATGAAGGTAAGTGTCCTACCTGTTTATACAAAGATGGCCGACTGGTATGAAACATTGGTGGAGAGAATCCTCGGACCTAATATAGGCTCAGTCCCAGGTACCCTCTCTGAAAACCAATGACTCATTGTCAACTGCGGGGGTTTTAATTTGCGATACAATTCGAGTCCAGTTCAGGTATTTTACTGTTTTGAACTCGACACGTGATGCAACTAATGACTTTGGTGCGACAGCAGGCTGGTGGGTTGTTCTAGACCAGGGGTGGGCAATTCATTTTGCCAAGGGGCCGCATGAGAAATTGGGATGGTTTTAGAGGGCCGGACTAATATAGTTAAATCAGTTTTACCCAATACTGTATATATAGTATATTTACTGGTGGGCGGGCCGGTCAGAGACAGGAGGCGGGCCGGCCTTTGCCCAGGTCTGGTCTAGAGCCACCTGTGAAAGATATAAACTGACTGGCAACGACAGTCCACCTGGACTAGTGCTCATGTGGTAGGAATCTGAGGGTCATATGACTCGGTAGCCATAGTAACAGAAGGTGAGCATCGGCTATCTTACGTCGCTTTCCGGTATTTTCGAATAGCTTAGGATGTCTGGTAAATATTCAAACGACTATACATACCACTCAAAATTTCAGACGTCGCCACGTATTCAATAACAAATGACAATCAAAGAATGTGGTTAACCCGAGTTTAAAATTATTTTCAAATCGCTGTTTTTCATTGGTTAAGAGATATTTATTCCCAAAATCTCGGTTTTGTTCTTGAAATCACTCCTTGGAATATTCTCATGTCCAGTGATGACATAAAAGCTTCAAAGAGGTTCTGATGCAGCCATGACGGAAAGGATTTCCGCTGGAAAGCGACTGACGGGGCATGGCCGGGTGCGTGGGTGGGAGTAGGGGAGGTAAGTCATGGAGGAAAGTGGGGGTATAATGTCCCCTTGGACAAGTAAGGATTGAAAGGGGCATTGGAAGTAATCGAGCTTAACAAAAGGAACAGAGCGACAGTGTGTGACAGGTTTGGAAAGGAAATGAAGTTTCGGCTACAGGAAATTCTCTTGATTGGTCGCATGTTCAGGATGGAAAACTTCAGATAAAGGAAGGAAATAAGGCGTGGGAAGATAAAGTTCTTGCAAGTGCCTGAAAGTGTAAGATGAAAGTTATATTTTAGCTGAGAAGGTGGTAGCAAAATACCTCGGAGATAAAACTTTAGATAACGTTACCTCGGAGATAACTGATCCAGATATAAATTTATCTCTGAGGTAGCTATGGACTGGGGTTACATTTATTTGAGGTGTAGACCAGACATTAAATTTACATATGAAAAAAACTGGAGTGGACAAAGCGCTACCTCTGAGCTATGGACTGAGAGAAAATCAACCTCTGAGATAGTCACGTGCCGGATATAATGCTACTTTTGAGATAGCCATTTGTGAGATAGCTACAAATACAGGAACCTTTGATAGAGCTATGAACCAAGCATACAAGGCGCCCTCTAGGAGCAGAGAGGAGCAGACAGACGTGGAGCCACAAGACGGCCACGTGGCACGTCTTCATTCGTTCATGCCGTCCATTCGTCTTCATTCCAAACCGACTTGAAAAAGCTAAGCATTGCCCCTGTGAACTACAGGGACCCTACTGGGGCTGCCTGTGGACCTGCTAGACCGCTGTTCGCCTTAATTTCCTTAAATCAGCTCGCGCGCCATCTGTTGGCGGCAAGTTAACCACCTTGAACAAGAAAATCGACGAAGGAGACGAGACTGTCCACTCCATTCCCTGTGCAGTGGAAAGAAAAACAGTCTGGCAAAGCCCTCCATAGTAGCTGACAATGGAGTTGATTGATTCGAAACTCCCCGTGCGTTTCTCTGCCTTTTTTTTCTTTTGCCTTCCTTTCCCCAAGCTCGTCCTTTATTGCTATTTTAGTCGTGTCTGTGTTGTTGTTGCATTTTGGACAGAAAAGGTGCTTGCAACGTGAGGTGATTTCGTGTGTGTGAGGGGGGAATATGGGGAAAGGGTTAGATGAAAGGGGATGGGCGGAAGAGGAGGCTGGGTAGGTGTGGGAGGAGGGTCTTTGCTCCATGGCGTCGCAGGTGTTACTGTTGTTGATTACCTCTTCCCGTTGTTTTCTCGTAGGCTCCAAGCAGCCGGCCAAGTGCTGATCCCTCATGTTGCTCTGTTCCTGTATTCTACATTTAGTTGTCTTACAACATTTATTTATAATGTTCGTTAATTAAAGTATTTCACATTTTTGTTGTTGTCTGATCATACTTCAATTTTAGCAGTTTGATGATTTTTTGTTTGTTTGTTTATTTTAGTTGCGAGTGATAATTTTTAGGTGGAGACTTATCTTGACTTTTATAATTAACTTCTTGTATATTTTGGATATTATCTTCAAGGTATAGAGTTTGGGCCTCAAGCTTTATTTATTGCCAGAAATTTAGCTTCTTGTATTTTTTGTGGGGGGTATATACATCTGTTGATAATTGCCACCTTTACAGTCAACTGAAACCCGCTATCGGACATGTTGGATGACGTCACTGCTCCTGTCCTCAGGCCCACCATCATCTCTGTCGACAGGGAACTTCAAGACAGGGAAGACAGGGAACTTCAATGTCTTCCTTGTGCTGCGAATATCGTTCTGTTGGCTTTGTTGTATAGTATAATTATACTACAGTGTAGTATTTGATACACAATCATACAAAACTAACATACATCCGTTAAAAAGTCCCTACCTCTGAACTGTTTTCTGTCTGTATTTTACACAAACAAGCAGACAGACAGACTGCGGCAGGGGGAGGGCTTGTAGAGACTGTTTGATGGTACAGAAGGGTGGGCTGCTCGTAGGGAAGACAGTTGTAGCCCGGAGCCATTAACACCAGCCGTTACCCAGCCTCTCACCAGACGCAGACCACTCTTCACGGATGGGCAACAAGGGAAATAAGTTCTTACGCTGTCCTCCGACAAGGGCGAGCATCCACAGACAGAGAGTGGCTGCCAGGAGGAGGCTCTGGAAGGTGAGGGTCATCTCTGTCTGGTGAACAGCGAGTGGTGCAAAAGATCAAGACGAGGGTTCGCTTTTCAAGGGGAGAGAAGCTAAGATCAAAGATGTATAGTGACATATATGCATCAATTCAGTAAGCAAAGATTTACAAATATACATATAGATACACAGACATGTATACATGAACTAGCGCATGCGCGCATACTTTCTCTACCTGTCCCCTAAAAAAATCTGTTACCGCATTATACCCGCGCTAATGAGCCGAGCATAATGACCGAGTCATGGGATCATCATCACCACCTCTACTCCTGCAGGTTGACCTACAAGGTCAGTAAAATAAAAAATATATATAAACCTTGATGAAGAAAGTTCCAATCTAATAACTTTCCCTTTCTCTTGGGGATGGTGCGGGGGATGAGGAGGGTATAGGTGGGTTCGGAAGGGACAGGGATCACATAAAGAAAGGGCCTGGGGTCTGGGCGAGGTGACAGCCTATCAACAAACTGTTGATGTGATGGCAATGAGGTTGTCAGGTCCTGGGGATCACCTGTCGCCGTGATTTACTGCAGGCTGATGGTCCAGGCTGTTGTCCGTGTCACAGCGTCGCCTGTGGTCTGCAGTCCATCAGTCTCTCCTGGTCACACTCGACACACTCGAGCTTTTTGTGGCTTTGTTTTGCTTTGAGTTATGTGTGTGTGATTGTCCTTGCGGATACTGATATTATCAGCGGTCCAGCGGATGAATAAAATTATTTTGTGTGTGTGCGGGTACCGCAATTATTAACGGTCAGGAGATAAAGGAACTAGCTTTGTTTTTATTGTATTGTAGTGTGTTTGTGTGTGTGTGTGCCTATACTCTAAGCTTTGCATGCTAATGTATGTAAAGCCTACAATAATTTGAGCTGCAGTTCAATTCGGCTGTTTCATCCGAATCTCTTGTTTCATCTTTAATCTTTACTTTTTTTTTGGGGGGGGGGGAGGGGCACATCTTCTGCAGTCTCACTTCGTTAAGATTGATTTTGGTTGCCAAGCATTGTTCGTTATTTTCACTCCCTCCAATCATTTCGTTATTTGCGCAACTAATGTTTACATCTTACAGTTAATGGTAGACAACGCGTCAGCCTCTACGTCATCATCTCCAGCAACGTCACAAACATGACGCAGCCTTTGTATCGCTCGTCAACCCGTGTGTCATCTATGTAACAGTTCTGCTTGTCACCCAGCAAAACACTGCACAACGATTTCTCTGCGAGTTCCATGTATTGCGACCGACAAACAACAAAATAACCACGTGACCGTTCCTAGCCTCGCTCTCGTCCCAGGCTGTGACATGACTCTAGTGTTGTTACTTCTCGTGGCCGCCGTCTCCACGGTCCACGGCCAAGACAAACCGACGGCACGGCTTTCCATGAGTATTAATCGCGACCCTCCGCTCACAAAGGGAGGGAACATGACCATCGTCTGCTCAGTGGCGACGATACTAACCCCATGGAGAGAAATGTCGAGCATGGATATGACGCCACAACCCGAGCAACCTCTACTATCGGCGAAGAAAGGTCAAGGCAAGGACTATCGTAGGACGTTCCACAACTCTGCCAGGTACAATATTCTTCAATCAGATGGTGGTTTTTTTTTTTTTTCATTAAACCGTCTTCTATTACAAAATTAATTTCTTTATCTAACAGAGAAGTGGACACCCACGTAATTAGATTAACAGGAGTTTGAGCTCAAAAGCCACCATGCTACCCATCTGATTCCCATTTGATGAAGTAGTTCCCATTAATTATCTTCCTCGTATTTTCTCATTCTAATTTACACAACAGATCGTTTTAGATTCTAGTTCTAGTTTGTTTTCTTTCTTTGGCTTTCCCGAGGACCGCGCCTGTCAGACCTCGATCCCCTTCTCCTTGGTGACGAAGACCTCTGCTGTCTCTAAATTCTCCTTGGTGCACCAGATCTTCTCTGTTAGTGTAGCCCCTGTTTACCTTTTAGCCTTCCGGTTTTGATTGTAAGGTATTCTGGTTCCAATACCTGGAATGCGAACAGACTAAAGAAATAGGAAGCTATACAAACATTTTTCTTGTTATTATTATTATCTGTATTATTTTTGCTATTAAGATTGGCATCGAGCTTGGAGCTTGGGATACACCCCTTGAGGGTGACCCTGCTCAAGTATCCAGTGACAGAGGACGACACAGTTCGCCAGGTGCCTGTGGGCGAGTACCTCGTGAACCCGATGGAACCCTCCCTGGCGCTGCAGCGCGTGCCACCTGTGCAGCTCGACTGGCATGACACGGAGAAGCGCTCTCCCGTGCCCACCTACTCCCTGACAGCGCACTTCCCAGACCTCGACTGCTCGGACGAAGGCGAATTCCAGTGTAAGGCCACCATCCAACACTACGACGACTACAAGCAACTGGTCATTCCAGCGGAGTCGGTTAGTCTGTGTCAGGACACCGAATAGGGTCTCGTTCACACTCGTTCGAGCACACCGGCGGGGTCAGACAATAGTTTCTCTCCATTAAAATAAAATGATTTGCCTGTGCGAGTCTGCCTACGTTTATTAATAAAATAAATTAAAATATAAAAAAAACTTACTATGAAAAACACAGTCACAAAAGCATCGAATTTCTTATGCACCAGTCAAGCACAGTCTCTGCAATGATGATGATGAGGAGGAGAAAGAGGATGACGACTGATATCACAAACAGCGTCCTTTCCGTATGTCACCTACCACCCCTTCTCCTTCTGTAACCACCCACCTCATCAAAAATAAAAAATAAATAAAAACACCTGCACCAATATCTCAAACCTGGCATCTGCCATAAAAATTCAATTCAATTTCGACGGTCAACTTCAAATTCGTTAGAACGTCATTTCTGTTGTTATCGTGGTTGTTGTTATCGTGGTGGTTGTTGTTGTTGTTGTTGTTGTTGTTGTTGTTGTTTGTTGTTGTTGTTGTTGTTGTTGTTGTTAACACACATTTTACTCACCTTCTGTGAGACTGGCTGTTAACTACAACCGCTCTTTCTTTAACCGAATCACTAACAGTCTGCTTTTCTCCATTCTCCCCATTTGCAGGACTGCGTTCATCGGTCTTCGTCGGAAGTTGCCGGAGTTTAGGGACGTCAGCAATGTCGTTAACGAGTACCGTTGGCCAGACGACCCCACAAGTGACACCCAGTTCTGGGGTCTCGGGAGAAAAGCTACCCGGAGTTTCAAGACTGCGTGGAGCTTAAAGGGAACGAAGGCGAATTAAGCTTTGGCTTCAATGACGTGGAGTGCGAGAGAGTTCAGCCCTACATTTGTCATCAGATTCTACCCTGAAGCTCCCGTTGGAAGCCTCTGTACCCCGGTGGTTAGTTCATTCCACTTTGTGGAGAGGGGGGTAACAGATGGGAGGTAACAGACGTCTTGGGAGGGAAAGATGGTTGTCTGTTTACTTGAATGCTGAGGCCTGAGGGTGGTAGACGCCCTCCTTGCCCCCAACTGACATAGCACTTGATTTCACGAAATGTGAAAGATGTGAAATAAGATGATTGGGCTCCATAGTCCTGTCCTTGCCACGGTGAGCCACTTACAGTTTACTGCTACCATCCCTTCCATTCCACAGAGCTGACGGACTATTGCCTTTGTCTTGGTCGGTACAGAACTGTCACAGAAATCATTAGAACGAAGAAAGCAGATTACTTTATATTTACATAAACTCTGTTAATACTCTTGGTTTAGTTTTGATTTTTGGGTTGTTGTTTTTTTGTTTTTGTTTTTTGTTTTTGTTTTTTGTTTTTTTTGCTTTGTTTTGTTTTTACTTCAAGATAGAGATCAGCGCCCAGTTCACATGCACCACTCTGGTAGCTTATAATGCAACACATGAGCGAAATGAAAGTTTGAAAGTGTCCCCACTGGGCTTTCCCGTCATCAGTTCTCTCCAGAAACTATCGGTTCCTAACGAAAATACCTTGTATACTGCGGGCTTATCAGGAACAAGGTACAGAGGGAATACTGAGAAGATAAAAAAAGAAGGTATACCTCATAAAGCATGTAATTTAAAGGGTTTCTAGTCCCAACAGTTCAAAAGGAACTGGGAACTGTCCTCAGACATTGCCCACTGCTGCTCTAGAGTCGGAACACGACTTCTAGAAGGTTCTGATGACAAGTTGCTCATATGTCGCTGATGGCAGATTCTGGAACAGGTGGCCGACCTGACGACGATTTGCAGAGTGCCGACTGCGTGGTCGTGACCCCCACCACCGGCACCTGCGAGCGGCGGCTGAAGATTGACCCCCTGATGAGCTACTACAGAGCACAACAAGGATGCCCACAGGAGGCGCTGGAGTACCGGCACCTGCTACCAGCGCGTCACCAGCGCCCTCAGTCGCCAGGATGCCCGGATGTCCTGCTGCAGGAAGGGAGCACAACGCCGAGTTTCCCAGCAGGCACCACTACAACTACGTCACAACATGGCTGGTCGGGGTTAGACAGCATGACTAGGGATGGGAGCAGGGGAGTGAGCAGCGGGGACTTGCTCAGCCGAGGGTGTGATTCCTCTGTAAAGTTTGACGTGTCAGTCAATGTTTGTCACATATTTGACAATCTGTGCATAGAAACCCCTTTGCATACGAGAAGGTAGAAATTAAACGAATGAGACATTGCATTCCTTCATCCCTTCGTTCACTCTTATCCTTCCCAGACACCACCACCCCACCCACACCTTCCTGTGCGGAACAAAAGTAAAGAGCGCATAATTCAGAACAATATCTACCGATGATAATAACGTGTCTAAAAAAATCCCGGTAACCATTTATTACAGTTGGCCATCAAAGCCGCTGTGATCTTCTGTCCAGACGGATTTTTTTTTCTTAGTGCTCCCTGAAGGTTCGTGTCGAGGATTTTTTTATTCAGGAATAGTGACGGCCCCCAAACAGAAAAAAAAAATGGTGAAGGAGAGACTTCCTCCCTGCGGCCTCTTTGATGTGGTATACTTGAAACTATCGCTTCACCGCCTCCCGGCTGATTTATTTCCGCCGACTAGAAGAGGTTGCTTTGAGACCAGCAGAAGCAACAAAGCGTTAAAACTCACTTCTTCGCTCCCTCTCTCACTCTCCGTGTGAATGTGTGCTCAACCAAGACCTTGTGATCATGACTGTAACTGCAAGATGTCAACAAATAAAGCTCCAATGTAAACTCACTAAATTCATCAAATAATCAATCAAGCAATCAGTCAATAAAGCAATCAATGAACGATTGTCAGTTAGTAATTCCGTCTATAAATAAGACGAGTGGTTCAGCCAGTCAGCCCATCAATCAACTAAACAAGTAAATCAATTATCCAGCTGATCAATAAGTCAGCAAATCAACCGATCAATCAATCTACACGATGCTAATCACGATTTTGAATTTTTTTTTGTCATCATGGCGTGTATGTTTTTAAAGAAACTGCCAATCACACCGTCTGGGGAGCAGATGCTATTCACACCGTTTAACTAAGGAGTTCAAGGCTAGTCATACAGCCCGAGCTTTCATCCTCCTTCGTCGCTAAGTCCTCCCGCCGCCATCATTACCGTCCCATAGGTCTTTGCGCGTGACATGCATGAGGCCAGCGCTGTTCTCGTTAACACTCTTATCCCCACCTATCCTGTCCTCCCCCTACCCCTCCAACACACACACACGTACCTACACACACAACCGATTCGCTTATGACCAATGCTCGGCCTCTTGCGAAGTTCTCCGCTGTTAGTCTCGGCGAGCTTAAAGAATGAATGTGACTAAACCGGAAGCTTTGTACACACCAGCCTCGTTCTAGTAATTAAGCTGAAACATGGCAAAACCGTAAGCTGTTCTATAATTAGCCTCGTTCTAGGAGTTAATTGAAAAAAAAATCGTCTGTGAGCCACCCAGGGGATACAGATTCATGAGTCAATGAAATAACAATAACGAATTTGAAACTTGAGACGTGAGTATTGATATTGGTTTATATCCTTACCATTTGTACATATTTATTTATTTATCATTGCAGTTTAGTCATTTAATTATTTCCATTTTTACAACTGGTATATATATATATCAATGTAGAATTTATACTAATTTATTTTCTGTTTCGTGAGTGGAAATCACCTGCTGTGTTCGCGGGGCTTCAAGACTTCCTCCCCATTCACTATCCCCAGCCAGTTGCCACCTCCAATCTCGATGGATGTGTATCGTCGGCGACTTGCTCCTCCTGGCTGATTGTTACCGGCGACAAGGACAGATCGGTTTCAAAGCTGGCATTGAGACTAGTGGAGAAAGTAAGGACTGAGGGATGCTGTGAAGAGTTAAAGGCACGATTAGCTGCAAACAGAATCGGAAAGTGTTCGCTCCAGCCATCGACCGAGGCGCCCTGCGAACAGGCAAAGGGAGATAGCTGTAGGGAGCGGAATTTGGGAGAAAGCCCTAGAGAGGGTTTTTTTAACTTTTTTGTCTTCTTTCCCCCCGACCGACCTCTTGTGTACTGAAGGTACGAGAGTGGACAATAGGGCGGCAGTGATTACTGGAGGTCCAAAATGGCACTGTCCTGGACCCGTTTAGTGGACAGCAAATGGGTCGGGAGGAGGAAAAAGGAAGGAAAAGGCTGGAGTTTGCGGAGGAAGAGTGTGATGTCAAAAGAGCGAAGAACGGAGGGTGTGGAGGGTGGTGCGGGAGGTTGAAGGAGGGACTGGGCTGGTGCTTCTGGACACGAATGTTCGTGGCGAAGATGGTTGTCTCTCGTCCTCCGAGGAAGATCCGGTGCCGAACGTTTGTGGAATGAGAGGAACGTGGAACGTTCACGAATAGTCTAGTAACACTAGTTGCCCGAAATAACAGAAAATTGAAGTGTGGCTCTCGACAGACAGTCTCTACAAGAATTCGATCATCTCTTTTATCGATCGATCATCCAGGTAGATGAGACATAGTCTTTCCGCGTGACATTGACGGAAGTTGGTGGTCTCTACCACCAGCGCTGATACGTGCTGGGTCACGTGGCCTGAGTCAGCGGTCCATTCTCTAATGCCACCGTTGGTAAAGTATTGGCTAGACCGTCTAGATAAATATATTAATTAATCTATTAATTGAAAAACAAAATTTTAGCGAAAATCCGCACTTTTATCTATTCCCTCTTATTTGAGCTAAATTAACTACCTTTTTTTAAATTGAGCTTTGCCACCTGGTTTATGAGTTACATCATCTGAGTTTGGCTTCACTCTATCACACGCACATCCTAAATCTGCAGTGGTCAAAGAACACGAGTTTCTTCGCTTTTGACTTCGAAGGTTTTCTTATTTTTCCTCTGTAAGTAAATAAGGGATGCACAATGTTGCTCCAGCACCGATGCAAAATGTTTTATTTATTTTGTTCGGGAATATTTTCTTAAATTATTTACAATACCCTATAAAGATTTTTTTTTTATTGCGAGAAGAACGCCATACAGTGATACCTCGGTTCTCGAACATAATTCGTTCCGGGAGGACGGTCGAGAACCAAATTGTTCGAGAACCGAAGCAATGAAACCCATAGGAAATAATGGAAACTGGATTAATTCGTTCCAAGCCCCAGAAAATGCCTATTTACTGGCTTAATTTGTATATAATATGTAGAAAAACATGAGTCTCAACAAGAAATAAGAAATAAAAGTGTATTTATTAAAAAAAATAAAATAAAATAAAATGTACTGTACAGTACATTAATTTGTGTTTCATTTACTGTACCTGTACCAAACTTTATGGCAGGAGGGAATGAATGTGGAGGGAGGAGGGAAGGGGGATGGTTATTGTTTTGAAGAGGAGTCCTCTTCAATAAAAACAGAGGGTAACTGCTCTTCGGGTGTTTCTGTTCTCTGTATCTTTTGCTGAGGAGAATCAGAATCTTGCTCTGCAGTTGCTTGTCTGATTTCTTTACGGAAGAATTTGTCAATTGTTTGCTGTTTTTTTTCTCCTTTGCAAAATTTTGCGGAAAGTGGACATAACATTGTCATTAAAAATGTTAACTGCTCTATTTGCTACCACTTTATCATGGTGATGTTGTTCAACAAAATTTGCGATTTCTGCCCATTTTGCACACATTTCATGACTCTCTCTCCACAAAAACGTGACTGTCTCTCTCTGCACTCACACTGATGACGTAAGCAAGGCGCGCTGGGCTGAATGAACGCCATTCAGCTCAACTCGGCTCATCTCGGACGTTTGGATGTTCGAGTTCCAAATATTTGTTCGGATTCCAAGACAAAATTTTCTCGAATTTCCTGGTCGAATACCGATTTGGTCGAAAGTCAAGGCGTTCGAGAACCGAGGTATCACTGTACATCTTTTTTTCTCTGCAAGTCAAGGTTGTGTATTAGGACATACGTTGGAACGGTCACCAACCGTACCACGCGACAAGTTTTCATTTTGCGGCTTCAGCAGATTCCGAGCAGTTAATTTCACGGTTGTGTTGCGGGAGGATCAGAGCAGCCGATTGCTCTTGTTTCTTTAAGAAAATTTGCATTTAAATTTCGACAGAAATCGCAGCGAGAGATGGGCAGGGAGAGAACTGCGCATGCTGACGGCCATCGGCGCGCAAAGTCAAAGCTGGTCACGTGGTCGAATAGACAAAGGTCTCTCCGACATTCACGACCCTGTCTCCGAGTAAGATGTCTCCTAAACTGCCACTGACCTGGCACTAAGCTCAGCTCCCATGAAGCAGGCTGTTAGGATCCAACACGCTGCCGGAAGCACAGAGATCCTTTCATCTGCGCATGACAATCGCTTGCTTTGCACGTGGCGATCGTTTGTTTTGCGCACAACGAACGTTTGCACTGCGTGAGACAAATGCGCTTCTTTTGTGTCAACTCACACTTCTGTTCAGAAGCAGACACCTAAATGGTTCTCAGATGGAAAGCTACGAAAAAATGTAGACTTGATGTCCATCAATGTGTTGAGGTCACATACATATATATATATTTATTAAATTTATTATTAAAAATATTAATATCAAAAGAAGGTACATACAAAATTGTAAGGATTTCAGGGGTTGGGTGCTTGGTGCTATCTGGATACCTAATGCAAATGTCAGTTAAGCTGGTCTGGTTGTAAAAGAGTAAAAGCTGCTTAAACCTAAGGACGTGTGAACATCAGGATCTTAACAGCCGCTTACAGACTGGCTGTGCACACAGGCTCTAGCTGCTCCCCTCGGTCTGTTGCTAAAGATTAGGTTGTCTTGCAGCAAAAAAACCGAAGATGAATTTGAGACCAAGTGTCAATTGATCAAATAGATTAAAAAGAAAAAATGCAAGAAACGTTAAACAGAACCTTTGTCACCTCAAAGTCCTCGAGCTTTATCGACGATACACAGGCCTGATGAGAGGGGGGAACCCAGGGGCGTGTGGTGTCCCCAGGACCGAGGGTGTGAAGACAGCCCAGCCTTGGTCGGTGTATTTTTATCTTTTAAATAAATCTCTGAAGAAAGAATACTATATCATTACACGTGGACATCGAGTTTTCAATCTGCTAGATACTATTCCCAGGACTGGCTCAAGGGATGGTGGTGGGGATGGTGACCTCCCAACTACTTTGGAGACTTAGTAGGTAATCAGTCCTTTGCTTTATTGGTCCTGTTGGAACATGTAGGACAGACTTTATGCGACATAAGTTTTTTTTAATTTTAAACTTCTGATTTATCTTTTAAAACGAAGCACGTAAAGACCCGCAAAGCTGTTGACACTCGAGAGGTTAATCAAGGTTCTTTTTGAATCGGAGTTACTTTCTCCGTTTTAAAAGCCACGACAACCGTTCTCCTCCATGTTGACAAAGATTTACTCCACCACTTACTCATATTTCCCCGGGGAAGTAAAACTGTTGTCAGACAAAACCACCATCGCAATGGGGAATAAATAACAAACAGGACCACACACAATCACCGACAGGATCTGCCTGTTGCCAGACAACAACGAGAGAGCTCACCTCATTAGTGTCAAACCTCACGCTCATTCCTTCCAGTAATGCTTCACGCACTGCCAGTGAATGTCATTCTGTTTATCCATTCTTTGGCAATATATTAAATGTTGGAGAATGCCACAATACGGTTACAATTCAGACAACAGATTGGTAGTAAAGGCCTGGCAGTTATCAGAATCGTGAGGAGCAAACACTCACCAGTAGATGTCATAATTCTGTGTTGTGAGTGTGAGTAAACTGTCAAGGTTGGGAACAACTTTTATTGTTGTGGTCGTCCGCTAAATGGTCTGTCTCGTAAGATTTATAAATGTCATAGCTCCGATGTAAGTGAGTTCTGACTAGTCAGAGTTACTGAGGTCTGCCACTTGTTCAAAAAAGTTGTTGAAAAAAGTCCGACTGTGTACGACTAGCCATACTTTCAAAGTGAGTGAGTTGTCTTCTCGTAACCCAATACGAAAGTAAGAGAAATAGTCAGGGCAAGAGTCTGATGAAGCCGGTAACCTTCGTCCTGTGTGGCTCTTGCCTCATAACCTCTCTGGTCTTCCTTCTCTCCAACGATTTTAGTGGGTCAGCAGTTGGATGACATGACGGAAAGTACGTTGCACCACACTGCTATCAAAATGGCTGTTGAGCCTCTGTTCTCTGGCGGCTTTGTTCTAACCACTTCACTATGGACTTTGGTTCGGTTCCATCCACTCGGCTACACGCACCCGCGTCCCTCATCGACGCAGAACGACTGGGGTCCAAAAGGCAATCGTTTCGGTATCCAGGAGAGAGATCAACGGTTTGTTACAGGCATGTGAGTGGCTCAAAGATCAAACATGACATCCAGCTGAACATCTTTATTGTTTGAATATTGACTTGGGTATGGTTTGTGTATCGTGCTGGGTTTATTTAGGGTCTACGGTTGCGCTTTAAAAACAAGACAAAAAAGAGGGATGGGGACGATTATGACTTTGGCAAACTCACAAAAACTGAGTCATTTCTACACCAGTGGTTCGTTAAAACAGTGAATCCGTCAATCCAATAGCTAAACTTTTCTTGCGTAGACTAGTTCGTTAATGCTGGACTGCCTGATGGATGGCCTGGAATCAGACCACGACTGCACCCAATTACCAGTCCCAGACGACAAAGTCTAGACAACTCATGCTTCTACGAGACTAATGTGGACCTAAGCAGGTTATCGAACCTTTTGCGAGTCCCTAAAATCAATGATGCTCACTGAAGGACATTACACTGATTCAAAGGGGAAGAGGACGGGATGGAGTCGGGTGGAATTTGTCAATTCTTGACAGCAATTTTTACAAACGATCAAACAAAAAATAATACAACTTACCAGAGAGAGAGAGAGGAAAGAAAGGTTGGAGGTAGGTCACGCACTTTGACCCTAACAGCTCTCTGTGTGACCAAGCTTCGCACAGTCATGGCCGCCGCTCCCGGGCTCTTGAGTCAACTTTCGATTTATCTGACGTTCCATGGCGGCGTCGACAAAGGCCTCAGCAAGACACGTCAAACACTACCGACAAAAAAATTGTCCCAGAGGAGGTCTTGTGTGCGGAGACAGAAAGGTTTGAGTAAAGGGAACATAACTTGGGTCGGCTTTGTCAGATAGTATCATCGACCAACACAAAGAGCTCAAGAAGGGGACATAATCTATCAGCCACCCTGATGGAGGAGTTCGGACAGGACTTGGGGAGGAAATAGGGTGGAGGCCAATTGACAGAGTGACTGTGACTGATCGTAATTATTTTGTAATGTATTCGAAAAAGTTCGAACTGTCTGATTGGAATTCTTGGACAGTTTTGAAAGATCTCCGTCGTAATAGCATTCAGTTGCAAACTGAGTATTCTTCTCAAAAGTCATCACTTTGATAATCTTTTACCGAGAAGCAAAAGAAAAAAAATGTTTTTAATCACCAAAAAATTCTTTAAAATTATAACAAATAAATAATCAAAACATACAAAATCGTAAGGATGAAAATGTTAAGTCGTGAAACAATAAAACATTTTAAATCATAATAAAAATTGTGTATGCTTATCAGTGATTTTTATCTTATGTAACCCTTCAAAAATAATATTACACGCTGCTTTCTTCCTCTGTGATAAATAATTTACTCTTCCTTAGCGCCCACGGGTGGTCTGTCACAGAAAAGTAACATTTGTTGTTCTTCCGCTCAAGCATTATTCGGTTTCCACAGGAATCTTATCCGTGCATTTATGTTTTGTTTCAAAAAAAAAAAAGAAAAGGATAGAAACCAAAGAAACTGCTTTTCCGATTTCAATTTGTCTGGAGATGTCAACAGACATGATTTTCATGACGAAACTTGCAAGATGGAAAGGTGAGGTGAGGAAGAAACCAAGTTCGTTCGCGATGGAATCGAACCTGGCTACATGGGTGTGCAATGGAGAGCGACTTGTCTAACAGAGATCACTGGATGTCGGTGTTCTTTGTGGTCTGTCTTTCCTTAGCTAAAACTGAACACGACTGATGTGTCGTCTGCCCACTGTGCCCCAGACGCGTGATGGTTGTAACAGACCGGAATGACTTGGGGGCACGCATGCGCAGTAGATGGCTGATGTCTTCCGACTTCATTTTCAATATTTCGCGAGGCTTTTTTTTTTCTTTTCCTTTCAATTTAAGTGTTTATTTTTCTTTATCGCTAAATACCTGCTACTTTTCTGTCTGTGACCTAAGGCCCACCACATGTGACAAAAGGTTACAGTCTGACGAACACCTCGGTGGCTATCGCCATTCTGGACAGACAGTGCAGGTGAACTGACAATTGTCTCTGACCGCTTGTCTGGCACACGACTTGTTACTGTCAGTTAGGTACAACTACTGCGATGAGGTCACATAAAGTTCAGACGAGAAGATTCTTCAGCCGCCATGTCTCCAGATGACACGACTTGCAGCTACACAAACAGGAAGCCAGTTGGCTGGTTCATTGGCCTCAACCGCCGGTGTGGCATGGACTGCCCAAAGTCCCTCCCACATCTGACGTTGTCCGTCCTGTCCACAAACAGCTGGGCCTGAACTCTGGCCAAAATAAAAGACAAAACAAAACAGACTAAAATGAGACTGATTGAAAGAGAATTGCAGCAAGTGATGGGCGGAGGCAGTCCTTGCCGTTCCATACGCATGCGTAGAGCCGTCTGGTGGACAGAGAGGGAAGAGCGTGAAGGGAGGGTTTGGGAGGGTGGGATACATGATGTTACCTGTGATTTAACTTTCACTCTTTGGAGGCGGTGGTGGTGCAGGTTAAAGTTAAAACACCTTAGCTATTAATCCTATGTCTGGTATATTAAACACGAAGAGCTTGGAAAAGCTTTTGTTGTCAGAGGAAGAGGCTGTACTTTCAAAGAAAAAAGAGAAAAAAAAAAATACTGTGATCGCCGGTCGCCATAATTCCTTCACTCTTATCCGCAGTGTCTTGTCACATTGGGTGGGGAGGGGGAGTGCCCACCTGTCTCCTTGCTGATGTACGGTTGGTCAGCTGAGTGATTGAACGCTCACACCTATACGTCTCCCATCTTGTCTCCTAAATACTGCAATGATGTCGGTTGGTGTAGACAGCAGTGACATCTGCCGGCTACAGGGCGGCCATGTTTATGGCTTTCTCGAAAGATGATTTGAGCTGGGGTATTCTGCTCACGAACTTTGACTGTAAACGTCTCCCAGCACTCTCGGAAAAAGTTATTTGTACAAACGAACAACATTGTGTGTGCTAATTTTTTTTTTTTTTCTGTTGACTACTAAGAATAGGTTTGTGTGTGTGAGAGAGAGAGAGGGAGGGAGATATTAAGGGGAAGAAGAAGGACAACCAACGGGGTTTTTTCCCCTCTTTTTAATACCATGTGGACTTGGTCCACTAGCCCATATACATGTGCATATTTATCTTTTAAAGTTAATCTACAAAATACATACATATTGAGAGAGAAAACAGAAATACATTCAAAATGTTGATGCCGTCCGCCCACCACACGAGGGTACAATACCCACCGGTGTCTACATTCAGGAGAATTAACAGCATCGCGTAGTTAAGTAAAAGCAATTCATGCAATAAAAAGATAAAATAATTGCCTGCCACGTAGCAT
This sequence comes from Pomacea canaliculata, assembly GCF_003073045.1. Taxonomy (NCBI): domain Eukaryota; kingdom Metazoa; phylum Mollusca; class Gastropoda; order Architaenioglossa; family Ampullariidae; genus Pomacea; species Pomacea canaliculata. The sequence continues at coordinate 8,091,440 of NC_037593.1, forward strand.
TAAAAAATCAGCCACGAGAAGGTGAGAGAGATATAACTCCTCTCTTTATTGATGCCGCCTTCTAGATGAAATGGAAATGAAAGTAACAACATAATAAAAAATGTTCAGTGTATCAGCGAAGCTCACGCAACAATGCACACATCTTCTACCTAGATCATCTTCCACTCATGCATGTATACACACACATACAAACACGTGTATCAGTCTGAAACAGCCTTTACTTGTTAACATACGGGGAAACAAAGATATATACAGAGAAGTCCAAGGCAGAGTCTATCGTCCGTTTACTGAAGAGCCAAAACAAGATAATCATGTAATCAATGTTATACCAATATAACAAATGGATATCCTAGAGGTCCTTACTCTGTTGTACATAATACAATACTCACTGCTACAGCTGATATATATCAGAGGGGAGGGAAAAACAAAATATTTATTACAACAGGCAACTAAGGAGAAAGGATGGGGTTCAAGCAGTGGGATCGTATGTAATCGTCAGAAGTGCCGGCTCCCACACTGTCGTAAACAGGTTTCATTTTCAAAGCGTTTTCCGGTTGAGAGAAGCCGGCCTCCTCGGATTAACCTTTGCCGATGACCCTCGCGCTGCTAGCGTCACACGATAGGTCAAAGGTCGTGTGTCTTGTGGCACGCTATCACAGGATGGCTGCCTCTCGCCCGCTGGCAGGGATCCTACAAAGAATCGTTCGCGTCTTTACTTACAGAACTAATGGGGAGCAAAATGTTTATTTAATGTTTGAGTAAAGCTCAACGCAAAATACTATTTTTACAAGTGTGGGGGGAATAACTCGTTTCTGTTCTGCAGGTATATACGCCTACAAACATGGAGAGATAGAGGTTACCTACGTCAGAATTGTACATGTTTACATTATCAAGATCTCGGGTAGCTGGAGAGATGAAACCATATACTAATTAGAGTGTCTGTGTGCAGGCGTGACTTCACGATTTTGACTTCTTTTTGTGCACTGAGATGTTTGTAGGTGTGTATCTCCAGAGAAAAAATATGGGACGTTCACACAGATTTGAGGAAATAGTATCTTGCACTTATCAAATCATTCGAAAAAATGTCTGTACCCTAATATTCCTTCGAGAATTACTTTAAAAATTTGTTTCTTTTGATTGACACACTGATACATGTTAGATACGGACACACAGGTAAACACAACAACAGGCAGGGTAAAAGAAAGAAAAGCATGCATGCTGGTAGGCACACAGACAAACAAACACACGAGGTGCGCACGCAAGAAGACAGACGCTCTCGTCAAACACGAAACATGTTTCACGGAGATTGCTCTCTCGGGATGTCATCTGGCGGCGATGCCGTGCAGCATCCCATCACGGCCTGTAGTGGCGGCACAGCTGCACGAGCGAGTCACATGCGTTGGGGAGCGTGATTAAAAGCGAGGTCGCAAAGCGCTGAGACCGTGACGGCTCGCTGCGCACAAAAGCATCGATCCGGGGCCCGCCTTTCAAGTTCTGCCGGTCCTGCTCACGCGACAAGCTTCATGGCTGGGGTGCAGGGAGAGAGAGAGGGGGGGGGGAAAACAGAGAGAGGGGGAAGAAGAGAGAGAGGGGGAGGAAGAGAGAGAGACACTGACACAGAGAGAAAAATTGCAGAAAGAGTAGAGACACTTTGAACCTCCCTGCACTCCTCCCTACCCTATCCCCTAATATTAGTTTCCGCAGTCTGCAAACTCTGCTGCTTTATTTGTTCCTAATGCTACGGTTTTGTTCAAACGCTCAATACCAAACGGGGAAAATTATTTGAATAAGACCTGCTTTATTATTGTTGTTTGTTGTTGTTTTTTTTTGTTGGGGTTTTTTGTTTGGTTGGTTTTTTTGTTTTTTGTTTTTTTTTGAGGTTTTTTTTTGTTTTTTGGTTGTTGGTTTTTTTTTTTTTGGTAGAACAAAGTGACTATTATAGTTAAAGAGCATTATATTTATACAAATATACAAATGTTCATTATAGAACAAAGGGATAGGAGCCGGTCATGGTCCATGATGAAAAGCACCTGGCTGAAAAAACTACCAAATAAAAAAAATTAATTTAAATTAAAATCTTTGGTCTGTAGTGACAGTGATGTCAGCGATGGACCAAAGATCTTACAGCAGAGAAGACAGGACCCCTTGCACAGTAGGGTTTGCAAAATGTCCATTCCTCTCTTTTATTTGATTCAGACGGATTTCAGAATACATAAAAGCGAAGATGGAAGCTGCATTTGCTCCATCAAGAACTTGCCTGGCTACTGCAACCTGAACATCACTTCTGGTGAGGATTACAGACTACAAGCATGCATCACAAAGTCTGAGAAAAAACAAATGAGCTTGAGGTCTTAATATTCGTCATGACAATGTCAGTTTGTGATCATGTCTGTACAGCTGTAGTCTCCATTTTGTAGAGTGGAATTAAGTCGTTTCAAAAAAGATTTTGTAAAGACGGAAAATTATGTGAACATCATTCGAGAAAAAATTGCATTAGTCAAGTGAAAGGACTGTTCAGTGAAGTCTCATTTGACTACTCCGCCGACTTAATGAAGGAGTGATTTCCCTGCAGACTACTTCGTCTGACCGGAGCCCCGACTCCAGTGAAACCATTTCTGCCGCAGATGCTGTGGGCCTTGGGGCTGTACATCATCCTTTGTTTCTCGTGACCAGTACAACAATCAGTCCAGTCAGTCTGCTCAGCCTCAGATAATGAGCAGCGTTCGTTGGTGGAAGGGAGAAAATCACACAACATCGACAAACAGCCCAGAGTTATCCTCGTCTCCTCCTCCCGCTCCACCTCAGCTGCTGCGCCTTCATCAGGCGTTTTCCTCCGTGCCTGTTACAATAAAAAGGGGATAATTAATGAAAGCATTGTCCTGTCCTGCCTGTAGCTCTTTCTTTGTTAGATGGAGGAATATTGGGGTCGTGACTTCTGTGTTTGACAAGCGCAAGGGACAAAAGAAGAAAATAATTTTGAGCTAGCGGGGAGGGTAAAAACTGTCGGTTCGTTGGATGATTAATAATGAAGCGAAGAGAAGAAATAAAGAAATTAAAAAGGATTGTATTTTGTCATACTTTATAGTTTAAAAAATGTAAATCCACGGTAACAGGCTAGGAAAGAGTTCTTTGGTGCGAATCTTTTGTATATCATTATTCATCCTTGACTGGCCGTGTGTCACACGAACAATCTGACCACCAAGCTTTCAGTTCGCACAGTCCTTGATTACTGAGATGACGGATGTTGTATCCCCGACACCATTTAGTGCATGTTTGGCAGTTGACACCGAACTGAACAAATAACTGTAATAGTCCTGATCTGATGCTCTTGACCTTGATTTCTAATGACTGATTTGTCGAGCTCGACCACCAAGCTCTCGTCTAGTGACGTCTCGACCTTTTCGAAAATGCTTCATGGTGAAACTCTTTTTTAAGTATATTAATTAAATAATTTTAAAGACTTTTCTACGGCAAGCTTTCGTCTGCTTAAAACAACTCTTGAAGACTATTTGTGGATTTCGTGGTCAAATCGGCATTATGCTAACATGTTGCCTGTAACCAACAAACAGTCGGTCAGGTTTGTACGTTGGCGACCTCCAGGTTTTTACGTGTCGGAGAAGAAAACAGAGGGAGGTGAGTGGGGTTGGGGGTGTGGATGTGGGGTCTCGCGCCGACCTTTGCCCCCTGCCTGTCTTCAGCAGCTGTTGTGGCTGTCCGTGGCGTTCCGTTGGTAACACGTGGCGGCCCACCTGCAACATGTACACGCGCACACATGCGGACGGTGAGTTGGCAGAAGACGAGAGACATGCACTTGTGAAAAGCCAGGTCACCTGCGTCAGTGGTGGTGAAGCGGTTTCATTCGTATGGGGTCTGGCCGCAAACGTACTTGCTGTTTGTCAGTAGGGGTCGGTGGGTGTTGATGGGAGTTGTGGTAATCACGTGTCCTTCTTGAGTACCTGGGGTCAATCGCACAACACACTTCTTGTTTTAAACTCTTTAAGCTTTTAATCTGGACAATCAGTGCATAAACACAGGGCACAACATAATTTTTTAAAAAAACAAAAAAAAAACCAACTAAAATTATTTTAAATAAGCTAAAACTGTTTAAACCAATGTTTCCCTGCCACAAAGTTAATTTGCCCTCCGTTACTTAACACTAAAACAGAAAACAAACGAAAGAAAAGATAAACAAACGAGACAGTTTCTGTTTTTCCACCAACGCACTGGGCTGGAGGACACACCCTAGAAATAGTCGTCAACAAATGCAGGTCCTTCCTGCAATAAAGGAAATGTCTTCCTGCTTGCAACAACCCCACCCCTCACCATTTTCTGTTATGTTAAGCAAACGCCTTCATTACATTATAGTGAAGCTGACAACAAAACATGTTCAACTGACTTCCTGTACAGACTCCAACAGAATATCAACTGGCTACAGTGCACTTCCGGTTCTTTGCAGGATTTGCTCTTTTGTTGCTTCTCTGACCCAACTCTCTTCACTCCAAGCAGGCATCTCCTTACTTCTGCACATATTTTTTTCAATCCCCAGAATCGGGACGAAATCTTTTCTGAACGCATAGTTACTGATTCAGCAACATCTTGTTGGAACTCACTCCTTCATGTGATACGCCATCAGCAGACGACAAAATCATTCAATCGTGTCCTTAAAACACACTTCAAGAAACATCAGGAATTTTATATTTATACAAATATACCAGTTTTAACTATTTTTTTTCCGAATCATTTGTAGCTTTATGTTCATTTGTTGTACAATTTTTATCGTTCATGTCATTTATTAGCGCTCAGAGCATAGCTCTGTTTTGGTAAAGTCCTATATAAATGCACTTGTCATCATCGTCGTCGTCATCATTACAAGACTTGATGCCCATTTCCCATCTGATTTCGGCGCTTGAAATGATGACTTGTGTCGGGGAGGTGGTAAAGAGGAGAGGAAAGTAGCAGCCCCTCCACAATGACATCAGGAATGCAGTGTTTTTCTCCTCGCTCCACAACCCTATCATTTCCAGGATTGACATAGGGCAAAGTGCGCAGAAAATAGTTCCCTTCTTTCCAGTCACATGTTGCAGGCGTAGCGGGGTGTCCATTAATCACAGGACGACCACGGACTTTACACGCGAGTTCTCGGTACGGTTATTGCTCCTGACAGGTCAATGGCCATTTCCACTTGACAGAGCGCGAGCGGTTCTGGGTCAATGGTCACTTCCCTCTCATGATGGCGAAAGCATGATTCACTCACTCGGAAACCTTGCACTTAGGCAATGATGGTTGAAAAACTTCCAGCTGACAATTTTTGTTTTAATAAATTGTGTTTGTGAGCGGCCATCGTCCGAAGTCTAAATACTCTAAAGCTAGTACCACTGTCCTCACATTTGGCAGAATGGTTAGCTACTGGGCTAGCTACTCCTTAGTTATTATTAGCTACTTTAGAGGCTGAAAAACCCGTTTGAATTCCAAAAACAAAGAAAAAAATCCTTTGTAACTTCGGCAGTGTATATTAAGGCGCGACCTACCGACTGCACAGGGAGGTGAACGCGATGTGACAGGATAAGGTGAGAGAAGAAAAGGAGGTAGCAAGTCATGCCGAAGCACACCTGTTGAGAACCGGAAAACATTTCCGGTCTTTAGCAAGGGTCTGTCCGGAAGTCGTGGTGCGTGCTGTGATGTAGGCTTTCCATTGTTCGCTGCTCTTTACCAAGGAACGTGACAGTTTTCAGCAAGCAGTCCAAGTATTTCCTAACCCTTTGTACGCTGGAAGCAAGAGGATGTACGCCCTTTCACAGGCTGCACTCACGCGGCCCGAATCGCATTCCAAAATTTTGACACCATCCACAATTCAAGACCTGCATTCCGCTCTTTCTTACTCTCAGCTGCCTTCATGTTGGTAGAAGGTATTACTTTCGTCTTCTTTTACCCCACAGCCTTCACGCCGAAATAAACCCACAGCCCTCGTCATCCAGACAAGGTCCCGAACCTTGCGCCTCTCTCTTTTTAAGGAAGGTAAAGTGTGGGGGAAGAGAATTCCATTGTTAATCCTAAACATCTATTATCTCTTTCGCACGTTGCCAGATCCACACACTCAATAAAGACAAGGTAAACTGGTGTTGTTCAATATGTTTATTAGTGACACGTACTGGTAAGTCTAATAGCCAGTAAAGCGGCCACAGCACATTCGTTATAACGTCTACTGTACTCAAGTGATGTGACGATGTGAAACGCACACGCAATCTGCCAGTAAACAAACGCCTTTTCAAATCCAAAACATAGTCTTTCCAACTTTTTAACCTCTGTTTAGAGTGAACCTGTTATGTCTACTAAAGTCTTGCTGATTTTCTTCTATCGGCCCAGACAATATGATCAAAACAATGAATTCATACAGTGGACAACAAGGATACAATGATGAAATCACAAGCATCCACATAGCCTGTCAAAATCAGGCTGAAAAAGTTGTTTGTTTTTAAGTTCAACCTAAAACCAACCAATGAAGAGACTAAGGGTCTTGGCCGGCAAGTCCTGTTGGCTGGCCATAGGCTGTGCGGTGTCCAAGAAATGCCTCTGCATGTCTGGCTCAGGCAACACAGCAGCAATGCCATTATCGGAGGTGAAAAAAACCAAATAACCCAACATGACATTCACTAGCTCAGCATACTACAGAAAAATGTGTGTGCATTGTATGTCTCAACACCAAAAAACAACACAACCTGGACACAGCATTTGAAAAAAATGGCAGAAGTTGCCTCTTAAAAAAAAATGCTGTTTTCTCGTAAGCGTTTTGCCTACACTTGCTGTGAAGCGCAATAAGTTTTAAGAGGGACTGTAAAGGTGCCAGAAAACGCAATGAAAATAAAATCAACAAAAAACTGACTTAGGACGATCAGAACTCAATGACAACTGCCCCACTTCTTCAAACGGTCCCAACAGCAAGGACTAATTTGGTATTTACTTTCTGGCAACAGACCATAACACAAAACACAGTCTCTGTTCTAGCTGGGCTGTTGTAACCGATATTTACACAGAATACCTATCAACATGCATAATCACCAAGTTGTCATTCATAAGAGCTGGCAAAATGCCACCCTCAAGAAATAAGGCTTTAGACTGTTATGACAGCGCACCAAAGCAGCAAACGCAAGAGTGCTAACTCCATCCCTATAGATGTGTGCCAGTAATTTAGATAGCAGTCATGCAGAAGCTCATTATCTAGCTTGGTGTTACTATTGCGTCATGCAATGGCTGGCCTTTGACTGTTGTGTTTATCCTTGCAAAAGCGTAATCTGCATAAAATTGTGTTGATTTAAAACATGGACAGCAGGTGTACATAGACCTCATCAGAAAGCCAACAGAACCTGATTTCCGATTTCTTTTGCCGACTACCATTTCTTTCTGTGTGTCACTTGCACAAAAGCAGAAGCTAAACTCTAGCTAGTGAAAGTGAAGCTCTATTAAAATTCGACTAAGAAACTTTAAAATGTATTTATCTCCTCCAATCCCACCCAACCTCCTCCTCCTCCAACCTCAGGTTTTCATGTGCTGCTGGCTACTGGCCGGCTTCAAATTTACCGTACATTTTCTCTAATTTTCGGTCCATTATCATGTGGGATAATCACAACAGGATAAAGCTATTAAAGAGTATCTATTCACAAACACACATACATACATTTACTTTGCCCAAATATAAGTTCCCTCCTTGTTCTGTCAGTAAAAGGTTGTGCTAACAGCTTTGCTGCAACGGTTTTGAATGTTTGTGAGGAGACACGCTATTTTTTGGCATCACCTCCAAACAGCAAAGTACAAGGACATCTGGGACAGAATTTCCTATTATTACTGTACTCGTACAAGACTAAAAAAGAACATGACAACTCCAGTAATTCTACACAGATTTTTCTAATACAGCGAGCTAAACATCCGAGACACAACTACTGTCTCTGTATACACCTGCACTATTATCTGCATTGGAGTCTTTTTTTAATTTTTGTTGCAGAAACTTTGTTCTTTTATTGTCCATCTTGGTTCAATGCAACATAACTTGATAAAGCATTGGTAATGCCGAGTATTTTAAAAAGTTATGCAGAAGGAAAAAACGCTCGCAAGTTATGAAATTACTTTTTCTTTATTAATGCTCCCTTGATTGGTTAAATATTGTAAACACATATCTCTTTATCAACATGCTAAGAAAAACATCTGCAGATTAAATAAAATTAAAAGTAACTTTGATTGGAGAAATTTCAAACGTGTCAACAAACCATATGTCTTGTACACATAAACTTAATCTTCGTATTTTGAATGTAGGTTCTAAAAATTTATTTTTAAAAAAATGTCAAGGACTTCAAGCTAAACTTATGACTCAGGCAGGTGCACACAAAGTTAACTGGGAATGTGTTTTCTTGAAAGATTTGAAAGTTCTTTCATGGTTATTTGACTAACTGAATCAAGTTCATCCTTGTTAATTTGCACTGTAGCTTTGAAATGAACTTCCACAAACACACTCAGACTCGCTTATTCAACAGACAGAGGCTATCAATGTGTGTGTGTCTAGAAACAAATCACATACATTACATCCTAGTCCAGTTACATAACCAATCATGATTGCTGCGAAATGGGAGGAAAAAAGTGTACATCACTCAATATACATAGCAACGTTTCCATTCATCAGTTTCTTGCATCCAGTTCTATTCATTCACCTTCAAATGTCCCAATACACATTGCTGGAAAACTGCTTTCTGGGCCTTCTCGCCTCTCCTTACACCACCTTCTACCTGACAACCACATTCTTGAGAAAGCCAGGATGCAGTTCCTCAGAGCATGCTTGTGTCCCATGAGCCACAAAATATTTGAAGTCTACGTTGAGGTACATTTACATGCTGTAGCCATAGGCAGGCATACCTGCAGGCATGGCTCCAGGAGGCATGGCACCATAGGCACCTCCATAAGCAGGCTGTACAGGAGGTATGCCCATCATAGATGCAGGACCAGCTGTCAGCATCAGCTGTGGCTCACCTGAAGACCCATCAATAGCAGCCCTTATAAAGATCTATCATTTTTACTTAAGCTACAAGATTTGCAATTCTCTCCCAAAATCTAAAGCTGAATTATTTTTGCCTTATTTAATACATAATTCTAATTTACAAGAAGTCAGAGTCCATAAGGCCGCATGGTGTCCAATAAATGCGTCTATATGTCTGTTCAAGCAGACAACAGTAATGCTATTATCAAAGGCAAAACAGAAATTAACATGAAATTCATATGGTGTAAACATCAACTAATTTTTACTAATGCTTGATTAGGGTTCAAAATTCCAATGGTAGAAGCATGTGCCGCCAGTCTCAACAGTGCCTAGTTAACGTGTTTAAACTCTTGCACTGATTCTTTGCCATCACACATCTTTACTTCACACAAAGTGCTATTTTCAGTGGGAATCAAGATGTGACATACCCAGAACAATGGGGCGTTCCTCAATCTTCTGTTCCTCCTCACTTCTAACAGCCTCTGACTGCTCCAGTTTGTCCACCTGATGAGTGCACAAAAGATAAGCTTCCATCTCAAATAATGTTTTCAGCTCATAAAACATTTAGCCATTTAGAATGCCCACAACACAATATATTATATAGCATCTTCCCCACCCCCACCCCCCAAAAAGTGGGGTACATGGGGAGGAAGAGGATAGGAAAAGGAAATAATAATTTAAACATGTATGTACCAGTAAGTGGAACAACCGTTACCGCAACTCGTTCATTCCGCGAGCCATCCACTTCTTAAATTCCACTAGCTGTGATGATGTGTCCGTCTGAGGTGACCTTGTGCGGGGTGCCCACTGAACCTCCTGTTGCTGTGTTACTGTATGAGTGGGTGTGTGTGCACATGTGTGTGTGTATGTCACCAGAATCTATTCCCTTTAATCTCTCACATAATCTTCCCTCTAGTGTACTGGCGTGTCATCATACCTATAATTGCCCTTGTGGATGAATAAAGTTGTATTGAATTGAAATTGAATTGAACTGAACACACGTTAGTAACAATGGTATTAGTAACAATGACACTTACCTTGGTTATGTACTCTCGCATGACCTGTATCATGTAAGGCATGGCAAAGTCTAGAATGTTGTGTCGCCATGCTAACTCTAGGATAACATCAGGTCGCAGCAGATCATAACACTGGAACAGGCAGGCTGCAAAGCATTCATGATTACCACTGTCCAAGAACCACTCAATCAAGTCTTCAGAAATTTCAACCAGGCGTGATTCACTGGCATACATCATCGCATCCTGTGAAATGATAAAAATATAAATAACATAGGCATTAGGAAAGATTACCAAAGAATTTGTCAATAAAAAGATCTAAATGCTAGCACTTGCAAGTATGACATACGCGCTAAATTTTCACCTCAGTATGCTGCAAAAAATGGCGTACTTAGACCAATGCTTTAATGCCAGGAGGTTACTCTAAAAGTTAAAATCTGTTTTAAGGCCAGACACCGGTTGAAAAATTGTCAAAAATTTTTCATATTGGCCATTTTCAGATTACTTCATACTGTCAAAGTTCATATTTTGTTCTATTCACTCGCCAAGTGGTTTTTCATAGAATAATCTAGAAATATGTCTATTTTGTCAATGAAAACATCTACTTCTATCCTATTTACTTTTCCCGAGCGCAGAATTAGCGAGAATAGAGAATGTTTGAGACATAGCAACACACCTCGCCACGTGGGCAACTGTGTCACATCGTATATCGGTCGAAAGGTCATGACATGAATTTTCAAACAAAGGCTGAGTCAAAACCCTTAGAAGGCCCCAAGCTATGATACAAGCTCTTTTCTAGACGACACAAAGGGTTGGAAACTTCCTTATATGGACGCATGCGTAACATACTTTGCATATAGCCAATCAGAATTCACTAATGCCGACCTAGACGGGGTCATAGGGCACACGAACACGCTTCGGCTGTGCTCGGGTATCCCACAAGGCAACTGTCATGGCCTCTGGATGTATAAACAATGGCGACAGCAAGTCAAAGCTAGTTCTGGATATTTCTTTTCTAAGACATTAACGTTAATATTAAATGTTTATTGTGACTGTCAGACGCTCATTTCTTCTCACAATACCACGTGCAAAAAAATAAAAACCACGTGGACATTCTTAGACCGTCGTAGCAGCTAAAAAAAGTAACTTAGTGAACCGAATTCGGCTGTCGAAAACACCATCAGTCATGTGGTAAGCGAGCTGAAAATAAAGCGAAGTTTTCATTTCTGCTGCAAAGCTCGGTAGTAATCAGGACTAGATGTGAACATTTACACATTTGAGTCAACTTGCAATGCTAGTTATTTATGTACTTTGTCAGGAATGTAGGGAAACAGAGCTTACATCATTTGCACAGAAAACAAAGGTTGGGTGGGGGTTGGATGGTCTTACTCCAACCAAATGTAACAAACAGAATGTGAAGACAATTATGTATAGCATTCCTAACAAACAATGAAAACTGCTATCTAGTCAAGTTTGAAGCCATTCAGTGTCTAGAGAGCACATCATTGTCAGCCCCCTAAAAGGCCAGACAGCTATAGTGCTTTTCCCAGAAATCTTTGACAGAAAATAAGATACCCCCTAACCACAAAAATCAACCATCTTTAATCCATGTGACTACAGAGGTAATTCATAAAATAATCCTAGCATACAGAGGAACAGAACATGAGCAGCTGCTTAAATTCTGGTGCACCAGTGATGTATCTCTAGATTTCATGAATAGGTTATTCTTATTCCTATTTGCCCCCAGTGGAGCATAGGGCTGCAAGAATTGGTTATACTCCCCTATAAGCTTTTGAAATAATTTCTTTAATTGATGTTCATCCATCACCCTGCAACTGAAGGCTAAGAAAGATGAGAGTGTTTCCTACTAATGCTGCTACTTCAGTAGATGCTCGCAAAAATTGGAAGCAATATGCGACATCATCACTAAATGTTAGACAGCAAAAGACCAAATATGGCAAAAACCATGAAGCTAGTGGACACTGAACTTCTATATAACTAACTAAACCTATAACTGTGTTGCTCAATGTTTGCAAACACCATTGTTTTTATTACTGTGCATTTCTCTGAAGCCTGGTCAGCAGTTGGGTACACAACACAACCATGTTGACTTTTCTAAAAGTGAATAAAATAATTAATTTTATTAGTAATGTTAAAGTTATATGTAGTAACACATTGAAAGATGGTTATATTTTTCATTCAGCAGGTAAATTACATGAAAGGCTTAGATAAAACAAAGTCACTAAGCTTGATATTTCTGCTCGCGCTTTTTCCGTTCATTGTTTTTGTTACAGTTTGTTTACTTAAAATCCCTATAACTTTATATTGACATGTGATACAGGCCTAAAATTTGAATGAAGTTTTCTTCATACATATGTAAACATTTCAGTGAGAGCTTTTTAAAAAATATTTAGTGGTTTAGTAGTTACTAAGCTTTCACTTTGTTTTCCTTCGCCTTTTCAGTTTCTTGTTTTAGTAAGCTTGTTTAGTTCAAAAGCTTATAACTTTATATTGCATGTGATACAGGCCTAAATTGGGTTGAAGTTTTCTTTATTCATATTTAAACATTTCTATGAGAGCTTTTAAAAAAATATTGAGTAGTTTAGAAGTTACTAAGCTTTCAGTTTTTCTTTCCGCGATTTCTCAGTTCCTTGTTTTGGTTAGAGACTGTTTACTTCAAAAGCTTACTCCTTCTTTTTGACAAGAGATATAGATCTGCAATTTGGTTGAGCTTTTCTTCATACAAATTTAAACATTTCTATGATAGATTTTTAAAAATTACTTAGTAGTTTGGTAGTTATACCGTTTTACATCAAAATTTCTTAAAATTTAACACACTTTTTTACAAAAAAATTATAAAAAAAAACTAAGAGGAATTCGCAAATTCTTTATCATAGAAATGTAGATCTGTCTTTTAGGTAACTATTTCAAAAAGAATTTTGAGTCTACTCACAAAATTGAAGAAGTTTTTAGCTTTTAAAATTGTTTGTTTTGGCGCCATTTTGGATTGTTTCCATGGCAACCGATAGCGCGACGAGTGCAGTAAAACCATTTTTTGAAACTTCATTCAAGGGCTAAATAGCTGATACAAAAAAATCCGCGCTATCCCATGAAACAAAAAACTTTTTTTTTCGACCGGTGTCTAACCTTAAATGCTGTTAAGGTTTCTGTTTTTACTATAGAGTACTAAAATACCAAATAGCATATCGAAGTGATTTTCGAGTACCTACAATGAAAATTGTGACCTAAGTAAAGGTTTTCATTCACACGTAGAAGTATTTTCAAAACAAGGTAACACAATATCATCAGTTACATACTGAAACTCTTGGAGTTTTTGTAAACTAGAGACAATGATCTGAAACTGAGCTCTGGGAGATATAAACAAAAATGGTATCCACCCACTAACTTGGCTAATGGAACTTTTTTTCTTCACATATCAATTTCAGCATGCATTTCCAGATAAATTTACAAAATTTTACTGCAGTAGCAAAAGCTTATCGACACTTTGTTTTTACATTTCAGCTTAAGTAGTAACAAGTTTTTGGAGAAATTCAAGTTTAAGATGCATATAACTTGTGGCAGTTCACTTTTAAAAATTTCTGGTACAATTCTTAGACATTTTTATTCTTATCGTTGAATAACCAAATATACAGAAATATGCCCTCTATACCCGACACTGAAGCTACTACCAAGTCTCCACTTCCATGAATCAGAAAAAAAATGGTTCTAGAAAATTAAAGTCCTTCAGAAAACTTGAATAATTCAAGGGGGGTTGAATTCAAAAAAGGAAAAAATCATCAAGAATAGTCATTACTTGCAAAACATTACGTCATTTCAGTACAAGATATTTTCCATACGTATAGCATTTCTATCTTGCAAAAATATTTCCTTGCACCAAGATTTATTTTTTTTGCTTATAAATCAGACAATGCTCATCAAACTATATATGAACTGCAGCCAAGTTGAAATAAATCAGCATATTTCAGCTATCTTGCTGATGACAGAAAAGCTCACTGGTAGATGTACCAGCCTCTACCAGGATCACGTCATTTAAAAACTTCAACCAGAAACGAAACCAACAGCCATGAACAGTTCACACAAAGGTGACCCAGAAAACTTGAAAATAGCTTTGAACTATTTAAAGATTAGGCCTTTCATTCATATAGTGAGTTAGGGAAGAGGATGTGGTGCACATGTCCACCATGTATATGTATAGCCAAGGCTTAAAACAAGAGCCATTTTCAGTGTCAGTGTCAGGCTTTGAAAAAACAAACGGCAAGGGTAGGTGTAGAAAACAGATTTATTTAGCATAAAAATGTCCTTTTTAGCAAAAACACGAATGGACCTTATGTATTATAGATATCAAAATAATTAAACTTTGGTGTTCTCTCAAATTTTACCAGGTCACCCGGAAACAGCGATTTTCTCGAGCCTATCCTCACCTTAAACAGTTTGTCCTTCTTGCACAGGTCAACAGACTGCTTCCAGCGGTTATTTCCCTTGTAGAGATATGCAGCAATGCGACGGAACTCTATAAGCTCATGACGCTCAAGCCTCTGGGCCAGAGAGATGTTGTCAAAGTTGTCATATGCATCAATAGAAGCTCGTAGACTTTGATAATCTTCTTCTTCAATAAATAAGTTGTTTAGGGCTTCATTTATGGCTTTGTTGTTGTTCTTTTGTACTGATCGCAGGTATGGTTTCACAAGTGGGATCTGGTTTACCTAAAATAAGAAGCAAATTACTCAATGCGCAACATTAACTACTGCTGGTAAGAAATGCTCCTAAAAATATGTTCAGACTATAATATGAAGTCTATTTATTATACATTAATTAAAATAAGTTAACATTACTTAATGGCATGCAAAAAGCCTCACTATACTGAATAGATTAAAAAAAACAAAAACTGACCTTCATGAAGTAATTCACGGCACGTGTGTGGTCGAGACGAGGAGTGAGAACCAAAAGGAGGTCATTAATAAGCAGAGGGCGGAAATCTAGGTAGAACTGTATTGCTCTGTAGTACAGCTCTATGTTGGCAACCTGCAGAAGAAGGGGTGTAAGAGATTATAAGTAGTGAAAAAGACTGATAATGAAATCTACACTTAATTATATCTTGTGAAAACCATAACAAATAACAGTGAAATTCACATTTGTCATGAAGCCCGCTTGAACACTGCATAGACAGTCTACTTTTCTCCAGCACTGACTCACTCATTCTCTCTCTCTCACACACGTGTCAAAGATTACAACCTTAGTGATGATGTCTTTGAATTGGCTCTCACGCCATGCTTCAGTCGGGTGGGTCATGATGGTCAAAATAGCATTGTCATACTCCTCATACTTGTCATACAGGAACACCAGTTCTGGCCACAAGTGTGCCGACTCTGCAGCTCTCAACACCTGCAAAAAGATGACAAATGAATTATCTCCTTGTTACAATCATGACAGAATCCTTTATATTTACAGAGCAATGCTTTCATATGCTTGTGTAGAAATATACAACAGAAAATGTGTTCCTTAAAAACTAGAACTTCATTACATCCCAGTGACAAAAGTAAAAAAAAAGAAGAGTAGATGCCATAAAAAATCATTCAAGCCTGACCTTAGGAATGTTAACTCTAGACCAGAAGAGCTCCAGGTGCTCTCGCATTTTCTCAGGTTTGTATTTGGAGTAGAGAATGGCCAGTTCCGTGAACATGCCCATGTGTGCTCTCTCTAGACCTGCATAATTATACATAATGTTCTGAAATACCAATTCCAGAAAGACACATAACTGCTGGGATTCTTTGGACATACTTCTAAAAATGTTGACTTTTGAGTTGTTTTAATTTTTGTTAAATTTGATTGCTCAAAGAAGTACAACATTCAAAAGCAGAATTTTCTATTGAATTGCATCCCTTGAAATCTTCCCTGCTGAAGGGGGTAAAAAACGAAAGAAAAATGTTATTTAAAGTTCCCAGCAGAGATGAGACACTTCAGTAGACCTTAGCTTAATGATAAAATGATGACTGAGTATTATTTTAATACAATAGTGATTAAAGTGAACAGTCTTTTATCCAAAGTCAATAATCGGCTTACTGCTGTCAATGTCTATGTGCTCATTACAGTCAGTCAAGAACTGATAAATGTTAGGAATTTTTTCAAAATAGTAAATTTTTCTTTATTCGAAGAGATTATTTCAGACAAAGAATTGTTCCATTATAACTACATTGTTTTTCTTTATGATGTCATTGTGACTCCTGCTTCAAATGACTATTAGTTTTTCCAAAACCCAACTCAAATCAAGAATTAGAGAAGAATTTTTTTTTAAATACACTTGCAACAAAAATACAATACCAACAATTTACAAAATCCCTTTATACCCATTTTTATCATTATTATCCCCTTTCATTAATCTATTTAGCCATTGAAATAAAAAGCAAAATGAGGTACTCACCTAAAGCTGCCTCTAGTAAAGCTATCAACTCCTCAAAATATCCTCTATCCTGGTAGTAGTTGATCAGTTCCTCCAGCTCATCAGCATGCACCACTATATGCAGACCACACATCTGAGCTAACCTAAACTCTTCATTATCTACACAGGCAAAGCAAACCTGGAGCAAAGAAAAATAAAAACATCAAAATGACAAATGTATCAATACTTTTTCTTAAGAAGAATTAACATTCCTTAAAAATCATTCCATACCATGCAAGAGATTAGCAGAAGAAAATCTTTACACAAACACACTAGGATGACCTAAAAGACAAAGATTCAAGTATTCAAGACAAAAAAGAAAAAAGACGACATCTGCAGGCACTCATACACAGACTTACTTCCTTCCAAGTCTTGGTGCTGTTGGCTTTACGTGCCCCATCAACAGCTCCCTGGTATTCACCCAAATGCACCAGCGTAATGGCAAGTCGCGCATAGTTAGACACATTGTTGTACAGAAGTTTGGCAGCCTCATACATCTTGTTGTCGAAACATCTATCTGCAACCTGTAGAAAATTGAAAATTCAAATAATCTGTCAAAACCTTACTTACAAAATCATATTAACTTTATGCTACTGGCAAACTAATGAGATAATTGGTCCTCAAGAGAAAGTGAACTTGATGAGTTAAAAAATAAAATTATAAAACAATGAACATTCAGAAATGTATTAGGCTGCCCTGGCATGACAGTTCATTGATATTTAAAAAAGAAAAAAAAAAATCATAGCAAACACTGCTTGTTATTCATTATCAAACGCTCTTCAGCCTGTTGTTTTGATCAAAAAGGATTGTGTTAATAATTACAATCGAAATAACTGTTGAAATATTAAAAGCAACCACAAAATACCTGAGTGATGTTCGCATGGTTGGGTCCAGAGATAAATTCCTCCATGTCAGCAAGTCGGTTGGTTTTGGCATAAGCAAAGACCAGTTCTGTCTCCACAAATGTTTCTCTTGCCTTCTTCCGAGCCATCTGAAGAAACTTCACAAGCTCCTCCCAGTTGTCTGCAAGGAAGTCACCAAGCCTTAATATCTCCCTGAATTATTCCTCCTGATTTAACATTGTCCCTTGACCTTGTAAACCTCTCTTTGAAAAATGTGTACTAGAAGTTAATCAGCCATTGGCTCTATGGGGGTAAAAGAGGGGAGGGCAAAACTGAACTGAGCCAGTTAAACAAGCAGCACCAAATTCCTGATGATGTTTATTACCCTTATAAGACTAAGGCGCCAAATTATGCTTATTGCCTCTACTCACTGTTGCTACTGGCGACCTGTACAACTTCCATGTATTGGGATGGGTCATCTGCCTTAATGTATGAATCGATAGCCTCCTTTACCATGCCCTGGTTCAACTGTGCACGTGCCAAAAGGCTCCAAACTGCTGGGTCATTGCAACGCTCTGCAAACTCGTAGGCTCGGTCAAGGTTGTTGACATTGTCTATCAACACCTGTTTTGGTTAGAAATGAGGAAGGAGTAGTGCAAGCTTAATATAAAATATCAGTGACTTCTCTAGGATTTGTTTCTCATCTACACCATTCCTAAGAGTCATGACAATATTTTCCTGAGGTTCTCCATATCACACCATCCAAGTGTGTGTACAAGTGCACATAAATAATACATCTAGAAATAATAATAATAAAAGTTATTTTATATAAAGTATAAAGGAAAAGATCCTACACTTACCTGAATAGCTGATGTGTTGACCTCAAACTTCTTAAAGATTGCGAAAGCTTCTTCGTATAATTCATTGCTGATTGCAATGTTGGCAATATCAGGAGCATCATAGTTGTCTAGGCGATTGATGTATTCCATGACACGGGTGCGGTCTGCCTTGATGGCTGTCAGGATCAGGAGATTCTGCAAGTTTCTGTAAAACAAATGCTTGCCAATTAAAAGCAGAAAGCTATTTAAACTTTTTAAAATTACAGTTTGCAATCTTCAGCTCCAACAGCTTTTAAGTAAAACACAATTCCTTCCATTTACGATAAGTAACAAGCATTTTACAAGCTTAACTATACCTGTGCTCAGAGAAAACTGAAGTTTCAAGCACAATCTTCTCCAGCAGCTCAATAAGTTCATTAGGAAGGTCAGCAGTCATGAAAGCCTTCACAGCAACAGAAATTTCTTCTGGATCCTGGGTCTCTGATAAAGCTGTCTGCACAACCTGTGCAAAGAAAGCATTGTTAACTTAAATTCTTTAACAGCTTAAAGGATTTCTCACTAACACAAAGCAAACTAAGTAGGGTAAGTTCACGCCCAGAAAGACAAAACATTTGGTCAGCAAAAATCAGGTCCTGTCATGTCTGAAACGCAATCTCAACATAACTCTCAGCACCACAATTCAGAAGCAAAAAAAACAAAACTTTCTTGGTAAAACTCACTTGGTCTATAAGCTGTCTGCGATATTCATTAGTCTCCTGCAGTACTACGGCCCAAAGGTCTGGGTCACGTCGCCTAACCAGATATCTTGCCTCACTCTTGAACAAGGAGTTTTCATTGCAGACCTACAACACACAAATAAAAAGTTAGTGAAAATAACTTTCACGTTAAAAGACCTATTAGTTATACAAATGTATAAAAATTTGTCACTAACCTGCTATTTTTCATTTTATTAGATAACACAAGGCATGGGCAGATGGGAGTTTCACTTAGGAGCACATGGGTGGGTGTGTGGGCGTAAGCATGGGTGTAAAACTAGAACGAGGCTGTACCTAACTAACATGACAGCTTTTGTACTCCACAATTGTTTCTTTATATACTTGGTTGTTATAAGTGCAGTGGATATGCAGTTTGTGGCAGTGTGGTTCATCATTGACTGAACTTTACTTTCTGCTGTGTTTCTTTGACCGACTGTAGGAATCATGTCAAGTTTTTTTCTTTGGCCATTTTTCTGGGCGTTGCCAGCGTCAGCCATTACTTTTTCAGTTTCAGAGTTCCACATTCTGCAAGAAGACTGATGAGCGGCCAAAAGAAAAAAAAAAAGACCTAGACCTATTAGATCCATTATATGACTGGCCGTGGTGGGAAAGGTATCATTTGCAGCCTGGGTCAATTTTTCAAATGATTTGTGCATGCTGGAGCATCTTGTTGCTAAATATCTTTAATCTCATCTGCCATTTTTTAGTTAACGATTTTGTATGTTATGTTGCATTCATCCTTGTCCATTTTGGGTTGGTGGATTCTTCTTTTTGTTGTTGTAAAGTGCCATGAGCCTGTCTAAAGGACTGGAATATGGACTATACAAGTTCACTATAATAATAAGCGTCGCATTGCAGCCATCTTTTGACTGAGAGTAAGGAGAGCAATTTTAGTTGCCTGATGCGCATCTCCCTGACTGTGACAGGAGAAATAACTGACCATTTTCTCCTGCACTGTACTTTAGTCCTGACAAGATTGAGAAATTACATACATTTTTTTTTTTTTTTTTTTTTTGAGGAAAATAGTAATATCTTTAAATGACTGTCAAATTTTTAAGTAGAGTATTTTTCTGTCCTGAGTTGTATTTTTCCTTTTATTCTATCTTCCTGTGTTCAATGTTGGCTGCTATGCTGAATCTAACTTCAAGAGGACTGGCAAAAGCGAAAGAATGTGCATCATGTCCTGACAGAGGGAGCTTCAGAAACAGACTTGTCATGTTAACAAAGACTTTTACTGCAGACAAGGAGGCATTAATGTTATGTTTTCATGCAGAGTTAAGCTATGTGACCATTGTTTTTTTTTCTAATATTACATTTATATTTTTTGTTAGTGTATTAATCTAATATGCAAGGCTATGGAATTACAGTAGCAATTTTCAAACCAATGAAACTTACCTTGATAAGTTCTTCATCACACTGTCCCCTCTCATAGGCAACACAGGCTAAATGTGGATCGCGCTTCTCACAGTATTTTCCCACCACTCTGCTGTCATAGAACTGGTTCTCCCTATAATCACAAGCACATTATTTACCACACAGATTAGTTAATAAGAAGTCTGCATATAGACTAACCGTATCACCTAGTCAGAAAAACATGCAATAATATTGTCAGTTGTCAGGGAAACAGGCAGTTCTATTTACCTCAGGAATCTCTCTGGGTTGTTGTTGCTGTCAATGTAGATTTTGGCCAAAGCATTATGTGTGGCAGGCTCTGTTACCCCCTCATGAACACGGGTCTCCAGCCAGGGAAGAAGCAATTTGAGTCTGTCGAGTAAACAAAAATGCTGTATGAAATATCCAATTTTAAATGGTATAATTTTGCCCAATTAAAGAATCTAGCTTTAATGATGTTATTACTAATATGATACCGCCAGGTACATACAAATACCAAACCCTGGAATCATTTCAGAGACCCAACTTTCGTCCATGTATATGTTACTCCAAATGAGAGGGGCATCAACTTAAGGTAAAGAGCAGCTCGAGAAAATAAAACTTTTGGTGTGACCTGGTTAAATTTGAGATATTTAATTTTGATATATATATATATGGTGCCTATGGTTCCTGTGTATTTTTGCCCATTAAATGTGTCTTGATGCTAAATTTGTCACATCTACCCTCTCTTTCAAAGCCTTATAATGATACCGAAAATTTGTACATGACTGGGCAGTGTATTGTTGAAATCAGAATTCGTTTTCCTAGTTTTCTATTTTATGCAAGTGAAAAGCCAAAGTTATAAATAGCTCCAAAACAATTTTCAAGATTCCCATGTCACCTTGATGAAACGGTTCACGGCTGTTGGTTAATTAAAGACATTTTAGTTTAAAATTTGATTTAAACTGAAATATTATCTGATTTACGAGTTAAAAAATAAATCATAATAGTTTCAGAAGATACAAGATCAAAATGAAGCAATTACAAAGAAAAATAAAACCAGTGTTGGGAATGTACAGAAACAACACTGATTTGCAAGTAATGACTGCTCCTGACAGTTTTTTCCATTTCTTTTTCTTTTTAATATTTTATATTATAAATCTCAATTCTATTTAACGAATCCACAAATGCTTTCCCTTTTGACCCTATCCCCTCCAGAATACACACAGAATGCAGTTTTTATAACATATTAGACATTTCTGGAGCTTCTACCCCCTCTTCACATGGTTTTTGCTGCAGAACAAATTATAAGCATCTTCTGATGAACTTTTCTTTTCAAGACCCATTTTTTCCTGATTACATGAAAATGGTGACTTGACAATAGGAGTACAGACTGTTAAGTCAATTAATTCAGATATGCATAGGAAAAATAAAAATTTCCTTAATAATGTGACGATGAATAGCAAACCATTCTTTATGTGCCACCCAGCTGTGGGGAGCGTTATGTAAGGGAAGAAACTGTTGGTACATTTAGGAATTGTTCTACTAATTATTTCCTTTAGAAAGCTGAAAAAAAGTCAACCAATCAGGTCTTTTGTTATGTTTGAAAGTAGGCAAAGATTTAGTTGATCAAGCACCATGTTTGAGTCGGTTGCTGTTTCTCAATTCCAAATGGATTTCTAATCCAACAACCAAAAATAACAAGAAAATAGTAAGTAATATTTAAATTCCAACCTTTATTCTAATAAAATGTTTGTATGGCACATTTTGTTTGTTTATTTTTTTTTTTAATTTGAGAAATTCTACTGTGACCTACTTCCCAAAAATTCATCCTATCCTAGTTACCATCTTTCATTTGTACAAGAAAACAAAATTTCTTAAAATTCCCACCATGTAAATGATTAGGCAATGCTCTTTAAAACAGTATGTTACAGATGGTTGTCTTTATTGATTTAATAGTTATAAATATTTAAACACACTAGTTTAATGGTCAATCTCTGCCAAGTGAAAAGCCCATAATGAATCATAGCCAGCCACCCAGAATGAGTTAAAATAAGCAGGTTTTTACTGATATTTTAAAAAGAATTCTCTATAAGCCAAGTTCTCTGGGCAGTATCATATTTCACTGCTTGCAAGACCTCTTGAAATATCAAAAAGTTCTGATGTCATCTTTAATTGTCCCTACAAAAAAAATCCCTAGGGTATACAACTCACAATACTGTGTAACTTTGGTTTTCAAATACTCACGTTTCTGAATGAAAATGTTAACTAGTCTTAATTTTAATTCCAGGTAATCCAAAGCTTGTGCGAGTGCTATTTATATATATAATACATCATTTCTCTATAATAAAAGGATATTCAAAACCCAAATTTTAATTTCTGGAGTATTCATCTGACCTTAGGGTTAGGGTGGCTTCAGGAAAATAGGGGTTTGGGGTGTCGGGGTCAAATTCAAGGTAACATTGTATTTGCATACATATCATAAAACAGACTCTACACAAAAAAAGTTTGCAGAAAGACATTGATCCCAACCAATAATGGACATAAGCACTCATGCATGTAACCACACCTGTTTCTCTTTTCCACTTCCTCCACCAACTCATCAGTGCTGAACTGCCCCCTGACCACAAGGATCAGCTGTTTGATGATGTCCTCAGCACAGTCCACATCTAGCAAACCACCAACAACTACAGGTAGCCGAGCTGGGTTTACCTAGACAAAATAGTTAATGCTGTTCTTGTAGAAAAAATTCACAAGGCAGTTTATTAAGAATGTAGGAATAGTAAGAGTGCTGGTAAAAGCTTAGGGGCCGTATATTAATGAAATGAGGGAAACTCATTGCCCACAGGTATAATCAAGGCCAAAACTTCTTGTTTCCATGGTTACACCACACTCTTCAGACCCTGCAGATACTGCTTTATGCTACTTTACTCCAAGGAATCTTTGCCAGTGCTTTATAGCTATGGCTTAATGGGTCGAGCAGACTGCAGACTCTAGATGCCACTTTATATCTAGAGACAAGAAACTTGTCTTTGATTTCCCAAGACAGTTTCCACATTGTACTTTCAATGACCCTGTATTTCTAAAAACAGAAAACAATCAGAATCTGGACATGCTGCATGATTTAATCCCTTAAAATAATTATCTTTAAATGTTAACATCTGAAACAGCATCTCACCTTTTGCACATAGATTTCAATATACTTTTGCAGGTTGTTGCGGTACAAATACAGCACAAGGTCATGCACAAAGTCAAAACGGTCACAGACGATTATCAATGGCAGCTGATCTGTCAATTTGGCCTCCTGAAAAAAAAAAGTAAAAAACAAAATAATAATAATACACATTTTCTTTTTTACAATGTACTAGAAAAAAAATTTCTTCAAGCACTAACACCAACCACCACTTCTCAAGCACATACCTTTAGAAAATTTTTGACGCGTTCAGGGTCATAACAGTTGCTTTCACGACAGATGCGCTCCACCTCCTTGATCTGACCAGTCTTGCAAGCAGCCTGTATGTACTTGAAATGCACATCTGGATCCTGACTAAAGTTGACAATTGATCCCAAAAAGTAGAAGAGACCTGCAAACAAACAGGACCACATATCATATCTAGGATTCTTTCTCCATCATGTAGTCAAACTCTTAGCATACTTAGCACAAATTCTTTGCTAAAATTATCAGAAAAGAACCATGAGAATCAATCAACATTTAACTGCAGTAAACTTAAACGAGCAGACCTATGCTCCTCAAGGAGTAACAGGGAATAAACTAAAATGAACATCTAAGTACAATTACCTTCATAGCTTTTGAAAGACTCAAACAACTCAATGAGAGCCTCAGTTGTGAGCTGCTCATGATATTTGGATGCAATCTGCACGCACACTTGCAGGTTTTGGCGAATGTTAGCTGTCAGCATGGCCTTTAGACATTCCACTGAATCCTCCACCGAAAGTGATCCAAAATAGGTCACCAGCCACTATTCAACAAAACAGAAAAATAACCAACATCCTACCTGCATGGCAATATGCTTATTTCATTTACTAAATTATGCAACAACCATGTTCTACTTAACTGAACTGTTAAGGGATCATCATGCTATACAAGTCTCCTAGAGTAAGTCTCAATATTACTTTCTTGATTAATCCCAAAAGATAATGAAGCATTCAAAATTTTTACTTGAAGGAATTTGTTGTGCAATCAGAAATTTTTTCTAGATGTTTAGAGCTTAAATAAAACATGAAATTTTTATTTTAATCATTATAAAAAAAATAGCCAAAGCAAACTTAGTCTGCCAAAAGTTTAACCACATTATTTAGAAATACATGTTTTTTTTCTGTAAGTAATCATCACATATCCAAAGATAAACACCTTTCTGCACTTACTTCTGGGTTAAGAAGGTGTGTATGTACTACAGCTCGCTTGATGTCATACAAATCTGTGTAGTGCTCCAAGGCCTGAAAGAGGTTATTTTCCATTACTGACGTACATCAAAACACAATCACAGCAATACAGTTTTTACAAATGTTAATGACAAACTTCTTCAGTATAATCCGTCACTTAATAAAACAAACCCACCCGCTGAAGAAGGCCTGCTTTCTCGCACAACTGGGCAATGTGAGCTCGGTCATAATGAGTGAACATCTGGTTTCCAAGAATGGCATCTGCAACCTGGAAACAGCAGAGAATTTTTCCTTCAATGAAATGCTCAACAGATGTGTAATAAAATTGCTTTATGAGGAGATTACAGATGGTTTGGATAGAACAGCAATATATCACAGAGCTGCTAATGACTCATCTAACGAGATACCCTTCCCCCCAAAATGGATGGAACATACCTGAGGAGCTGACATAAGGTTCATTTCGAGAAGGCGTGTCTGAAGTGGCCCTTCTGCTGGACGATTGTTTTTCAGAGCATCCAGCAAGAAAGATGTGCATTGCTGAATCAAGTTGAATTCCATGAAAACATCCACAATTTGGTTCAGGTCAGCCAAGGGCTCATCATCTGCCACCAGCAGCTGCGCAAACTGCAAGCCCTGTTCTGGATTGATGCGCATGATGTTACGCAGCAGGAAGATGTAATCTGGAGTGAATCCTACTTTTTTGGAGTACAAGATGATTTTCTGGAATTGGCCTGTTTCGGCAAAGCACTGTATCACCTGTTGAAACATTGCGATTTTTTTTCACATTAATGGTTAGGAAACTTACCTCATGTTTGGTGATCCCTCTTTACTACTTAGGATCTTAGGTCACCAAGCTGGTTGGCTAAACATTAAGCGATCTATTCAAAAGTAAACCAGTTCATTGTAGCACTTGCAGAAATGCTTAAGAAACTACAGATTTTGAAACACAAATAGCTGGCTTTGAAAACAATGGCAATGGGCTTGACAGAAGTGTGAATAAATACCAATCACCAAAAATACAAAAATTAAAAAGAAATTCTATAAGAATCTTCATTAACCAGTTACCAAATAAGAATTAAAGATATCATTAACATGCAAAATATGTACAAACTCACTTTTTGCGGCACATTAGCCCTCAG
Source organism: Pomacea canaliculata (assembly GCF_003073045.1). Taxonomy (NCBI): domain Eukaryota; kingdom Metazoa; phylum Mollusca; class Gastropoda; order Architaenioglossa; family Ampullariidae; genus Pomacea; species Pomacea canaliculata. Next base: position 8,117,279 of record NC_037593.1, read on the forward strand.
ATAAACTGACAATGCAAGAGTTGGATCTGCCTGCTTTACCAAGTCTCCAAGCTCCTCGCAGCATTCCAGCTAAAAACAAATGTTGACAACTGATAAATTGTACTGTGCCTGAACTACTCTCTAGATTCACAGTTTCTCCAGTTATTACCAATCAAACAATTTTTTTAGTGAAAAGCTTAGCAATGGTGAGGATGGTGATCACAACATGAACTAAGCTTTGTTTTCAATAGAGCTGGTTTATTCGTTGAAGAAAATAAAGCCACTTAAGATCATTTCCAACCTCACTAAAACCAAGTTTACCTTAAGAAATATTTCCTTTTCAAACTTAAACTTAGCTGATAAAACACTGTAGCTGCAGCGTAAACAGAATAATTTATTTGTAAATACCTACTTTTGTCCAAACCATGTTCGCTCCTTAAGTGCAAAAATACTTATACACATAGGATGTTATCCTCTGACCTAGGCAATGAACACCAAAATCCAAAGTCAGCCTACCTTATCTTCTTTGAGCCACTTTTCCAGCAGCTGCTTGCGCCCTTGCTGTAGCACTGGGCGACACAGCTCAAGTGACTCATACTTGTTCAACTGCCCCTTGTCCAGAAGGATGCCAAAGTACTGCAACAGTGGTGACGTCTGGCCAGCCTGAGCTGGTACTTGCTGAAAGCGCTGGATAGTTTGTGGTGTGCGTAGAATTCCCTATGATTTTAGTAAAGAAGGGACAGAAAACATGAAAAATATTAACAGTTCTGAAATCTAGAACTTTCCGACCAAACATTGATATAATTCAATTCAGCAGAAGAAGCAAGCAAAATTAGTCTCTGTTCACAGAATTTTCAATGTTCTCCTTTGCTTACCTTAGGGGCACTGGCAGCAACTTTGGCAGCCTCCTGATACTGTCCGCTCTGGAAGAGGTTGTTGAATTTGCGAACGAAAAGGTCTTCGGCTCCAGGCAGGTTACAGCGGGATGACATCTTCAGGGCCAGGTCAGGGTTTTGAAGGGTGTTGGTGATGTACTGCACTATATTTTCTTCTTCTACGCTCACCGACAACACCTGCACACAAAAAGATAAGGATTTTTTTTTTGTAGTCAAATAATTCTCGAAAATAAAAAATCCCCTTAAGGAAACCAGATCCAGTATGTGGCATTAACACATGTGAGGAACAAACTATGGAGTAGCTAAATGAACTGTCTAGTTCTTCAAGAACGTAACTTCAAAGTAAGATCGAAAAACACACAAATATGTTAACAAGGCATTAAACAGATCAATAAAAATGTGGGAAACTTTCATTTTTTTCAATTTGTAAGGGTTTTTTTTTTCCAAATAAGTTTAAAATGATCCTTTCTATTCATTCGTATAAAATTCAACTCAAAGGTACAATCACAAAGTTTCTACAGCTAAACAAAAACATCAATTCCCTGCTTTGTTCCTGACAATATCCCACTTATTTTATAAATAAGGAATGCTGATAAGCAACTAAGGTAAATCAAAAACTAATGATACAATCACAGCTTGTTTTTAAGTAAATTGTACAAATCAAAAAGGCTTAGTACAGTCCATCCAAAAGAGCACGAATGCAGACAAGATTCTCTTGCAGAAGAAATTGTTAAAAAATATTCTGTGAAACTTTTAGAAAAATGGATTTAAAGACCACAGTTTTACCGTCTCTTTCCCATTCATTCCCATAATCAAACAACTGACACTTCACTTGGAGTGATTTTTCTAAAAGCATTTTTGCAACTAAGTATCAGTTACTTGTGGAATGAGTAAAGGTGCAGTCACGCTGCTTATGATCCCCTTACCTGTCCTTTCCTGTTGACTCCAATGATACCGCTAGTGGCCTCATGGGGAGCAGTGACAAAAATGGTGTCACCACTTATTCTGTTCATGTAAATACATGTTCCCGTCTCAACATCGTACAAGTGAATGTAGCCATACTTTGTAATCAAGAACACCACTCCATGTTTGGGACTGGTCTGCAAAATAAATATTAAAATAAGCACCACATATTTGTTTCTGATAAAGCAATAAACTTGGATGTTTAATTCTGTCAGCTTCAGATATATCTCCAAAGCATCCATTATCCAAGGTTGATACAACTTTAATCAAAATGATCAGGACTAAAACAATTCTGGAGAGATTGTATTTCATTTTTCCATTACCAAAAAAATAAAAATACTTTTTTTTCCTAGGCACTGTAATGTAACTTAATATAAAACAGATTACTGCATTTTACCTGCATAGCAACTGGGAAATCATTCTGTGCTTCTACTGGAAAGAACACATCCACAGCCTTCTTTGTGAAAGGCTGATTACCTTGTGGTGGCTGTCCTACTTCAATAACATGCAGCTGAATGCATAAAAGAACACAAACATACATACTTTTAGACATTACAGAAGAACACTGTAAATACATCCAATAAAAGCTCCAATCTGAAACATTTTACCCATGCTAATGCAGTTGTGCTGAATATAAGAAAATTCAGTTACTCTATCATTATGCATAAAAGTATTTTAAAATTTTTATTTTAAATTTAACCTGCAATAATCAATGCAACAAATGGTCTTTAATAAGTAGCAATTTTTTCTGTACAATTCCATGCAACAAAAACAGTGTTATTTAAAGTTATGGCATCTTTTCTGGTGAATAGTTGAATAGCTTACCTTTCCACCCTGTGGTCCCCTAACCGCAAACAGAAATAGGGTGGATGGATTTGGATTTCCTTCCACTGTGAAATTGGCAAAGGAAGCAGCATGGCCTTCAATGGGTTGACTGACCTTGCGTTCCACAGAGTACAGCTGCATAGCTCCCACAACTCGATTTTGCTGCAATGCAGAAAAGATAGATAACTGCCCTAAAATCAATCAAACTCAAGGTTTATAGAGGTGTATAGATCAGAAAATGTCACATCTTCCAACATTTCACATTGATTAAACATTCCCAGTAACCTCTGACTGCAAAATAGAAAAGGCATAAAAATATGATGTCAGCTGCATTACCTGTGCGGATATGCCAATCAGTAACAGCCACTGCTGTTTGGCATCTGTGCGGTAATTGATGACCTGACATCCCGCAAGGGTAGAATGGCGATCAAAAACTTTCTGAGGCTGTGAATCACCTGTCAAAAAAAAAGTCTTTGTACGCGTATCAGCATAATCACAAATACACCTGCTATAAATACCTGAAGGTTACACATCACAGGAATATGCATGGGTTGGATTATTTGTAACCTCCTTCCCCCCCCCCCAAAAAAAAACAACAACAAACCAATGGAACTGCAGGAGTTGATGAGTGTGATCTTCCCAATGTGCTTAATTCTTTTTACGCCTACTTTCAGAAATGTGACTTCTTTCACAGTTTTTTACACTAAAACAGTCTCTGGTGCCTGAGGATGAGTTGGTGATTGCCCAGTCCCCTGTCACAGTTCTTGAGGTGAGTAAATATGAACAAGGCTCCATGTCCAGACAGGATCTGTGGGCACACCCTCCATTACTGAGATGAACAACTTAGCAGAGTTTTACATCTACTACAGCTCTCTGTTCCAAAAATCACTAGACCCAGTCAACCTAATGACTACAGACCAGTCAATCTTACATCAATTATCATGAAATCACATGTGAATATTGGAAGCAGCAAGATTATGACTGCTGCTGATGAATATCTTGACCTGCTGCAGTTTGCCTACAGAGCAGGAAGAGGAGTCAATGATGCTAAGCTGTTTATGTTAAATACATTGTACAAACATCTGCAGAAACCTATAGTTTATACCAAGATTCTCTATGCTGATTTTTCTTCGTCTTTTAACACTATGCAACCTCACTTGTTAGCATAGTCTAGTTTCAGGCTTCTGTCTATCCCACCAACTAACTCTCTGGATCCTGGACATTTTAACAGACAGCAGAGAGTTTCTGCTGTCTTCTCTCATATCCTTTTGTCACCTATACAGGTTCCCCTCAATGTCTCCACTACTGTTCATTCTTTATACTAACAGTTTAGTAGAACTATGGATAGGAGCTTTCTTATAAAATTTGCTGATGACGCTGCCTTGCTGTCACTTTTGTATAATAATGAACGTGTTCACAGTGGCACTCTTCCTAACTTTGTATGCTGGTGTGATGAACACTTCCTTGTCTTGAATGCTTCAAAAATTAAGGAAATGATCTTTGACTTTCGGATGAACAAGCCAGTCATCAGTACTATCCATGATGATGCCATCGAGGTAGTGGACTCGTAAATATGGGGCATCAATACTGACATGATCAAGAGCCTCCTATGCTATAAACCTTCTACAGAAACTCAAATCTTTTTCCATCAGCTCTATCATCCTCACTCGGTTTAATCAGTTCTTCACTGAAATTGTCATCACTTGTTCTTTCATTTCTTGGTTTCTAGACTCTTTCAATGGAACAGGAACAGTCCTCTTTCCTTGTTAATTAATATCTGTTGTTCCAAGATCCCCAGAACCAGGCAGAGGGATTTGGCAGCCTTATATCATCAGCAAATCCTAGTAAGGCATCCCATATCATCTCTATTTCTGATCATGTATTGGCACACGCATTTTCACTCTTGCAGACTGGCAGTAGGTATGTGATGCCTGCATGCAGAACTAATCGTCACCACAACTCGCTCATTCCATGTGTTATTTACTTGATTAACTCTACTGGCCATGATCTTGTATTTGCCTGAGGTGACCTAATGTCAACTACTGTATTTTACTGTTGATGAGAGCATGTGTGTGTGTATATATATATAGTGTATGTGTAAGAGAGAAATTATTTCAACATGTATAGTAATCTGTATATTATTGTATGAGCACTATCTGGAATAAATTTATAGTTTAATAAATTTGTATAAAAAAAAAAAAAATTTATCAAAATGGTAATGAATTTCACAGAACAGTCAATTTGACCCCCCCCCCACCCGAAAGAAAGTTTGCATTACGCTCATTCCACAACAAATGTAAAACCACAGAACCAAGAATTTTATTGTTTTTCTATTATTATTTTTTTCAGTAGGAGGGGCAGGACTCATTTTATCCCCGGTTAAGGACTAACCTTCCATTGCCCAATGGTAGACAGAACTTTCAGTGACCAGACCAATGATGTTGACTGAAATCCACTTCCAAAAGATCACATCTTCTGTCAAGGTATGAGCCTTCATCTTGCTCTTCATTTCAATGTTAAATATTTGAAGCGTTTTCCCAGCTGAAAATAAGGTTATTTCAAGGTCATGTTCAGTGATCCGTACAGACATTTTAAAGGACTCACAATGACTTTACAAATAATATACACACAGAACCAGAAAATTTTTTATTGGCACTACTAATTTATCACAAGAACATGAGAGCTTCAAAATATTACCAGAAATAAGCATATTTAAGCTTAAATAAGAAGGAATTTTGCATGCAGTATCAAAATCAACATGCTTATTAATATCTCTATAAATTTAAAATGCAAAGACATTAAGTGAAAATGATGATTAAAACGAAAAGCAGCCAACCTTTCAAGGCAATGACTTTGCTAGTGGGGTTCATTATGGCAGAGTCAGCTGAAATGGGTCGGCGGATTGGGTTTGCTGTATCATTCATGTCAATAATGACCACCTGTGCCAGATCACCCACCTTTTCACGGACACAGATATACTTATCCGACTCCATTGTAAGAGTGCTAAATCCAATGTTGGCCGCATTGATGCCAACATTTTGGAGCTGAAAAAGAAAATAATAGACTTTTATTTGGAAGAAAACCAAATGTAATTATTTAAGTACGTCAGTTATCACAAGACTAGTTGACTACATATAGCAATTGTTTTATCATCAGATTTACGTACAGCCTTAAAAGTAGTTTTTTAATCACCCAACTTTCATATATATATATCAATATATACATTTAATGAGACACCAAATACAATGTGTAATCTTTACACAATTATGTGCTGACATACACCTGAGAGCTCCAACTCTTATGCTGCAGCTACTCCCCCTTTTTGGTTATATACTTCAACTCTACAACTGCAAAATTATTTTTAATTGCTTGCCTGAACACATTACAAATAACATTCTAATTCCAGCTCAATGAGGGCCGATCAGTTTCCACACTGCCTGAGAACCATGCAAAAAAGTTTTGCCACCATCTTACTAAACAAAAAATGGCCAGCTGGTGATACGCATGCAGAAAATGTAGCTGAAATTGGCAAATAAATGTGATTCCTATTTAAACAATTTATCTATCTCGTTTGAATAATGTATGGCTCTTTTGGTATTAATAGCAACTTGTTTCATTGGAGATCAATTGCCTTTTGGGCTTGTGACGGTTTGACTTTTCTGTCTTGGGACAAAATGGACCATACGTGGGACGAATGGGGACTTTTGGTATGGGGTGAAATGACCTATGACCATTTTAAACAAAACTATGCAAATAAGTTTAGCCCCCATTTTACTAAACAAAAATGGCCGCTTGGCAATCAACATGATTTTTGTTCTTTAAACAATCTTTTAAATTAAAGATTTTATCATCATAATGTGGATTTATACAGACTAAATAATTTTTCAACAGGGGGTCTCACAAATGACGAAAGCAGTGTTGGCGCACTACCGTAGTATGGTAACAGAGACATAATAATGGGGGGAAAAAAAATTCATAATACAAGTTAACAATAAAACGATGACAAAATCTTTAATCTCTCATCGGTGATCAATTCATCTTCTGGGCTTGGGTTGATTTGAATTTTGGTGCTGGGATGAAATGGACATAGCTGGGACAATTTTACTCAAACTGTGGGGCGATATGACTGGTGACCACCAGCTCAACACATGGGCATGGAAGCAGTAAAAATTTAAAATCTTTTATGAATGTAAATTCTACTGAAAAGGGTTGAGGTTATTAAAAACTAGAGATGCTATCTGTTTTTCATTATTGATCTGCATATTCAAAATTTTTAACCACATTCTAAGAACATCGAACGTAAAAAAGAAATTTTAATGTCTTATATTTTCATTTATTATTAATGTTTTACTTGAAAAAGACAGGTTGGAAAACACGTGTTGCTGTTAATGTTGTAACATGTCTTGCCACTAGTAAGCAAGCCTCCTAAAAGTGAAGTCAGTAGGGGGCGGAGACTAGTGACACACCTCCATAAGTCACTATTCTGTCAAATTATTATTCATCAAACTATTTTGTTTTGTTTTTTTAACATAACATTCGATAAAATTAGTAATCTGAGTAATTTAGGTGGAACGGGAAAAACCTCAGAAATAATGTACACGTTGAATGAGTCATAGTTTTCGATAGGTAGAGGTAGCTTCAAGCTTCTGGGGAATGGGGCGTCATCGAAACGAAATACATTTCTAAAATAAGTATTTAATACCAACAATTCTAAATAACAATGGCAGTAATATTATATTTAAAATCTAGTTGTAATATGAAGAATGACAACATAAACAACGCCAGATTTCTGCAGGCAGGAGCTTCTTTGTAGTAAGTTGGTTCTTATGTTCCGGTGATGACTGCCAAGTCATCAACAAGCATGTGGGTTGTGAAATTATAAGGGTCAAAATCTACGTTTTAATTTGTAGTTATCCCATACATTTTCAAGAAGAGAGATAAATACATTAAAAAAACAATACACTCATAATTTATTTTAGAAATGAGAAAAGCATATTATAACGAAAAAATTAAGATGTCTTTGACTTGTGCGAGTGATAGGGGCGTGTATCTACAGCAAAGAATGTTGCATGCCTTACCTGCAGGTGCTCCTGAAATCGAATTGGTAAAATTTGTGACATGGCCTAAAGCCAAAACACTTAATTTTGGTTTGCACTGGACGAAAGAACTAGTTTCCTGCCGATATAGTCCGAGCCGGTGGTTTGCAGAGCTTACCCACCCTGCCTTATCGAAGAAGATGGCGACTGCCGGTGGAGTTTAGAAATAGTTCCTTATCAAGTGCGCACGCATCCCAAGTATAGAAAAAAAATAGCAAGTTTAAGATTTTTTACGCTCATTTAGACTTTTTTCAAAAATCATAAATATCCTTTAATTTGAATCCATTTTAAGATTCCTTATATTACTGCGATACTGACATACTCTTTCATCAGTGGACTATATTTTTCATTGAAATGAATATTCATACGCAATCATTAGCGTCATTGCGAGGATGTGGGAGTTGTGTGATCGCGCTTTTGATTGGCCTATGGCCTCTACAAGGGTACGGCGATCTGATTCGAGTTGGTCAAACCTGTGAAATATTTCAGTGTTAGATCAGTAAAATAGGAATATTTTTTAAAATCTGTGTCAGTGTTTTCTTGTGAAGGTTTGTAAATATCGGTGTTTATCAATTCGATCGCACCCACCAAGAAATCGATGAATGGAAGAAAATCCTAAATTCTCGAGTGCGCGCACTCTGGACTAGGGTACGTGATAGACAAAAAGATAAACGACACAATCTGAAGATTAGTGGAGAATAAAGTATATCCAGTAGTATTTTTTAACCTTTAAGTGAAAGTATATATAGTTAAAAATAGACATCTATACCGAAAATGGGAATTGAGGTGCCGGTCACGAGACCGAAATGGAGCAGCGGTGCATTAACTCGCCCACTCCGTGTACACTGTTACCATCGATTGTTGCCGAACTGCCGGTGAATGATTGTAAACAGAGTATTAAGAAGACCAAGACACAGAGCTATATATATATAGTTGTGAACAGGCTAAATAGTTTGTAGATGTTAGTGCGTGCATGCATGCTTCCCTATATCTATAACGGCATGTATGATATAATGTTTATAATTACACAGTCTACTATCACTATACATAGCAACACATACACGTACCATGCCATGAACGCAGGGCAGGTCGAAATAATTTGGCAGACACACGATCAATGGTTCCTTCTTGCTGCACTTAAGGAAATGGTTTTACGTAGTCAAAGATAGAGGGAAGAAGATGAAGATTCAGACTTTTTTTTTAAGAGGCTTTTGTTTTAGATTGAATATGCGCATATTGATGAAAGTATACAAAATAATGCAGTAATCATAACTGCTTTCATTCTTCTCGTTGAACATGATGCCACCTTTCACAACAGACCTTGATCCCTACAGCTACTGCTTGTAGGATGGATCGAAGATTCGGGGAAAGGGGTATTGTGCATCTCATTTTTATCCGACAGCAGTCCCCATCATCGATGTGAAGCTTATAGTGTTCGCCAATTACAACATACTCCTTCATTCGAGAAGCATGACTGTGTGATCGTACTAGAAGTAACCAAAACACTCCTCTAATGCAATTAAGTATTGCTTTGGCTGGTTCCTGAAACTCCTTCAGTAGCAAGAAGCACGTCTCTGAAGGCTCCTGAGGGATATTTTTTCCTCCAAAGATACGTGGGCGGCAAAATCGGTGTCTGCCTGAATTAACTCGCTTTTACGTGATCAGTTTGATATGATTTATGGATCAGAATAAATTTAAATCAGGCTATCCATATACAGTAAGACATGGACAGTATAGCGCCTGGTCCTTTATTTTTCTTGGGTCAGTACCATGGGATGTCCTTGTTTTTCTCCGCCGATCCTAGTCGGTTGTGGCGGTGTCCTAGCCGTTACTTTTGAGTTCGAAAATAAAAATAGTGCCTTATCCTGGCCTCTGGACAAGCTCAAGGCTCTTCATAAATGACAGAAGGTGATGTGGCGACAATTAATATGTTTACCACGCCAAAGATTAGTGTCCACACACAGCAAGAACCACAATCCGCAGACCAAATAAAAATATACACGCTGGAATATACTCCATCTCAATTCCAACAAATCCAACAGACGACATATAGTTGTCAATGCGGTGCCCCTTTCCCATCCCCACAGAATATCTGCTGATCTCTGTAGGTCCTTAACAGTTTGATGGCAGAACTTTTGGCAAGCTTCTTGGTTTGTATATATGTTGTTGATCTTAGTACGTAGGATAGTATGATCGTGAATGGCTTGCAGCTTCATGCCACCACGGTTTTGCCTTTGCTTCAGCACGATCAGTGAAGCCCTCATTTCACACGTTTGATGTTAGACATCAGAATGATGTTTATATCACGCATTGTCCCTTCTACAAAGCATTAGAAATAAGGAAAAAGTATAGTAACATTGATTGAAGACCCCTACATTTAGGGATACTGTAATTTCATAGAGAAATGTTTACGTAAGTTGATTGAATAATTACGGAGATTAGTGGTTTGATGAATAACAGTGTTTGTACTGGTGTATGGACATCATTGGTGATTCTTGGGAAGGGGCACAACACTCATACGATCCACTGTCAGACCTTGGTCAATTGTATGCATCTGCTTATATACTCTTTATAATTACATCTCACAGCACCGTAGCTTGTGCGTAGTGCACTGAACCGCAGAGAAGAATGTACCCCATTCGAGGCGTGCCCACCCACATGTTCTACAGAAACGGGTACCTAATTTATTTGGAAGATAAAGGCAGTAGGAGGAAAGGGTAGATTCAACCTTCTATAAACCGTGATATTGACAGTAAACCACTTATGCTTGCTGCCCGTCAGTCCCTCCTTGACTTGTGCCTGTCGCTGGGGTTGGGGGAATGGAGCACATGTATAGATGCGGCAGCTGACAAGGCCCGCCACTTACGACTATTTTAGACGTTCGTAAGCCAGTTTCTCCTCTGGCCACCATGGTGTCGACTACCCTCCAAGGTACCTTGAAAAACAGTCTGACAAGTTGTCGTACCCGATTACATGGCCAAATAAGACCGGCTAACGTCACTTGACTGTTGCAGATAGATGTTTCAGGTGTTCCTGCCCATCAGCCACTATGCAATATGAACTTTAATCGTAAGCATGCTGAACTTGCGGTGTAGTAGAAAGATTAACTCTGTGATACAATTTATTATTTTTATAAGCTTCAGATCTAGAATTATCATGCATGCTAGTCTGTCAGTGTATTCAGCGATGTTATTCACCAATAAATTTGTCTGTCGGAGGAGGGAGGGGCTGCAGGTGCACCCTAGCCAGTTTGGTGCATTGTACTTCCCAGTGGACCCTGGGTTGAATGTGTAGTTGACCCAGAGGATTTGGGAAGAAAAGTGATCCCTTCACAATGACGAAATGGTGACAGGACGACCTTTACCTTTCTTCATACAAGTGGAAAATGACGATGAACGATTTTTAAAATTGTTCAAAATCTTTTAAAACAAATTTAATTTTGATAATGCCAAGAAAAGGTTTTAACAAATTTTAACCATAGCAACCGAATGTGATGTCTTTTCATTGCTTACTAAAAAAATACAACAGCTAAATGCAAAAACAAAATGCATGAAGATGAATGTTGTATTAGCATGTGAAATTGGCATATGCAAATGAGACAGCTTTGTTCCAGTTTCTGCCAGATGTAAAAAATGAACTAAACCACAAAAAAATCGGTTCCCAGTCACTTAATCCCCAGACACTTCATCCCCGACACTTCATCCCCTAGACTTTTAATCCCCAGACACTTCATCCCCAGACACTTAATCCCTAAACTAAATCCTTAACTATAAAAATTATGAAGTCAGCGAAAAATTTAATTGAAATTCAAATTCAAATCATGCTATTAACTTCAACGTCATTTGAACATCTACAACATTAGTTAAAGTTCATATAAGCTAGTAAAGTTAATGTTCTTCAACAATATGATATGAAAATAGTTCTTGAGTGTCGGGGATGAAGTGTCGGTGATGAAGTGTCTGGGGATTAAGTGACCGGACACCAAAAAATCAAATATTGAAACTTTTCAGATCTATATAAAAATTTAATCAATAATGATATTTTGAAATAGTGAGAACATAGTTTGGTTTATTCCTTGCTGCTCCTTTGAGGAACATAGGACCGCAACACCACCTCGCCAGCGGACCCGGTTTTGGGCAGCCCCCTTCAGTTGTGCCCATGTGGTCTCGATGTCCTTTGCCTCGCTCTCTACTGTTCTTTTCTAAGTCTGCTTTGGTCTCCCAACTCTCTTCTTTCCCTGAGGGTTCCAGTCAAGTGCCTGCTTGGCAATGGTGTCAGCTGGTTTGCGCAGGGTGTGTCCTATCCAGCCCCATTTGCGCTTTTTGGTGTCTTGGCTAGTGGCATTCTGGTTGGTTCTTTTCCACAGGCTGCTGTTGGAGATCTTTTCAGGCCAAGTGAGAACATATAAAGAATCAAATATTTGCCCATGAATATTCAATACATTAAATGCAGCTAAATGCAGCTACAAACTTATTTACAAAGATGACAGAACACACTTGGTTTAAAAGTCCTGCCAATATGTTTTGCACATGTCCGCACGATTACTTTCTGCTCATGTAGATATTTTAAATAATTTCCTAAAGGCAGAAAACTTTCTTCTGTACAAGGTCTCCTCTCCAATCTCCTAATAAAGTCACACAATACATTCGATACAGGCAGCATTTTCCTGGCTTGACATGGTACTCTTCACTGTCTAAATGTGACTGCAAGCCCGGAGACAGAGACAGAATATCCTGGCGTTGTTCCCCAACAGATGAAATGGTTACCCTTTCTTCCTCACCAATTTCTCCTTGACACTTGATAACAATAACTGCAACTAAAGATAGACTATGCTAATGAGTTAAGCAAGATGGAGATTGCTGCTGCTCTGCCTAACATGGACGCGCGCACATCCACAAAAACAAATTGACATACACTTCATTGAGCACAAGAAATTATAGCAGTAACAAGTATGCTGTGTCTTACAGTATATAACATTTGGTACAAGAAGTTTACTGGCTATTGTAAAAGACCCCTCACCTGTGCCTTTATGACAATTGTGACAAATGTGTACTAAGATGAAATGGAGCTTTCCAAGGCTTGACTCTGCAGCTGGGCCTGAGCAATGTCTTGAAGTGCTTGCTGAATCTGTGCCATAAGCTCTTCCCCTTTGCATACAACTTCTTTCAATTTTTGTGCTGACTCTTGATTCTCTTGCTCCAATCTCTGTAGGCTTTGCAGCTGTAACATTTATAAAACTACAAAATGCAGCTGTAATATTTACACTAAGGCTTTAGTGATGTAACCAACACGCCAGTCCCTGATGGCTACGTAGGGTGGGCTAGTCGTACAAGAACACAACAAAGATTGAAATTGCGCTACTGTAGATTTTATTCAGAGTTTCACTCTCACTTCCAAACCAAAAAGCCCCTCTCAACTGTAAAGCTACACTACTTATCCTCTCTCCAGTCGAACTATCCACTATCTTTTTCCCACGGTTTCGTCACCACCTTTCTCAGCCCACGTGGAAACACTGGACACACCGACCACGACCCGTCTGGTCATTGTTTCCCCATAGTGGCTCAGGCAACTTTATAGCTTCAGGTGTAACAATAGGTCCAGTCACCAGTAGCCGCGGTTCAAGTACGAACGTAGCCGGCATGAGAAAGGGACAGTCGTTTGACCCCAACCCTCTAGAAACAAAGATACACTCAGTACACTACTAGAGTGCTACAGCGAAAATACTTTATTTCAAACTGTTGCTTCAATGCAAACAAAACATACAGTTTTTCTCTGTTAGGTAATAAAAAAGGAAGCTCATCATTAAAAACATATAGGACTAGCCAGAGCACCAATATTACCTGGGTTGTTTTCTGCCACTCTCTTCCAGGTAGGATTATATTGTAATCATTCAATCTATCAGCTTACCTGAGTCAAGCATATTCATGCATAGCTTCAGCATGGCCAAGTAGTGAAACATTATATTTGTGGTTGTACAACTATTGCTGCCTCCCAGTATAACAGGCCAAAAGCCCATGGTTTCAATTAGAGGGAAAGATAAAAATTGTGTTGCAAGTGAAGCTCTCTGTGTGGCATTTTTTATTTCTTTGCAGGTTCCTGCCCTATTTCTCTTAACTTCTTTCTTTACACCCCAGCCAGACAACTTTATTCTTTGTTTGATGACCATATGCTAACAATCTCTGTCACCAATACAAGATAATTATGATCACAGAATTTTAAGCTGCTGTGCAGCAAAACAGTGGATCTTTCTCCCCTTCCATATTTGCCATCTACCCACCTTATTTAAACAAGCACTAAAACACATCTCTTACATAGGCATTACTCACAACAACAGTCCACACAATGCTATTCCATCTTCTAAACCTTTCTTTCACTGTTTTCATCTATTGATTACTCTGCCTGCTTGTCTTGCTCTGCCTATTCACAAAACTCTCAATCTTTACTGTTTGTTACCCAATTCTTCTTTGCTTTTTCTATATCTGTCTTTTATTATCAGTATTGTTGCTTACCCTTTTGTCCTTAATATATCTTATTCTTGTCTCAAGGGAAGAGAGCATGCTCTTTCCTAAGTGTGAGCATAAGCTTTATAAATCAAGCATTTATTATTATTAAGGTCTCATAGTCTGCAGTTAGTGTCTACCATCAAATTAATGTATGCAAAGTGTGGGTTTCACATAAGCCTCCCACTAGTGAAGATGGAGGTGTAAGGTTTGTGAAGGTTTTTTTTTTTCCCCAAGATATTTTCAAAAAAGGTACTGAACAGCATTGAAGTGGGTATAGGGAGACGGATTGGTGTTTTACGCTGATCCATCAACTACGGGTATATCACAGTAAAGCAGCCAGCCCTGCAAATAGGAACCAGGCAGTAATGGGCACCCTTGATAGACACCCCCTGTTGTGTGAAAGAAAAACTTCAACTTGGTTATACAGTAGACAGCTATGGTATCACTATTGTATAGGAGCAAGTAAGAACTATGTTTGTGGAATAACATACCAAAGCATGGTGGAGGGAAGAAACAAAAGCAGGGCTTCTGCTTACGCAAAAAATTGCGTACAGTCGCATTAAAAGTTCGGAGGACCCCTTCAATTTTCGTCGATGGGGTCCCATTCAAAGTTGGGTGAAGAACAGGAACCCCTTAAAAATCTGAAGAAGGGGTCCCTGGGACCCCAAAGAATTTAGCCTTAGCAGAAGCCCTGAAAAGCATACATTAAAGCAGGAAACTGGTATAAAATGTTACCTGTAGATCTAAAGATGACTCCTCACTTGGAAGTGAATCAATCAAGACATCAATATCTTTAGCCGTCCTCGCAACAAGTTTTGCAAACAAGGCAGCATAATCTGCAAAACAAAATTAAAAAAGCAAGAATGCTGTTAATTTTATTTTTGTAAAGCACTTTGAGCCTGGCTTTGATGATGGTGTAAAGTGCTATACAAATCAACTTTATTATTATTAAATTTATTTCTATTAGCTCATAAGTGATAAGTAACGCACATCGACCCGAAGTATGTTTTTTTACCTTTTAGAAGCTTTGTAAAATGATCAAAACTATTATTGTAAAAACTATTATTGCAAAATAAATTAATTCAAGGTAAAGAAAACATAAGAACAAAAACACTACAACTCCAGGTAAAAAAAATTACAGATCCCATACGCATGATGAAAACTAAAACTTAAATAAAAAGAGCCTGACTCCAAAAACATCCTAGTTATAATTAGCAATTGCTCTATCAGCTGATCATGCAAAATTGTCCACCTCATATTTGAGAACAGTGACCTTACCCACAGTCATAAGGGATAAACTTTTTGGCCCCCTGAAGTGGCTTCACTCTACAGCCTCTTCTGTAGTGTCATAGATAAGTGTCTGCAGAATCCGATAAGCAGTACAGTGGAACCTAGGCTAACGACCACAATCCGTTCTGGAAAGTTGGTCGGTACTCGAAAATTTCGGTAAATGAAACAATTTTCCCCATAAGAAATAAGGGAAATACAGTGGTACCTCGACATACGAGTTTAATTCGTTCCGTAACCTTGCTCGTATGTCAAATTGCTCGTATCTCAAAGAAATTTTCTCCATTGAAATTCATTGAAATCCCATTAATCCGTTCCAGCTCCCAAAACACCACCTCAATTGTTTTTGTTAAGTTTTTTTGAATAAGAAAAAGTGTATTTACAAGAAGAAACATTGATTTATGAATAACAAATACATATTCTATAAAAACATATTAAATTCTTCGTTTGTGGAAGTGTGTGGGATCTGTTTCAGCAAATCACCGTAAATCGCTCATGCCTTCTCACACATGATGCTTTGTGTTAAGGTTCCTCCTTGAAGCTGCTTCTCTGTCACCCACACAGTCAATAGTTTCTCCATCTTTTCATGGAGAGAAGTCCGGAGCTTAGAAATTATTGTAACGCCCCTAGCTGGCGTTGTACCCTTTATCAACTTCTGTTTATGCTCAGAACATATCATTGATGTGCTACACCCGTACATCCTCGCCAAGTCAGTTACTCGCACACCTTGCTCATGTTTTTCTACGATTTCGCACTTTAATTCAATAGACATCACCTTCTTCTTCGGATCCATGGTTACAAAAATAAATGTGATAATGTTTTGTAAATGTACAAAAAGCAAAAAACGCATGTTGGGGTTGTGTGCAGCGGTGTAGTGTGCGATTCCTCGTATCTCAAATCTTGCTCTTATCTCGAAGCAAAATATCGCTCGCTCGGCGGCTCGTATCTCAAAACACTCGTATGTCAGGGCACTCGTATGTCGAGGTACCACTGTAGATTTAATCGGTTCCCAGTCCCTATTGACTCGCTAATATATGAAAGTTACAGGCTATATAGCAGCACTTGTCACTGGGGTTTTCTTCTGCAAATCTTCGTAAATTTGCAGTACCTTCTCACAAATAAACGACTCACTGATGATTGTAACGATTCGCGATTGAGACGAATCTAGTTAGATTCATGTTTATTCTTAGCTCTCCCTGTGGTCAGGGAAGAGCAGTCGCGCGAGCGCTGACGTAGCTCTGCGTGACGATTCTTTTGCGTCATATAGTGAATGACGTAAATGAACTGAGCACAGTGTAACTAGGGCGACGGTAAGCAATGGAGAGCAATAGAGTACTCATGATTGGTTGAGAGAGTCTCCAAGAAAGACTGTTGGATGGTCGTCCTAGTTACCTGGTCGCTAGGGGTGCCTGATTGGTCAGGAGGGGGAAAAGGACGTGTTAACTTGGTGATTCTAACGGTTCTCGGGGGAGACGAGACCAAGCAGTTGGAGTGTACAGAGCTCCGTGGGGAGTGTACAGTGTATGGTTAACTGCCAGCACGGGTAGCCGACGTGTGTCCAGTGGAGTATTATCGTGTGGAGTATTACCCAGTGTGGTACAGTAATCAATCCAAGCGGAATATAATATCTTCGCCGATACGGCTTTAATCTCCTTAACTTCACGAACTGAGTGAAGAAATTCAGTGGACTTCACAGTTAACTTCACGAACTGCGTGAAGAAATTCAGTGGATTAACCTGCTGGTCCAGTGATCTCGTCAGCGCCAACCGTCTGAGAAACGTTTGGAGGAGGTTGACGCTGGGGAAGTAGCGTCCTTTTATTTTGTTTCATCCTTATCTCATCGTTAGTTAATTTCATAAACATTAAATGTGTTAATCGTTGGCCGGACCTTTTTGTTGAAAAAGGTGAAAGAGTGCGGCGAGCGTGGTTCACATGCAGATGTTTACACGCGCTCGCAGACACATTCAACACACTCTTTCGTAAAACGTTACAAAGATAACACCTTTTACCTGTTTCTCGTTTATATACACAAGCAACAACTTTTCTACTTCTTCTATTATTTGAAGCCTTTGTTTTGTTAAAGTACTCGCTCCTTTCGAAACATTAGCTTCTTTATGTTGAGATTGTCCATTTCGACATGTCATATTTGGAGATAATATCCGACACACGCATGCCTCCTTCATACTTTGAAATCTTTTCCCTTTTCAATTCAATTGTTGGTTGCTTCCTTTTCATTACCTTGCTACTTTTGCTCTTAATTTTTTTTTTTTTGAGCCCTGATTGAGGGCTGTATTATTAATATAAAGCACAAAAATCACTAAGAAGGATGCGCACAGAAAAAAGATAATGAACGACTGATCGCAACGGCGTCTCGAGCATGAGTGATGCTTAGTCTGAGATGCTGGTCAGTCCTGTGTGGGTGGCGTGGCTGTTTGGTATCCAAATTTTGTTTGGTATCCGGTGCAAATTTTTAACAAAATTTTTTGCTGTTATCTGAAATGTTTGCTATCGAAGGCATTCGCTAGCCGAGGTTCCACTGTATATAATATTCTTTACCCTTTCTCTCAAAAAATGTCTTTCAAACCTTCTGATGGTTCTTGAACAGCTGGTTTTCCACCTGGTTTTTCAAACCCAGGAAAAGGACTTGGGGTGGCATACTGTTGTAGAATACCAATACTGTTGCAGAAATTCTCTGCTTGCTGGAAAGAAGCAAATCATCAAAATTATATTGTTATTTAAATAAATTTAAAATAAGTAATGAGTTTTATGTTTTCACACAGTCCACAATATTCTTCTACTTCGTTACTTAACTAAGGACGAAAACCAGTATCAATAATTTTAAGACTGCTCAGGGGAACTTTTAAAAGTACAGGCACAATCTTTTACTCGTTCTTGACTGCGCAAATCTTTCTGCTGCTTTTTAAGTGTAGTCATTTATTGTTGTGCTGATTTATTGCATTGATTCTTCAAGAAGTGATCTGAATCTTTACACATAGATCTTCTTTTCCATTCCCCATATTAAACTAATATAGTTCAATTTGCCTTTTACAATAATACGATATTACTAGCTTGAGATAAACTAACTTGGTTCACAGCGTCCTGTAACTGCGTTAATCTGTCGGCCATTTTGAGAGTTTAGTTTATTCCTTTTTGCTCCGTTGAGCAGCATAGGGCCGCAAAAAATTTTTTTTCAGACCAAGCAACTTTCAAAAGATATGAGAGTATTAAAAATTGACTTTTTTAATATTTTAGCATTAACTTATTCTACAAACGCAAAAATCTTTTTTTCTAATTTTTCTTCATACATAAATGTTTTAAACATTATTAATAAGTCAATTTACGCTTAACTCCAAAAAATATTAAAAACGTACTTTACTAACTTAAAAAACTACGATTGTTAATATTTCATCTCTGACGCTTTAACCTTTTAGTATTAAATAATATTAAACAGGCATAGCAAATTTTTTAATGTTTATAATTCATAAACATTTGCAACAAATAAAATTCATTTTTTACTTATAAAATATGAAAATATTTTTCAAAGTTTGCGATATTAAATAAATTATTTTAGACTGTAATTTTAAGAATAAAAAGAATAAATTACATTAGCTTGTATTGCTATACTCTCTGATCCATACGTTTATGTTATTCCTTCCTTCCCGTGGTGCCGTAGTCCTTTTACGCCATACTTGATTAAGTGAGCGTGACTACGTTTCGTGTCTACCCTAGACTTAAACGTAAGTACCATAAAATATCTTAAAATGTCAAATCATAATGTAAAATTGATGACTAGAATTACACAAAATTTGTTTATAAGTATGTAAAAGTGACAAATGTCATTTTAGAATATATTTCTGTACTCATGTAAAAACCACGTGGATATGTAGTGTTCGTGACTTGTCAGTCAGTATAGTATAACTGTCTAATTACGATTGTTTTACTTTCATTTGACTAACACTTATCAATTGAATTTTAAGCAATTTCTTGATTTTAGTTGTTTCTGTTACACGTATTTTCAGTTAAGAATAGAGAGTTTGAGATTCGCGACGCGTAGGGAAACAGACTTCAGCAGCAAGGGCGCCCCTCTAGGCTTACTCATTGTGAGAAAACGATTACGT
The DNA here is from genome assembly GCF_003073045.1 of Pomacea canaliculata. Lineage (NCBI taxonomy): Eukaryota > Metazoa > Mollusca > Gastropoda > Architaenioglossa > Ampullariidae > Pomacea > Pomacea canaliculata. The sequence continues at coordinate 8,136,946 of NC_037593.1, forward strand.
TTTAGAGAAAAACGAAAACAATTTCGTTTTTTGAAGACATCAGTCGTAAATCATGTTACATTCGCATCGCTTAAATGCTTTTGGTCTGCGATTCTTATACTCATGAGATGCTTAAGATGCAGTTTATGCAGCTAAATGTGTCTGTGACGTTTGTGTTTCATTTATCTATTTGCATAAGAATTGATTTTAATTTTCAGAATGCGTTACGTGGCCGCTTACCTGCTTGCTGCCTTGGGGGTAAAAGGAGGCAACCCCTCAGCCGCAGATGTTGAGAAAATTCTGAGCAGCGTGGGTATCGAAGCTGAAGCCGACAAGGTGAAGAAAGTCATAAGCGAGCTTGGTGGCAAGGACCTCGAGGAACTAATTGCAGAAGGTAATGTGTTGATTCAAAAACTTATAGAGAGGTTTAAATTTTAGAATATCATTTTGGGGGATATTTTTCGGTTTTAAGGTACGTGCAGGTACTGTTTATAAAAGAAATTGAAATAGTGACTGGAGTAGATTCAGTTATAACCATCAACGCCTTTCATTACAGGAAGTAAGAAGCTTGCATCTGTTCCATCTGGAGGTGCTGTTGCAGTCAGTGGTGGAGCTGCTCCTGCGGCCGCTGCACCTGCTGCCGCTGCTGCAAGTAGTGCACCTGCAAAAGAAGGTATAGCTGTTTTCTAATTGTGGTATGATTAATGGCCCACAACATTAAAGATTGTGGGAAAGGGGAGAGCATTGACAGCTTTGAGTATCACGCATGCTAAATACAAGTAATTGAGCGGCCAGGACCAAAAATCTATTTTCGGTCTGCTTTGCCAAATCCTGGCCTTTCTCCTCGTAGATCATTCTTTCACAGTGTTATTTTTAACATGCATATTTGTCCTTCTCTTCCAAAGTAAATCAACAATTACATTGTATTCCTTGGCTTATGGTACTAGAGTTTAATATTTGGTTAGCAAAGGTAGATGAACTTACAGGTTAGTTTGTTGACCTATTTTTAAGTCATTCCTTACACCATCTTTATTTTTGTTTGTTTTAACAGCCAAGAAAGAAGAGAAAAAGGCTGAATCAGAAGAGTCTGACGATGACATGGGTTTTGGTCTGTTTGATTAAACCTGTTACCTGCACATAACAACATGAACATAAATGCATTCATCAGTCAATAAAGACTTTTTCTTTTATATTTTGTGTTGATTGTTTACATCTTGTGTGATGTCTGGCTTGTCCTTCTGTTTACAGTTTAACGATATTGCAGAAATTTTGCTAGTGCATGTTTGTGGACACTGTAGCAGTCTTATGTGTTCCACAGTAGCCATAGAGTGTTTTTCTCTTGCTTTTCTGTTGTTCTGTATTACAAAGGTGGACCGAATTATGTGCAATTGAAAACACTGGTGCCAAAAGAGAGACTATTATGCTTTCAAGTTTTGCATATTTGCTGCTCACTTGTGAAAGGTTTTTTTTAACAGTATGTGGGCGTGGCTCAATAGGCCAAATTTACAGCAGTCTGCTTAAAAATATAAACTGTCTAGCTTCTGCCCTGTCGTACCCTTTACCAATAATATCAGTATGGGTGAAAGTTGTTCCTTCAAAACAAAAATTCTACATTTGATTTTTTAGAATAGATTCCATCATTTTCTCTGGCAGTAATGAGGTTTTATGATTTGAAATCTAATATCGATTCTTTGTCAGAACTGGAAGGATGCTTTGATTGGTCTGCTATTTAAAATTCACACCCCGGCTTTGCTTCATGTTAGCCATAGCCGTTCTTGTAGAATGAACATTCCGGAGCACCAAAAAAGTCTCAAAAAAGCATCCATTTCATAGCCAAAGAAAGACAATACAAGAATAAAATCTTGAGATCAGAGTGATTCCAGGGAACTACACAAGGTTTATAGCGTTTACAATTCGGTATAAAGAATTGTAGAAACTGTATTATACAGAAAGACTCGAGGATTATGCCAACTACAGTGATAATGTTGGTTCATTCTGATTGTACACTTTTTCTGTAGTGGATGAACAACAAGGGGTGAAAAGGGCGCCTTCGTGAATGCTGTGTCTCATATACTTTTGATGACTGTTAAGTTAAAGGACAGTCAAAATTTTTAAATCATAAAAGGGTAATATTTCATCAGGCGCTATTTCTAAAAAAAAAAAAAAGTCATAAATATCAACTGGGATTTATGGAAGTATTGCTATAAAGACAGCTGGGACCGTCGAACATAGACAATAATCAGGATGCTTGTCAGCACAACTACGGACAACTCAAGACTACAGCAAGATGTATCAGTTATCAAAGTTCCTGTCCTTTTTGACTTTCATTTTCTTCATCTCTCTCTAATATTACCTATTGCTAATATTAAATTACCTAATAAAGTTAGATGGTGCCATTAAAGACTTTATAGCTCTCTTTTCTCATTTTGAACTATCTGTAAAAAGATAGCTGATACCATTATGCTTGTTTATATGCCTTTCGTTTTGAACAACTGCTATAAAGACAGTTGGTACCATCAAAGAAGGGAACAAACACCTGTATTTCTTCATTTTCGTTTTCTTGCTCGTCTTTTTCAAGTATTTCCTTCTCATTCATTTTCTTTGTGTGTGTTGAGAAGGGATCTGTAAATAGAGAAAGGTGTATTGAACGGTATGAGTCACAAGGAAATCCTATTGCAACTGACTGTCTCGAAACTGGAAGCTCATTACTCATGCTAATAAACTCTCTATCCACGTAAACACAGAAATACTATATTCAGTTGAAAATGTTTGATTCTTGATCGTTTTTCTTTTGTTTCTTTCAATAACTTTGCTTGAAAAAAAAGTACATAAAGTATAAATTTTGACAAATTCCGTTTGTAATAAACAGGGCTGGCCTTAACATCAGGCCAACTAGAACAAAAAAATCTCTTGCCTTGGGCGCAAACACGTCTGCATTTGTGTGTATATATATATATGTTAGCAACAAATGAAAACTATTATTCTGGTAAATCATAAACTGGCATCAAAGTGGAAGTGGTCTACCCCGATTTTTGGTGAAGGTCACATGTAGACATCATTCTCCTAAATATTCCTCAAATGCTGATGAGAACCGACGAGAAACATACGTCCCATCATGTACTTATATGTCCTGTGTATTTCGTAATAGATGCTGATCGTCAGGGTTTAGGGCATGGCGTGGGGACTTGGGTAGCAGGGCTTAGGGGTGGGGGTGCAGCATCCCATCAAAAAAGATACTAAGAGCGTCGTTCTCTGTCAGCATGGAGTTTGTCTCCATCACCTAAAGCTGAAAGTCTCCCTACACCACTGACTTGTCCCTCACAATTTACGCTATTATTCTTATTTACTTAATATACGTGTATACTGCTATGAAGAAAGAAAAAAAAAGTTTGTAGATTTACTGACATCTGCGATTGCCTTAGAGAGTCCGTGATCAAATGAGGTTCCCCATCCCTGGTTTAAGCAATAATGCAGTGATTCGATCCGTAACAAATCACATCTGTCGACCTTATTATGATATCTATATCTTTCAAGATGGTATATAGGGTATAATAAGCTATAAAGCACTTCATAGTTTAAGAGAGGATTATTTATGTCTTTATCGCAGGTAAGTGTGTTTTAACACAACGCATTGTTCATCGAGCAGTGCTATATTTCGTCGATAGGAATGCCATTTGTAGGATTTAACATTGCTTGTGAAATTAATAATAGACAACACGCAACTATTTCAACGAGACAAGCCGATCTGGGCTGGAACCCTAAGGGGCGGCGCAGGGTTGGGAGACTCAGACAGACATGGAGGATATCAGTCCACAGAGAGCGGAGGCAGCTGGAATGACATGATCTCAACGCCTAGGACCGGATCCGATGGTGGGGTGTCAAACAACCAAAAGACCACTCGCGCGCTCCGTCCCTTCAAAGCGTGAGCCTTAGCCACCTGCAGCAAGACTCAACATTCATTAATCTACAGGAGTTTATTTTTAAATAGCAAGATTATGTATATTAAAGGAATCATAATAACAGCATAAATTTTAAGGGGCTAACAAGGATAGACACATGCGAATACATGACGAGACCATGCAGTATGTATGCTTCTCGTTGGCTATCCGTAGTCCGTCTGCCTTTATCGAGTTGACTAAGAGGACAATCAGGACCAGGAAGGCTGGGATTGTGCATGTTGGGAAAATGTTAACACACTGTGGCAAAACCACTGCAAAATCCCTGAAGTGGCCACTTCTCCGTGCAATAAAATTGTCATCTAACAAATAGCAAACCCCACGAAGAGGAACTAACGCATGCGCAAGACACGTGCTGTCTATAGCCGTCTTTGACAGAATTAATAAAATCTAATAAAATGACTAAAAATCTTTTTTAAAAGTGACTGAGAATTATGTAGAACATAGATGCTAGGTTGTTTAACGGATGTTTATCCTCACCTTGTTTTAATTGGAGTGTGTGCATGTTTGTGTTAAGAGAAAAATGTTTTAACAATGTATCTCGTGGTTTACTCATATTCGAGTTTCTTTTTTGACCACCCAGAAATGCAGACTGCATGATTACTAGCGGCAAACAGGTAGGGTTATCTGTACTTAAGAAGGTGAGCAAGAGCAAGGATTAATCAAGAAAAAAGACGAGCGTAGAGAGTGTTCGCCCTAAGTCTACGTGGACTAAGAGAAGTAAATGGAATAGTTTCATTAAGAATAATCTCCCTTGGGAAGATCGATGGACTACGCAAGCGTACTCGCTGTGTCCGTCACTTCCTCGTTTGCAGCCGGCAGAACCAAAACGTGAACATGCTTTCTATCGTCAGCTCAGTGCTTCGTCGCTTTTTGCAAAATGCTTCGCAAAAACATGTTTTGTTTAGTTCAGTCCTAGCTTTCTGTTTGCTTTCTAATGCCGTTGGTATCGGCGACGTTATATGGGCTGTGAACTGTGGCGGTGAGGCGCACACAGACATTCATGGCATACGCTACCAGGCGGATCCTTTAGAGGTCGGATTTGCGTCCGAGTACGGAAAAAATCTAATAATTCAAAGAGTTGTTCCACAGGACCAGGTTCTTTATCAGACCGAGCGCTATCATCTTTCTACATTCAGTTATGATATACCGATATGGAAAGATGGGGATTATGTGTTGGTCATGAAGTTCAGTGAAGTGTGGTTTACCTCACCTAATCAAAAGGTAAGGTAGAACTCGACGACGACGTTTCCATTGCCAATGACTTAGAATCCATATACGTGATGTAATCGCCATATTCCATTCTTGGTTTGTGTAGATGGGAAATCAAACTGTTAATGGTAGGATGATTGAATCTTTCAATTAGAGACGAAAGTACCAAATGCGGGACGGGAATTCACTTTCTGGACTTTTCTTGAAAAGGATTTATAAAGTCTCTGTATGAACATATGAGCTTTTTACTGCATTCTTTTTCTTGTGGTTTCCATACCATTATCTGGAAGTACTTGTACGCGACTTCTATTACACAATTTCCATATGCACCATCATAAAGGAGTTAATATTCATTTTCATATATACATATCATTATTAGTGAACTTAACACAACAGATTCAAGAGCTGTTATCATACAAAAAGGGTAGCTGGTTGCTTTCATGAGACTTCCATCTCAAATATTCAAAACTTACATAGCCTATCTGGTGTAATAAAAAAAGTTAATGGCATTTAAGTTGAAGGAAGACATATTGAATTGTTACATCTATGATGCTCTAAAGTACTTTTAACTAATGCAAAAGTGTTTTACATGGCAATAAGTAGCTGTACCTTTAGTTCTACCACTTGCCTTCTTTTGAAAATTCCATCATGACATGCAGGCATTATTTTCTTTCCCCCCCAAAAAAAACCATGTTTATTTAACCAGTCAGAAACAGTTGTAAAGACTTTCATGCTTTTTGCACATAATCATTTTAACCTCTCAGAACAATGTTATTGTATTTTTGCAGGTATTTGATGTTGTTCTAAATGGAGAGCACACAGTTGTCAGTGAGCTAGACATATTTGCAAAGGTGGGTCGGGGCGTGGCCCATGATGAAATTGTGCCTTTTTCTATTAAAGGAGGAAAACTCAGAGTGAATGGTGAGACATCTCAGATCGATGGGAAAAAAATCAGTCTTGAGTTTGTCAAGGTGAGCCATTTCTTATTTATTTAGTTAATGTGAATATTTCTCAGATTTAAAAAAAATGTGTTGGTGTTTTTTTAAATAAGCAAGGGTAAAGGACTAGTTAAGAACAATAGCTATGTACACTGCAAAATCATGTATGGGAAATGCTCTTTATAATATTAAATGAGCAGTGTGAAATAATTTTGATTTTATGGTTGGAAGAAACAACATATGATGCTAGGTTGATATAATTGTTTAGCTAAAATCAAGGTGAAAGATTAGGGCACAGGTGGTGATATTGATTTTGCAACTTTTCTAGTTGCTTTCAGCTTTTGCCTTGTTAAGTTGCTGACTTTTGATTGGAAGAAAATTGTGTGGATTGTGCTTGGAAAGTTTGATTGATTGGTAGGCATTGTGTGTGTAAAATGTAGGCCCCAGAAGAGCTTGTTATTGTAAACATGTTATTGGATACGGTGAAACAAGTGAAAGACTCGTGGGAAAAACCATGGAACTGAAAATGGAGGTGTTGAATAGAAGGCAAAATGCATGTGTGAGGTGGGGGTAGGAACAGGATGAGGAAGGAGGCCTAGACAAAGGGTAAAAGCATCTATTGCAGAGCAACATAGTCCTGTCTTACTGTTCTCTCCACTTTTTATTTTTTAAGGCAAATGTTCCATTCATTAGATCCCATTTTATTTTTTTCTCTTTCCCTTTAATTCTTGCAAGTAACTCTTTCGAGATTGAGATTAAGGAAAGATACAGCTATGTGTATGTGTGTGCATTCATGCATATGATGCAGCATAGGCATACACACATTGATGCACCTGTAAATTTACATTCATTTGTTCTTTACATAAAACTATATTTCTTAAAAGTGCTTTTTTTTTTTGTTTGGCTTGATTGATTTTGCTCAGCCATGAATATTTGTCATAATAATGATTGAAAAAAACTTGATAACAACATCGTGGTTTACAAGAACGGACACATTATTTTAATCAAAATTTCAGAAGCAGTAAATGTCACCTAAAGGGGACACGATGTAAGCTCACTTTTCTACCTGCTTTGGGCGTAATGGCCTTGATTGCAGAGTAAAAATAAAGACAACTCTGCCAAGTGATGGGTCACTTCCATTGTTTGTCAGACCAAAACCTCTTTTTTCAGTTCCCACTCTCCTGTTGCAGTTTCATTATCCGAAGGTCCAACAAATATGGTTATCAATGGTCCATTGAACACCCAAAATGCTTTTAGAGGTTGTTCTTCTCATGATCCAGTCTATGACAATCAGTAAGATTGTCGGTGAGAGCATACAACCTTGCCTCACTCCAGTCCTCACTGCGAAGGGGTCAGTCAGCTTTCCATTGTGGATCACCTGGAATATTGAGTCCTCATACAGCTGCTGGATGATGGCAATGAACTTCAGTGGAAATCCGTAGTGCTGTATCAACTTTCAGATGGTTTCCCTGTCTACGGAGTCAAAAACCTTCTCAAAATCCACAAAAGTCATGTAAAGTGGTGACTGCCATTTGATGAACTGTTCAATAATATTCTGTAGTGAAGCGATGTGGTCTTTGCATGATAGGGAACTACACGTTGAATTTGTGGTGCGGTCTGTCAGGTGAGTCATAGAAAAACCCCAGTGTTATCTTCATAGTTGACACGAGTAGGTGGTGGTCTGTGGCTGTGTCTGTGCCTCGCTTTACCCTGACATCCAGCAGACTCCTTCTAAACTGGCAATTAATGGTGATGTGATCGATCTGGTTTTCTGTATGTCTATCTGGTAAAGTTCAAGTGCTCTTGTGAATGGTTTTGTGTGGGAAAACTGTGCCTCTGACTACAAGCAGAAATCTGTGAGCGGCTCACCATTTTCATTGCAGTTGCCCACATTCTTTCCCCATTATGCGTCCTTTGTCTGTATTGTCATTTCCAACTTTGGAATTCACGTTGCCCATTAGGATCTTCAGGTCTTGTTTTGGAGTACAATCAACCAGCGCTTGTAGGGAGTTGGAAAAGTCTTCCTTTTCCTCTTCTTTAGCTGCATTGGTAGGTGCATAGCACTGGATGATAGTGATCTTTCTTCCTTTGGAGTTGAACCTGGCTGACATGAGTCATGTGGAAACTGGTTCCCATGCAATTAGTGCTCTCGCAGCCTCTGATGTCATCAGTACAGCTACTTCTTGTGTGTGGTCATCGTCAGGGTCTTCATGTCCAGAGTAGATGATAGTCTCCCCTGACAAAAGTCTGGTCTGGCTTGGCCGCTGCCATTCCATCTTGTCTTGCACAGGCCGAGGAGCTTGATGTCATAGTTCTTCATTCCCTGGGCTACCTTGGCTGATTTCCCTCTCTCATATAGGGTTCTGATGTTCCAGGTCCCTGTCCTGGTTTTTCCATGGCTGTGAGAAGATGGGTCAGCAAGCTGACTTTCTGAGGGCTTTAGCCAACACGCATCATAGGCTGTTCCAAAGAAGGATCTTCCCATCCAGGCTGTCGTTGTGCTTGTGTTAAATTTGCGGTTTTTGTAGCAGGGGTTGTTTTAGAGGGTGGGGTTGCTAGCCCCACGCCCAGCCCTCCTTCATCCAGGCTTGGGACCAGCAGGTTACTCGGGAGGTTTCCAGGCGGAGTTACCAAACCAAACCAACTACTTGTTTGTTATATCTTATTCCCATCCCTCTGCTGGTTGAATGTATGGACCCACTTTTGCCTACTATAACTAATGTCATTAATAACTGCTTACTGAATTTGTAAAGATTAAAGTTAGTAAGATCCTGTAAACACTTTATGTTCTCTGGATACTGCCTACTAATATATTGATTTGGGATTTTTTTTTTTAAAGGGAGATTTGGACAACCCAAAAGTCAATGCTATTTATGTGGTGAAAGGCACAGTAGAAGGTAACTAATCTTTGTTTTTGTCCTGACAGTTTACATTTTATTTAGGATTCCTTGAATGGCTTAAAATATGAAATATTTAAAGGCAAGGCTACTTTTAGATCTGTTGTTAATCAAGCAAAAATGTGCATGTAAGATGTTAAGGCAGTTAAACTTTTTGCTATGATTACAGCATATTCTGATATCACAATTGAAAACATCAGTGTCAAGACCATAAAGAAGAAGATGGCTTTTAATTTTGGTTGTCTTTAATTAAATTGCTTGTTTGATTTTGAATAAAATTTGTGTTTGCCTTTGGTGAATATTTTTATGCTTGTTTTTTTAGATAGCTCAGCTCTTCAGCTGATATTATCTATATTATTTGAATATTTGTGTTTTTTTTATTTAGTGTTTTGGGAGTATGTGGGTTGTCTGGGTTGGTGGGGTCTTGGAAGCTTTTAAAAACCTGTCAAATCACTTAGTACGTGCAGTGCATAAACATCTTTCTGGCAAGGGGATGATTAATATAAGCAACATCTGCTATTGGGCTAGGCTTAGCATTGGATATTACAAATGGGTTTCTTTGAGACCTTAGAGTCTGTTAAGGCTGACATCATCAAGATTAGGGTATACACTGTAAATATTTTCACTGTAAAATTTCCTTTATCAGATATTCCAAAGCTGCCCCAACTTGCTGGTGGAGAAACGCCACCCGAAGAAGAAGAAGAAGATGATGATGAATCTCAAAATAACAAGCCGTCCAAGCAGCGCCGTCCATCTGGCCCACGGGCTAAAGATCCATACGCTGCTGATGATACAAGCACAATGCTTCTGCCTGTGTTTGTGGCTATTGGAGCATTCATTCCTCTCCTATTTTGTTTATGCAAATTGTAAAAGTCATGCAGATATGGAGCTGTTTATTTTTACTGTTAAGAATTGACCTAAGGATAGCTAAATTTTGAAGTCAAACACCCATTCCCCAGCCATTTCTTCATTCTGTCTGTTTGTCCACATCCATCCGTCTCTTTTTGTTTACTTGTCTGTAAAACTTATTTCTGTAGTCTACCAGTCTGCAAATCTGCCTGTCTTTACGCTGTTTTTTGCCATTTTATTTATTTATTTTTTTTAATAAGGGAAAAATTAAATGTTCTGCCTTTTATATCTCTTGTCAAAGGCAGGACTGGATTAAAATCTTCCCCTTTTCCACTTAATAACTGTGCATTTCGACTACATTTGAAAGGTAAAAAACTTCATCATCTAACTTTTTTAATAAGCACAATTTACTGTCATTGCTGTTTGTTGTACTATGGTTCTGTGCACATGTATTAATTTTAAAGCTTGGAGGGTGAGTGTGACTAGGCATTTTCATATGTAAATTCAAGGGACGGACAAATCTGAATGATCATTTTAAGAAAACATGTCAGTTCTTATTTAATCTCAATTCAGCTGATGCAGTTCTAAATTTATGATTACATAATTTATATATTTGTAACATAAGATTTGTATTATTAAGATGTTTTAGTTATGCTGTTAGACCAACGTTTTCATAGTTGTGAAATGCTTTAAGCATAGATACCAATTAATTAATTATAAAAAATCTGATAAAAACATTGCAGCTCACCAGCTTAGACACATTAAATGTTTTCTTAAAATCTAAAAAAGCAGACACGCGACAGCATTGTGCCTATTCATAAATGTTTTATAATGTGATGATTACACGAGTGGTGTAATCATGCGGACACTTTCTTATATATACAGTCATAATTTTGTTTGCATATTTTCTAGTGTTAAATCATAAACTTTAAAATTAGGTTTGCATTAGTTGTAATTGACATTATTTGAGAACTCGAAACTGGCAGTGTTTGTGGAATTTTTTTTTTTTTTTTTTTTGGTGTTTAGTATCATTTTTAGTGCTGTTTTGTGTCTGGAGAGATGATATGTTCAAATATTTGAAAAAAAATAATGATTGTTGCAAAATTATTAAAAAGTGAAACCTTGACAATGTCAACGATGTGTTTACCAGGGTGGAAAAAGAGACAAATTGTTACCACTGGAATAGGTCATTTGCCCTTTTGTTCTTGCATGGCTCAGCAGATGAGATTAATGAACTCCAGAATCTGTAGAACATGAGTTAATATTATATTAGTGGTTGATTAAATCACAAGAACTCAGTAGCTCTTTAATAAAAGAATCCTACAGTTTTCTTTTCTGTCAGAAAATATCTTTCAACAATTTATTTTCTTAAATGATTTATGTTAGTGTTTTAATGCTCAGAAATGAATACCCTTCACCTTCCAAAGTTTTTACTTTTGTTACACAAATTCTTTTGCATGACTTGTATGTGGAAAATGAGAAAAGTGGGTTGGACTATAAAATCAGTTTTGAGTTTTGAAAGCTGCTTAATTGATTTGTTTCTTGTGTTCTGTATGTAGAATTTGCTTCCTTTTTTACGGCAGTGATGTCTCACTTGGACTTTGACCTGGGTATACATTTAATGCTTGTTGACAGGCATCCAGATTTAGCATCTTGTTTGCTGAATATCTGTTTTATGCCACATCAGTAAATGTGGCAAAGGGTCATTTTTTTTTTAAATATTATTTGAGAAGTTGTCAAAATATTATGTTCTTTTTCTCTCTTATTCTTTCACTCTCACTGTTGAAAATTAAATGTGGAGAAAAGAAACAAATGCATTTCGGTAGAAAATACACAGTTCTATATTTCTACTTTCATATTTATTACTGTAAAGAGTATATCCATGAAGTGGTGTTGAGCTGAATTATCTTAAAGATTCTTTTTTCTAAAGAGAGGTAGTAAGAATACAGAAATCCTATTACATTTTTATTTATCGTATTTAAATATATGAGTGTTTTGAAGCACTTATATTTTATGTGAAATACTTTCAGCCTCAAGGTTAGTTTGCTGCTTCATTTTTATTCAATTATGCATACTGTTTGACAATAGGATGATGATATTTATGCTAAAAATGCCCTCCTTTTATCTTCAGTTTTAGAAGTGGGTTTTTCTTGTAAACATCTTTGCAGTCTACACACTTTGTAGTGAAAATGCTAGTCAGTGTTGCTTCTCTTGTGCTGAGTTGAGCAGAACTGTTATACATTAAGGTTGAAATCTAAAGTACAAAAATGTTTGTTCCCAGCACTAAAGGAGCATTTCATTGATAGTCATAATTAGAAACTGACATAGAATGCTCCAACTGAAATTGATGGAATATGTTCAAGTCAATAGATGACAACAGAATATGACCATGTGTCTCATTCTTTATCTCCCACACAAACCACTTTTTATTATTTTGTTATTTATTTTCTATTTATTTATTATTATTTGCAATAGGAAAGTAATTAGCAAAGTGCCCATCTTCTTTTCACATTCTTTGTTTCTATAATTAAAAATAAATTGCCCTATATGATAGTTATGGTCATTAGTTAAGATGCTCTCCCAGTTTTCTCATTCTCGTTCTTTGCATTGCATCTTGAGGATGGTGTTCTTACCTTTTTCTTTTGTCATTGTTTGCCATTGGAAAGATATATCTTACACAAAAGCATATTTATGATATAGTTAATGTCTTGAAAGGGTGTGTACATGCAGATCATCAGTTTTTAATTGCATTGCTCCCCTTACTCTATTTCTTTCTCTTTCTGTCATTTTGTGTCACACAAGCTCCTGTGTGATTTACTTATCACAGGCCTTTTAGCTGCATTGTCTTTCATCTGTCCATCCAGTAATATCTCTTGATGACGCACAGCTTTCATAGAGTGACAATAATTTTAAATCCTCTCAACAAGACTACAGCTGATACCTAAATAATATGAATAAAGTATTGCTATTGCTGGCAAACAAATATTATGTGTAAGTTACAATAGAAACTAGGAAGCTTGCATAGTTAATTTTTTTCAAATATGGCATTTGTTTTGTATCTATACAGCTTCATGCTTCTCAGTTCTATTCAGAAAAAATAATTAATGAATTTTTTTATAAGGTCTGACTTTTGTGTCTTCTGCAGTGAAATTAGCAAAAGAATGATTGATTTGTCATGATATTGAATTTAATATTTATGGTTTTTTAACATAAAACAGTAAATGAATGAGCTTGTTGGCCAGCAACTGTTTGAGTTCACATTTGTATGAATGCTATTCAAAGTGTACATTTTTGACTTTCTGTGATTGATTATGCATATTTTGGGGGATATATATTTCCCAAACATGTGTGCTCTGTAGTTGACTAATTCAAGACTTAAAGAATTTTGCTTTTCCTGGAAGATTTGTTTTTAGTAACCCTCGTTTATCTTTGTAGAGTTCGCTGTACTCTTCTTATTTCTAAACAGAGTTGAAGGAATGTTTATCTTTTCTGATCACCACATTTTTTTCTAATACTACAATGAAGAAGACTTGTTGATATATGAAAAGATATGGTAGGCACTTTTAAAATGCTACATTATTTTTCAGCAGATATCAACCCTTGTTTGATCTGTGGCTGTATTTTTGTGGTTGAATGTCATTGTTATACTATTATCAGGGTGCCTCCATATTTCTCTCCCTTTACTCATGGTTTCACTTTTCTAAGCTTTCTTTTCTTTCCAGTTATTCATTTGTCGATAATCTTCCAGAGTCTTGTTTCGACTTTGTTTTCATTTCATTACAAATATCTTTTTGTATCTATTACAAGACAAGTTGTTTTAGTTGACTTCTAATGACGGAGATGTAAAGAAGAGAACAGTGAAGTCTTGAAATCAATGCTCAAAATGAGCTAATATTTTGGACCACCTTGGCCTTTGTTCTCAGTTTTACTCAGCATTTTATTCAGATAACCTCTTGTATGATTCACTTGTCTTCTTTTCATTCTTTCCTGATATCTAAACGTTTTCTTTAAAAAAAATTGTTTACCATAACACTGCATAGTTTGTAATATATGTACCAATTATTTGTTTTTGACTGAATGTGTTTTGTTGTGCTGAAGATATAAGTAAATTTGGGAGAAATGCACTTTTCTGATTGAGGTGAGAATATGATTGACATATTTGTGTGCCATGAGGTACAATTCCAAAGCATGAAATCTTTATAAAAAATTTAATTATAAAGTTTGGATGAAATGCCTTACTTCTAAGTTTTGTTTTTCTTTGTACTAGAGGGTTTATTTTACACTTGTTTCTGCGTGTGTGTTTTTTCTTTTTTCATTTTTTGAAGGTGCTTTTGTTATGTCCTTTCAAGTGGGTTTATATCTAGTGATAAAATTCACTTTTTAATTATCACACATAGGATTTATTAATAAAGTCGTTTACTGCTTTATTTATGTGGAGGCTTAAGATCGGTATAGTACTGATATGGGCTATCTCTTCTACTGTTTCTTTGAAGTTATTTTTTTTGTGGTCAGGCATGGTTGTAATGCTTGTTTGCTTGCTTTTGTCCAAGGTTACACGCCAAGAGTGATCTTGACGGGTATAAAAGTAAAGGTTAATTGGTTTGTGGAACGCCATGTCAGCAAAAGTGGTGATTGAAACTATTGTACAATTTTGTGGAAGACGATTTGGAATAATAAACAGTTTATGTTGATGAGTTTCCTGCACCCTGTGTTTCATTTATTTATTCGTTCGAAATGGGTAGCCAGTGGTTAGACCCACCCAAAAGTGCCCAAGCTATCCGACTCATTCCATCGTACTCCTTGTCACTCCCTCCTTTCCATTTAAAACGGCGTCTTCTTCCATGCATTCATTCACACATTTAAGTCTTTGAACTATGAACGGTCCAGGTGGCATTGTGAATTCAGATGTCACCTCCGATACTCATCCCACATCTTGTCATTGGATGTGGCCCCTATTGACTGGGTCGCAGTGATGTACCCTTGCTTGCTTACAGTAAAACACCAACAAATTATCAATCTCTGAGCTCGGAGCCCTGTCCAGGTAGCTCCCCAGAGCTCTCATCCCAGTCGAGTAGCATGGACAAAGTTAAATGGAGGATATTTCATACAAACTGATGTTTGTGTACAGTTTAGTCCTTCCTCCACCCACCCCTTTCCTTGCATATTCAGTTAAATAGTGCAAATTAAAACAAGTTGTTAAAATTTATTGGTATAATTATTTTTATTGTATAACGTTTCTATTACAAACAGCATTCTTCATTGTTCAAATGCTACACTTTGGGTTTCAGATAAAAAGGGAAAAAAATCACAAAATATTGTTAATATAAACCATTGACTTCATATTATTCATTATTTTATTTTTACTTAATTTTAAAAAAATTAGTTATCTGGACCATTTTTGATGAATTCATAAATTACCCAGTCAACTTTAAGTCGGAATAGAGTGAGAAATGGTAAATTATTTCAAGTCCTTGAAGGATTGGCGAAAAGTTCACAAAATTCGATTTCAGGCAATTAGACATTCATGCTGAGACAAAAAGTTCTATGCATAGCTTGTTGGCCCATGCAGATAAACAGAGCACACATTGCATTGTGGGTTTAAGCTGTCAGTTGTGACCATTCAAAACAGTAACCATGAGTGCAACACTGTGGAGCTATATATTGATGTTGGGTGGGAGTGCAGGCGTACGTGTGTGTTTTTTTAAAGTCGATAGTTTCTCTTTTAATTTGCTCCCATCTGATTAAGCAAAAGAATAAAACGGAAAGTAAACCAATGACATTTAAAATAAAAGGAATGCTAACAGAAAATCCACATCATTCACTTTAACAGACACTTGAACAAAAGTCAAGCAATACAGCATACTATATGTAAGCAATAATTTACAACATAGGGATATAATGATATTGAAATCAAAGATGTCACTGTTTAGGTCACATATCTAGGAAGCAATGTTATACCCAGATTGTGCAAACGATAACAACATTAAATACATATAACTTAATGGATTACGTCCGAGAGAACGTTGTCGCGAAAGCTGAGTTTCAGGCAGACAGGAAAGTGCACATTGATCTGTCTCCATTTCTCAATTTGTATCATTTCCAACCACAATTTTTGTCTTTCGAGATTTTAAGCATTTACTTTACTGGGAAAACATGACACTAAATTTTCTCCTGCCATTTTTTAAATTTTACGCTGCGACAGTTTATAAATAACAGCGATCATGTCCAGTCATCTCTTTACGTTTATGTGAAACTAACAGTGGCTAACAGACTAAACCTCTACTTCCGTTCCAACCATCGATGAGTGTATACTACGCATGCGCTGTACAATTGCCGAAATACTCTCGTTCCATGGGAAGCAAAATCGGTCGTACTGCGCATGCGCATTTCTTACATTCAGCAGACGATAGTACTGCAGCTCTAAATGAAAATTGAAGATCATGCTAGAAGATAATAACAAAAGTCACGTAAATTAATCCTTAGTGCAAGGAAAACAAATACCAAGGAAATGCAGGAAAAATAAATTTTAAGGTAAATATATATAATTAAAGAAAATAATTAATTTTTACATTGAGAGTACATGGCTGAGAACAGTCAACTAAAATCTGTCGAATAAATATATGCTATTGCTTTTGCGAACAATTAAGTTAGAAAGTGTAAAATGGTAAATTCAAAAATAAGAATGAGAACACATTACACTTGTCTTAACAGTCAAAGAAACTTGATAAAGTTTCTGGGATGTGCATCCAAGGAAAAAAAGAAAATCAAACCAGCTTGAAGATGAATTGAAGATATCCTACCAAAGCGAAGATACAGGTAAAAGTATGGCTATGATGGATGCATACACGCATACACATTCATCTCTTCACATTCACACACTCTATCCATGTACCCCATATAACAATAAAAAGTTAACAGTGGCTCCAAAGATAAAAAAAAAAGTAATGTTGTGATGAAAATGTGTTTTTATACAGATGTTATGCACATCTATAACTGATGATGAGGTTTGGCTGTTCAGCAGTCATGGTTAGGCGAGAAAATGTTTTCTTTATGACAAGCTGGTGCAATGTTTTTCTGAAACACAATAAAACAAAATTTAAAAATTGCCTCAACACAAATACAAAACAATATATTTCTTAGGTATTTGACACTCAGAGGATCACAAACTTCGATAAGTCTGTGGTGAGGATAGTAACCTGTAACCCTGTCGCGGATGCAGTGTGGCTAGAAACAAAGAGGCGGACAAAAGAATGTCAGCTATAGAGCAGACGCGTTTGGGAGCAGTTTGCTAAGAGAGAATGTGAATAAAGCATACATATATCAATGCTGGCCACGTTAATTGTGTCTTAAGAGGATATTGCAGTGGGTGGGTGGGCTGGTTGGTTGGGTTTTTTTTTCTAGTAAGACCAGGAGGAGAAATATCTTCCCTCTCAAGGGACACATCGGAAGTCAGCAGCAAACCATATACTTCTGAAAAGTGATTGTTCGTTTAAAGTTTTTTTTTTTTAAACCGAGAACAGAAAAAATGTGCATTTTTTAAAAATTGTCTGACGAGTTTATCTTATTCTTGCTTTTCTTATACATGCATGATGTGTGACATCTACAGCGCTTCGCTGACGGTAGTCAACGTCAGGAGTTCTTGCAAACAGTGAGGGTGCAGCTACTTTTAGTCACTGGTGTTCCACGTGTGACGCTCTTCCTTTGCTGCTCTCGAACATGTAAGTCGAATTTTGGCCTTAGACCAGAACTCAGACTGCGAGTAAGATTCGATTTGAAAAATTCATTATTTGGAAAAATAGCGAAGCATTTGACCGAGGTCGGGAGTACCTATAATGAAGATGAGGTAAAAGAGTTCTTTGGTCCGAGGCCGTATTCTTGAAGGAGAGGTAAAGCTGTCAGCGATAGTTATGAGATGAAAATATTGCGGGGTCGTGAAATATGATACAAGATTTTGGCTGATAATCTATCGAAGTGTTTGTCTTGCGTACTGTCCACAGATTTTTCTACAGAAGGCTTGTGTAAGGCTCTTCTAAATCAGACATGTGCATGTGATTTATGTAAAACTTTGCCAATCTTGGTCAAATATTCGTCCAGTTAAGAAGGGGCTCAATGCTTGTGTAGAGGTAAAGTACGCTCTGAAGTACATACGTCCTACTTCGGAATTAGGGCCTCTGAATATATCAGGGAGGCTAAGGAAGGGGTACTGCAAACTTTTATCCACCGAGGCTCGTACCAGATGATTGCACAACCCAAGGAATGTTCAGCGATGAAGGGATTCGTTTTTTTTTTTAGGAAGGTTGTAGAGTGGGAAAAAATAAATTTTCTTTATCTGTTTTTTAGTTTAAAAAATTGACTTAAACGAATTCGCCTTATCTGAATAGCTTGCCCTTACTGACAACTCACCGTGGGGGTAATTTCGATGACCCATTCGCGTGCATACAAGGCCGACTCCACAGCGCCTCTCGTTCACGATCTCATGCGGCTTGACTGCAGTAAACGCTGGTACAGTGCACACTGTAGACACAACACGCTTTTGAATGATCACTCAGCCATACTGCCAGCTAACATCTCCCTCAATTACTGAACAGTTTTAAAGCCACACGTTATTGACTTATTGATGTTGCCATCCCCGAAGTCAGGCTTCACGATGACCTTTCAAAACCCGTTGACTTCCAGATTTATTTGTCTATTTTTTTCTTATTATTTTTCAAACACTGCGCTAAACTGGGCTTTCTGATTCTTGTTCTTTTTCTCGTTGTTATTGCTGTTCTTTTCCCTCTTCTTTTCGGTCCCTGCAAACTATTCTATGCCAAACTTTAAGACAAATAACCCAGTGGCCCCCAAGTCACTCTTGCTTCCATAAAGCTTTATATTAATTTCTATCGTCTTTAGCCACGTCATGTATCTGTCCTTCAGGAGAGTAGAATTTTAATTCTAGGGTCTGGTGTTCTACTCTGCAGACATTGGTTATTACCAGCTTCAACTTGAACAGGTGAGCAATGTTTTAGTCGCCAACACCTTGTGTGTAGCCAAAGGGTCACTATAGCTGTTGCCAAAGGGTGGTTCATAAAGGGGAAAAGGATAGCAGTCGCATGGTGTTACTGCCGTCACAAGGTTGGTTTTTTTTTTAATGGAAACTGAAGGATGTTGTTAAGGTATTGTCATAGTTCTTAACATAAGATTCTCTCTGAAAGAGGGACCTAGCTGAAAATAAATACACATCATAGCCCTCTAAACCAGGTACATAAAATACCCCTCCCTCACCTCCACTGCATACATTGCACTGCGACCTACTTTTAGACACAAGTACAAAACAACCCTTCCCCATGTAAAGGGTAGCGAAGGCCTTCACGCCTTAGTGTTCTGGGATAGTCTGTTTACTTGCATATCAAAGCAACTCCAAAACATATTACATACCTGTACTGACCGAGTTTCACTCGCTTTTGATGTGCATCCCTATTTGCGAGACTAATAAACGTAAAAAAAAAACTATTATTACTTTGTAAAGAGGAAGATATTTCTAACTTTTCTAAAATCTTCTTCCCCGTTTATGACAGTCCTGTGTTTTCTGTCTTGTGGGAGCAGCGAACTCTGTCCGGTGTAGTTTGGAGGCTGATCCCCAGGGTAATCATCCTTGGGGAAGTGTTTGGTAGTCAGATTGATTGTCATTCTTGATTGTAGGGTAGGCAGGACTGCAGAAAGTGTTATGTTTGTTTGTTTTTTTTTGTTTTTTGTTTTTTTTAAGCTTTCTTGTGGGATGTGTTTTCATCGTCTTGCTGAGAATTCATGCTGTCGCACAAATTTTTATTGATGTGGTTGAAAACTTGTGGCGTTAACATGTGTGTAAGCTAGTGAAACTAAAGTGTTTGACTAACTTTATTAACTCGGGAAGCTGACCTGGTTGACCAACTATAGTGACATTTTCACGTGTTTGACGCTTAAGGGGGCCCTGCAAGGCGCGTGAATTTTTCTCACTTACCGTGGCCGGTCCGAAGGAAGGGCTGACAGTAGCCGAAGTCGTCATCCGCTGCTCCTCGGACGCAGTGGCGGCGCTTGATGCAGTCGGCCCCCGAGTAGCAAATCACTTTCTTGACCTCCTTGACCTCCTGGTTCACGATGACCGCTGGCTTCTTGCTCCTGCGCTGCTTAGCTTTGTGTGGAATCGCGCATCCCTCCGTCAGACAAACCACCGTTAGGAGGGCCACCTGTTAACCAAGACCGGTTGTCACACGAAATGCAAGATGGCGTCCTCCTTTTGTGACCCTATGTTTATTGTAATGCTCATATCAATCTTTTTATGCTAGCACGCTAGGCTTAAAAAAAAAAGATGGACATGATGAAGCGTGTCTAAGGCAAGATTTGTTTTCAAATGATACTCTTGTTCACTTTTACCCTTCCCACGCCTGCAGAGGTACATGCTCGAGCGCGCGCACACACATACACCAACTTTTTTTCGGCTGTCGTGGGTCGTAAGTGATATCTTCTGAAATTTTCGTATTGGGATACACATGGTTAACATGATGAGGTCTGTACAAGTATTCGTTACAAGCAAGCATTGTCACCTTGGCATAACCCTGACACTGTTCGCAAACAGGGGAAATTCAACTCCATTCCCTTTCGTTGGCCTGGGGAACAACAAAAGTCAGAACGGATTTGAGAACTGTGTTATGCAATGCTCGAAATACTTTCTTACACTACAACTTTGTGGTCGCCATTCATCTAAGATAACAAGTCCCTATAAAAGATTTTATGAGATTTAATAAAGCAAATTAATATTTACTCTACGGTTTCACCTGCAAAAAAAATTCCAGCTTATCCTCTAGTATGTTGAATTTTCTTCTGCTGTAAGAATATTGCAATATCTATGCGCAGGTGGTAATGCAACTTCGGAGGCAGCTATGGCCCAGAAGAAAAATGGGATCTTGAAGTCACAAAACAAACCCCGATAGTCAACATATGACCTGTAAAAGTCCAAGTTAATCTCGGAGGATTTTCTGTACTTGTGGTGTGTAATTATTGTCCCCGGCACAAGCACTAACAAGAATTCAGAATGTAGCCTTCTCTCGTCTTTCTCCTTTTAGATTCACCGAAATTATGACACCTTTATTTGTAAATGTGCATCGTTTCTCAGTGTCTTTTTCTTTTTATATGTATGTTATTTTAATGAGACTATTTATATTTTCGGTGCTTACATGCTGGTTAGCTCCCGAATGGACTGAAGAAAGGAAGTAATTCTATAGAGTTTTCTTCTTTTGTGATAATATACGTTTAAACAAACAATCCAAAGGGAAAAAAAACATTTAAATGCACTCATGATCAAATTGAAATAAGAAATATAACCTTGCTGAAGTTTTGAGAGGGATCATCTGTGCAAAATATTTGACCTTGATTTTGTAGTGACTCATGTGGAACGCCATTCTAAGCCACCAGATTCGCATTCCCAGCAGATCGACTCACCTGTCACCAAGCAGCGGGGAAAATATTCCTTTAATATATACAGGTCCGCACTCATTTCGCCCATTTAAGTCCGGCAGACTCGGTGTCGAGTAGGAAAGGGTGCATCGGAGGTAATATATCAACAAATAATGTTAATGAGCTAAACGTAACCAAGCCATGTTATTAGTTCACGTGCACTGTCTCAGCTGGTCGAGAGCTCGGCGGGAGGCCACGACACTTCCGTTTGTCGCGTCGTGTAAATGCGCAGTAACAAACATGTCAAATAAACATCTAATTTTTAAAGTTCGATGCACACACTGCTTGCACCAGAAATTTATTAAAAAAAAACCACAAGTGAAATTAAAAATATTGTAAGCGTTTACAGCCAGAATGGGTGGATTGATCGTTGTTGATCAGTCATAGAGCAGACACAAAAAATAGCAGACGTGATTGGTAGTTGGCGCATGCGCGAGGATTTTCTAAATTATGCAACTGTCACTGATTGAAACTCGTTTTCAAACGAAGCGTATTTCCAGTATTACATGCGCTAGCTTGTCTGTTGTCTGGTGATACACTTTAGACGTGGCGCGTCTCCAAGGAAGGAAACATATATACACGAACAAAAATGCATTAGAAAAAAAATATGTATATACAGAACATATATACAAGTACTTTTACGACTGTTCCACAGACAATGCACCTGCATTTCATGGGTTTTTTTTTTTTTTGCTTTCCTCTCAGCGCATCGCTAACAAGACCAGCGAATGGAGAAGGTTGAGGAGGAGGAGGAGAAATGACGTAGAAATGGAGTTACCGCCCAGTGTCACACGTCCTCTTGAAATATACCGACGAAGGAGGACTGCGGCTGGAACCTCTTGTCCTTGCCTGGGGTGACCGTAGTGCATGCACGCCAAAAGTGCAGCCGCGGTATTTCTCACCTCTTGGGGTTGGGGTAGGTGCGAGACCCCAGTATTCGCATACGATGTACTTTCCGCCACTCCCGCCCATTGCTCACCCAGCCCGAGCAAACTTTTTCCAAAAGGCTAGTGCCTTTATTTACTGTACCACATAAAACGGTAGATCCTTCGTTTAGGATATATATTTTTTAAGGGGGGAAAAAGTTAACTGGCAGGGGAAAAAGAATTGTTCCACAGAAATAGGCGATTGCTGCTCGTGGAAAATATATTGTTATATGTATATAGAACTATTAATACTTCCTATGAAGAGAAGCGATTTTAATATTTGTAAGCAAGTTTGAGGCCTGTGTCGGAGATTCTTAGAGGCAATCTGCAATGAGACAGGCAGAAGCTGCTTTAACATTTACGATGATTTGAAATAAGAAATCGTCCCTTGAAACTCTTTGCTTTCCATTTCTCTCTCTCTCTGTGTTTTGAAAAATGATATAGGCTGATTTTATATGCTGCTTCACTTTGTTAATGGTATTCTTCAGGTCATAACGACGAAGTCGATGACTATAAAGATGTCAAGTGTCATCCATGTGTGTGAAAGGAGTAAACATCCTCTACTGCTTAGTGGGTTGGTAGCGAGTGTCTATACTGAACAGGATTGATTACAGAATGTTTTGAACCATGAGGATTCTCTGAAGTCTCGGTAAAGAAAGGAGTGTGAAACAAAAACTTTATGAAAATCTTCAAAGAATGGTGGATTGTTACAAGCAGGATTGATGTAGTTAACTGAATAGCAGTGATCGCTTCTCAAAATGCCGTTCGTTCAAGTCTCTGTTGCAGCCAGAAAAATACTTGTCATATCTTACTATAAATACTTTTCTTAATTCTGTGCAAATATTGAAGACGCTGAACACTTTTTGATGGATTGTTGATGCTTTACAAGACAAGTATCTGTGTAGGTATTGTAAAAACACACAATTACCTCAGATTACTCGTTCTGTGGGAATGTACATTTACCATACATTGAGTGTCAGAGTAGAGTGATAAAATGCAAACAAAAAATGTCAACAGCTGCCATTGTCATAGTGATATAGTTCTTAAGATTCTGACTGCTGTGTAAAAAGTTTTGTTGATTGGTATCATTGTTGTATTTGACACCCGAGTATAAAGGTAGTGTTCTTATGTTCGTAAAGTTTTAGTTCTCCCTCTCTCTGTCTTTTTCGGTTTGTGTGTGTGGAGAGAGAGATAGGTGTGGGGTTTGGGACCGTGCGTCACGATAGCCATAAATAATCCTAGTTGACACCTATATCATTCATCAGTCTTTCATAAACTAAACTTGTTCTTTTCAGTCCACGGACTGATCCCCATTTTTTGAATCTGTGTGAACCGATGTGAGTCATAGCTGTTCATATTTTTTAGAGGGACCTCGTTCAGAGCTCACAAACCAAACCAGCTGGTGTAGAGAAATATACAGACAGCAAACACGTGCAAGCGGAGAAAAAAAAAATCAGAATTGTAAAAGGTACCTCAAAAAAGAAAATCACACACATACGCACACAAATGTGCGCACGCCCATACACACGGGTACTCAGGACGCACACAAAAACCCGTATAATCATGTAAATATACATAGTTATAAACATCCGACCAAAGATAAAAAAGTTCTTATTGTGAAGCCCCATCTTTTAAAGAAGACAATCCGAAAACTATAATTTAGACAATAAACAATAAAAGTATAATGCACTGAGTACTCACAAATACAATTAAGAAGACACGTGCTGCCTTGCTGGAGTCCATCACTACTGATGCTTAAAAAAGGTCTTTGTCAAAGTGTCTTCCTCCAGGTGGAGTCGTGTCGTCGATCAGGGAGAAGTGTAGCGTGTGGGACAGTGACGGACAGGTGGGCATTTAAATGCTCAGCCGATGGCCGTTAGTTGTTCGCTCGCTCGTGCGCTTTGTTCAACAGACCTTCAGTGAGGATCCTTCATGAGTGTGCAAAGCGGCGACACAAGTCACTGATTGGTTGACAGAGGTTACACAATGTCTGAACTAGCCGGGTGTTTCACGAACTTCTCCTATAACAGACTTTTAAGCAACCCGTAGACCGTGACAGATTTGCTGAACCCTCCCAACCTCCTTTGATATTCCTGTCAGACAGATTTGCAAAAAGAATGTCCACAAAAAGCACCAGTGGAAAAGTACTAGATAACCGCAGTACATGCAGTAATATGTAAGAATGATGTACCACATGCATGAGTGAGCACAGCGTTTAAGTGGATTAAAGGGGATTTGGGGCATGGGTGGGTCTAGAGGTAGCATTGCAGTAGTTATGATTGTCCCCCCGCCTAAAGAGATACCAGTAGGCAAAACAACATGGGAGAGAACTATTAAATGTAACTAATAACGCAAAGTTTTATCTTTAGATTGCAGTGAACACTGCAGGTAAGGCCACGCAAGTAATGCATTTCGTTTTTGTGCACCATATTACCCTACGGTTAGCCCATGAAATCAAAGCTGACAGCTGTTTAAAAAATTTCAGGAAATACAGCTGTTAATTCATACAAAAATACACAGTGTATATTTTTAAAGCACAAGTAAAACAATTTGAAATGACAGTAAGTCAACATTCAAACGTCAAATAAAATAGGATCATGACTTCCTTCGCCAAACCCTGTGAGGATAGAATTTTCAAAAGATGTATGTCTCTTGAACGGGAACACAACTTCTATCTCAGAATAATGGAATTATTATTGTTCATTGAACTAACTCGTTACTCATTTAAACATTAGCTGTCACCATTTCCAGAATGTTACTCTAATTCCTCTCCCACCTTGTCCCAATGAGTGAGCTAAATTAAAACCTCGGGCTGTTGGTTAAGAATGACACGTGAATTCATGACACGTGGGGGAGTGTAGTATTATCAAAGCCGTGACGATGACACGCATAATGGGGTCGGGAGAGAAGTAAGGGGGCATGGGAAGTCCAGGAATGTGTTTACCTCCGAGTTCCAGATCGTAAGGGAGCCGTCGAGTCAGATTACGCGGTATGAAGAAGCTGACACAGCATGGAGTCTTATCTCAATTTCGCAGCAAAAAATTCACACTTTTTGAATTGCCCCTGGGGATCAATAAAGTTGTATTGTATTGTATTGTGTTTTATTGTATTGTATTGCAGAACTAATTGCCAGATTTCAATGATTTTATGCAGCAAAAAGCATACTGTTAAAATACAAAGAGGAAGCGATGAAATAGTTAATTGTGCGCATGAACAATTAGCATCATGGAAACTATTAACAGCTATCATTTACTGGGCGAGAATGTCTTGGAAGGAAATCAGGCGGAAACAGCCATGGAATATGTTTTCTTATATGTCAATAGATTGACGTCAGTGCTAAAAATAGAAAAGTCACTTATATCCTATTTTGTGACGTAGTTAATTCATGCTGGCTCATTTCTTGCTAGGGACGGTCAGGTGACACAAGGTTAGCGTTTGCTACCTTTCTTTCTTTGGCTTCCCCGGGGACCACGCCCGTCAGACCTTGATCCCCTCCTTGGTGACTAAGATGGCTTTTATCTCTAGGTTCTCTTTCGTGCCCCAGCCTGTGACCAAAACAGCGAGGATTTACTGTCCTGGGTTCAGATCTCGTCTCGTGCGTCTCGACATTCCCACCAGAGCGTGAAAACCTTACCCATTCTATTTAGACCAAATGGTGTGTAAATAATTACGATGTGGCATGCTTTACTTTGATATCAACAGGACTTCGTGTTCTTATAATAGATTTCTTGATGTTGGCTGGTACCCGGGATCAAGACTGCGGTAAGGAAGTGGATGGTGGTGGAGGGAGCCGCTCTTCTACTGCTGAAAAGTTGGACCGTGCTGAACATAATAGGACTCTCCGGATGCTGGAAGCCAGAGACAAAATTACTCAATCCGTGAATCGCAGTTAGATGCAATTAAAATTTATGTAAAATATGAAATTAATTTATGTTGACCAAAACTCAAGGACATTCTATAGAAGTTGTCATACCCTCTCACAAACGCCACACACACACACAGACGCATGTATGTACACTCTGTGCATATCAAAAACTGATCAGAGTCAATCGGCTTAAATTAAGTAGCAGCGTGACTAACCTAAGACTGACCTTGCTAGCTCGCCCGGCCGCTAACTGGGTTTATTATCCACGTTGCCAATTGTCATGAGTGAAGTCTTTGTCACGAGTGAAATCTTTCAGGTTAAAAAAAAACAACAACAGTCGTTTTACTGTTCTTTTTATAAGCTTTTTTTTAATAAGTTCTTTTTATATCCATTTAGAACGTCGCTTTATTAAGCGCTGGCTTCCTTTTGTTCACTCTGCATGCATAAATAGAGCTGATTACAACTTAAATCTGGAAAATCAACACAGGCGTCTTCCCGTTCACCTTGGTAACTGTCTTTTACCTCCCCTTCCTTGTAGGACGCATCGGTTGTCGTCCTTTTCCACAGTTTCCCGCCGATGCTCCACAAGTCACGTAGCCGTCCGAACACGTGCAGCCTTAATAAAAGTTATTAGGACACTAGGTCTGCACAATGCACAGAAGTGATAGGTGCAAACAGTTATCAAGGCACACTTAGTGCTACGGTTACATTTGTGTACTTAGGAAGTGAAACCCACCCCACCACAAATAAAAGTTGCTATGTGCCCTTTGAGAGGTGGTGGTACAGAATGCTGCCCTTGGCATTGACATTGAAATCGGTTTATTATCTCGGTTTATTATTTATTCGAGAAAAAAAGTGTCTAAAGATAGAATTAAATGTGTAGAAGAATTAATGAAATACAATCCAGCAAAGAACGGTAACTGAAAGGTTTACGGTCCACTAATTTCCCCGCACTCGCCCATTCGTTTCTGGACAGGTAAAAAGGTTAAGCGTACTGAGTCGACATACACATAATATTCTCATACATAAATACTTTGAAATACAATTGATAAACGTAATATTCACATGCTTATGCATGTAAATATATTTTGTACACATAGATGTAAATCCTCTCTCTCTACGCGAACTCTGTTCTTTCATTCATTTTATCATCTTATCTGCGTGGCTCGTAGGGCAGCAACAAAGATCCGCTATCCACAATCGATCCTGCCTGTTTTTAATCATCTTTCTTCACTTACCCCAACGTCTGATTCATTGCCTTTTAGTCTTTTACTGGTTCATTTCTTACTAGCCTCGGATGTTTGGGGTTTTCAGTTTTTCTGCCTTCCGTTTATTGTAAAGATTCAAGGGGGCAAGGAGAATATCGAAAATTCACTTTAAAAAAAGAGCCCCGTGACAATATCTTTCTCTTCTTCTCTTTTTTTGAAATCACCCCCCTCTCTTTCCTTACACAAAAGTGCTTTTTATGATAGAGCTGTCTTCTAACCTTAGCACAAGACCAATTTATATTCGCCTTTTATAACTTCTTTGATTGTGGCCATGTCTCTTTGACTGGAGTATGAAAGGTCTTCGCCATTTACCATTTGTATAGGCAGGATTTTTTGCAAGCTGGAAGTAGGAAATGAGGACAATTTATTAATATCTCTTTCTGTTCTTCTCCAGTATTGTGAACAGTACAGTAAGGTCAGGACGCAATTCTGACACACTTCATATTTGTGTGTTGGCTGTACTGTGCTGATTTCCATACTCTTTTTCATGCTCTGACAAAACGAAACCTTGCTTGCCTTGCCGAGTCTGTCTTGCATCATTCTCAGCACCTAAATCACTTTTAATAACATTGCCCAAAGAGGTCAAACTATTTGTTGTTGGTTGTGGTAATTCATGGACATCTATTTTAAGTAAGATAAGATTCTCGGAGGTTTAGTATCATCTGAAAATCGTTCACAGGTCCGTACAGCTTGATGTCGAGGGGACACTCTTGATACTTTGTTGCCTTGTTGCTGACAATGTTTACTGTACTAATTTTAGTTTTTGTCATGAAGATTTATTTTAAAATTAGCATTACAGTATCGTTACGCTGCCTAGCTTACCAATGGAAACTGTCTTCATTCGCAACTGCACAAGAATTAATAAGTGACAGATATATATATATATGCACAGAAAAAATAAAGTTAGGTCTTTATCTTTACCTGTAAATAATGATATGAGACAGGCACGCAAAGGTGGTCTATGTAGTGCAAATCTTCCCGTGCCTATGTAGTGCCTATGTACTCTCTACCCGACGCTCTTGGTACTTTGTTGGCAATTTGCTTCAATACCTATACAGCACGATGGAAATTATTGCTGACATCATGCCTCCGGTTTCCGGTTTCCCGCAGTTGCACCTGTTTTGCGTATCGCTGACACTTCAGTCATAGGAGACTACTTCGTTTTCGTTTATCTGCATGTTCTGTGCATTCGACAGCGCTTGGACTTTTAATCTTTACCATATCTATCATCAGTAACCACTGGTATCAAAACACAGAGGCGCAGGTTCGATACCCATGTGGTGCAGCGAACTTCCCCTCCTCCTCACTCCCACCCCAGGTGTTGGCAATGTGTACCTGAATACATAGAGGGTAGTGCAAAAGTAACAATAAAAATAAAAAAAAATTTAAAAAAATGGTGACCTCAGCCGTCTCCACCTAACGATCTAAAAAAAAAAAGTGGACGAACTTTACCTTTCACTTATCACCAATAAGCAGACAGAGTGAGGGAGAGAGAAGAAAAGATAGATAGATCTCTGTCGCTAATCTATCTAAACATGAAGTGTGCAGGGCATGTCCTCACTAATCAAAGACCATCTGTCGTTATATTTAATTATTAAACCAGCACAAGAGCAGGCTAAATAGTAATTTGGTTTCAGTTTACTGGTATTTCCGTGACGCAAAAATTAATGACGAAAGATGATCACACGATCATGTTGCCTACTGCCTTGTTTTTCGTGCAACACCAAGGACATAAAAAAATTGACGATACCACCTGACGTTACAGCTTGACGACACCGCCTGACGTTACTGCTTGACGACACCGCCTGACGTTACAGCTTGACGACACCGCCTGACGTTACAGCTTGACGACACCGCCTGACGTTACTGCTTGACGACACCGCTTGACGTTACAGCTTGACGACACCGCCTGACGTTACTGCTTGACGACACCGCCTGACGTTACTGCTTGACGACACTGCCTGACGCTGTAAAGTCACACATCAAGTGAGACCAAGTCTGTCCACCTGTCTGTCTGTGTATATATAAATAACATTGCGTCGATTTATGAATATTAACCTCACTTTCCTCGAAATCGCGCGCGCACACACACACGGAGAAGGAAATGAGATGGTAGTGCCTTGACAAGAGAGGTCTCATTTCCCCTCATTGAAATATTTTATGAGTAATGAATAATAATGACAATGAATGATGTTCAGTTTTGTATCTTTATGTTACTTTCAAATAGTTGTTATCAGCGGAAGCGGGTGGCCGAGTAGTTAGAGCGCTGGCGTCGGATCAGAGCTCAGCTCACTTCCCCCAATCGACCCCGGTGGCAGGAATGGGTACCTGACTCCAAAGAGGGTTGGGAAAGGTAAGGCAGCGAGGTAGAAGATATGGGCACCACCCTCACGTGAAGCTGACTCCGAGAACATCGTCAAACGCTAGAAAAAAAATCAGAATGATACATATTCCCTCGCACACAAATTTAACTACATATCATGTTGCTCCATTGCCATTGGATATGACGCAGAGAAGACGTTTTCGAAGCATTTCCCACAGCCAACAGCACAGATTTGCTATGCAATATTGTAAGGTTGAAGACCTTTAAGACTTTTTTTTAACTTAATGTGGTGCATTTCAAACTAATGATAAAAGCTCAGTGCAAGAGGGTTAACTCAGTTTATCGAGTTACAAGCTTACAAGCGTCAGCATGCACAGAAGGAGGTCTATTTCGAGACATCACGATACGCCTAATTAATACAGGGGAAGTGGTTAGCCAGATGGTTATAGCACTTGCATCCGAACCCTGGGGTGCAGCAAACTTTCCCCAGTCGATCAAGCTGTTTGTCACGGGTACCTGACTCTGGGGAAGGGTTGGGTGAGCAGCGAGAGGGAGAAGAGGGGGTCACCACCCAAAAAAATAATTGTCTTCGAGAAATGTGTGATCTTTCCCCCAACGCCCTAAGATAGGTTAGGGGATGACTTAAAATAGGTTACAGAACGACATTTTTCGTAACTAGCATATGGTCCTAGCTATCTAACTGCCTTGACAACGGAAAATCCTGAAGTCTGTGCTGTTTTTCAGGTAGTTTTTTGGCCCTTGAATTGGAAGTTTTTCCTGTATGCTTTCTCTTTTTCTCTTCTGGTGCCTCAATAGCAGTCAATGTAGCGCACTAAGCCAGTAACACCTTTATTCTGCCGTGACATTCTTTCACCTTGCTTTAGAGCAGTGGTTCTTAATAACCGGGGTTCTATCGAACCCTAGGGGTTCGGTGAGTCGGTCTCAGGAGTTCGGCGGAGCCTCCACCACGGAGGTCAAGACACACCCGACTGATTATGTAAATTCGTGATGACACTAAAGAAGGGTTCGGTGAATGTGCACATGAAACTGGTGGGTTCGGTACCTCAAACAAAGTTAAGAACCACTGCTTTAGAGCAAAGTAAGTGAACCAAACATCGTTACACTCCGCTTTCTCCCGCAAACGTTTTCAATGGAGGTCACATCGCAAATTGTTCGTTGTAGTGGTTGTAGAGCTACTACATGTCCGTAGCTCAGGTAACATTGAAAAAAGGTTGCTTCGGAGGAAGCAATTGATAAACAAACACAGCTTTCAGTCTTCTAGTAGCTGATTTCTTCAAAATTCTGTTAGGACTTGACAAAGGGTGTGTGTATGCATGATATATATATATACAAACAGAGCTTTATTCATTAGCTGCTTGTTTTTGACCAACAGCTCTCGTAATGAGCACTCTTGGGTTACTGTTTTTGCATTTCTTCTTTCCCACGTGAAAACCAGTATTAACATATTTTTTCTGCTTAACTAAAGCGACGTGAAACATCGTAATCAGAAGTGCGTAAATAGAACGAGAAAAAATTTACACATATCCCTGCTAGATCCTTCTAGAACATTCCACAGACATGACTACAGCAGACAGCGTGTTGATGAGAAGGATATGGGTTTGAATTCGAAGCAAACAAACAGGTGAAAATCCATATTTTCCCCCCCTAGAATTATTTTTGTCACGAGAAGTCCGTATACATTTCATATACTACGACTTTTGAAGTTAGGAAAAATAGGCCGACAACAACTTTTGCTTGTCTAGCAAGAACAACAAGATCACATCCTGTTGTTGATGAAGTCAGCAACCCTAGCGAGGACGTTGTAACGAAAAAGTATTTTTTGAAAATGCGGCCAGGTGGAACTGAATGGCACAAAACATTAGCCTGTTGTCGCAATCATCGTAAGCGATTTTGTTTCGCTATTGTATTCGGACCAAAGGTACGTTGACCGCATTATATTGCTATTTTGTTGTGTTTGTTCTTTTGAATGTTTTTTTTTCTTGCTCGCCTACTCATTTTTCTGTTTTTATTTTAATTGTCTTTGTTTAATTTCTTTTTTTTACTTCGGAGCGGAAAACCGAAATCACATCAGTTAAGTTTCTTCAGTGATTGCTTATATTGATTATTGCGATAATGGAAGATGATATAGTTAATTATTATCATAAAGGAAAATGACTTTGTGAAGTTGGAAAGAGATTATTTTACCTAGAGGTGATATCGTATTGTGATAACTGGATAATGGACTGCTAGACGCTCTGCCTTCTATAGTGACGTCATGACCAATCGTTTCACGAGTAGTTCGACATCACCACAAATTACTGGGTTTTTTTTTTTCATCCTCATTTTGTCGAGAACATTTGAAGTAGTGTATAATTATAACTGCAGCTTAGGTAAATTTTTAATGTAAAAAGTAAAGCGAGGAGAGCTAGCGGCGTGCTAGGATTGTGTACTTACCCTAACCC
Organism: Pomacea canaliculata; assembly: GCF_003073045.1. NCBI lineage: Eukaryota > Metazoa > Mollusca > Gastropoda > Architaenioglossa > Ampullariidae > Pomacea > Pomacea canaliculata. Next base: position 8,169,093 of record NC_037593.1, read on the forward strand.
TGGACTGTTTAATATCTTTAACTGACTAGTCAGAATACCTCACTTACCCAGCATTGCAATCATTGTGTTGTCATAAATAGATAAAATTATTGTCAGTTGCATGACAGGGACATCAAAGCTTGCTCGACAAGAATCTATGTCTGTAAAGCGTCGAACCTCTTTACTAGGTTGGGCGAAGCAAGAGGCAGGGTTCCTAGCGATAAATGGAGGGGGTAGGAAACTGGAGTACCCGAATAAAATCCCCGACTGCCATCACTGCAGAAAAGAGATCTCAACCTTTAGTTGGTGATAACAAGGGAGTACACTACCGAGTGCACCCCCCCCCTCCAAAAAAAAAAAAGAAGTTTCCCGTGCCGGGAATCGAACCCGGGCCGCCTGGGTGAAAGCCAGAAATCCTAGCCACTAGACCACACGGGAGGCTGGAGAGGCAACGATTCTGACGAGACAGATGACTTCAAGGAAGAGGCTGTTGTTGCTGGTGTAGTGAAGTAATTTACGAGGACAGTAATAATGATGACTTTCGTAACCACAAAGATGATGACAATAATAACTAGGCTATGAAAACCTAGCCAGGTCAGGTCAACAAAATTGTTTACCCTGTAAATTTTCATCTGCTGGAAGTATATAGATGGACTGATGACCTTGCCTCTTGCGAAGTTTTCCGCTCTCGGCAAACCAGAAGAACCTTACATCCGGAGGAGCAGCGAAGATGGAATTTACCGACTTCTGATATCAACAATATAATTACCGTAAGTGCACTGCTTTGTTGCACTATTAACCAAACTTTTGCCTATTTAGAACACAAAAGTATTTGCTTCACTAGTCTGAAATCTCATTTTATGAAATGATAAATAATATGAAACGCACATAAACATAGAGATCTACAATCACTGAAGTGTTCGCATGTATGCTTCACCTTGGTCTCTTGCTTATATAAAATCCGCTTGTATGGGTAACGTGGCTTGGCTTGTTTTCTGTAGTTATCTTTGCTCAAAATTTGGTATTTTGTTGTGGTTTCAGGATGGTGATTACTTGCTACATATTCAAGATAGTGGTAGTCCTGATAAAAATTCGGTATTGACAGAATGACAGTAAAGGTAACAGACTTAATTTAATTTGTGCACTTGTAACGCGCAACATTACGGCAGAGATAGGTCGCACTCTTTGCGCTGACAGTAATGATAAAAGACAATGGAAGGTTAGGCATACTGAACAGATGAGGTGAATGCAGCCTTGCCATTACATGGAATCTTTGATAAGTAAATAAAGTTCTGCATCCAAAAATATCTGAAAGTTACTGGAGATACCTGATGTCAGTCATGTCAGACCTGCCTGTGTTGCATGAACAGCTTGCTGTGACAGCTCCACATCAAACCTTTGTGAAGCAGCTGCAGGGAGGTAATCCGAGTTTGAAGTCGACATTGCCCATGTGTAGATTTAAAATCTAAATAACGGCTTCAATCATCTCTGTGTCGGCGAAGGTGTGTGTGTGTGAACTGAAAGCACTTCTCTTGATCTTGGACTATTCATATACAAGTTTTTGAGCAATAAGAATATTTAGTTAATACACTTCTCGAGTAATTTAATGAATGACGTGATTGTTAATAACTAAATTTGTTTTTATGGGCATGTCTTCTGCTATGTGAAAATTGTCTAAACCTTATAGTCGCGAACTAAAAACATGTACAGGAAACAGGAGAGTAAGAAGTAAATAACCGAGCCAACAATAAGATCAGTACCTTATTTATGCATTCTTCTTTAAAGTGCCTTGAACAAATCTTGGCTCTCAATGAATTGAAACCTTTGTCTGAACAGCCTACACCATGAATGAGAGCCGCTCGCCACTTGTCTTGCTCTGTCGATGTTCCTGCCCGCGGAAGCGAAAAAAAAAAACTTTCACCGAAAGATTTGATCCTTGCACAGTTGCATTTCACCAAGCAGCAGTAAAAACCACCTTTTGTGCGTTTCTTTATTGTTGTCATCATCTTAAGGTCTCATCTCTGTGCTATGGATTCTTTGAAGGCTCCTACCCCCACTACTGAAATCGTGTCTGTCTACACTCCTGCCCATTGGATCCTCACCAGAATCTCACATCCTCCCTCCCACAAAGACAGTCACAGAGGGACAACGGGCGTCCTCCCTTTGTGCTGCTTTGTGCTTCAACACTTCGATTGTGCATTATAAGTTCCCATTATTATTTATTATTATCATCAACATCGCGTTTACCGATCCTGTCCAAGGGAATGAACCCAATCACTCGCGCAGAAATTCCGTACACAGTAGACCAGGGGAGACCAATCCTATTCATATGAAGAATACTTTATGGATTGCCTTTCCTGCGCGTTCACACACTTTGAATACGGATATAATATCTAAATTCGTGCTTTAAATGCGATAGTTAGTACCGTCAAAGATGGGAACTGAATTTCATCTCCTTTAAGTGCATATATATATTTCCGATTCTACCAGGAACTATAGGCAGTTGCAAGGACCTTGCTTTTTAAAGAGAGGAAAAATGTTAGGGAACTATCATTCTGGAGAATATATCGGCTTCATATTTAACTAAATTTATTGAAATAGTGAATTTATTGAACGATACGCTTAGATATATTAACTCAACTGAAAATTTAATTTATATGCTGCCAGTTGTGATTTACGCGGTTTGATTCGCTAGTAGTGGTAGGATTCTCTTGCTTGAAGAATCTTGAAGAGGTCGGAGGTGAGGTAGCAGCGCAGCACTTGTCTCTCGTTTATACCGTGACAAGAGCCCAGCACTGACTCTCTCTCCGTGTATGTGTGAAAAGAGAGGGGTGTTTTAAATTGATGCACAATCACTCTACCACAAGGTAGTTCCTCCTCTCTCTCTTAAAACACACACACACAAATTTTCTGTCATCGTCAATAACACCATTTTCGAGAAAAATAATGTACATGAAAACAGAATGTGAGCCTTAATTTTATTTCCAGTATTTTAATAGGCATCTGACTATTAGCTGTAGTTTTAGAACGGTAATTTACACAGTAAGTAATTTGAAGTTTTAGAGACTACATCAAAACACATCAGTGAGTTATTTTAGTATTTAGATACTGATTCAAATCACATTAGTGAGTTATTTTAATATTTAGAGACTTCCTTATAACACATCAGTGAGTTATTTTAGTATTTAGATACTGATTCAAATCACATTAGTGAGTTATTTTAATACTTAGAGACTTCCTTATCACACATCAGTGAGTTATTTTAATATTTAGAAACTACATCACAAAACGTACTATTGTATTCACAATGTACAAGGGTATTTAGTATTTTACCCCATGGATGCTAACAATGTAGTTAGTAATTCAAGACTAAATAAAAACAACTCCACAGCAATAAAATGTTAAAAATAATTATCTGCCAGAAAAGTTTTCGATTTCCGTATTTCCTATGTTTTCACAGCATTTTTCACTCGCTAAAAATGTTTTGCGATGTATATAAAGAGTTTCTAGAATACGTATTAGTTGTCCCAACAAAAGATTTCTGCGGTATTAGTGATAAATTGTGTAGCTGGAAGAGATGAGGGGTCAGCTGATGCTGCGGGGCTGTGACAGCGCCTCCTTGCGGTGGATGATCATCGCGTCACGCTCGTGCACTCCATCACTGAAATATAAAGGACATGTTAGAAAATGGAATGTATGATTAAAATCAAGTTGAAGGCGTTCGTTCGAATTTTTCTGGTTAACTGATATATTTTTACTGCACCGTTGTGGTACGCTGTTGTCTTTTAGCTTACACTTTTATCAAAATATGCTTCAAAACATTGGGCGTAGGAAGATGCTCAGCTCTGGGGATGGTGGAGAGGGGGAAAGTGATGCTGACAGTGAACGACACATTCAGCACGTGGGCAGCAAAATGCATGCAACATGCTCCGTCCTTCTTGAGCTGCCCTTTGGCTTCCAAACCAACCCTAACCCTTCGCACAAGACTGGCGTACACAAGCACACACATACAAACGTGCACGCACGCACAAAGTACAGCTTACAATCAGGGTTGTCCCGGTGGTGCATGATCTGACACATGAGTCCTGGTCCACACAGTCTATAGTTCACCATCCCCTCCGGCTTCGTCATCGTGTAATATAGTTGTGAGCACACTGTCCAGACAACCAAAGTGTCGTGTGTGGATAACATATTAGGGTTAGGTGGAACTTGTGGCTACAGAGAGAAATAGATTCACTCATTCTCTCTCATTCTTTCACACAGAGAGAAAGAAAGAAAGAAAGAAAGAAAGGAAGAATTTGCTTACGTACATCGAGTCAGACAGAGAGAATACACTACCGACAGACCAAACAAACGGTCGGACGCAAAATCAAGTAAAAAATCTAACCAAACAACTAACTGGCCAAAATAATACTTGCATAAGTAAAAATAATCAAACAAACGAACGAACGAACTAACCCACCAATCGATGAAGCCAGCCAGCCAAACAACCAGCATACAAACAAACCAACGACCACAATCAACAGGTGAACAAACCAGTAAGCAACGCAGCCAAACAAACAAACCAACGAAGAACCAGCCAATTAACCAATGCTGACTGATCGACCAAGCAAGGTTTAATTAAGGACAAGGCTTCATCCTCACCTTCGCCACTTCTGAGAAAACGTTCGCAGTAGCCATGGTCGTCAGATGGGCTCCTCTTGACGCAGTGGCTCCTTCTGTCGCACTGTGACCCTGCTGTACACTGCACCCCCAATGCTGTCGTCGCCGCATCTGCATTCCCGATGATCACAGACATGACGGCGGCCAGCGACACCTGCACAAGACACCACAAAGTGCAACACCCACAGTTACGTGACGTCATGTACACCAGAGAACGCGCGACGCTCTCACTTTCTGGTCTGGAAATGGTTCTTCTGTCCCGGAGAGAAAATTACGATGAACAATTTCCACACAAGTAGAAATACAAACTTATATAAAGGAGACCCATCGCTTGCAAGCAGGTATCGTTGCATGAGGGTTTTGCGTCTCGTTTCTATCTATGAAGATATCCCATAAATTTTACAATATGAACAAAGACTTTCATGCATGGAGAAGACGTGTGAACATTAGTACTATCCAGCCCTGAAATATGTAGAGGCAAGATCTTTGCCTGAAGCAGCATTCAAAGAGTAGAAATAAGCGCTCAATAAAATGTATTCGTCGCCATTCCCGTCAATAGGTAATTATACATGGGAACATGGTTAACTGTGTTTTTTTTTAAAAAGTGGTATCGATGAGCTATAGATAATTTAGGAGTTACTTGAAACGTGAGATATGGATATGGTGGACTGAAAGCTAGCGGCCTCCAGCCTGTCCTCACGCATAATGAGGCTCTACAATCAGTTAACAACGGATCACATTCAAGGAAAATTAGAAATGCTGGTAATGTGAGGATTCCCCCTCCCCTCCAAGTAACGAATGTGGAGAGAGAATGGGTGATGGTGGTGGGGAGGTGGGGGTGGAGAGAATCCACTAAAAAAAGCAGGGGAGATAATGAGCGGCTTTGAGAAAAAGTAAGTACTGGTGGTGAATAGCACTTAGTGCAAACGTGGCCTTAAAGAAGCAAAAAAAAAAAAAAAAAACCCAAACAAAACAAAACAAAACAAAAAACAAACAACAACAACAACTCTAGAGGCTTTACATTTAATACTTTAGTTTAAAAAAATTGAGCTTAAAGCGTGAGAAAAATACGTACTGCTTTTTTCCTGTCACTTAAAATAATGTCGATCTATGTCCAGCCTGCCGTTGGACTTTGAGACAAAAGGAATGGACTAATTACTAATGTGTGTGTGTGTGTCTGGGTGGGTTTTGGAGGCTGAAATTTACAGGTTACCTTTATATCGCCTATATCTACCCTTATCTGCAAAAACGAAAAAACAAACAAACTCAAACCAACTAGGTTGGTCGTTAATGAACCCATTTCCGTCTTATCAGAGACTGCTATCTGTCTGCCTGGTGTGGCTAATGAGGTGTGACGGTCAAATTTCTCTGACGTGTTTGCCTTGAGCTTCTTTTGCTGGGTAAACAGTTCATAAAACCCCATCCACCTACCCCTACCCACACACACATATATTAGCCCACTCCTTTTGTCTTTTTTGTTTCTCTAGAAAAAGGATGTCCGGGCTTTAAAGAAGAATTTAAAGGGTGGTGGGGGAAACGAAACCTATCGTGATATCAGAGCACTACCCGACATGGCCCATAAAGGGTGGGGCAATATTAATTTTTTTGTAGACAGCGAAGAAAGTTATGACAGGCGACTGACAATGAAGGAGATACATTAAAGCTCTACGTCGCATGACTGCAGCTGCTGCGCAACTCTCACGCCTACTTGTGTTCTTTGAGCCACATCATTGAGTACAGGGTGGACCTCGATAGAAGGCACAGTCAGCAGGGGTACCAGGTACTTGACACAATGATCATAACCGCTGTCTGCAGACATCCTTTTATAGAAAGAGACATACTGTCCTCGTGATAGTTATGTAGAAATCGTGATGTAAATTAAAAATGGCTGGTTTTGAAGAAAAAACAAACAAACAAACAAACAAACAAACAAACAAACAAACAAAAAACAAAAACAACCAAACAAAAAAGAAACACCCTATTATAATAGACATCTAACCAGTTTCAATGAAACTATCTTTGTCATGCTTACTACACAGAACTTAATTCTCATGAGCTCAAAATCGTTCGTACTTCGCATGGGAAGCCGTGAAGAAAATTTCTCTATTTTTATCAACATTTAAACAGTAGGTTGGGTAGAGCTAATACAATTTTTTAACCCTCCAAGTATTTCTTAATGTCAGTTACTGCGACACTATTTTGTTAAGTCCGTTGTTTCTCTGAACTTTCCACCTCTTTTCTCCACCTGAGGGAGTGGAGGGAAGAGAATGAGTGCTTTCCAGATGAACAAGACATTATGTCACGCTTTCGTCGAGTGACTTCCTTTGTGTGACATATCCGCCTCCTTTCCCCACTCTTTTTCTTTAAGGAACTCATCTTCCCCTGTCCTTCACATACACGCACAAAAGATGCAAGTGGGCGAGGTAATACAAATACAGTATAGAATATATATTCTTATTGTTCATTTTCCGTTATACATAGAAAATTATCGCACGGAAGCGATGAGTTATCTGAGCCATAACAGAGCCAAGTGGAGAAGTTAAGTTGTCTCAGCTGTAGAAGTATGAGGTTCATCAACTGCACTACTAATTAAAGCATTTATTTCATTTTCAGCGAAGAATTCGCACGTGTCTCATGTTTAGGATTTTCTGGCTTCTTACTTACTTTGATTCAAATTGGATTTCTATCATTAGCTCGATAGAAATTGATAAGATTTTGTTGTAATCTGTGAAAGAAAATAACATTCAAACGTACAAATAACTCATCGATTGTTGTTTCCGTAAATTAAACCATTGCACTTAATTACATAATATTCAACGACTTACACTTTTATTCGCTTAATATGCTCGATAGTACTTTTAATTTATTGTTCCTAGTCATTTGAAATTAGAGAGTACACTTTACAGATGTTCGTCTAATACCTCAAATACTTTCATATTGATGATATTATTTAACATGAGCATAACATGCATTGTTTTTTTAAATATTTTCTATTTTACGCTTTCACCTTCTTAGAACAACTTTAAAAAATCTCTATATATGCTTTCACGGCACAGCTACTATACATTTAAATAAGCACTGTTGTACTGTTTGTACAAGTACTTGTAATTTCCATTTTTTTCCCAAATTAATTCATAAATATTTCTTTTTCCGTAAAAAAATTCTGGATATGTTTATTATTTTTGTGTGGCTTAACATATTTATAAAGTACAAATTAATTATTAGAATCTTAAATATAGAAAAAAAACTCTCTGCTCCTACTAGTATTTTCAAACTGCAGGTTTGTTTGTTTGTTTGTTTGTTTGTTTGTTTGTTTGTTTGTTTAAAAAATGGTTACAATATTCTGAGTTCTCTGAGCACTATAGTCTTGTTGACTGACGTTGCAAATGACCGCGGCCCTGGAGAAAAAGCCAAATGCCAGAGGTTACAGGTCACGTCTGCCCTGCCACGAGCAGTAGTGGACTCGTTTTACCGGTCACTTACTGCATGTACACGTGTCATCGCTCGGGGCGAGTAAAGAAACTAGAACGTGTGATAAAAGACTGATGGCGACCCTTTTCCCCCAAACCGCTGACCTCAAGAGAGATAAGAAACCATGGGTGAGATGGTGAGAAAAAGATGTTCAGCGAAGCAGACCTACTGATGGCCAGAAGATTGCTTATAAGATGAACAAACTGTTTTTTGATTATTTTATTTTCTCTTCTTTTATTCTTGTGAACAGTGCACAGCGTGTACGGTGTATTACTCCAGACAGCAATGGAGATCAGTAATACAGTCAAATCTCCCTACTATGCCACCCCTCTACTATGCCACTCTCGGTATTATGCCACTTTTGCTCGGTCCCGACTATAAATTCAATGTAAAAAAAAATTTACTATGCCACCCCAGACTCTCGCCACTATGCCACTTTTTTGTGATTGTTAAAAGACACAAGTTGTGAAATTCCGCAGTGCTCGACTATTATACTGTATGGTAGTGTGGGACATCGCAGTTAGTGGGGATGGAACATAGCACGCACACAGGGAAGGTGGAGGCTGGCGATGTGGGGGGGGGGTGGTCGCTGGCCGGGTGACAGCCAGGTGACAGAGGGAAGGTGTGAGGGGATCGACTAGCGACAGGATGCAGGTGCGTGGATGTGGTTGGGAGGGGTGAAGGATGAAGAGGTGAGGGGGAGAATGAGAGGAGACAGCGAGCGAAGCCGACGATTCTTGAGAGCTTTGGACCAGACCTGGGCAAAGGCCTCCTGTCTCTGACCGGCCCGCCCGCCAGTATATATACTATACATACAGTATTAGGTAAAACTGAGTTAACTATATTAGTCCGGCCCTCTAAAACCATCCAAATTTCTCATGCGGCCCCTTGGGAAAATTAATTGCCCACCCCTGCTTTGGACTGACGGGTAACTTGAGCAAATAAAGCCGTTTTTACGAACCCTCTCTACTATGCCACTCTCGCTACTATGCCACTTTTGCTCGGTCCCGGTAGGTGGCATAGTAGCGAGATTTGACTGTAGCATATACTTAATGAACTTTACAAGCTATTGCATTCAATAATATATATATAGAGAGAGCAGAGTCCCGCTAACATTACACAAAGTACCTAACGAATACAGACATACAGACAATCGAATACGATATTTAGATATTTTGAGAAAATATCACAACCATACATAATCATGTCCTGCAGACAATTACTGTTACATTAGCCGAACAAGATTTGTTGAAAGAATTATTTTACAAGTTGATACAAGAAAATGAGCAATAAAATACCGAAGATACATTAGCTTACCAACAAAACAAAGCAGAAAGAGCTGGATGTGAAGTGGCCCATTGTTGTCTGGAGGCTTTGCTCTCGAGGATTTGCAAAGTTCGCTGTCCAAGTGTTGTTTGCGTGGACTGCAGAGGCAGGGCGTTGCTCTGTGCGAGAAGACTGATGTCAAAGTTCGTAGCAACCTCAGCAAACGTCACTCGGCAGGCCCGCAAAGTAACCTTGGTGACCCAGCTGTCAGGTAACAACTTTTCATCACCTCGGAATGGAGCAGCAGTGTGACGATGACAATGGGGAAACTGTTGTGGAGACTAGCGGTTGAAAAATTGCGTACGCTGCTTGTCTTGTCTTTTTTCCTCTCTTTCTTTTTATTTCTTTGTCTGCTCAACCCCTTTTGAAGGAAGCACTTCTCTGAAAATGAACACTTCAAGGCCTGTTGTCCTATATTTATAAGCCCTGCCCCTGCCCCTCCTTCATCCTCAAGGTATGGGGACTGTTTACTGGTCACGAAATTCACGCATGCGCAAGGGCACACGCACGCACGGACTAAAGCATGCACTCACGGAGACATTCAAGGTGCGCTTTACAGTGCACGGCACATTGGAGCAAGCAACATGATGACAAGAGGACACACTCAGGTGACCTCAGTGTCATGCAGGCATGGCAAAAATAACATCAACAGAATTTCTTTGCGGAACTGACAGGTATTTTGAGAATGAAACTAGGCGAAGACTCCAGGTAGTGAAATGCAACATCAACAGAAAAAGAAAAAAAATAAATACAAAAATAAAATGACGAAAGAATGACTACCGAGATGTCGACCACCAAGTGACTTCCTGTTGTGTGAAAACTGTTGAAATAATTTTGATTGAAGTAAATGGTCAATAAATCAAGTAAGCAAACACTGGAGTATGCGAGATTTGCAACAAACGAGTATTTCAAAACTTAGACACACAAGTATTCATCCTTACCTGCAAAGTTCAAAACTTCTAACTTCCCATTCTATAGTCATTGTAACCACTTCAATTTGATTAGTTCAGCTTCAAGAAAAAGATCACGCAGTGCTGAGAGAAATTGTCAGAAAATTCTTTACAAGTTTTGTAATTTGATAAAACTACTGCTTCTACACAGATAAAACTGCTTCAAAGGACAAAAAATCTTGGTTTTTTAAAATCTTTTCTCATACAATTTTTCAAGCTTAAACATAAAAACTTAACTTAAAGTAGAAAGAATAAAGGGAACGTTTTGTGAAGAATACGATTTATGTATTCTAATCATTCAGTACAGAAGATGTAGTACTGTAGTGCAATCGATAGATATGAAATACATGTACATAATCGATGAGTAGCTGTTATATTGATATGACCTGTCTCGTGCACGCGCGCGCACACACACACACAGAGTTGAAGAGAGTGAGCGAGAGAGAGAGTTTGTGTAGAAGAGAGATTAAACATTCTTGATGACGAAGAGACTTTTCTTCATAAACCGCGAAAAGATTTAAAATATATATATAATAGGGTGGAGTAGGAATTTTGTCCCCCTAAATTTAGATTTTCATGCCCGAGGTTACAAGCGGTTATTGACATTCTTAATAAATTGTTTACAATGCTTTTCGTCAGCAAAGTGTTTACAAGTTTTGAAAGCATACCATTTGTTTTTAACGCCGTGCCAGCAACTTAACACCACTAAAGCTATGAATAACAAGCAGCTGTAATATGGAAGAATAAGTACTAAAAAAATACACTTATAAAAGTACACTGTCATTCTGCTGACATAAACATTTTCTAGCTTGAAAATTAAGACTTTCTTGTGAGTGTATGAAGCCTTGTGAACAATAATGTATCTAAATATAGTATCATGTCACAACGTAGTTTATATACGTCAGGGATGCCCAACCTACGGCCCGCGGGCCATATCCGGCCCGCGACACGGTGCCGTCCGGCCCGCGAAGCGTCTGCCCACAGTAAAGGAAATCGGCATGTTAGTAATAAAGAAAACCTAAGAAAGAAAAAAAAAATAAAAAAGCGAAAAAAAAACAAAGCGGGAGAAGAAGTATTTATCCCTACGTAGGGGCGCCTCTCAATCTTTCGATGGATTTCATTCTAGATTTTCGTCTTGGGAGGAAACCAGTGTTTGAGAACGAGGGACGCGCATTCCACAGGGGATTAGTGATCTTTTGATTGATTAATATTTGAATCAGTCGTTAAAGAGATTGAAAATACAGACTCCGGGCTGTCTAGCAAGGTATAAAACAATGGGGTTCTGATAAGTAAGAAAACCGAAACAGCGTTTGAATTTCGTCATTTTCCTGTGGAAAACAGGACGGATCGCCTTGGGGTACCTCGATTAAAATGTATTTTCAGACAATTTCTAACTTTTATTTTAACAAGACAACTTCAAATATCTCACTAATTACTACATAATTAATGGTAAGTACAACTTGCTTCTAATAAAAGTGGTATCTGTTCTGTTTTTTTCTTTTTTGTATTTTTGCGGTGAAGTCACCCGCGACACGGTTGTCCGAAATGGATATGGCCCGCAGGCCGAAAAAGGTTGGGCATCACTGATATACGTAATAGAGGATTAATAAAGTGGTACAGTCTACAGATATTTATCCCCAAGATATCCGAAATACACGCAATATATCCATGGCGTAATAACCTCCTGGCGTGTTTACAGAGACAGAGCAGTTTATACTGTCGCTAAATTTATTCAAAGATTAGCACAAGAATTATGTTTTGCAAGTGCAGTTGAACAGACGTTACAAAGTAGATCGCGCAGACACCTGACTTTCAAAGCCCTCGTGACAAGTCACTCGTGCGCAAACAACAACACTTATGCAACCCCCTAGGCCACACCTTCCTGCCCCGCGGCTTTTTGCATGACGTGTATGCGTATCTCGCAACCCAATATCAGATTGCTCACTTAGAGGGTGTCGAGAGGAGAAGTTACGTACCCCATAATTGACTCGTATATTTTAAACATTTTTTTAACAACAAAAGTGGACTATCCGAGTGACAAATGTAAGTGAAGCCACCTGTGTGACTGATTGCCTGAAAGTGCATGACCTAGTTTTTAAAAGAAATTACAATTAAAAACAATAAACCTACTCCTAATTCAGCAATATTTTGACTTTTTTGCATTCTTCTGTTTGGCATTAACATTTTAATGAAACATTTAAATCTTTTGAGACTGAGGCCCCAGAAGGAAGCACTAAAAGAAAGGGATATAGGAGCTAACCCCATAATCTGAATTATTCAAATTAATTTCGTCAAAACAACCGATAAGTCACATGAGCGCGGAACTCGTGAAGGATTATCCCTCCTATTGTCTCGTGACTGCCGGTGAACAGTTACCGAGTGCGTGAGCGCGTGAAGATTTGACGAGACAATCACGCGATTGCGTGTATTTTGATGCCCAAATGTCAGAGCTATTTTGAGACCGACGTCTGACCGATTTTAATTGCTCATATCGCATGACCATCACGTGTGTCAATTGAGGCATCTATATCCATTCATCTTCCGGCCTGCCTGTATCTTGATCCACCGACCCCTTTTGCACTGGGCATGGCTTGAAGGTCGTAAGTTCACCTCTCGTCAAGGTGTCCAGAGGACGTGTTCGGGAATATAACGCTTCGGCAGCTTTGTAAAATAATAATAAAAAAAAAATGCCCATGTGACTAGATGATATCTGATACCATTCAAAAGGCATTGATAAATAGCTTCTTTGGACAAAATTTGACAATACACATCGGTGGGGACAGAGCCATTAAAACACTTGTAACAGAGGACTTTGAGGACGTTGACCTTTATGCTGAATGCGCTTAGAATCAGTGAGCGAGTGAAGTGCAAGAAACGAGTGATCTGATTGGTTTTCTTGTTACGGAAAATGTTAACCTTCGTTACCCCGCATCTATCCTCCTGCTGATAACTAAGAAATGACTGATATCACTTGTTTCAGAGCAACTGCTATGCAAATTCTCTCCTTAAAAAAAGTCATAGGTTAAAATTAAGCTTCCAGTGTCGTAGTTGCTGTTGTTAGGGTTAAGGTTGTTAACTGTGCAGCACCTCTTTCTTCAGCAGTCCAGATGTTTTTGTTGTTTTTGTTTTCTAGTGTTACCTGCCATTAGCTCACAGCATGTACCCTGTGAGCACAGGGGTTGTTGGTGTGATTATTTGCTGGAATCCGGCAACGGAGCATATATATCCTACAGGAGTGTAGGCTCCCCCAGGAGCTGAGGGCGGAGGTCTGGTCGTCACCGATGCCCCTCGACACCAAGCTGTACGGACATGTGGATGCTTTGCAAATAACTGCCACTTTTATCTCGAAAGATGCCTTCAAGTGTGACAAAAATAGGTGAATGAGAACAATAACAACAACAACAACAAAACCAAGCTTAAGTCATGCACCACTCTAATTAAGACTTCCACCGAAGCAAAATGTGCAGAACACTCCGCCTATACAGCACTCCCGGCAGAGCCAGACATGTTATGATAGATGTTATCAATAAACATTACTGGAAATCTCAAAACCCCGCTAGCTTTTTTTTTTTTTTTTTTTTTTTTGAGATTTGCGATAAATTATTCAGATAGCATTCCCGAAGATCTGTGGGCAGATTACTGTGGTCTAATAAATGACTATTAAGCGGCGTTAACTTCATATACACTGTTTTGCTTTAGTAATTAAGCGATCCATCATAAAACGGCTCTGTTTTTGAGTTTTATCATGTGTCCTGTATGTATCTATGGCTATAAACATGCACGCAAGAAAGAAAAGTCTAGCTGTATAACACACGCAATTCACAACCTACCTCCACTATTAACAAAACCGACTTTTGTCCTCTGACACCGCGCTGGAAGGGTCAGGAAACCCACCAATTTCTGCCATTTAATTTTACTGCCGATCTCTCTTGTTAAAGACGAACATCATAACTCATTTAACATTAACAATTGGTGAAAATGAATTCGCTTAAACCCCTTCTAAATCGGACACAGATGGACGCATGTTTGGCAAATTTTATACACGAGGACTGTTTGAAAACTTTGCCACACCGGCTTAGCAGGGTATTTATCACATACTTTGAACCTCCATCTTGGGAACATTGCGCTCTACAAGTCATAATTCTACTATTTTGTAGGCACAGTGAAATAAAGCATGTGCCAAGTTGGTCGTTGAAGCGGTTCTAATAAAACTACAAATGAAGGAGATGCCGAAAGTAAAATAAGTCATGGTCAGGCAGATGCCTGCAATGTCTGTGAGTCAGGGCAGGGGTAGGGCCGTAGGGGATGGAGATTTCGGTCAATCAATTTGATTCCATGTTTGTGTATTTCACGTGTTTGTGGCGTCACCTGACTGAACGAGGATCACGTTTCTGTGTCAACACAACAGTTTTTGAGTTCCCGGATGGAGCGAGCCTCTTCTGCGGTGGGGTTAGGTTTCTGCTTTCTGCCGTGTTTGTGTGATCGCTGTTAAAGACCTGGTGAAGTTTAAATTTGCTTTCCTAATGACTGGATAAAGCTCAGTGTCAGACACTGTTTCCTCAAATCTGGATGAATAGCCTCCTTCCATTCCCCTACGCCTGCAATTACCATGCAAAGAAAAAGGTCAACAATGCTGACGTCAGAATGGTGAAGGCCCCAGCCGGTGAGAGAGCTGGGACCATTAAGTAAAACAAGGGATATAGAATGCCGGTTATGTATGTCTCAAAGCATATATTTCATACCTTGCCTGAAAACATGTATTGTATACATTGCCTAGGTATTCCATAGAATGCCGGTTTTTACATATTGCCGATAACATTATACAAACGTGACGTCAGGATTTTGACCTCATTCTGCGCATGATTTTTGTAGGTATCTCAAGAACAGGTGTATTCACCAAGATCTGAGGAAACGATTTCTTTTCTGAGCTTTACCTCATCAATTGGAAAATAAACTGCACCCAGCTAGTCATTTAAAGCCGACAACGTGCTTGAGGAGGAATCTGCATGTTGTATACTTGAAGCGCTCGCAAACACACACAGAGTTGGAAAGGGAAAGTAAAATCGTCTGACAAAGTGTCAGCAGAAGTTTTTTCCCCTAAACCAGGGATGCCCAACATACGGCCCGCGGGCCATATCCGGCCCGCGAAACTTCTGCCCACAGTGCAGGAAATCGGCATGTTAGTAATAATAATAAAAAACACGAAAAAAGGGAAGAAGAAGTATTTATCCCCACGTAGGGGCGTCTCTCAATCTTTTTTTCGATGGACGAACATTTCGATTCAGTTCTCCGACTTTGGTGTCTCTACGATGAGGCCGGACATTCAGAAGTTGGTTTCGGGAAAACAACTTCAAATATCCCACTAATTACTACATAATTAATAGTAAGTACAACTTGTTTCTAATAAAAAATGGTATCTGCTCTATTTTTTTCTTTTTTGTATTTTTGCGGTGAAGTGGCCCGCGACACGGCTGTCCGAAATGAATATGGCCCGCAGGCCGAAAAAGGTTGGGCATCACTGCCCTAAACCATACACTTTATTTAAACAAAAACACTTCTACAATTATGTCACAGCCTTCCGAGTGCTATCCCCTAAAAATATGACACTATATTTTCCTGATCGACTAACCCCAAAACGGGACAGCATACACTCAGTAGACAAGACAAGTTTATTATTACCCTGTCTCAGAACTATTTGTTCGTGCTGTCATGTTCGCCACTGTGTGTGTGTGCTCTCGCGTGCGTGCATGTGTAAAATATAACATATTAAGCTCTACTACGTGTCTAATACTAAGCAATAGAAATCTTTTTAATAAGCATGTTGTTTATACTAAAGCATTTGAAAAAAAGAAAACACACATGCGGTGCCTGCCCCTCTTTGGTTTCCTGTGTTGTGCTGATGATGATAAAGGAAGCTCTAGATGGGCATAGGAATGAAAATACTACAAGGAAACCACAATATTAAAGCTATGAACAAATAGATACAAACATTTTATTGCCGCGCATTAACTTTACTAGGCTCTAATTAAGCACTGGTCCAAGATCAGACATGGCTTGTTCCCCACCATTCTCACTATCTAGAAAGTGTTTTTATTGCAATTTATGGTGGATGAATTAATTTTTTATTAAGTTTCCTTTCCTCCTAAGAATTCGTGGACAGTATGTAGGACTGGCACAATACACCAGTGTTTTAGCCAGCATGAGCAAGTGTCATGTAATAATGTAGTGCAAGTTTTTTATCGAAGGATGTTTACTGATACACAGAACAGCCATGGGCCTCTAAGACATGTGACCAGCATCCCAAAACAACTCCTACAGAGAACAGTTATATACTTTAAAAAGACCAATATCCTTGCAGACCATAAAACTTTCTACACTTAATTAACTGAAATGACAATATTAATGTATTTGCTGTTTTAAAAACACAGAAGAAAGATCATGGGCGAGTTTGTGCACTACAAAATAAAATTACTGTAAAAATATCAAAAGGAAAAAAAACGTTTTTCCTTTTCTTTAATTAACCTCAAACGAAAAAAAGACAATAAATAAATACAACATAAAAATCAGCCAGCCTGATTTCTAATCTCAGTATGGTCTTTTCAATCTTTGCAAGATAGTGTTAATCATAGTACATTTATAGTTTCTGGCTCATACTTTAAAGCACCCTTTCATCTATCTTTACTCCTCTCTCTCTCATTCTCACTCTCACACATGAAAAACACCATGTTTGTACATGTGTGTGTGCAAAACATTGAATACTAACATGAAAGACTTTTCACAGATAACTACAGCATCTACCTAAATTGTTTAGAAACAAGGGATAGTTGATCTGACTTGAGAACCTTAAAACCGCTTCCCAACACCATTTCAACAGAAAGACCATGTGGCATGGGTGTGTCCCCATCCCATACATCAAAGGTGGCACAGAAGACATATCCAGTAATAGCAGGAAGAACAAGGTCACTGTTCATGCCAAGCCATATAACACTATCTGCAGCAGACTAGTGGCTTCCAAAGACAAGACTGACAAGCTGGACAATTCAGGTAACATTTACCAAACTGGGTGCCATGATTGTCACCAACTGTATGCGGAGGGGTGGATTGGGGGGAAAAAATGGAAAAAAACTGAAACTAACTAAACATGGAAGGGCTTCCTTGCCAGTGAGGGAACATTTACAAAATAACAGACATGTTTTACCCCAGGATTGTGTCCATCTTTCAGAAAGGGATGAAAGAAGCCATTTATATCCTGGCCGAAAAATTTGCCCTCGATAGAGATCAAGGGTGATACCAACTGCCTGCAGTCTACAACAGTCTTTTTCAGTCACATGCCCAGAGTTCATTTCAGGGTGGTGTGCACTGAACACACAAGTCACTTAGCTTTTACTTGCTGAAGAAGGCCTGTGGATACATGTCAAAAGCTTCAGTGAGTGCAACTTTGTCCTTCAGTTTAGGTTTAAGTTTAGTTCTCCTTCTATCCAGTCCTGACTCTTTTCTAAAATTTCTCCAATCCAAAGGTGTTACTCCCTTTATCTTGTTGGCAGAATGAAGGACATCAATATTTTACCACTGACTTGTAAACAAACAGGATTAGTGTACATATTGAACTTGTGTGGACACAATGTGAAGCCTAAGTTTCCATACACACAGAAATATGGATGCATGTTCTATGAGTGGCTGATGCATACTGTGCAAGCTTAAGTTTTGTTTGTGGTGCCATCACCATCACCACCACCTTCACTACAACTATCATATTAAAATTTAAAAACAAATACTGCTAATTGCTTTTTCTGATATTTTCAGATTCTGATTTAAAAAACAACAACAGGATGTTAAAAAAAAAAAAAAAAAAAAGAAGCAGTCTAGAGTGACGTTTGCAGGAAAGGGGAGGTGAATGCAGATTACTGTGCTATCACAGTTTAAATGTATGTCAGAAATACTGATTAGGTCTACATCACAACCCACTGTTAACTAAAACTTCTTAAGAATCTAATGAAGTATATCGTTGTCCTTCTTACTGAAGCCTGGTGGTGGCCCCAACACCTTGAAGCCAGGAGGAGTACCATGCCCTTTTCCATAAAGGTCATCATCTGTAGACTCAACTGATTTTGCTCCTGGTTCATGAGCAGACGTTCTGATCTGTTTGTACGGAAAAGCTACGCTCCTCCCTCCTCTGCCCCTTCCCTGAGCTCTTCCTCTTGGTCTCTCTAAATATGTCCCATATCTAGACTCTCCACGAGGTTGACAATATTCTGCTGATGGTGCTGATGAAGTTTGCAGACCTTCATCTTGGCGAGTATGTTCATCCTTGTTTGGCTGATTGTCCTTTTGCTCTCTTTTGTAGTTCCTGAACTCAGCCCTATTCTCTTGACCACCACGACTCTGTCGAGAATCCTGCCGCTCACTGACTTGTCGGTGTCGACCAGCCCAACCATAATCTCGATGTGGATGGTAGTGTCTGCCTCCACCCTGTCCATCATCTTGAAAAGAGGGTTCTTTGTACCGCAAACTCCTTGTGTTGTCTCCATGGGCTTGCTTGCCTTCTTGAACTAATTTTTCTGAACAGTTATCACTGCTTTTGGACTGACAACTGTGATGTACATCAGCCTGGTAACTCCCTTTGTCATCTCTCTCCGAACTGTCATAGTTTTGGGTGATGACACTATCACACTTTTGAGAATGGTACCTGTTGTTTCTATGGTGACCACCATAGCCATGCACTTGTCTTTCTCTGGGCAGACGTACACTGACATGCTCAGCCTGCCCTGTTTGCTGGGAGTCCTTAATGGCGGACTCCATGCTCCTGCCATGACCACTGTCAGGGTGCCTTTGCGTACCCTCTTTCTTATGTGCATCGCATGGTCGGAAATTATTGGCACTGCGATAATACCGTCCTCTATGGTATCCATCATTTCTCTGCCCAGAAGCTTTGCTGAGAGAATTCCTTTCGTGTTCTGTGCTTTTCACAGTCTCCTGTCGAGTTCTTCTGTCTTGAAGACTGTGTAGGGTCTCATCCTGCAAACCTGCAGCTTGATGATGCTGGTGCCACCTATCAGGGCCTTGCTTCGGATTTCTCCTATGGTCATGTGACTGATTCTTTTTCTTCTTTGTTGGAGTAGTTTTCTCATGGATGTTAGGCTTCTGAATGCTTTCAAGTGAGACAACTGTATTCTGAAATGAAGAATTACATGACATTATTCCTTGAAGATTCAACAGATTTTAAAATAAATATTGTAAAACCTTCAAAACTGATAAAGCTCTGCTGGTCTTTTTTGGATAATAATATGAAAAAGAAAGCAGCCAATGCATCTATTATGATGTAAACCAAAGCTACTTTTATTGTAAAAAGTTTTCACTATGATCAGTCTATACAGATGAATATGTGAATGTGTATGGAATGGAGACCAGTACTGACAAGAGCAAAGTCATGGTTAACAGCCTATGGCAACAACAAAGCAGAGATCTACATTAACAGAGTACAGCTTGAGGAGGTGAAAAGCTTAGGTGTGGATGCCACCCTTTCCAAAGAGGAAAGCTTCACAGCAGACATACGCATCAGGATTGCATCAGAACCAGCTGTAATGACCAGGATCTGGCCCGGCAACACTATCACGTTTGCCACCAAGTACTAACTGTACAAATCCTTTGTAGTTCACATGAAATGTATGGATGTGAGACTTTGCTAGCTGATACAGAGAGAAGAACAGAGGCATTTGAGACCAAGTGCCTGAATAGGCTGCTCCAAATCTCATGTTGCACATAAGACCAACGACTTTGCACAAAGCACGGTCGATACCCTAGTGGACCACCAGGACCCGCTTCTCTTGAACCAGCATTAACTGGTGTGGCTGTGTCCACGTACCACATTAAGAGAAACAAATACTTATGCACTCAAAAAAGCTCACACTTACCTCATCTACCAAAAACTTTTTCTTCTCCTCACTCAGGTCAATAATGCCTCCTTTGGCCTTCTGTGCAGCATACAACATGGCCATGTCTGCCTGCTGGTTTAGAAGCTCTGCTGTTGGAGTAAAGGTCACTTCAGGTTCTGGTGGAATGGGTTCTGACAGCAGGTCAGTTAAGTCACATGTCAATGGCAAACGACACATAGGACAACCTAATGATTTCTGCAGGACAAAAAGAAAAAGAGTGAGAGTCAAATATGCTCACAAGCACTATCAAAGACTACCAGTGTTTCCCATCAAGTTGAAATGTGCGCAAAGCATAGAAAACAAACATAAATCATATAAATGTAACTTGTCCTATTTCCTAGTTGTTGTAAGTTTTATGGAGTAAAATATTATGTAATAAATCACACATATGAAAGTTGATAATTTTGTCATCAATTGTCAAAAATGATTAGTATCATAGTTATACATGCATAAAATTAAGTCACTAATATTAGTGTAGATTCTTTACATCAGAAATCAAGATCTCCATAATATTTTTATATGCACTGATAAGTATTTTTTCCTGTGATTGGTAATAATTTTACCCCAGGGGTTTAAACCCCAACAATTTCAACAACCAGACATCTGAAAATCCCTTGAATTTTACAAACACTGCAGAAGAAAATCTGAAAATCCCTTGAATTTTACAAACACTGCAGAAGGGGAAAAAAAAAATGCAAGGAACATCAGGCAACATATTTTTATAATCAGCAGCTCAGCATATTGCTCATGAACATTAACACATTTCTCTGAGCTCAGAATTTACATGCGAAAACTGGAAACTGTTACCTCATCTTGTTTGTTGACTGCATGAGGTATGGAGGGTTCTTCTTCCTGCAGTTTTTTAACAAAGGCAGATGCATAACGTGCCAGACAGTGGCAGTGGAAGTAGTGGTAGCAATCAGTTTTAAGAAACCGATCGCCTTCACTAAAGTGTTCAAGACAAATGGCGCACTCACAGTGTGGAATATTTCCTTCTGTCAAGCAGTCCTTGGCCATCTGGAAACAAATGTTAAGGAATTATGCACTATAAAAAAAAATTGTATCCTAAAAGAAGTGCAAGTGCACATGTGAACATGTGAAAAGTAATATGACCAAGGCAATGAATCAAAACATTTTATGTCTCCATGGTGAGAATTTTAACAGGCTATATTTTAGCATCAGATTTTAAGTCAATCAAAGCATTTACTTCAAAATTAGCTGATAATGGAAACCAGAAAGAGAAAAAATGCTGCAAATAAACTCAAGAAAAATTTCTCATTTAGAATCAAATTCAGTAACAATGCCTGATGTGAAAAATCATAAAACTTTCGTGTGAAATTTGCAGCTGTAACTTTATGCAGTTTTCTATTTGTATTTAGTACAGAACATATATACCATGCCCAAGCTGGGTAATTTGGCTATCCTGAGACAGCAGCAATGAAACCAGGTATTTGTGGTCTTGGGCTAAGCCTACCCAAGCCAGTAATTTATTATAAGGCCACCCTTCAAACAAATTTCTTCCACGCAGGTTAAATATGGTGGAGATGGTGATCAATTTAGCTCAACAGTAGTGAGCAAAATTTTTACAGACCTAAAAAAAACTGGAAATATATAATGTGAAGAACTGTTTGGTACATTCATTTTTTTTTTATTAACTGTATAATCTGAGACCAGCAGACACCATCAAGAATGAAACTGAATTTTGCAATCAACATGTTTCCCTCTGGTGTCTTCTATTGGTCATTTTGCTTCTGAATGAAACTAAATTAATATTCTTGTCTTCTAATACTTTCTCTAGGAACATCATTTGGTCAATGGATATATTGAACTTAATGCAGGTTGTTGCTCTCTTCTCGGATTAAAAAAAAAAATGGCTCTCATATAAGTCCTTTGATCATGACATCTATTTCTGAGAATTCCTGCAATACTGACAGTTAGGTAACTTCACACTTTTAATGACATGAATTGGGAGTTGATTTCCCTTCCTGTCTGGCTACTTAATCAGCTTCCTACCACAGTTACGGGAATTTATCCATGGATAAACTGCTGAAGTCCATGAATAACACGACCAGGGGATGTAGTTATGAAGTGAGGGTAAGTCCCTAGGTAAGTTTTTGGGAAAAATGGAGAACTCAAAGACAAGCATCTTGTTTCTGAAGTTATTAAGAAGTGTCCAGACCTTGCAGATGTTGTTTTACCTCTGAGGCCATATTTATTAGGCAGTAACAAAGATGCTGTCGGGTAACGAAGCATGAAATAGTGTCCACAGGGTCTGGGCATTGCATTGTAACTACAAAAACAAGAGGCTTTTCCTGGAGTTCCCCATTTTGCCCTGAGGAAATAACTTACTCTCAATTCACAACTAGGTGTTTACCTTGACAACAACATCTACCAACCTCAATCATCTCAAATAACATGGGGCCACCTTGTTTGTCCTTTGCCATTTGCTTCATATCCTCAAGTAAACTGTGAATGTAGAAAATGGATTAGAAATTCTCAAAATATGACCAATGTTCTTCATTTTCTGCAAGCTGCTCCTAAGTTTTTAATAAACAGTTGAAAACTCTTAAACGCAAACTAATAATAATAAATCCAATCATTCACAATTTTTTTTCACTGCCACCATTTCCTGACAACCAGACATAAAACTATGAAGCATACAAACCTTTGCAGCTCTTCTTCACACATGCCTCTAGGGTTGCGGATCTTTATGCTTGGTACTTCATCTGGGTACTGCAAAAGTGAAATAATATAGATCCAAGAAAGGGAGATCCATTTTGCCCTGAATAAGTTTTGTTAGCTAACGTCTCCATGTAAATATGCATAAAAATAAAAGTTTATATATATATATGCATGCAATCCTGGAATGCATTCATCAACAATTTATTTTTGACTCATCATCACATTACTGCTAAAAATCTAGGTTTTATCATCCATGGATCAAAATGTCTTCTCTAAGTAGTACTGATGGTACTTACGCTGTGAGGCACTTGAAAGACAACTGTCATGCATACAAATTTTTTGCTATCATCCATGCCTGTAGCTGGATGCAGCAACACTGAAATAGTACTTGGCCAGCCCCTGTTAGGAAAAGTACAGGCACATGAAACAGGAACAAAAAAAATGACCAAAGCTCTACAATTCACAAAGTGCTAGGTATTCTTTGTTTTTTAATGAATATTAAAGAACTGTTTGAAACCACACAATATAATCATTATCAGACATATCCAGCACATTAAGACATTAAATCTCAATAAATAAACTCTTATTTTGTGAAAGGTGTAGATAACTTTTTCTTAAATACCTTTTCACTAATAGTTCTTCATTTCTCTAATGAGATTTAAACAAAAGAAAAAAAGGTTCTTTAAAAAACTTGTCTGCAAATGTTACCACAAGAAGTTTACCAGCATAATTCTTTTCTCAAACACTAAAATTTTATACAAAAAAATAACGAACCCATTCTTCTCTACTGTCAGCTCTTTGATATAAATAGATTCAAGAACAGCGAGCTCCTCGAAAAGGACTCTGAAATAGCAAAAAAAAAAAAAAAATCACATATAAAAAAGGTTTGTTGTGTTTTACCTTAGACGCTGAACTTTCACCGTCCAACAGGAAAGAATGGATTCAATCCAGCAGAGGGAGGTAAAACTACTTCTTGGACCAGATGGAAACAATTAGCAAAGAATGACCACTAGGACCGTCTACAATGTGTGTGCCTTCTCATTTCTCTCCCTCAGGCTGAACCAATCTTTCCTGCCATAAGCTAAAAATTTGGCCTCTTAAGCAAGATGGCTCATATATGAAAAAAATAAGCTCATTGTTAGATACCTTAATATGATTACTTTTTTGCTGAATATGTAGGAATTTATAATGTATTTATGCAAGCATTATTTTGCTTCTTAAAATTCATATTAAAAAAGTAAATAATGCTAAAACGTAACTTCCTCTCCTACAAAATCTTCTTTAAAAACTATGGCATCACCCTGTCTCAATTAAGGTAATATTAACATTGTCTGGTGCAGCTGGCTTCATTAAAGAGAATCCCTAATGGGCAAATCAAAAAGAACAATGAGGGTACAGGCAGTCCTCGACTTATGATGTTGTTCCGTTCCTACCTCGTGTCGTAAACCGAATTTCGCTATAAGTCAAAATATATACATACATATATCTATATATACATACTGTACGTAAATATAACATACTGTAGGCACTTATCCTATCCTAACACCTATCTTAACACAGTAATTATCAAAAAACGCATATAAAATACGTTTGATAATGAAATGAAACACGAAACATCATAACTCGGGGCTGACATAATCCGAGGACTGCCTGCATTTTATCAATTATTCAGTGCATGCACATTAAACGCTTGTTGGTAGTTAGAAGAGCCAGACACAGACCATGCTGGACTCTTTCGGGCATTAAGCAGGACAGTCTAAGTTACACATACTTTTGCTTTGTTTCTGCTATTCATTACCTAAGCTTATTACTTTGGTAAGAGAAGGCAACTGTGAAAGTAACTTTGTCAGACTCAAAACTTCTCTTTAATTCAAGTTGTTCTTCATCCACGCCAATGTTGAAATCATGTAGCACATAGAAGACGCTCTTGGTGAAAGAATGCTACAAGCACGGACCTACACTTGATGCCCATAACTTTTGTTTGCTTAGGCAGCCAAGCCCCTATATATAACACTCAACTTCCGCATTCAATTTATGCATGGCACTAATAAAACGTCGCTCAAGACTCAAATGTTGGCGTTGAGTGAACCAGTGTTTTTGTTTAGACAGAACCATTAGACGGGAATTAAAAAAGCCTGAGATTCTCGCAGAAATATAAAAGTTCTAATTTCTAGCATATTTTCATTCTTGTGTGTGCCATGGAGAAGGAAGATGAAGCCGCTAAGTTTCCAGACCAAACAGTACGTAAGGTATTACCCTTCAGCGAAATCATGCGTTTCGTTGGCGGTCGCCATGTCAGATGCCACACTCCGATTCGCTTCAATATTGATTGGTCAAAATGTTTTAATAGAAGTAAAGATGCTAATAACAGTTATTTGATGATGGGCGCTTTTGAAATAAATTTGATTTGATACTAATATCAAATCTGTAGTAAAATAATTCGTTTTCGGCTATAGTCTATAATTATTCTGCAGTAAATGTGTTTACACCAATGGCAGGAACATGGAACGACACGGTGACCAGCAGACATCCAAATTTAGAACTGCGCCTCCAGCAAATAAAGTGTAAGTCTAATGCCCATAACTTTTGTTTGATTGAGAATCAGTCAATCATTTGCAAAAAATAATTTAAGCGATTTTTATGCTGCCTTTAGAATGTTTCTCGTAAGGTGTTTGAATCTCCGTTTGCAGTTCAGAGAAGTTGCTTTTCAAAAGCGGCAATGACATTTCCGCAAACTTCGCGCTGCTGTTAGCGCACGCATACTGTCACAAGCGCACACTCATAAAGCTATTTGTAAATATAGAAACTGTAGCCTGGCGGTATTTTCAGTTAGTCTGACTTTATTTGCACGAATCAATCGAGGGAGTGGTCGATGTCGCAGAAGATAACAAATTTCCTCCTTAACATTATTGATGCACACATACAGCGACGAGTGTTGTTAATACGAAAAAAGAGTAGTGAAGGAAACCTGTAGTTCTTGTTAATAAACTTATTTGTTAAAAATCGTAGACAAAAGCGTTTTATATACAATTTTATAAATTATCTCATTTCAGCATGCTGCAAATCAGGGTTCTCAAAGTAGTTTCCCTTTGCAGCAAACATATTACAGGGTACTTCAAATTAAAGTGAACACATTTTTTTATTGGTGGAGGAAAAATACAAACCAATGTTAAGTTGAAAAGCATAGATTTCAAAACATTTTTATTACACATGGTTGCAGCTTAAGTTTTATGTAGTTAAGGAAGAAAAACAGGTTTTTTTTAATTTATTGCCTGTATTGTATCAAATCTGGCTTATTTTGAAAAAGGAATGTACAGACAACTTTTGTCATCATTAATAACACAACTAGCAGAACTCTGAAAGACATACTACTCAGATCATCAAATAACAGACCATACCTCTTATTAATGCTATTATATGACAATTTTAATATTTAAAGAAACAGATTATGTACACTAACAATACACCATTTATACAAAAAGTAAGTGTAGATGGAAAAACTGGTATTGTACTGCTGTAGCTAAGGGTGGAAACCCACAACAACAATTACTCACTTTTGTGCTACAGATTGAGCACCAGGTCTATCAACAGGTGGATTAGCTTCAAATGATAAACTTTACTAGTAAAATTTTCTCTTTAACTGCATACACAGTGCTGACTAGTATAGGTTCCTGATATTTTTTTCTAAGCAGAATGATTGCAGCCTTTTACCATCTGTCACAGCTTGATTTTTATTATATCTTTTTATGCAGGACACAGGAAAAGCTCTGGCAGATGTCCCAGAAGTCAGAGGAGTCCAAGAAGTCAGGCAAAGGAGTGACTGTCACAGACAGCATCCCAGCATCCATTAGAGTGACTACTGACAGACATGATGGCAGTATGGTTAACCCTGACATTCTGAGGCAGCAGCTGTTGGCTGGTGGCCAGCAAAGGCCATTGTCTGTTTCACCAGACAGACAGCCAGTGACAGTGCATGATCGCAAAGGGTCCAACTTGGCACTTCCCATGCGGATTAAAGAGCATTTGATGGCTGCAGCAAGCAGAGACAAAGTCCCTAGTCCCTCAAAAGATCAGGCGGTGTCACACACAACTAAAAGCTCCTCACTAAGCCGTGACATTTCTCCTTCACGCATCACAGCACAGGTGGTATCGGCCATGTCTGAAAGTGCACAGCAGACTTTGTTGTTCTCCGCCCTAACAGGTCAGATGTCTGCACCTCCATTGATTGGCACTGGTGGCAGACAGGATACACAGCACGATGCACGACTATTGGGAAGCAGACTCTTAGAAGTTTCAGGGCACCAGAGTGCCTCTCAAGGAGCTGACTTCAGACGATCACCCCTACAGTCAGAAAATCGCCCACAGACTGAAAGGAAAGATGCAGTGCTGCAAATGGGAAAGCCAGGATATCCATTTGAACATTTGGCAAGAGCAATTGCATCAAAAGAACTGTCTACAGCGATAAACAGTAGAGACCGAAGTCTAGGGAACAAGGATGTTGCTCAGTCTAATAATGTGGTTTTGCCAGGTTCTAAAAGGAGGAGTCCAGGCCCTTCACACCACTTACCTGGATACTCAACTTCTAGTGGCAACCAACAGCAGATGGAAACACAGGTGCGGACGCCTTCCCCAAAACCTGTTGCTAAAACCCATTCACCACAGCAGCAAGTAAATCATCCAACCCAGAGGAGGTCTCCAGTCAGTCCAGCATCCAGAGTTTCACCCTCCAAAAGTCTTCAGGAGAAAGTACCAAATTTATCAGTTGGTCTTGCAGAAGGACACACTGTGCAGATCCCAATGCCACCTTTTGACCTGCTGTCCCAGCATCTCCTAGCAGGGGCCATGGTGACAACTAGCATATCAAACAGCGTCAACTCGCAGCCTGCTCGTTCCCCATTGCCAACGCTGACCTCTCGTCTGGTGCAGTTGCCTCCAGTGTCAGTCACACTGACTGGGCATTCTAGCTCACAGCTGAGCACAAATCGTCCTGTTAAGCCATCTACGATTCCTGTGGCGTCTCCTCAAACCCTCTCGCGCAAGGTACCTGCAATTTCAGGATTGGGTCACCATGCTATTTCTGTGGGAACTGAGACAGAAGCAAAGCAGTTCAGTAGCCATGGAGCACAGACCAAGCCTGTGGCTGTCAGTGTTGAGAATGTTTCAGGGTCTGTACTGCCCCAGGTCTTTCAGTTTAAGTCTGTGGTAAGTAAAGGGGCTAATAGTGCATCAAGTGATAATGTGAAAGAAGTTGACAGCAGATCTGAAAATGCCGGCATGTCTCAGATTGCTGTACAAAATTCCTTGGCTCAGGGGACCTCAGACAGTCTATTACGTGTCAGCCCCATCAGTAGTGGTTCAATGCTAGTGATGAATGCTTCTGACCTGGGAAATTCTGGGATGCCAGGCCAGCTTGTGGATTTACCGGGCAGTATCTCCATTGTGTCTAGTTCTGTGTCTGACTTTGGCAAAGGGAACCAACTTTCAAATGCAGAGCACAAAAGGTACAGTCCTTCACCTACTCCTGCCCACGGTAACACCCCAATTCCAGTGCCGTCAAGTCATATGCATGCACACACACATCTGCATTTTCCCCATCCTAATCCCAAAGCTCCTATCACCACACCCCAGGTTGGTGGTGAAGGCCTGGCAGCTGCTGCCACAGTGGCACCATTGCTGCAGCCAGTGGTGAGCCTTTGTCGGTTGTCGACCAGCACCATGCAGCCTCTTACGGTCCGAGTGAAGCCAGAGACAAAGACGGTGACTTCCGTGACATCGGTGTCTCACTCTAGTCATTACCAGCCTCACTACCACCATCAGCAGCCAGTTCAGACTGTCACAAGTCAGACTTCAGAGACAGGCCCAGTGGTTAAAGACTTCATACCTGTCACAGGGTCTCCTGAGCCACCAGTGTACCATAAACCACCTCTACCCCATCATATCAACCCATTTACATTTACAACGAGAGCTGAAAAGATCAGTTCGCTGAATGGAGACAGCACTGAGTACTCGTTTAGTTACACCAAAGACCTAGGCAGTGACAGTTCTGTCGTGCATAAACTCAAAAATCCACATAGTTTGGACAAGTCTGTGTCGGAAGTTTCTGGGCTAAGGCAGCAGAATGGGAGAGATGACATTCCACGACTGATACAAGGATCCCTGTTGTCAGCGACTTGTCAGTCTATAGAGAGTAAGGGCAAATGTGTGAATGGGCGGACGACATTAAACCACAGTGACACATCCCAGAGTAACCAGAATATGGTATGTGTATTTATGCAGTTATGTTTGTGAGTGAGTGGGTAGGAGTATGTAACTTAAATGTTCGCATTAATACATGTTTATTTGTGCATATTCTTATTTTATGTCTGCCATTATATTTGCCAGTAACAATGATCATATATGCTTATCAGTTGACCAATCATTGCATGGGAGGGGGCAAGGAATTAAACAGCTATGCTAGTTTGTCATTTTCAGCATTTGCCACTTATGACACCTACCTACTTCCCAGACCTTAAGGTCATTCAAAATAAAACCTCTGAATTTTCATTTGAAATAATCCCTATACTGCACTGTACTCAAAAGTTTTACTAGACCAACTGTGGATGGCAGTGTTTGTATTATAAATTTCTGTGTCTCATGACTTTACACATCTGGTGGAGTTGTTATTTCTGGCTGGTTAATTCTTTCTCAATTTGTCTTAAAGGCAAAAATTTTAGCTTATAATGGTAAAGAATAATTACACATAAGGGAGCGAGGTAAGGAACACATGTATACTTGTGATCTTTATGGTGAATCTTAGCTAGTTCCTTTCATTTAGCCCAACACCTCCCTCAGCTGGATCAAATCCATTCTTTCCTACTGGACCCTAAAATTTCATCCTTTACTGTCAGAAAATTCTTTCTCTCACACATACAACACAAACCTGCAAGTGCAAAGTCACCACATTTGTGGTGCACGTCCAAGTTAACTGTGACCCCAGGTAAATAGGAAGAATAAGACAATGGCAGATAATTTTGCAAGCATTCATAACTGGTATTAAATAGCTGCAGAATACCAGGAATAGATGCTAAGCATTCATTGCTGTCATCTGTATTTCCTGTTTTTATTACAGCCAAATCCCTTCAACATGAGACTTCAGAATTTATCCAATTTTCCTTTGGCAACCAATATTTACAGATCAGCTTACAGGTCCCATTCTGTGGCAGTCCAGAGGGCAAAGTAAGTTGCAGTGAACAAGTACAAGTGTACAAGTAAAAAATTTACATTTATTTTTAGCTTATGATACAAACAAAAGGTTTCATCACTTATTTATAGACCAGTATGAGTAATGGGTGTTACAACAAATCATGACAAAGCTAAAGAAAATATTGTGTTTATAGCAGTAATAATACTAAATAGCAATAGATAAAAATTATTACAGTAAGTTTCAAAAAAGAAAGTATTTAATTCTGTACTAGTTCTGGGTTTCTTAATCAGCCTTCAGCAAACTTGTTTTGTTGATTATACATGCTCCAGTAATATTTAATGAGTTAATCAAAAAGGGATTAGTTTTTTTTTTTAATAAATGCGATGGTCGTTATCACCAAGAGTTGTAGTGTGTAGTGTTTGCTTCTTGGCTTCTTTCCTTCTTCCACATAAAAGCTGCTTATATAGCTTATAAGAGAATCCTGTCTCGATATAGTATTTTCCCTCTGTGACTTAGATTCTTAGTTTCTATTCAAAATCAAAGAAAAAAAGAAGTGAAAGCTTTCTTTTAGAACACAAGTTTCTACCCCTTTCCTCCCTGCCCCCTAGCAGTTACTTAAATCAGTTAATGTAAAATAAAAAACAAAAGAAAAAACCCAATTTAACTCTAGTGGTTTTATTTACCGTTCATCGGATTTTTCAGAGCTGGGTCTATCACCAGCGCAGCCAAATCACTGGATCTTCTTCGACAAAACATCCAAAAGAGTATTAACAAAGAACTAGATCAGGTTGTCCAGAGATACGTTGAGGTACATACAATCTAAATTTTATGGTTTTGAATGTAGAAATATTGTAGAATACAAATTCAGGAAAGAGAAAGATGGAATAGATGTCATATTTAATGAATTTTGGGCAGAAACAAATAAGGATTCTTTGTGACTCTAGATTTTGTTGCCATACCTGTTGGACATAGTGTGCATTGTATGTTGCATGTGCAAATTCATGTGCTTTAGAGTTGGCTATCACACGAGGAATAGGAATAATGAGCAAGATGCATAACTTTGTAGTTTATTAGTAGAACTGTGAATGGTTTCAAAGGAACAAGTTAAATTAAGTCATTGCTGTTGTTATTATGCAAGATTAATGAACGGTAGCTTTTTTGAGAAAATTTCTCTGTGAATTTTAGTATAGACCTTGAAGAAGATAATGCAAGCTGTAGCCAGTTTGTACCCTTAAATAAGTTAATGTTAAAAATGTTCAGAATGCAGTAATGATTTCAGATGACAATCATTTAATTGGACTCTTACCTTTTAGCATTTCTTGCCATTTGTGCGAATTCCTTTGAAGTATGTCTTGGTAATTTTATTTTACAAAGCTTATTTGAACTTCTGGATACAAATATTGGTAAACCATTGTCTTGGTGCTTGGTTGAGTTTGGAAAACATCCTGAGCTGAATCGTGGTATCTGTTGGCAGAAATTTTTCCATCCAGCTGCAGCTAACATTCGTTTGAACAATGGTTCAAATGCAGTCAGTGAAGAGCACATTCATGCAGTGTGCAAACAGATATTTGAAGAAGTGAGTTTTTTTTTTAGGGTCTAAGACAGCAGTTAAACTGTCTGTTAAGTAATGTTATTATGAGGATAGTGTAAACAAAAGAGGAAATTTTGGGGTGGTCAGCACTCCAACTCATTGCCAGACTGTCCTCGTGATTAAGCACTCTGGGATCTTGGATTAAATTGTTTGGAGAACCGAAGGCCTTCGAAGACTTTAACAAAAGAAATAGATTGCTAAGTCAGCCTTTGTCAGACACCAAATATAAAAGCCGAATTTCAGGACAGTTCCATTGTAGGATTGGTGAACCTGTTTTGTAGCCTCCACAGGCTTAATTGTTATCATTTTTTTTTCCCTTTGCACTAAAGGCCAAAAAGATGTACACCTCAGAGGCCAGGCGGAGCGCAACACCTATTGTAGACGTTCCAGATCATGTCTCTGAGCCAATTAGTATCACCGACAAAAGAATTTCACCTGTAAGTATAAGTTGTAAACTCTTACACAACAGCAGACTGATATCATGTGATGTGATGAACTGAATGAGTCACAAGTTTACTTCATGTCCTTGTATCTTGATAGGTGACACTTTAAATATGAACAACTGTTTTTCAGCTCTTGAAAAAACACAAAGTTTCTGACAGTGAATCTGAGAAGGGAAGTGACAGTGGTATACCGAAAAAGATACCCAAGGTATTTACAAGTGATTTTTTTTCTTAATTAATTAATTTAAATATTTCAGTTTATCATATTCATTCCTTTGAGTAATATACATGTTCAGTAAGAGTTATTTTAAAGCTGTTTACGAATCATGTAATCAAGCTGCAATTGGTGCTTAGTCAGACGCCAGGGCTCTGATGAATGTTTGCTTACCCATTTTTGGGGTAGGATGGACTAGTTCAGATGTCAGGTGGTTATGTATTAAGCACATGAAAACCTCAGCCACATTGTTGGTGACTGGGGATTTACAGGACAGGATGGAGGATCTGGTTGGGTTTGATGCACAGGAGCTTAAGTAAATTTGTAGACATCCATTTGGTGGCCACAGGTCTCTTTTGCAAAGCTTCTGTGACTTTTACCTTTTTTTTTTCCCATTGTTCCAGAGAAAAGGTCGTCCACCCCTCCACGCATCAGGGTGCGTATACAATATGTTTAAAAAATTGTCACCAAATTACCAAATTATAGGTAGATCTTTAATCTCAGATAGTTGGTAGATATAGAATAAAACTAACTTCCCAGGATATTTCCCAAAATATTTCATTTATATTATACTCAGAAGTTGCTATCTAGCCCGTAAATACACAGATGAATGCCAGACTATGTTTCAAGGGTACTGATTGGTTTATCTTTGACCATCTTGCCCCAATTGCAAATGAGCCAGCCTCGTTCCGTATGCATGTCAACTCTGTAGTTACAGAATTCATTCTATAAGTATACAATTGAATTGTATAGCTAGAATACATTCTGTACTTACAGAATGTAATTTTATGATTAAAATGAATTGGATAGCAACTTCTGAGTATATTATAAATGAAATACTTTGGTTTTTACCAAGTTTTTCTCTCTCTAGCTATAGAATGAATTACATAGCTATAGAACACATTCTATAAGTATAGAATGAAATGTATAGCTATATAATGCATTCTATAAGTATAGAATTGAATTGTATAAATATAGAATGCATTATCTACATATAGAATGAATTTTATAGCTATAGAATGCACTCTATACTTATGGAATTGAATTTTATATCGATAGAATGCATTAATAAAGAGCTGGAGTTCTCTTCCTATTAAGTATAATTTGAAGGAGCTGTGATAAGTTCCTCTGTCTGTTTGGTTCTTCACAGTTTCTGGTCTTAAAAGAATCTTCTGCGTGCTATTTTGAAGTACATAGCCCTTGTTTACACACAGTCAGTATAATAATAATGGAATCTAGTCTTAAAGCAAAGACTTCATAGTGTTCAGGGTTAGTGTGTGTGTAGCTACTCAAGGTGAATGCCATCATCATAGATATGGTCTGCAGCCTTGCCATTGCATGGAATCTTCAGTCAGTCAATAAAGTTCTGCTTTTATTAAATAGTGTGCAGGAATGATCTCACTCTCTGCTAGAAAAACTAAATTTAGAATATAAGTCTGATTGTTTTTCATTTTCACTCACAGGAGAAGTACACCACTCAAACTCATCAGATCGGACCAGGTAAAACGAGAAGGGCCAAAGGTAAGAATTGTTTAGTGATAAATGGTGGTATCCTTAAAAGAAATGTATAATTTTATTTGCCTTTGTGGATATATCCACATTTAATGCATGCAAATAGTGACATGTTACTTATAGGTTCTTATTGTGAGCTCTGTTTTCAGATGGTCTGCTTTACTGTTTCATATAATTTTTGTCAAAAAATGAGCTACTGATAATTACGTACTTGTGTATTTATATTTTTCCTGAAAGGAAAAGTGGGGAGGAGGGGGAAGGGTGGGGAGGAGTAGATGGTACAGTGGTTAGAGCACTGGCAGGAGGTCAGGTACTTGTGTGTTGCAACCTCCTTGCCCATGCTGTGCCCCAAAGATGGTAAAGAAAAGACAGGCAGTCTGGAAGAGGATGTGGGCATTGACTTAACGAAAGCTGTTCTCAGAATAATTGCAGTATCATACTCCTCACTCCCCAGTAACAAGGCTTATCTGTAATTCTTTCTATGCAGTTTGCTCAATTGGGTTGACACACCTGTATTGAATGAGGTAACCTTTTTTTAAAAAAAGATTTAGCTGAAGTTTTTGCATACTTTAAATTCCAGTGGGATCCTGAGCGTATCAAGTCAGATACACTGTTTGTGATGGGAGCCAGAGCGAACAAGTGAGTGATTAGTGTCTTAGAAGATACTTCTTTGTAGGTTCTTGGCATTAAAATCCCAGGAAAGGAGAGATATAAAGTGAAGGCATGTGTATTTACTTAATAATAATAATAAGTGCAAAATTTGTAAAGTGCATACTCACACTCCTAAGGAGTATGCTCTTAGCACTTAAGAACAGGAACAAAACATGGACAGCATACGAGGGACAGGAAAACAAACAAATAGCATATGAACTATAAAAGAATCAACAACTGTACTAAACGAAGAATGAAATCAAATGCAGAAAACACAAAGAGGAACCAAAAAACAAGAACAAGAGCTGAGATTAACATGATATTGCAAAATGAAGGTGTGAAAAAGGACTAGCATTATGGGAGAGGTTGTTAGGAGTAGTGTTTATGTAAGAGGTGACTGTGTGTTTTCAGTGCATGTTTAAAGGATTCAATAGTGGGTAGATGGCGGATATGGAAAGGGAGAGTTCCATTGTTTCACTGCTCAATAACTAAAAATACTTGCATCTGTCATCATACTATATTTTTCAATGGTAGTTTAAGGTTTATTATATCTTTTATGTTTTGTTTATCTGTAGCAGTTCTAACATTTTTTTGACAGTAGACATGATTTGATATCTTTTGTCAACAACTTTATTTCAGGGCACTAGGTCTTGGAAATACAAGGGGCCGACTTTATATTCGACATCCTGACATTTTTAAGGTAGAGGAACTTTGTATAAAATTTCATCCTCAAGGATATGCAATTTTATTACTAGGAAAAAGAACAGATATTGTTTCTAAGGGGAGATGAAACATATAGGGCACAAAAGAACAGATCTCATATACCTCATGCATCTGCCTTGCCTCTGGTCCATTTAAGTTAACAGCAGTTTTTATGAAAATGTTTGGTTAAGCGTAAGGATGTTGATATTTCCATGATGATATATATGTTTTCTGTAAGATATTTAAGTTGTTAAGGCTGCTAAAGGAACAAGCATCTTTTTTCCAAAATTATCAAAATTCCCTATTTATTAAAATCATACCTGTGATTATTTGATTCAGCAAATTTTTTTCATCTTGTTTAATTAAATGCTCATGCTTTGTCTTATCCAATGCACATGGTTATGTGAATCTGTAGTATATGTATACAAGTCTGATTATTTTAATTATTATCATAATTATTATTATCATCAAAAGTGTTTTGGAAATTGTGCTGCTCATCGTGTGATTGGTTACTGAAATGCACATGAGAATATAAATTGCTGTTAATGGTGTTTCAAGTACTCTGGAGACCAAGATGACAAGGTGTGGTTACATGAACAAAAGCTGATGCCAGCCACAGGAGGCAAGGCTTACATGCTTCTGGTGGAAGACATCATAGACCTTAGTAAAACAGAGGAATACCGGTCAGTAAAGTGTGAGCCTTTTGTAGAAAAAAATGATCAGTGTAGTCATAATTTGTGCAATCATTAATTCTCAAAAGTTTACTTTTTTATATGTAGAAGGATGTTGTATATCATGTCTAGAGCATTTTTTTTTCCTCATGGCAAATTAGATTTTGTTTATTGTATAGAATGACATCCTTGTGAATATGAAACCCAGTTATTCATAGAAGAGAGCTGCAGTTATACTTGTAGGTACAGTATGGCAACTATGGCAGGTACTAAAGTGTTCTAAATACTGCAGTATATGCAGCTCAGTAAGCTTACCTTTTGGTTGGGATATTGTACTGAATAAGTGAACTTTGTTTTTTAAACTCATCTCTGACAGGGAAAGCCCAACATTGATGATGCATGAGTGTCGAGGATTCTGCATTCCAGAGTGGATGTTAGTCAAGGTGAAGGAGCAGATGCAGGCACTTCGTTCAGACCGTGGCAAGCGCAGCCGCTCGCATTCACCGGGCCCCCTCTCAGTAAGTGTGCAGTACTTTCATTCTGCATCTCTAAAGGAATCCAGTTGTTTGCCGTACTTTCTGTCCCACCCCTGTATAATTCTTGAAGAGTTCAAACATCACTTATTTTCTTTCCATCATCGTTACCTAGCAGGAATAGGTTCAGAATATCTTGATAGTTTTTAGAATTTTTTTTTTCTTTGTAGTAAATTTTTTTCTCCCTCATTCTTTTTTTTCTTTTTTTTTTCTTTACTAGATTCTTTCTTTTTTTTCTTTTTCTTTCATTCCTAGATTTTCTTTGGTTGGAATTAAAAAAAATATTTTCATTTTGGATTGTTTTTCGTACTTGCTTTACTGTCCCTGTACTGCCCTTGAGTCTTTCATTGTGAGGGATAGTGTCTTTATTAATATCATTATTATTTTCTTCATAATTGTCATTATCAACACTATTATAAATTAGTTTCTATTTATTTTACTCAGGAGCGACCAGATCCTCCAAGAAGTCTGCCATTTTCAACACTGTATGACACTGCTTCAAATAATGATGGAGACAGTAACAAAAATAGTCTACAGGTTAGTCATCACCAGCAAAAGAATTGCACATTAACTCTGATTTCTTTTTTTTCCAAACTTATCAGTTACATTCTTCTTCTTGCTCTTTTCAGTTCAGTGTATCATTAGGCATCAAACCTACTAAAATTTGTGTTTCAGTTTATAGCTGATTAGTGATAAACAGAACTTAAACCTTGTTTATGGTCCAATTAACAATCAATCTGAGAATAACAACACTTACAGCTTGGTTTGTCCTTAACACATGATTTGAGAAACAGACACAGCAACAGTTGTTTTCGCTGTTTGTGCAGCCATCTCCAACAGATACAGAAGAAATGGAGTTTCTGTCAGCAGCTGACAATGATGATACACAGCCATCAGATATTTCTCCGTTTAATGTTGCCAGTGGTCTCGATGATGCAGCATCTCCATCATCTTGTCATCTAGACCCAGTTGAGGAAGAGCCCCAAGTTTCTAGCACATTTACTTAGGTCAGCAGGCTTTTTTAATGTTAGTGCTGTGAACTTTATTTTGAATGGAAAAAGTCCTTGATTATTTTGAACAACAAAGTTTTTATGTGACTTTAAATGTGATTAACTTTAGTGCATGTAGTAACAACTTATTTGGATTGTGCCGTTTAAGCAGTTATGCTCAGCCCTCCCTATTCCTGAAATTTTTTTTTTTTAAATGATGCATCAACTTTTTACACTTTAACACATGTAGTCAAAAATATACTTACACTCTGCAGCTGAGAAAAAAATACCCCTAAACTGAAAGCCATTAACTTCTTTGAATTTCAGGTTTCTGGTGAGATTGAAGTGGCGTTAAAAGAAAGTATGCGTGATATCTGCCAGCCTATCAGTTTCTGGGTCAGAACAAGATTTCTTTAAAAAAAAAAAAGCAACTGAAATCAGCAGGTGTTTTAATCGAACTTGGAGATTGATTGCAGCATAGAGGAACAAATATGGTGCACACCTTGTCTTGGAGTCCAGCTGACACAGCTGCATGAAGCCAAGTGAACTGAATGTTAATATTAAAACTGTCAAAAATAACCCGGTGCAGAGCAGCTACTAAAGACAAACACAAGTATTGAGATAAGTGGGTTAAAAGAAAAATATATCTATTGCATTGCTTCATGAAATGTAAGAAGCAATGCAGTTAATTCTCTTATATGTGTTTTTTTTAAGTTGTTGTAATGAAGATATAATTCCAACAGACATGATTAATTACGAGGCATACCATGCAGCACACAGGCCAGTATTCAGCAGAGGTCATGGTTGTATCTTTGATCTCAAACATTTGCTCATTTGCTTTAATGGAGTTGACATTGACCAGAACTCCAAAAAGCTTACTGAATGCTTTATGAATCAAGATGGTGGAAGAAGTGAACTTCACCATGCCTGTGGAAACAGTTCATCAGTACATCAATGGGAGGCACATCATTGACTAGGTAGGAACATGCATAAAAATGTCTCAAAAGTCTGTGTCTATATCAGCCTTGCCTTTCCTATTTTTGCATTTGTTTCATGATTACAAAATGGTTAATAGAATAAATCCACACAACAGTTCCTTTCAAATAATAAAGCAGCAGTCTTGTAACAAAACATTTTACATTTATAGCCATTTTATTTTCCCAATACAATATCTCCTTTGCTGCAAGCCACAATATTTTAAATCGTATTTAGTATTGTTGTGCTAGCTGTTACTATTGTGATATTTTAACTTGATATGTAACATATATAAGAAAAATTGGCATCTGTTTTCTGGCCTAAGATTAAAGAAATCATCATTGTCATCAGTCTAAGCAGGCAACCAGTCTAGAAGGTTGTGAAGGGCAGAAGGAATATGTGTCCAGTTATATTTCTCTTGCTGCGGCCCTATGCTCCTCGAGGAGTAACAAGGAATAAACTAAAACTATATTTCTCTGTAATTTTGTAGATTTCTGATTTGAAGGTTTAGAATTTTTATAGTTGATTTTCTCAGATTTTTTTTTCAGCATCCATCGTTGAACTTGAGTTGTAGTTATGTTTTATTCAGATATTTTTAATGTTTTTATCACTGTTGTATTCTGAAGTACTTTTGTGTCTTACACTTCAACATCTTTTTTGCGTTTCTGCACAGTTTTGGGTCTACCTTTTGATGTGCATCAGCTCTTTCCTTGATCATCTTGGGATGGCAGCAAATGTAAATGAATCTATCACTGTATGCCTCAGTCAACTTCAGAAAGCCTTCAGTCAGCTTAAAATGATGTCTTTAAGACCAGCTTGCCCTACAAAATCCATCTTGCAAAGTGCATTCGTAGGTAGAAAAAGAATAGACAGGCGGAGAGAGACTGTAGGACATCATTAAGGAATGGACAAGCTTGTCAATTTTGAACTCCCCAAAGGGCAAAATAAGATTAAGTTATTGGCAAAAACTGCCGGAAATTCAACAAGCAATCTGGTCGTGTTTGACTGCTGGAAGCACAGGCATTTACTTTGGTATGAATTGTTTGTTAGAACAATTTTAATGTCAACAAGCATTATCTTTACTTGAAAGATAGTTATCGCTTGTCAATTTAAGTCATTGATATGGCATTAATATTTATTAATTATAAGGAATTTTTTTTTTTGTTTTCGGTGCAAGTTGCTTAGAGTTTCTATGTTCATTATTACCATTGCCTCAGCTGCTAAATCTTTTTGTATGGATCATTAGAAACAGCGACGCTGAGAGGAAATTACCTTGGTCAGACACTAAAGTCGTATTTTGAAAGGAATCCATTATATCTGTTGTGGACATCTTGTGTCCAGCAGTTTATATTTAAAGGTAGTCTTGTAATATTAGCAGAAAGTTGTTACCTGCATTGCTATGTTGTCTAGGGAAAATACTGAAAAAAGTGAACAGTTTTCTTACGAGTTGTTGATAGGGAAACAAGATTAAGATCAAGGAATGATTAGAAAACTTTTTATTTTTCATTGGCTTTCAGTAGTGCCAGCTTTATCTGATCATTCTGATTAAACTGTTTGTATTTGCTTGCATCCATGAAATTGTTTCAGCATAAAATTCCAAGTTTCATGCCATTTTGCGATATCTGTATATCTGAATGGCTATTCTTATTTTTTTCTAGAGATTCGCTAAAAATTTCATGAAGAGATCTCAGATTTTTTAAAAGTATTTTATAGTATTTATGAAATCTTGAGAAATTGTCAATAGGCGTAATAACCAGCAGTTTAAAGTTAGAGAGATAGTGTGTGTGTGTGTGTGCAAAGACGTGTTTGTGCAATAGGCGTAATAACTAGCAGTTTAAAGTTAGAGAGAGAGAGTGTGTGTGTGTGCAAAGACATGTTTGTGCTTATACTGATTGATTTTTATTTGTGGAAAAAGCTCCACAAAAAACTTTTTATTCCAATATTTGGTTGGTTAACTGTATTAGTACTCTGTAAATGAAACCCAGCTAAGTGGCAAGCTACCTTCCATTGTTTTATCATTGCTCCATACAACACTGTTGTCATGAAAGGGGGCAATGAATGTTTGTACCATGAAGGAAGAGCAGTCCATCCATCTATTCATTTTAGCCAGTCACAGATAAAATCATTATTAGGCTGAGGAATAGAGTACAATTGAGGACAGCTTGTTAATATGTTGAAAATTAAACTAGACCTCCTGCATGTTGACCAGGAGGACACCCACATTTTACACTCTGTGAACCTGCAGCATGAGCAGGAAACAAGTAGTAACAAATCTGCTGGATTAAGGTCAGCAGTGAAAAATATGGGCTTGTAGAAAAGGATATAAAATTGCTTCGGTCTTATATACTAAGCCTGTTACTTGGCCACAGTGTGCATCATTCTGGTTTGACTAATATGTATTACATGTAGCTTTATTGATGTCATGATTCAGTGTTGTTTTGGGGAGGGAGGTTTTGTCTGGCTATGCATAAAACCCATGACAGCCTACCTCGGTACACACCTTGCTTACTTTTGAGCTCGAGCTATTTATTATATCTATGGATATGCTAAACTTTAAGGTAACTTCATTGAAATGCCTTTGTTTCCTTTATGTTGTTGTCTTGACTGCCATGGTTTTTCTACCTTAAGTTTTGATTTGTAGAAGGCATTGCTGTTAAACAGGTACACGGACTTTTCGCCGACGGACGTTTCGGAGCCGGACGTTTTGTCGACTGGACGTTTCGCCGCTGGACGTTTCGGAGTCGGACGTTTTGCCGACTGGCTTTTCGCCGCCGGACGTTTCGGCGCGGGGCACTTCATTTCGGCATTTCACGCGGGACCTTTAGGCGAAGTCAAGTGTGTGACGCCCCTTAGCTCACACATTTCTCTCGCCATTGTATCAATGTATCAGTGAACTCTCTCTCACTATCCCTCCTCATGTGAACCGTTAGCTCACACATTTCTCTCGCCATTGTATCAATGTTTTTTCTCAAAGCTGTTGCGCATAATCTGTGACAATCAAAGTGAACTGTCTGTGAAGTCTGTGTGTCAAATTTGTTTGAAATAAAGAATTATTGTGTAATCTAGTAGTTACTTTCATTCTTTGAGAAGTAAGCTCTCTCTCTCTCTCTGACATAATGCGGCGAAACGTCCGGCGGCGAAAAGGCAGTCGGCAAAACGTCCGACTCTGAAACGTCCAGCGGCGAAACGTCCAGTCGACAAAACGTCCGGCTCCGAAACGTCCGGCGGAGAAACGTCCGTCGGCAAAACGTCCGCACACGGTTAAACAGGGTTAACCGTAAATGATTCATTTGGAATATTTTGCTGAACAGTTAATTATATTTTTCTGCCTTTTTAATTTTTTCATGAGCGTTCAAGTGATTTTTTTTTTACATTAAGATGCAACTTAATAGCTTTTTCATTTTAAAATCTTAGACAAATATTTACCACAAATTTTTCTTATTATCATGGCAATGCACTCCTATGCCCCTAATTAATTGGTAAGAAAGAGAAAGAAAACCAATACAGTAATGTACAACAGATACTTTCTTAAAATATGACAGTGCAGGATATAAATGCATAATTTACTATACTCTTGTTGAGTTGTCTCTCATTACGGCTGTTCAGTGTTTCAAACTTAGAGCAGATACATGTTTTTATAAACTGTTTGCACTTGCAAAAGAGAAGTTCTTAAATGGTTGTAAAAACTGCATGCCTTCTTGTATATTGCTGCTTGCAAGACTTGGGCAAGTGTGAGGTTTGAAGCACATTATTGAAGTAAAGGAAACATAATTTATGTCATATTTAAAAAAATAATTATTTCATTTTATTAATATATAACAAGGAGAGTCGGCGGGGGGTTGACAAGATTTTAGATCAATAGTGAATAGTGAAACATTATTTTGGATGAAAATTTAAAAAAAAAAATTTATGGGCATGAATGTAATAGTCTTTTGCTAGAATTTCAATAATAATCATCATGATGATGATAGCCACTACATTAGTTTCATTTCATAGAGACTAGTTCACAATCCAAGTCAAATACAGAGACATAGCAAAGACTTGTATTATTACATTATATGCTGATATGCTCTTCTTTAAATTGGAAGCATCCATTTCAGCTTAGTGATTGATTACACTGTTGTCTGCTCTGTCATGTTGCATGTACAATGATTCTTTTAAACTTGAAGGGGGTTAAGATTTTTTTTTTTTTTAAGTATGCATGAAAGCATTTTAATTCTGTAGTATGATCTACTTCTAAAATATGTTTGCACTTGGCTGAAGCATCAGTTTTACTTAGACATTATAGTACAGCATTGTCATATTTTTTTTAAACATTTGAAATCTGTGCTGATGGTATGTTGGTGAAATTATTTTGCTGAAGTTCTTTCTGTGGGATAAAGCTTAACATTACTGTAACTTCTGAACTGCTCTATACCCATGCTTGATTCAGTCCTTCTTGTTGTAAACCTTATATATTTTAAGTATAAATAGAAAATTGTAAAAACTTTAAAAATATTTAAAACAATTTCTACTCTGTTCTTTTGTCAGTACTAAATTTAATTACATCTCCTTAAATTTAACAAAAATGGCAAACACTTGTCACAGACTTTTCGTTAAATATAATGTTTCTCATAGCACATGATAATGTGTTGGCATTGTGTTCATAAAATTCCACTCTGTTTATGTGATAAGCCTCTTATTCAACCAGAGACAAGTCACAGTCTTAGTGTTCATGGATAATGATACATGTAAATGTAGATGTACAAGTTTTTTTAAAATCTGTGTTGCTTCGTTTCATTTTCTTTAAAATTTACTATAGTTTAATCAAATTTACCAAAAAAAATGTCAACATATTTTGACCTCATGCTTCTGTACAAGTAGCCTTGTTCCCAGGTTTAACAATTCAAAAGTGTATGCTGCATTGCTGTTTAAAAGCATAAGTTTTTCTTAATGTTGAAATGAAAGCTTTTTTCCCACGAATTAACAAGTGGAGACTGTGGAGAAAATAACAATAGTCTTGTCATATATTTTGTAAAACAAGGCTTTGGTCAAGTTTATGCATGCGTTGTCAGGAGTACAGGCAAATGAATGGATGGACAGAAGTTATTGTGCAGACATGTATGAATGCAAACATGCATAGATGGGCACAGATGTGTGTATCTGTGCAATCAAAATAGTTTGTTGTGGATGGGATAGGTTTTGCAGAAATTGGTCTAAGTTTTAACTCTATTCAGTTGATTATTTATATTTAAAAAACATAATTTACTCAGTGGTTTAGCAAGACTTTATGAACTGTAAAGTGTAAACTACACTTGACTGTGTAGTAAATGGCAACTTGTGACCACCATTATGTTTTATGGAAAATTTGTTTGTTGACACATACCTCCATCTTCCATGCTACATTGCTTTAAGCTATGAGCAAAATGACAGAGTGTTGCAAAAAACACCATGGGACAGTTGTTCAAGATTAAAGTTTGTTTTGTTGGCATGATACAGTTGAATCATTTTGAGAGTTACTGTTAAACTGTGAATAAAATTTTAAGTCATTAAAAGAATCATTAAAATTGTAAAAAAAAAATGCATCCTCTCAAATATGTTATACCCCTTTCCCTCCTTCCAGAATTTCTTTGCTGTTGATGTTTCAATATTCTAGGGAATAAATTTTTCAACTGTGAATATTGTTCATCTCATTATGGCAGAAGTGTGAATAAATTAAG
This sequence comes from Pomacea canaliculata, assembly GCF_003073045.1. Lineage (NCBI taxonomy): Eukaryota > Metazoa > Mollusca > Gastropoda > Architaenioglossa > Ampullariidae > Pomacea > Pomacea canaliculata. The sequence continues at coordinate 8,213,258 of NC_037593.1, forward strand.
TGAATGCCAAGGCAGAAAAATTAAATATAATTTTACCCAGTTTAGACAATTCATGTCACAGACGGGTGACATGGAATGCAAGTGGATGCATGAGTCAACACGGCGCAGGCAGGTCGAGCTGCACGTGTTAAATTTGTAATCAAAGTTTAGAAGGGGATAGGGAATGATCACATATGGGGGAGTGGAAGATGCGTTTTCCACTTTTTGTGAGGAGAGGGGGTGAGCATAGGATTTTGTACAACTTATTTGAATTTTCTTTTTTTTAAATGTGGATTTTGCATACTAATTCATTTTATAATTTATTAATAGGCAAGCAACTAACCTTAGGAGCAACTGATATGAGAACCGTGAAGGCTTCGCCAAACGAGCTTTGACGCATTGGATATTATTGGCTGGAGTCTGCATTACAGAGAGAAAGAGGATGCGGTCAACTTCTGTTCCCTAGAGGCGGCGTCTTTCCTTGGGTATTCGTGATAAGTATATTTGTTGATTCATAAAACGTCAGTCCCCAGTGAGGACTGCAAATATTTTGCAACTGGGGCCAAACCCACCATAAGACTGAGAGAATCATCGGTAGGTGGACTTCCCGCACAGTGCACCATTCGGCAAAGTGAAAGAACCCATAAGCTAGAACGATGCCTGTGGAACATTGAGGGGCTGGCAGAGAGGAATTTTATACCTTTTGGTGCTTCTACATTTGCCTGGAGACCGGTTTGTGTGGCGTGTCGCTTCTCTATAAACAACCATATATCTAAACTTTTTCTAGGCGTTTGAGCTGATTACTACACTCTGCTTTAATTGCGGTTAGCGGCGTACTCTGCATCCGGCTCCAGCTTTATCGCTGCAACCACGGACGTGGACCAAGTACGTGCTGTAAGTGTTTAATGACAGCGTTATCGCGTGTCCTCAATAGCAGACGGATGAACGTACGTGTCGAAGGCACGACTAAGAGCGATAAAAAACCAGGATGAACGACCTTTCACCTCATCTTGTCGCTCCCGTATGTCGTCACACAGTCTCTTTGAGCGGCAACCGTGAAATCTATGTACACGAAATATGAGCCAAGTAATCTAGCTATTTGCATGTATGTTCATCCACATCGATCTTTCGTCTACTCAGAACGCATATGATATATAGTTTACCGCAGAGTTTTCGAGTTTTCTTGTGGCTGGCACCACTGACCTACTGAGCTACCTCCCCTGGGAAGTAATCACGCAAGTTCATGTTCTGTCGCCGGCGTGTTAAACTGTCGCTAGATTTCATTTGAAGGATTTCCCCGAATCAGAAAGAAGAGGCGTGCACCAGCTAGTGAGCAGTTATTTTTGAGTTAAAATCTCTACACAGCATTTATTCGCTGATGGCATTATATCTGCATGCACTCGAAATTGTCTCCCTTTTGAGGGAACCCTGCTTTATAATTGCTCCTTAGATGAGTTTGACCCAGTTTAGTCGCTGAAGGAGGTATCCTGTGTTCACACATACAAATGTGCTAAGTGCATGTTGCATTAATCTAGTAATGTGGCCTTTGACCTCATTATAATGTGTTTTAAAAATAAATAAAGGTTTGTTTAAACGTCAAATTAAGTTGCCCAGCTTTCCAGATACCTATACTTGTGCACAAGATGTTTAAAGGTATTTTCTGTTACAGGTATAACGAGGAAAATGCGTTTATCGCCTAAGCTTTGTGGTAAGTCAATATGTGTGCGCACGCGCGTACTTGTATCTGTGGGAGGGAAAGAGAAAGTCAGTTTTATGTGTAGGCACATCCATCAGGCGTACAGGTGTGGAAGACACTTGAAGTGCTGAAGGTGCCAGTCCACACAACTGCCAAAAATAAATAAAAGTCCTCAACACTGCAAGATTATATCTTTGAAACTGTACCTTATCAACTGCTCATTTTCACATCACATTAGTCACAATAATAAAGTCCAATAATCAAAATAATGCATTCCAAAAAGTCAAGTATAATTTATGATCGGTTAATTTGTTTATTCATGGTAGCAAGCCTGGCCGGTCGTGTTGCATTGGTAACAGGATCCACCAGTGGTATTGGCTTGGGGATTGCAGAGAGTCTAGCCAAAAGAGGATGTGATGTCATCTTACATGGATTGTGTGGACCTGGGGAAATGATAAATTCCAAAACTGTTATTGAAGGGTACTCTGACCTCTGCCTTTTTTTTTTTTTTTTTTTTAATATTACTGATGCCTAATTTCCATCAAAATAGCTCATTGGTATCATCTTCCAGCTCATGAAAGTATGAGAAATGTGTGTGTGTGTAGGAGAAAGTGAGATTAACAGTGAATGAATGACTGTATACCCATGCATATTATAATTTGTTGATATCAGTAAATTCTGTTTATAAGAGGAAAAATCTCTCTATATACTGTATATATATATATTCATCACAATGTAAAAAGTGTGTTCTTATATTCTTCCTGTATATTGAAATGGCTAATTCATTGCATCTTTACCATTGCCTTACATGAACAGTTCATTTATTTGTTCCTCTTTCTGTTGTTTTCCAGTTCTTTCTCTGTTTCAGTGCACTTAGTAAATTTATAGTGCAATGATTAATTTATACTTTTCTGTTACTGCTCTTTGTCAGTCATAAAGTTCGGACTCATTTTGAAGATCATGACCTTTCTGATGCTTCTGAAGTCTATAAGATGGCTGATTCAATCGTTAAGGCATTTCCCAATGGCATAGACATCCTTGTAAACAATGCAGGTAATAACCTCAGGTTAACATCTATTGAATATTATATTCATGTATTGCATATCTAATATAGTTTGGATCTTGACAATAGTTTGTCACATTTCATCACTTTAGACTAAACAAATCACTTTCATAAAAATAAATTTATTAATTTTTTTACATAAGAAAAGATTTTATTAAAAAGATATGTTACATTCTGTTCTAAGATCTAAATAGTTAATTTACTGAGAAGTAATACTAGTGATTTATCCTTCTCAAAGGGTTCCAGAGTGTGAGTGAAGTGACCTCATTTTCTGTGGAGATCTGGCAGAAAATGCTGGGTGTTCACCTTACTGCCCCCTTTCTCTTGGCAAAACAATTTCTGCCTTCCATGATATCTAAAGGTGACATTTATTTTGTGGTTGTAAGTGTTGTGTGCAAACATAAAATATATGCTATGAGAAGTCATAATAATGCTCAGAATTTTTGTGTTGACGTGTTGTTCTATAAATTGGTATATCTACAAGCACACACACACAGTTCTTACCCACACACACACACACTTCCCCCAAACCCCACACACATTTATTTTGCCTAATCCCCCAAACTAACTTCATTGTAAAATGTGAAACTATGACAGTGACAAGTACAGCTAAGGATGAAATAATTGAACACCTACAAAACATACTTGTGTGCATCCACCAAACTCACTCTGATGCCATTACTACTCCAGATTAAGATAAGTGGCATTGCTAGTGTCTTTTATGTTCATAATTCATAAATTCATGAAAAATGCAGGTTGGGGTCGAATCATAAATGTCTCATCTGTTCATGGACTGGTAGCATCTCCATACAAAGCTGCTTATGTCAGTGCTAAGCATGGGCTAGTTGGATTCACAAAAGTAAGTGACCAGTAACTGCAAGGTCTGATTTAATATTTTGTAATGTGTCTAACCTATAAGGTGAAAGAGAAATCCCCATACACTTATGCAATGCACACTCAAAATCAATTTAAGTTTGCTCAGCACAGCTGACGACAGACTGCTATATGTACAGTAGCAGTCAGGCAGCCCATAGACCATGTAATTTAGTTTTATTATCAATGCAGCTGACACCAACATATCCTTTTCTGAACAACTGTTGATAGCAGTGATATGAGAATGTACATGTGATAAGCAATGATGTGCTCTAGAAACTGATGCACTGGAAGACACTTTCTCACATATCTGTAAAATATATATTTCTGCAGGTAGTCGCACTAGAGACAGCTGGAACAGGAGTAACTTGCAATGCCATTTGTCCTGGATGGGTTGAGACACCATGTAAGGACTGCAAAGGAAGGAGTGAGAAAAGGAATAAAAATAATCTTTAAGAGGATTATCTACCACTGGGATTTTTGTTCTTGAACTTCTAGAATCAAATATATATATATGCATACACATATTCACATTTATTCACAGACATTCACTTTTTTTCTTTTTCTATTTTATTTCCTTAGTGTTCATCAAACAGGTTGAAGCAAAGAGTAAAGAACAGAATATTTCCTTTGAAGAAGCGAAGGTAAGCAAAACATTATTTTTGTTAATGTTACTAGACTATCAACATTTGCAGTTTGAAACATGAAAAGTACTGGTTATTTTTTTCATACATTCTTTGTCTTCTCATTCTCTCTCAGCACACACATACATGCAAGTACATTATATTTATACATATATGAACCACTTATATACTGGTTAATTTCCATTTACATGCTGAAGTCAATTTTTTTAGAAAACAAGTTTTCATCAATGCATCAGTATGCAAAAACTAATTTTAAAAGGCATGGAAAAAAACATTTTGGCCAATGATATAAAACAGTTGCATAAGATTTCAGTAAACTTTACATATAAAGAATATTTTAAAGATGGAAATCCAAAGAGTGATTAAAAAAACCCTATAAACTCATTTTCACTATTTCAGATCAATATTTTATAGGTGAACTGGTCTTTGTCTGCTAAGGCATTTTGCTCTCCAAGTTGTGCAGAAGAATTTTGTGTATGATCGCTAATTTTGTGACCATTCTTTAAGTTGCTTTTCATTAAACATCTCTGTTATTTTTAAGCGTCAGATGGTCAACAGTCATGCCACACAGGAACCAGTGAAAGTGGAGCATGTAAGCTTTTAGCTTGAAGAGGGCTATTGTTGACTGCATTCAACTCTTCATAACAGCAATAAGAGTTAGCACAATTGACTGTAGGATAGAAAACAGGCACTCTACCGATCTGTGTTTATCTGATACATAGTTTTTATCCAGCATAATTTGTAAATAATTACACAACGTAAAACTCAAATTGTATGCTTCAGTATTTATGAAAAGTAATTGCACCTCTGATCTCATAAAACAGACTAGAAACCTGTTCCTTATGTTGCATGACATAAGAAATTATACATCGATTAAAAATGTTCATTAAAGATATGTTACATTAAAAAGATAATAAAAATAACCTAATGTATGTATCATTTAATCTTATGATTACAGTATGACTAATTTTTTTATAAGCATTTATTATCAGTCTGTATACATTTGCTTTTTCAGATTGGAGAATTGGTGGCATTCACATGTTCCCCAGCGTCTGATCAAATCACTGGCTCATGTCTTGTTATTGATGGGGGCTGGACAGCACGTTAGTTACCTGAACTTCATTTCAGCCCACTGTAGACCAATAACCAGTCTATCAATATATTCAGGATCAGTCTGGCATGGACTGCATATCCATTTGCATTTCCTTTCCCATTTATAAATTGACCACATTATATAGCCAAATTAGAATATAGGTGTAGTTTTATTGCTGCTAATGTAAAAGGACAGCATAGTGTTTCTAGGCAATGCACTTAAAATGTATTTTTTAAAGAGCAATGAAAAAGATGTATTTTTTAAAAGTTTTAATAAAGTTTTTCGGTCACAGTTTTTACAAAGTTATTATTGGCAGAAATAGCCATCCTTGTTGAATAAAATATCTCTATGTTTACTATGTTAATTTGACTGAAATATAAATATATTTGCTGGTAACTTGTGCATTTTTTCATAGCATGATAGGATTTATTCATTTAGGATATAGGATTTAGAGACTTTCAGTGCTATTACAGGTTTATGCAATTTGATTGAAACGGTGCTCACACTTTTTTAAAATAGCTCTGACACAAATTATACTGAATGTAGGGATATATAAAAATAGTTATATATTTTATTTTATGGTAAAAGTGTGAGGCAACTTATTGTTATTAGATGTTAAAGTTCTTACGCACATTTTGAGTGCATGTCAGGTGCATTGCTGGAAATGCTAATTGCAGTACAAAACTGATCGACAATGTGATTAGTAAAATATGAGTTATCAGGTAGATGGATTTTTTCATTATATTTTTTCTAACTTCAGTGTTAATTGATTTATGGGTAAATTTTCACCCACTGTGCCAAAATGATCTTCAATGTGTGCAATATATAATAATTTTATAATTGGTGTGAGCCGTATACTTATTTCAGCATTATTAAAATCTAAATAAATTGACGTGGCAGTCCAAGTTTCTTATTTTTGTACTTGATTTTTTCTTAGGTATAGTTTTGCTAAGCTGCAGTACGTTATAGATGAGGATGACTGAAGGAATGGCAAGAAACTCAACTACACATTTTTTGAGTGAAGCGACTTTTCTCCTTTCTAGTTTCAAATACAAGGACATGTAGGCCATCGAAAATGTCTGCCAATGAACTTAGTTTCAAATCAGTGGTGTCTGCATGTCTTCTTCAGTTTATTCTTTCTGCATTATCTTTTAAATATCCAAATTTTCTTCGCCACTTGTGTGATATGATGTTTGTTGGGAAAATTATATAGCTTCAAATCTCAAAGTAAGGTGACCAGAAGTTTCGGGAGCGAAAGCGGGACACGTGCCGATGATGGTGTCGTCACCGTCAAAAAACGCCAAAAAAAGTGATTTTTAAAGACAACCGGGACATTTGATGGACTTGCCAGAAAGCCAGAAAGCGGGACATTGGGCGTCCCGCCCGATATTCAGGCGGGACACGAGGTCAAAAGCGGGACTGTCCCGCCAAATGCGGGACGTCTGGTCACCTTATCTCAAAGGCATGCTGGTGTAAAGATGGCTTACAGGTCACTTGTTTTATGTCTCCAGGGCATACAGGTTTATTGTGGTTTTTCGGTACAAGTCAGCACAATTATGCTATACCTGGAAAAGTTAAAAAGGAATGCATCCATGGGGCAGAAGAATTGAAGGCAAACAAAACAAAATATATGTATATTCACATATGCCACCCCAAAACACATCCACCTCTGAAAAAAAAATTTTTTTAATCTTATCCTGGCAAATGTGGACGAGATATATGCGTCAAATCAAACTCTATTATAATTATTATCTATACTCAGGGTATGATGAGTAAAGGCATCCAAACATAACAGTTGGGCCAGACAACAACAGAATCAAATATCAGGTATCATGGGGTATGCCTCGACAACATTATCATCTACTGAAAGTAAACACAACAGTGTTTAAATCCATTACCTCAACACACAACACCATGCAACAAACGTTTGACTATTAATTTATTCTATTATTTTAATTAGCACTCTCAGAAATGCCAGTCAACTTTCTCTGTTAACACATAAGACCGATTTCTACATCCCACCTCCCCTAAAAAGTTCAAAGTTCGTATCATTTATACAGATCTCTGATCTGCGTAATGAACTGTGGGTTCATGCGCATGCGCAGACTATACCCGGAAGTTTGGTTTTGCTACACGCGCACGCACAGTTTATCTCTGATGTCATCGTGACATTCTTGAAGGGGAATAACTCCGGGGCACAAAAAATGGCGACGCTCGCCAGGAAGGTTCTTCTTCGGTTGTTGTTTCCTGTCAGTCAACGAAGTGCGTGCAATAGATGTCTGTCCACAAGGTCTGAAATTGCTTTATGACTAATAAATTGTTTTCTTGTTGATCAAGATATCTCATTTATGTGTTAGCAGACATGTTCGTGACCTCCGTAAACAAAGTCATTTTTGATATTGTCAGTTGAATTTGCAGCGTTCATAATCATGGCTGAAAGTGGAGAGACTAAAACAATGTTAGAGTTCGACTGCCCAAGAACTGAATTAAGGTAATTAAAACTGAAGATGATTACGGTGATGTTACTCTACATTTCAGATTAGCTGAAGTTGGACTGTTGGAGAAACCAAGGGAACACGGAAAATCTTACGAAACGGGACAGGTATTGTTTTAAAAACATGCCACAATTTGTTGTATACTACAAAAAGGATTAAAGTGTTTTGGGTAATTTAATTAGCACATTTGAAAAGATATAATTACAGTGAGCATTTATATTGGTGAAAGATTAACAGTAGCATAACATTATAGTCTAATTATACTGTACATTTTATGATTAGATCAAAATGAAAATAAGGTGTAATATGGTAGCATATTTTTTTATTTCAGCTTTTTCTACACAAAATCTTTGGATATAGAGGTATAGTTCTCTTTCCTTGGGTTGCAAGAGTGTATGACAGAGATGTGGCATCAAAGACAGAAGACAGGTAAAGAAAAAAAAATATGATGCATAAAACATTTTAAACAAATGAATTATATGCTTAGTACATTGAAAGGATAAAAATGGATGGAAATTTCAGACATATTCCTTTTGTTTTCTTTTTCTTGTTCCCTTTTACTGCATCTGCAGATTTGTACAATTCACATATTGACTGTAGGTTTGCGTGATCTTTAGTTTAAAGATGTTCCAATGTCCTATGATATAAAATGTCACTTGATACTCAATACATTTATATCAAGGTGAACAACATTAACCTCCTTTAAAACTATGTGTAAAATAGATAAACAATTATTTTAGATCTTACCATGAAAAGCTTAGTTAACATACAGCATAAAGCTAAAATCTGTTTCTTCAGTTTTGCAGTTTTATTTTTTGGTTCATTTTACTAAAATGTTCAGTGAGAAGATGTTATCCTGAGACTATAAACACAGGCTATGACAATCATTGTCTGCTAAATGCATGCCGAACTTTTACAGTTTTTTGAATACATGTACTTTGAACTGCATGCACAGTTTTGCTTCGTAAATATTTACATGCAGTCGAACTTCTGTAAGTTGAAATTCTCCCTAAATAGAATTTTAAACATCAGTTGGTTGGCTTCCCATTAAAGCAATGCATATTCAGTTTCCATAGTTCAAATCAGCCTACCCAAAATCTTCCACAACTTGAATAATTTTAATCCGTTCAGCATGTGGAAACCATTTGAAAATACTTTGGAAAGTGTAAAATCATGTACTCCTCCCCAATCAACCCTGCACTCCCATATTTTCCTTTCTGTATAAGAAACATATGTGTGATAAGCGTGACTCCATCCCCGTAGGGTGTCGGAGTGTCTTTAGAAGAGTGACAAGAAATGAACATTTGGTTAAAATTAAATGTCCACAGTAAAAAAGTATGCTTTTTTTGACGAACCTCCTAAACTAAAACATTCTGTAACTCGATTTTTTCCATCAGTCCCTTGAAGCTTCGACTTACATATGTTCGAATGCATTTTTATTGCAAATGCTGTTGTGTAATGTACCTTTGATTCAGTATGCTTGATTCATTTACAAATCAGATCTCATGATGATCAAACCACTTCTGTTGGCAAAGAAGTCAAGGGTCGCAACCATCTTTACTATCAAGTTCTAATAGATGCCAGAGATTGCCCTCATATTGTGAGTAAACATGTCAGTGTGTATGGTGGGATTTGTGTATGTGACAAAGGTGTATATATGCTTATCTGATGGCACATTGGTGCCTTGTATACATTGTCAAAGACACTGGCATACACCTGACTGGACATTTGCGCATTCTTTTCGTCACAAACAACTCAGCCTCTATTGTAGACCTGTATACATTTCATGATATTAACGAAATTTTACCCATAAAAATATGCAATAGATGTTAAAAATAATTTCCCAGTAAACACTTATCAGTTAATCCTTACTACTATCTAAGATCTTAGATAGTTAAATTTGTCTAAAAAAAAATTCATAGATTTTTATAAGAATATTGATGGTACTTTTCTATTTTTCTCCCTTGCTTTACTTCAGAGAGCCCAAACAGAAGCAGTTACCTTCTTGGGAAACCAGGAAAACAGTAGAGCACTTTATGCTATACCAGGTGTGTTTCTTGAGATTTTTGTTTTCCGGTTGCTGATATGATCTTTAATGTTTTAGAGTTGGTTAAATAATGTTTGGTCAATCTCAGTAAAAGAGCTTTCTTGAAATTAGATTATTTACGAAACGGAGAATCGTCTGTAGTAACTTTATTTTTTCCTTCTTTTCTCATGACTAGTATATGCTAATTGGACAAAATAACAGGCCAAGCATTTTCAGAAGATTATTAACAGGGATGTTTATCATGCAGGTCTGGACTATGTAGCCCACGAGGATCTGCTGCCATATTCTACAGAAGAAAAAAGTCCTATCCAGCATGAGCTCTTTGATAAGTTTCTCATGCATGACCCAGAAAGTAGTGAGTTCTAATGTTTCTGCTTGGACTTCTCTCTTGAATGGCTGCAATTAATTGTAAAGGTTCATCTTATCAGCTTCCAACTGGCTGTTGTTTTCTTTCATCTGGAAGTTAAAGAAGTGCATTTCCTCTTTAGAAGAAGGAATGCCCAGGCATCATTATGATGTACTACAGAAATAACGTAGAGAATTTTTTTATGTGTCCTTATGTCAGACGTTCCTGTGATAAAAGTGCACTTGACTTGATGTGACTGCATCTTCAGTCTTAAACTTATACTAATGTGTTTTATCATTGTTATTGAACACTGTGATTTTATGCACAGGCCCACCTTTTATGGCTCGAGAAACCCTGCGGGCTTGGCAAGAGAAAAACCATCCGTGGCTGCAGCTCTCAGACGTGCACAGAGAGACAACAGATAGCATACGCATTACTGTTATTCCCTTCTACATGGGATGCAGAGTGAGAATACATGTTTGTTTTCTGTTTGCCTGTCTAAGATTAGGAAAATATTCATTCTTGCTTATTGGAATTCAGAACATTTTTCTTATTGTATTGGTTATAAACGTGTGTGTATAAGCGTGAGCTGTATGCTGATTAAATTTTGTCCTTGGGGCAGGGCCGTGCTTAGGGGCAGGCGGACGAGGCATCTGCCTAGGGCCCCGCGCTTCAAGGGGCCCCGCGCTTTTGATTGTAACCTATTGACGAACGTTACAAATAAATTAATCGTAGGCTTATGTTGTAATGTGTATGCAGCGTGCTGTCAATGATAAAAAGACGAGATAACCCTGAGGAAAAAAGTGACTTTAGATCCCAACTAAAACCGTGTGATCGTGGCGTGAGGGCCCCGCACATGCCCTTTGCCTCGGGCCCCGCGGGGGCTAAGAACGGGCCTGCCTTGGGGGCATGCATGAGTTCAATTACTGAAGTAAAAGCTAATATTAAAAAAAACCACTTTCTTCACAAGATTTTACTGAGAATTATTTTTAGAACTGTTCTTCACTGCAAATTTTCTTTTTGGGTTCCTGTATGGCTGTGAAAGTGATATCTAGAATCATGCAAGAACGTACTTGTCTGTATAGCATCTTATAATGCAGACTTATTGCACCTCATGCACACATACAAGAACTGGGGGGAAGATAGGAAGAAAAAGGTTGCAAGCTGATCAGCATTGTTTCATTGTTCGGACTTTGATGTTTTGCAATTATTAGCATTATTGTACTATTTAATTTATGTGTTTTGAAAACTGCAAAGATCTTCAAAACACAAAATAGTTCTTAGGTATTGTTTTCCATGTAGAGGCTGATTTTGAACTACAACTATGATGTGAGAAATAACAGGATTTGACTGAAGAAGCCAGAACATTTAATGATTAAAAATTTCTTACGTCTATGACACATTCTACTTTGGTCTTTTCCAGGAAGCTCAGCAGACAAACGTGTATTGGGTAAGCAAATTTGTTTGTTCAGATTCTGATTAGCATGTGAAACAGTTCACTTTGATGATACTGGCTGACTGCATTTGAAGAATGGGTCCACAGCTGATAAAGGCATTTGTATGAAATTACATTATAAATAATCATAAATCGAGACACGGCTTAATAAAATAATCAGTAACATTAGAAGTCCATAAACATCTATTTGAGGGAACTTATATTTCACACTTTTTTTAGATGATTCAGAGTAGTAGCTTTTATTTGTTGATAGTCGACACAAATTTTGAGTGATGACTACATCCTGTCAAGTGTCATTTCTGAATGCTAAGCATTTTGCTGCATCCATTAAATGATATCTTAGGGCACACTTATAAAAATGTTTTATTTTTAATTATTTAAACTTTTATTTTAATTACGCTGCTCTGCTATGGGAGGGTTCTGCATAAGTGTCACATTTCCATGTTAGGATATCACAACCTAAAGATTTCTTATATATACCCTATATTTAGGGTAATCTGTCTGTGAAATCTGTAGAGTAAAAGAGATAAATGCAGAAAAATAAAGTTGCTCTAATAGCATGTTACTGATCATTATTTTACCCTTCTTAAATGACCTTGCTGCAAAGGGCATGTAACTAATATTTTGGTTCTTATTCTCTTCCTAATTAGTGGTGATGTAATAGTTCATTTGTTGTCAACAGTGGCGGTACTGTGTTCGTCTGGAAAATACAGGGGAAGAGACAGTACAGCTGAGGGAACGGCACTGGCGCATTTTTAGCCTCTCTGGCACCCTGGAAACCGTTAGAGGACGTGGTGTGGTTGGGCAGGTGGGCTATGGTTGTCCCATTTCCTTTGTTTCTCTCTCAGAAATGTACACAAGCACATGTGTGTGCAAACACATTGGTCTCTTAGGTGTGCACCTTCGGGTACATGTACACATACACAAACACACAAGCATCCACAAAATAGCACTTCATGCAAACAGGGCTCAAATTCTGATAAATTACTTATACCTTCCACCATTTTTAACTTGGATACTTCATTTTGTTGCCTGTTTATAGAAACAGGGTTTCATTAAGGACAGTTATTGCGAACTGTATCACCATGTAATGTAACAATACCCCTGAGGAAAAGGCATTAAAGTTGGTATGTTATAGTGCTTTGTTAAGTTTTGGTATTTTATTTTCAACTTTAGGAGCCTATTCTGTCACGTGAGCAGCCCGCCTTTCAGTACAGCAGCCATGTTTCCTTGCAGGCGCCCAGTGGCCACATGTGGTGAGTAGATGTTTGGGCCCATTCAGCTGAAATTGTGCTGGCTGGATTTAATATGATTGCTCTGTGTTTGCATTGTGAATATTAGCTGGTATGGTGTTTGATGTTGACCTCGGTTGTTCTGATGGTGAAATAGTGATATGACCTCTTCGGTAGACTACTAGGATAGGAGATGTGAAAGCCAAACTTTCAAAGTCATAGACGTGGAGTTTAAACCATAATCATGTACAACATTCTGACAATGACCTTTCAGTGTATTACCTTTCTGACAATGAACATGCTTTATTGTTTATTTTGACCACCAGGGGCACTTACAAAATGGAGCGTCGAGATGGTACAAGCTTTGACTGCAAGATTCCTCCCTTCTCACTGGAGAGCAAATCAGAAGACAACAATAGCCCTCAGGGTTTTCTGGGTAGATAGGATTTGCTCTTGCAGCAAAAGACATGGCCTCAAGACTTTTACCAGAACACACCAATCTGAACTACCTTCTGAGAGCTTTTTCCAAGATTCGTGACCGCAAACAAGTTTGCAATATACTGGAAAATTATTATTATAGGCTTTTTCTATATGGATTCAGTAGCATATAAATTTAAGGATTATGATTCTATAAACCAAATTCAGCACCTTTTTCCTGAAATTTATTTTAACCTCGCTTATTTTAAAGAAAAAGAATTGTTTCAGATTTAACATCCTGGCAGAGATTTTGCTTGTGGTTCTTGATGTGTTCACAAATGATGTATATACATACTGTAGCCTATATTCAATGTTGGCTACCTTTCAACCAGACTGACAAATAAAGCAAGTTTTATTTGTGCAGAAGGGAGATGACTATCATCTTTGTGTATTTGGGAGTGGAGTCAAGACTTTCTGAATGGACATCTCGTTTATCTCAGAGGAATATATTAAAGTTTCCTGACAGTTTATTGTAAAAACAGTAAATTTTGATCATAAATTATTGTATACATACACAGCATAACAGTGACCTCCTTCAACATTAAAGCAGTGATATGGACATGCATAAATCAGCACTCACTCCCTGCACGCACACCTCAGTCAAGTTTTGTTTAGGATTGTTACAAAGGTTCAAAATGCCTCTTTGCACTGACAACTAATAGCTTTTGTCTCCATTCTATGGGTTTTGGAAAGTGATGTCACGAATGGCAGCTCCCTGATTAAATAAGATTAAATAATCTCATTACCATTTACTCAAAGCTCTCACATTTGATTCATCCATCAGTGACATCAGTCTCAGAAGAAGAAACGTAAGCAATCCATGTTGGTAACAAACTAATAACAGAAACACTGCTAATTTGTAAGCCAAAGATTAATTTTATTCTTGGATAAGCCTTTCCTTGTCTGTCAAGCGTCATTTTCAAAAGTAGGAAGCAATAGAAACTTAATCCGCACGCACAACGGAAAAATGGAAGGAAAAAAAAAACCAAACACCCAGAAGAATAAACATCCACACTGACTAGGACACTAAATCCTAGTTTTGGTCCCAGTGTTCTTCTTTCTCTGTAAATATTTTACTCACTCCGCGACTGTGTTGTGAATGAATAACGGACATTGAGTTGACTGCCATCCATTTTTTCACGAAATTTCTCGTCCATACGTTTAGCTTGGTCATCGTTGAACCAGTTGCGCCAGTCGCCCGATTTGCCTGCAGAAAAAAAATGTTGCCCGTTGTGTTAAAAGGTTCCGTGTGATGTTTTGGCGACAACTCTGAATAAAGGGTAGCCAGGCATTTTTAATTACTGAGGAGCATCTAGAAGTTTTTCATCGCCATACTGTGGTTGCTTGGTATATCTTTGTAAGCTTTATACCACAGAACTTTGTGTATTTGTACTACCATAAAAGAATGCTGCTCACCTTTGCGATACATGATGGCCTCGCCATATGACGTTGCGTCCATATTCCCTTTTCGGTCGCGCATGCTGTCAAAGCTGCATTTCGCGCGCACGGTTTCGATGAACGATGGCTCGTAACTCTTGCCCAAAAATTCTGCCAGTCGTGTTATCTCCTTAACTGGGTTCTTGATAATGTGGAGATACATAATGGACCATTGAGATTAATAAAGTTGGTCCTTTGTCCTTTGTTATAAAATTTAGATAGAATGACATTTCCAAACTCTACAGAAAGATATTTTATAATAAGACTAAAACTCCCAATAATTTGATTTTTTATTATATTGGCCAAGATCCCTTCCCTTGCTCGTTCTACACATTACTCACAAAAACATCTGCAGTGTGCGATTAAACCACTGAAAAAGAAGTGTTACTATCGGTTTAGGATGGGAGTGGCTTATTTCTCACCTCTTGTAAGTCCTCGTATGACGTCACAAGGATGTTGAGTTCTGGGTGGGCGGCGATGACGTCTTCCCAGTCTCTCATGTGGTCCAAGCAGCAACCGTAATCAACTACAAGAAATACAACCACACGGAACTAATTTTGAGGGTGGCAAGGGGAATATGAGATGTGACCTGACTATTTCAAAGTATACATATTTATTAGCGATAAAGGACTTGTAAAGAAAACCCACCTTGAAGTGATCCGTATAGTATAGTAGTAGGCCTATGCAATAAATGTTTCATAAAATGGTGGTGTGGCAAAGTTACTTCGAACGCAAGGGATTCAAATGAGAAAAACAATGAGCACAAATTATGACTAAAGCATGATTTGCAGGATATCAAATAAATTGTTGCTCAATATACCGTTGCCGTTGATGAAGAGCTCGAAATAATTATCCCATGTTCCATCGTAGTGGTAGTAACTGGTCAGCTTCCGGTGGTGGTTGTAAAATGACACCGCTACGTCACGCGGATCTCTAGTCACGTAGATGATCTTGCACTTCCGGTTGTGAAGTCCTGGAAGATGGCGGTAGAGCACGTGAGTGTTAAGAATTCTTGGAGATGGCATGCTGTTGAAGTATTCCTTCGAAGGATTGAACTCTATCATGAAATCGTCCTTTTCCAAGACCGGAAGCTCGGCGTTTCCAGCAACAAGCATGCGCGCAATCTCCCAAAGCCAGTGCGTTCCTGCCAAACATACAGTTCCAAGCATAAACCAGCGACATCTAGGTCTTTGACCATGGCAAGGCAAGTAACCACTCTTTAGTTTACACGCCCCTACTTTCGGCATCACAGGAAATGTGAGAACTTAAAAAAAAAAAAAACCCACATTTTTTTCTTACCCGTCTAAAATATATATCTGCATCAGTTCATTTGAGGACAGGGCAGGCTGAGTGTGGCGTCATCAACTACTACGTTTGACATGTCGTCTGTGTTGCTGTAGATAAGAAAATTATGATCGTCTGCAGGGTTATGTTTATTTGCGATTTGCGTTCACATGAAATGAGAACATCGTTGTTTGCTTTTCGTGGTCCAAAACTTTATTTTGTCTATCCCGTAATGGAGTTCCTTGCATGTCCCTCAAAATCAGCTTTATTAATACGATTCACTTCAAATAAATTTTTGTTGCTGTGAAAAAAGATGCTTTGGCAGGGCCGGATCAAGTGGTTCCGTGGGTCGCTGGACGTTCCCCATCCCTGCTCTACATGAGAGAGAAGTATAGCTGAACAGGAAAATGGGTGACTAGCTCTAATCGTCACGTAAATAAAGAGGGCCCACACGGTCGTGTTTTCTGTCAGACAAGACTTCATAAATATGTATTGCACAACTATTTATTTAAAAAAAATCTACAGACACGTGAACGAACTTCAGCCAATCACAGAGCTTTAACTTTCACTTACCAGCCTTCGGGAAAGCACTGATGAGAACATCATCATCCCTGAACTCAAAAGTCTCGAGATTTTCGAGAGCGACGGGGTCAAAAGTCGGGAAGTTAAAGCCTTTAAACTGCAGCAGGGTCAGAGAACTGCCTCCAGGGTCGGTCATGTGAACTGTCGTCATGTTCGAAGTGTGGTGTCAGCAGACTGGGCAGACCTTATGTTGGGTGAGCTCGGGGTCGGCGGAAGGTAGAACGCTTCAACAAGTGGTTTGACGGGGTTTGTTATGCGCGTGCAGCTCCTCCCTGTTGCTGAAACAATTGTGTTGATGGGGCTAACGAAAAAAATATATAGAAATATATACATGCACGTGTGCAGACATCCCATCCACGAACACAAATACACGCGCACACTCGTTCCTGCAATAGTCTACGTGCAGCAGCATGTTATACATGTCGGTTATTCAGTTGTATCTTTATCTTATTGTCTCTGATATCCACTTATTTTTTCTGCAGCTCAGATTAGCTACAGAAAAAATTACCACGAACCATTGAACTCACGTGAATTATTACAATAATACCTCTTAAAGGTTTACTATATTCTGCAAAATTTTCTTCTGATGACAGAGTTTCTCAGTGCAAATCTGAGTAAATACTATCCTTCCGTTCTCGAGAGACATAAACATCACCACGCACAGAAAGAGGTCAACAACCCAAGCATATCAAAGTTCAGCCACTTAGTGCTCGGTGTATCTAGAGTAACAGAGGAGCACAACTTGTAAGCTAGCTGGACAACTTGCAAACATGAGATTCTTACACCTTTGTGTTTGTGACCACAGCACGCCTTTAACTTTCGGAGACTACGATGAAACCGTTGAACAGTGAAAAGACAAACCTACATTCAAACACAGTATGCCGTTTGTGTATGCACACGCACGTTTGAGTTTCCGTTTTCTATTCAGGGTAGCTCGCACCAGTTTCATACAAACAAGTGTTCACCAGCGAGCGCAAAGATGCATATCATTCCATTGCACCAACTGTCAAGTCCGGTACACGAGCCCTTTATGTGCTGCCGCACCCTATGAATAACACAAACACACGTACTACACCTTGTGGCGCACTGACATTTGTTGTGCGCTGGCGCTGGTTTGAGGCCGACAAGACACACACACACGCACACACGCACGCGCGTCAGAGAAAGAGGTGCATGGAATGATAAGTTGTGGAAGAAGGGAGGCAAACGACGCGACTACAGTTGCGTGGAGAGAAATGAGTTACGTCCCATTTCAGATTCTCTACACTTGATGAACGCAAAGTGCGGTTTATTGCAACGTGTGAATCGCCTGCAGAGAACATGCAACCATTGCTTCATTCCATCACATGGATACGTAATGACAAATTGGCAGAGACAAAAAAAATATATATATATATCCAGGTGAAGACAGCCTCCCGATAGCACAAAGCTCGCTGGGTGTTGTGTGGATTCTGTGCTCAGGTCTCGTCTCATGACACTTGCATTTCTTTCTAGATGCGCAATCTGTTTTGATACGGTCACCTTTTTCTTTCATTGTTTCCTTTATAGTGCAAAATCACTCCCTTCCCCCTTCTGAAGAAACGTCTCCAATAACTCAATCAACCGAGACTAGATAATTTGTGCTGTCCTTATCGTTTACCATTCTAACCCTAACTCACCTCTAACGGAAGTGCTGTAAAGTGTGAACAGTAGCTTGAACTGCAGTTTCGCTAGATACCATAACAAACAGTGTCTAGTGTAGGTATGTGTGAGCGACGATCACCTGCAAGACTGTGACGTAGCGTTGGTGAGTCAATGAGCGCAGGGTTACGGTTAGTTAGACGTTGTCGGGTTCTGGTGATTTGCTTGTGCAGGGTGTTCGAACCCAACTGGTACCCAGCACGGACCTTCATTACTTTATGAGTGAATGTACGTGTTACACAGTTTGCACTGAGACACGCCATGTTTTTGTTGATCTCGGGGGTCGAACTCACTCCGCATAGCCCGGCCAGCTTCCTACCTCGAGTCTCATGGCTACCCGCATGCTCAGTATCGTCGTATCTTTCCCCATCTATAATTAAATGATCATAGACTATTCTGCATTTTTTGTTTTCTTTTTTCGCCCTTTTGAATAGTGGGGAAAGCCTCTTTCGTATGTCTTTTGCTCGCTTTGTCAAATCCTCTCCAATAAAGATATTTGTGCCTTTCAAATTTCTCTTCGCTCTCTTTATCCTTAAAGAAAGCAAAACGGACCACAATCGGAGGGTTAGAGTTTAAGGGGTTCAGTCTATGTATTCTGTCAAGAATAATATTATCATTAATCTTTAGCTTTTCTTTGAACATATATCTCCCTGTGGATTCAGTTTGTTCTCACGTTTCCAGTCTGCCATCAGTTTTCGGTAGACCATGTATGGTGGTATTGTTTCCCATCTAAGTCATCAACTTTATGTTCCACTTCTTCTGGTCTCCTCTTGAGCTCCATGTTTTCTCCTCTCAGCTCTTTTTCTTTTTTGAGAGACTTTATTTCGATTACTATATCCTTCACTTTATCTTCAAGGGATGCAATGGCAACACTTAAAGAGTTTACATTTTAATTCATATTGTCAATCTTGGTGTTTCATTTTATTTAATGTTGTCCATGTCTGATAGATCTAAGAATAAGTTTCATTCCGAAAATGTACTACATGCATTAGACTAAAAAACTTTAACTAAAAAACTAATGCTTATGTAAAAAAAAAAAAAGAGAAATAATATTGTCTAACCTTGCCAAGTATAACTGATACAAGCGGGAGGAGAGAGAGAGAGAGGGAGGGGGAGAAAGGAAATAAACTGACAGGCAGACGGAGAGAGAGTAGAACGAGAATGACAAAGAGAAAGAGTAGAAAAATGTAAAGAAGACGATGATAGCCTTGAGGAGGACAACGAAGAAGAAATCATCTATGATATCTGCGGGAGAACTACACGTATTTTCGACTCCAAGATTTGCTGATGCTGTAATACTTCTACAATGTTTATTATTTGATTCTCTCTTGGACAACACGAAATACATGCACGTGGAGCTGTACTTCGGGAAGCCGGCACACCTGCAGATCGTTCAATCAACAAGAGAAGCCACTGGCATCGATCTCACGGTCCTGCATCTGCCGCCAACCCTCAGCCCAAGCAGTGAGTTTCTGACTCGCTTGCAAATGTCACAGGGGCACACCAGTCCAGGTTCAACTATTTTTACTGCCAGTTTCTCATATTTAGACCTCTAGTCATGCAGAACCAGTCCTCGGAGAGTCGCTAAAAACCGCAAGCTTGTCCTTCAGCAAGGAAAATTAACATTAAAAAAATTAGGACAATTAGTTACCTTTATAAGGTGGAAAATGAAGATTTTGTATGTCACTGGTTGAAACAAATTATTGTTGGGTATTCCCGCACCCTTGCATACCTTTACAGGTGGCTTCTTGAACACTGATGACCACATCCTGCCGACGACAGCATTGCAGACTTGGTGCCGATCCTGCTTAGGCTGCAGCCTTGCAAGTCCGCCAAATTGATTCCCACAAGCCCTTGCACAGCCAGCTAACGACCACAGAGCGACATCTAGCGGCAGGCCCATTCACTGGGTGTCAAATGTGTGAGTGCAATGATTGGTATCGATCTTCCTTTTTTTTTCTGCTCTAAATCCTGCTTCCGTGTCGTCGCAAACTGTTCAGGCGGAGACTTGATGAGAGGGTTAGCGGCCTGGGACAACCTCGTACGGCAAGGTCAGTGCTAGGGTAGGCTGTACCCGAGCCTCCTCCTACTCCTACCATTAAATGTCAAACGATTACAATATATTCAGTTATTAGTTTTTATGTTCTGGTTATGCTCTGACTTTCTCTGAGCCTCACTTCCCTTATATCCCAGCCAAACAACTATGCTCTTCGTACTGATGACCGTATCCTAACTATTCACTGGAAAGTTGGCAGCAGTTGCAAGAAATTAAAGCAAGTAATGGCACACATTATTTCATTATTATAAGAATAAAACCGTTAGTAGAAGAAAATTAGCGGAATACACAACAAAGAGTTTGTTTTGTTGTTGTTTTTTTCTTACTACAAAAAAGCCTATGTCCAGTAGCCGCCGTCTTTATATATAAGTGCCATCAGACATCAGGCTAGCGCGGCGTTCACACCTGGATACAGGAACCTGAAAAAAGAAATACCTTTGTGGAAGTGACGATGACAGGACTTTAATTGCTGTTATTCATTCCATCACTCCACTCACTCGTTCTAGTGGTCGCCATATTTTTTACTCACTCACCCATTCTCGCATGCGGCATTTTTATTTAAGTGAGTTATTGTAGATAAAGAGAAGAAGAAAAAATCAAATGCAACGACGATCACTCTCACCCTCCTCCCCAAGCGGAACGTTGATCAACCCATTGCCTTTGCACGTGAGACCCTCTGCGCATGGGCAGCTCTCGTAGTACATGTGGCGTGTGTTGGGGAGTCTGTTGTTGACCAAGCACTCTGTGGACAACAGGCAGACAATGTAGTGTATAACAGTTAGTATTCATAGCTTGTCAGGCAATATGGTGGGTTAGCTATTGTAGTAGTGCACCTACCGGAAGACAGGTGACCGAGCGGTCTACACGAGCCCCCGATGGCGATCCTCTTGCGACCGTCCAGCATGACGTCGGCCACGCAGCACTCGATGGAGGCGCAGTCAGCGGATGTGCTGCATCGAGTCGGCGCCACTCGTTCCTCGCATGCCGCCAGTAAACACACCTTGGAACAACATGTACACTCACTTACTGGTCTCTTTTCATATGTTTGCTGGGTTGCTGTCATGTTTGATGTATCAGTCCGTCTTCAAAGTAACTACACAGCATCTTAAAACTGCTGTAAACATACTCCAGTTAGAAACAAGACCACTTGCACCCGATTTCCACACACATGTACCTAGAACTCTACACTTCAAAACAACATTTGGAACACCCCAAACACACACACACACACACATGAACTCTACTCATACACCATTACCCTAAACCTAAACACCATATGCGAAGACTAGTTACAACTTTACAGGCAATGACCAGAAAAACGAAACTGAAGCGGCTTGTACCCCACCTGGCAATACCCCTTCCCCATATCATTCACCACAACACACCCACGACTCACACACCACCCCAACCTACCAAACAAACCAAGAAAAAGAGTTCTAGAGAGAAAGAAGACTTACTGATAGCAGGAAGGCGCCAGTTGTGATTACACTCATGATGAAACTTCGATGTGTAATGTGTTACCAGACTTTCTTCTTTCAGGAGAACAAAAGACAGGAGAAGCCTAAACTGGAATATCCGGTAAATAACAATAGATTCAGTTCCAGACACTGTCGCAGGTGCCACCAGACAGGAATACAAGACCATGGCACTGTCTTATCTCAGACACCACAGGTGTAGGAAATGAGTCGGCGCGCATGTTACAAGAAAGGTCACAGGTTAGTAACTGACGTTATCGACACACCGTGTACTCCTTGGGTGGCATAAGCGAGGTTGACAGAGAAGACAAAACCTAAACTGCGCTTAAAAATTATGCAACAAAACAAAGTAAATGAAAAGACAATGGTCGACAATATAGCCGCAGCGTCTACATCCCCGCCATCTTGTAGAAAGAGCTTTAGTCGACTCTATGGGACTGAGAAAAATATTGTCAGGAAGTCCTTTAATTTGGAGATAAATGTTTATATTTGAATTTCGCACCAGGTTGTACGCTGTGGTTAGTTTATTGTACGTTGTGAGTTTGTTGGGTGATGTTTAAACTCTCTGATTTCACGGATAATGTAGAACTACTCTTTGATGACCCTGGACAATCTGAGCCTGTTGGGTGGTGTCTGACTATTCAGATTCTGAATGTGTTTGGGTGATGTCTAAACACTGTGATGCAAGTCTGCTTAGTGTTCAGTTTGTTGTCATCGTTGTCATCATGCAAGCTGACATTCCTCGCGTTCACGTGCGTTAGAAAAATAAAGACTTTGCAGCTTTTAAAAGCATTTTTAATCTGTCATATCACCACCATCCTGTGATGTATGTCCCAGGAACCATAACTGACAATTCAGGTCGAGGTTCAGGTGAAATTTCCTCTTACGCTGACACACAGAAACCTGTAACATGTCAGTCGTAGCCCATTGTTCAATTTGTAACGAGGCTGACGACGACAGTTATGACGATGATGATGATGATGATTAATGATGATTGATGATGATTGATTGATGATGGATATCATTAAACTGAATGAACACGAACTATCCACGCCATCAGTCAAAGGCTTTTCAATATGAGGCCATGTCTCACCCATTTCTCCAAGTGGCATGTCGAACATTCCGTTTCCTTTACAGTTGAAGCCGCTTTCACATGGACAGTGGTAGTAGATTCTATCTCCACTGTACGCCTCTGTTCTTACCAGACAACCTTGAAATAAACAAACAAATCTTTCTGGCAATTCCAGAGTTACATCGCAAACGTACTCGTCTTTTTCATTATAGGTATTGGCAGTGTCCTATTTTCTGTCCATCAAAACTTTTAAACAAGACAGTCTCAGGAGGCATACAGTCAGATAAGTGCTGGAGAGATGGAGAATCAATTTGACAGCCACATGTGTGTATGAATTATGCATATACTTATGTATATATGTACGCATACACATTGTCTTGTGCATGTATTTATATCTGCATCGATAGATGGATGAAAATGAAAGAGGAGATTCTGACTGTCAGACTGTTTGCCCAGCGGTTGACAGGTTCCCTGTGCTGTAGCTAGGATTTGTCTCTTCTTGCCCCTCGGTCTCGTGTTGGAGACGCAGCAATAGCCGGCAGGACATTCCTTGGTCGCACTGCAGGGTGAGTCCGCGGCTTGACCCTCAGAGGTCAGCGCACACAGCTAGGAGGTGAAAAAATGTCATGCAACAAAAACCCAAACTTAGAAATAAAAGTTAGCAGTTGTCTGGAATTTAAAGATTTTGATTTATCCTTGTCAACATTTTGCTTCTGATAGTGTCAGGCCGTAAAAAAGAACCGGGAAATAATAGATAATCTGAAATCAGATAATTAAACTAGTCACCTGATGCAGGAGGGCAAACAGAAAATTGAGAAATACGAGGGGTAATGAAGAGGTGAAAGGAAAGGACACATTTTGCTCCCAAGCTGGAAGAAAGAGAGATACAGTTAAGAAAAAAACACGATTTAGAGAACCAGCCATTAACAAAAACAACAACACAACAACAACGTATAAACTGTTTATAGGGATGTGTTATTAATATTAACTGTTATTAAATATTATCATTTGATTTGTCATAAAAAAACAGGTTTCTTTTATAATGTTGATGGGGGTAATTAGAGGAATGGGCATAGTGGTGCTGGAGAGAACAATAATGTAGATGCAAGAAGCGACGGACAGATGGATGACACAAGGACCTGCAAGCGCCAAGAGGACAACAGCGCGTCCACACACACATACACACTGACCTGCACACTTACCAAAGTCAAGAAGAAAAAAGCGATGACTGCTTTCATTATTTCGAGAAAGATCTGCTACGAAATTTTCTTTCTGGGAATGTCAGAAACAATTTCCTGCCAAGAATAGAGTCCAAGGAACACATCTTCGCAACACATGGGAGCTCTTATCTGATAACCCAGTGATTAAAGTAGTGTCAGAGCAAAGATTTCTTGGACCATAAGGAGGTCAAAGCTCAAGTCTTCTAATCTGAGTCTGTTTAATATTGTTCAGGTCCTTTAGTCTGAGCTTACTGAATGTTGTTTGACCACTGTGTTGTTAGTGTGTTTAGAGTTATCACAGTTCTCAACTTCCAATCTTTGCCTGTCGTCCCCTGTGTTTTATCAACCGAAAAAAGGCAATCATTAGTTAATTTTTTTGTCACATGTGAGTTGCTATCTTCATGCAGCTGCTGTTTCCTTAAGAAACATGTACTTGACATCAGTGAGTGCGCCAGTCTGTATGCGCGTGCGCGTTCGTTTATGTGTTCATCATAGGTAAGGTTGAAGGCAGATGTATGTTCTCGAACTGATGGGTATGATAATACTGTTTTTCTGTTCTGCCTTTATTCAAACACGCGTCCTTGTTTTCTTCATCCACTCAACCATATATGCATGGAAGAGTGGACGAGATGTTTTCTTCCTTCTTCTCCCATTCAGTCGTCAACGTCGTCGCCCCGCCGCCACCACCACCACCTGCAGCTGTTACATCTCGATGCTAATCACTCTCTTCATTCTCACCATCCTCTCTTTATCGAAACAACCCACTGGAAACTCTGTGGTTTGTGACATTCAAGTTTTATATTTCACTGACGACGCCGACCTTAAACACGTGTCAGGGTGAGTATGGAGCACTGCCTACATGGCGACCACCGAACTTGTGAATTTTATCATTTCTCGCCGTTCATGAAGACTCGCAAGTACCTGTAAGAAATACGCTAATTATATGCTGTTCACAAAATAATGTAAGTTCTTATATATATGTCGATGAGAGGAAGAAAGAGGGAGAGAGCAGGGGGGGAAAGAGGGGAGTGACAGTCAGCTAGTTAGAGGTAAAGACTGATGAAAAGAGAGTAGAAACGTTTTTATTTACGATGTAAATGAAATTAAATGTACAAGAAATTGTTATACAGGTGTATGCAAGGTGTTGCTGATGTTATTCATACCTGTTTCTCCGAGAGGAATGTCGAACATTCCATTTCCCCGGCACTTGAGGCCACTGACACACGGGCAACTGAAGTACATCTGGGTATCGCTGTATGCACCCGTTCTGACCAAACAGCCTTGACAGAAACATTTTATATGCAAGTTCCTACTCCATCTATATTTCAATAAACATCGTCATAATCATCATCCTCATCGTCGTCATCAGTTCCTCAGCTGTGATTGGATGGTGACGACGACATTACCACAACCAGCTCTTGCCAACATTCTTGGTTCTCACATGATAAAAATCACATAATTTGCAAAAGTGAGGAGGAAGGCACAATTAATTGTCTGCTGCTTTATCTTGGAGCAAAGAGAGGATGTAACTCTCACCCTCGGCCTTCTGTCCAAGAGGCTGACAGGTTCCTCCTTCTCGCACGAGGACTTGTCTTTTCTTGCCGATGGGTCTTGCGAGAGAAACGCAGCAGTAGTCTGCTGGACAGTCGCCGCTCGTGCTGCAGGCAGTACCCACTGCTTCACCTGCTGCCATGGCGACGGCGAGCTAGGGGTAGAATGGACAACTTACTCTAGTTTGTCCTTAATTATAGGCTAATGAGTGCAGAAGTGGTTTGAATTCATTGTCAAATACCCATTCCCAAAATCTGAACTGATAGATGGAAAGAACGGGAATCAAACTAGGGCTGTAGTTATGAAGCAAGGGTAAGTCTCGAGGAAATCAAAGGTAATCACCATGTAACTGCTACCGCTACTTTATGTCCTTTTTTATGCATCTTTGCCACTGGTTTATAGCCACAGACTTCTATGATCTGCGTTTATAACAACTTCCGCAAGGGTAAAGCAACTTCTGAGTCTGGGCACACTTTCAAAACATGATTCTTGCCCTTGACTTCCCCCAGGCATCGGCTTCAGGTTCTTTCATGTCTACAGTCCTTTAGAGTTGTAGGCAGAGTGATGTACGCAAAGAAAGACACTGAACTTTATGCTGTCAAGGGATGAATACTTCATAAACAAAACAAAGACCAACCGAGCGAGAGAGAGACTTACCATGATCAAACAAGTAACAGCGAGGATTGGGTTCATGACTGTCTTCTTGGTATGATTATCCCCAAAGATTTCAAAAATCTCCTGTCCGATCGGACCGCAAGACAAAGCTACAAGTGGTTAATCGGAAACACTGACTCTTCCGAAGAAACTAGGGAGAAGTGCAGGCCTTGGTACGAGGGTCTTCAGATATGGCAGCTGGGCGTGGCTACAACACGGGGCAGACAAGGAACGTGTCAAGGACACCATAACAAATCGTGATTAGATTGGTTCATACAAACCTCATGTTCTTCCTTTTTTCCAGATTATCGTCGTCATAATTATGACCGTTGTCGCCGCTCCTAGCTCTTCCATCTTCGGTACGAATGTGTGCGCGCGTGCGCAGGGATGAAAGCATGCAAAATTAAAATTTCCTTATGTAGATGTATTTAGTGTGTGTGTGTGTAATTTATTTAAATTATAGGTATGTTTATGAGATACTGAAAATCTCAACGGGTAATTACAAAATCTCTTACAGAGTTAAACAATATCTAATATCTTGTACCACAATGCTATCCGCATCCATACAAACGGGTGTCCTGTTACTAAATCCGTGGAAGGGGAAACGGATAAAAGAGACACAGCTTGTTTGATCTTTTAATGATTTGTTTGTCCAGCTACTGACAGCAACATCGCCACATCATCGGTGCACGAACAGTGAGCAAAGGACATGTAGTGGACTTGCAGGACTGCCGTGGACGCCATCACAGTTCGAGTGACACACGGGATCAGTTGTCATAAGCTGCTGGTGTCGAGGATGTAGACTCGCAGATACCTGCAACCAGTCGGTCACATCACCAATTAGTCGCTTCACATCGAAGGGCAAACAGCAACAACATACAGTCACGTGACCGATGTATGTTGTGAGAAACGATTCGTCAGTTGATGTCGTACGCATGACAAAGATGGCTTCCCGGAATGTTACAGAACAATAAAATGTGAGATTTCATGTGTCTACCGGATGCATCCAACGACTGTTTGTTGTAGTTTGTGTTTACCTCTTTCTCCAAGCGGGACTTCGATTAACCCAGTTCCTTTGCACACGAGGCCGCCGGCGCACGGACATGCGTAGTAGAGGCGAGTGGGGTCGTAGGGGCCGCTACTCACCAGACAACCTTGGAAGGGAGGTAACAACACATTGAAACTTCCTGTCAACATGCACAGCTGTGAACGACTTTGACTGTACTCTTCACTGGTAAGATAGGTTATAAAATAAACTTATAGCCGCTGTTTAAAGCAGGTCACAGAAGGCAACAATAAATGACTAACCCAGGTTTCCATTTATAATTATTACTTGCCTGAGATATACGAGCACGATTACAGAGTCAAGATTTCTATTTTTCACCGACTAAGGGAAACACTGACATTTCCGGAAAGGGATAATGAAATAATTATAAATGAACTAGGAATAAACATGAAATATGGATGGGTGACAAAAACTAGAAGGAAGTATCGAATAAGCAAACTTCATAATCTTTTAAAAACAACTCATTTTTCTACGTCTACCGCTCACAATGACGATAGCTAACTCACTATTGGAGGTCTTTCCTAGAGGTCGACAGGTGCCTAGAGGGGTACTCTCTGCCCCTCTCTTACCCCTGGGTTGGTTGAGGGCAACACAACAATACCCTTTACCACAAGTCGCTGATTGAGAACATGGTTTAGTCCGGGTAGTCTGTGCGCTCTGACAGACACTGACCTGTTGTCAACAAGGTTAGAAGTGTAAGAAGAATATAAGATTAGCAAGAAAATGATTTAAACTAGGTGTAGAATTTGCTGGGAAGGATAAATCCTGCTACGATTGTGCAGTCTATAGCAAGGATTAGCAGATGTTCTAACTAGAAGTCATGGGTTAGTTAAGGTAAATGAGGTGCAGAAGATTGTCCCCGAGATACGCAGTTTACTGATGAAACGGTCAGTAGATTATAAGGGACAGGATGAGAAAGACTGTTTATATTTGTTAGAAAATATGTTGGAAAAGTGTAATTCCGTCTCTTTCTACCACACACACACACGTTAGCACACAAGAATGATCACAACAACTCCATTCAACTTCCTCCCTACCCAACAACATCTATCACTGTTACATGTTCTCCTCTCGCTTGGTAGCTTGCTTAACATTACAACAAATGTAAATGTTTTACCAGACCACAGGTAAGTGCAGCGAGAATAACACACGTGGCCATCCGGGTGGCTGTTAGACACATCATCCACACACCAGGTCCGGTCTCAGTGTGAAGACCTCTGACTCTCACTTCTCCACACAGAGGCAGTTCTATTCCTGTTAAGTTTTGATGACGCAGTGTGACAGTGTCAAGACCAGTGTCACCCAGTGCTAAGGTCACACCTGTCACACCTGCGAGAAAAATAACAGTGATGCGGGGGTAGGGTGGGGAAAGAAAGCGGAAAGGTTAAAGGTCTAAAGTCGAAAACACAAGGATTGGCCGGTTAAAATAAATGACAGGATACAGCCAGCGGCCACAAAATAGAAGGAAGAACTCAACACTCTGTACAAACAAACACTGCTAACATATTACTGACCGAGATTGCGGAAATATGTGATCATAAGGTAAGCAAATAAATAAAATCATGGTTGAAGTGGAAAGGAGTGAAAAATCGCACCACGTTGATGTTATTTTCTTGCTTCTTAAACAAGCTGTGGGGAGAGAAAGAAATCATAGCAAGAAATAGGTGGAGGGAGAGAGAAATAGAGTAAGTAGAGCGCATTTCAAAGGATTCGCGAGATTCAAAGTATTTGTATTTTATTAATTTTTCCGGTTCAAAGTTCCATGCGAGCAGCTCTATGCCCTGTTCACTCCCAACACCACACCATGCCGTGCACTCACAAAACACAAACACAAACACAAACACCTCTTTATGTTGCCTTCATTATTGTAGTCATAAACACATTATTGATAATCTTCAGTCCTGACTGTCACTAGTGATTTCGATAATTCAATGAGCCAAGGAACTTAACTAAAATCTCTGTTTGGAATATGTAAGTGTTTGTAGGCAACAGCAGCAACTCAGTGACAGCACAGTAGTTACAGGAGCAGTATCAGCAACAGAAGTAAATCAGTATTTGTAATAACAATAATAATAAAGTCCATCTGTCAGTGGAAGTCTTGTCATACAAGCCGACGCAGCATAAAAGATAGTAGTAGTGGTGTGTTGGTGATGGTGGTCATAGAGCAGGCGAGGGTCGTTGCTGAAGGTCCGTTAACCACCGGATTTCCTGGAACTAGTAGTGAACCATCTTGCCACCTTTAACCTCTTGTCGTGTCTCGTGCCTTCTTCTTAGTCTCTGTTTTTAAAAAAGAGGAAAAAAATTTAAATGAATTTGTAATTTTGTCTTTCTTGTCTGTTCTTCACCTGGAAAACAATTCCTGACAACAGGAATAGCTAGTGATTGCGGTGTTTATCTCGAGTAGGATGCTAAGTGTGTTAGTGTATTTGCTGTATACATCATACCTTTCCCTTTCTTCTTGTCGGAGAGGGGGGCTTTTTCCCGCGGAGGTGTGTCGGCAGGGGGAGCTGGGACAAATACACTGGCGCCGTCTGGTTTCTTGGCCCCAGAGGTCACGTGTTTGTTGTCTTTCATCTGGTGGCTCATTTTGGGGGTTTTCGTGTCTTTTTTCTTTGTTATTGCAGGATCCTGGTAATCCTTCTTTTGCTTCTCATCTACAGGCATCGTTTGACCGTGATCCTTCATATGTTTGGTCATGTCGTCTGCGTCTATCGTATGACCATGATGTTTCATCTGTTCTGTTTTCATCATGTTTCCATGATCCTTCATCATTTCGTCTGCGTCCATCATGTGACCCTTATCCTTCATGTATTTCATCATTTCATCTGTGTCCACCATGTGGCCCTTATCCTTCATGTGCTTCATCATTTCATCTGTGTTCATCATGTGATCCTTATCATTCATGAATTTCATCATTTCATCTGTGTCCATCATGTGATCCTTATCCTTCATGTATTTCATCATTTCATCTGTGTCCATCATGTGACCCTTATCCTTCATGTATTTCATCATTTCATCTGTGTCCATCATGTGGCCCTTATCCTTCATGTGCTTCATCATTTCATCTGTGTCCATCATGTGGCCATTATCCTTCATGTATTTCATCATTTCATCTGTGTCCATCATGTGACCATTATCCTTCATGTATTTCATCATTTCATCTGTGTTCATCATGTGATCCTTATCATTCATGAATTTCATCATTTCATCTGTGTTCATCATGTGACCGTGGTCCTTCATGAATTTTTCCATTTCGTCCTTATTCATCATCCCACCGTGATCCTTCATGTGTTTGTTCATGTCATCCATGTCCATCATACCTTCGTGATCCTTCATATGTTTGTTCATGTCATCCATGTCCATCATACCTTCGTGATCCTTCATATGTTTGTTCATGTCATCCATGTCCATCATACCTTCGTGATCCTTCATGTGCTTGTTCATGTCATCCATGTCCATCATACCTTCGTGATCCTTCATGTGCTTGTTCATGTCATCCATGTCCATCATACCTTCGTGATCCTTCATATGTTTGTTCATGTCATCCATGTCCATCATACCTTCGTGATCCTTCATATGTTTGTTCATGTCATCCATGTCCATCATACCTTCGTGATCCTTCATATGTTTGTTCATGTCATCCATCTTCATCATACCTTCGTGATCCTTCATGTGTTTGTTAGCTTCCTCATTTTTCATGTGATCGTCCATCTTGAGCTGATCTTTGATAAGCTTGCTGGTGTCTTCTGGCTCCATCGGGGGCTTCACGCCGTCCTTGCTCTTCATCATGTCAGGCCGCACGCTCCTGCGAGTTCGGGAAGGATCCTGGCCTTCCGGCATCTCCTCTCTCCACACTATCTTGGGGTACCTGCCGTACAGAACGTTTCCATGGCGACCCATCATGGCACCGCCCATCATCCTGTGATTTCTCATGTACTCCCCCATCATCCGATGACCATGTCCACGGTGACCATGCCCACGGTGACCATGTCCACGGTGACGGTTCCTCCACATGTCGTTTTCATCACTATCATCATCGCTGTTATCACTATCATCATGACTGTCATCATCGCTATCATCCTCGCTATCGTCAACATGATTGTGGTGGCGATGACGGCCTCTTCGATGGTGGTTATCAGAAGCATGACGCAAGGCGCGGTGAAGAGGTCCGTCGAGCTTTGTTTGGTCGTCATGGGCAACCACTGACTCCTGACCGGCGTCCACTGGCAGTGTGAAGGCCAAGCAGTAGGTCAAGATCAGCACTGCAAGAAAAATATAGCATTGCATGATGGGGGAGCATGTCTGAGTAAACCTTCAGCAACGTTTTCAAACGTACTATAGCATACACATTAATCTCAAACTGTTTAACAACAACAACAACAACAACAACAATGGGTATTTATAATGCGGAGCACCACAGATAGATCGCACCACTGAAGCTAGCTATTGTTTAAAATAGTTGCACAATAGTTGCACAATCTTCCGTGTATTCCAGTACCACATGCTGTCCACATGAGAGACTACGATAACTTATAGCTGTTACTGAATTACAGTGAGTATAACAAGTACAACTGTCATCTCGGGGGTGATTTGAAGATAGTTGTCCCTTTAACGAGATTGCAGCAGGGATATACAAAATACATATTTCTTATGTGAGTGGGATAGCCAAGCAAGAGAACTGAACTACTTTCGGAAGGAATGGACTCGCAGTTGGACAGAAGAATATCCAGCAACCTGGTCGGGCTCACAAAATCCTGCTACCACCTCTTCAAATCAAATTATGTTTAATGAAGAACATCGTGAAAACTATAAACCAGACTTCGCCAGCTTTCTGACACATGCACGAAAATTCCCTCGACTCAGGAAGTAAAGAGGAAGTTTTTGTAGGTCTTCAGATTCGAGAACTCTTCAAAGATGACCGATTCAACAACTTGCTGTAGGGTGATGAGAAACTAGCATGGAATGCTTTTCGTATAGTGTCTACAAACTTTCTCTGGAATGTTAGGGCAGAAAATTACAAGGAACTTAGTAGAAGATGTGCTGATGCAGTATCAGAAACTTGGATGCAAACTATATCTAAAGATACACGTTTGTCATTCAATGGATGTCTTTCCTGACAACTGTAGTATGGCTAGTGATGAACATGGAGAACGTTTTTACCAAGATGTTCAAGATATTGCAATAATGGAAAAAAAGATACAAGGGAAAATTGTCCACTACCATGCTGGCCAACTACTGCTGGACACTTTCCAGAGATGCTCTCAAAAAGGTGTACAAGACAAAGGCAAAGAAATAGGTCAATTACTATTAGCATGTGTTTTTTAAAGTTATGAAAAGAGCTACATGACTGTCGGAGGACAGTTTTAAAATCTTAAATAAATATTTGCAATAAAAATTTTATTACTTGATGATTTATTCAAAAGACATGCACAATAGTGGGCCTTGAAAAACCTAAAAGTCGCCATCACAATGGGAGGTAATAGAAAAGGTAAGATTTTAGTAATTTACCATTACCCTGCAATGGAGACCACCCGTGTCGACTAGGCACATACAACAACAACAACATGATCAAAAGAAAGGGAGACAATTATAAGCTTACCTTGAACAAACAAAAAAATCACGTGCAACCGCATCTTCGTTGTAGTAGTCGTATGTTAAAATTGTAGGTGTAAGTAGTTACAGTTAAGTTAGCTGTACAAAAGCTGTTAGAGACAGAAACCTATGCGTCCGCAGCCTACTTCTGCTAGCCTCGTTCTAGACAACAGACTATGGTCCCGATTATTCATATGCTCACGTACACGCCCACATGTCTGTGGATAGAGAGAGGGAGGGGTAGGGGGGGACAGCACAGATCACCTTCTTGATGAGAATAAGGGAAGTGGAGGAAGAGAGAGAGAGGGGGAGGGAGAGACTCCATATACGGGGTGTGCGTGTGCGATGAATGTAACAGCAGATGGCGGTTAGAGGAACCAAGGATGAAAAAGACCAATTTTGATATGAGTTGTCTGGAATAAGTGAGAACCGAAGACACAAGTTTGTATAAAGTTACGAACAATCAGTAATTACCCTCTTCCTCCCCCTTGACCCAGCAGTCTCTGGCACTGGCAGTACAAAGTCACTGCACCTTTGCCACACACACACACAAAATGCTGGCCGCACGCGTGCCTACACGCACGTGGGGAAAAAAAGGACAATTAATTAAGTTGGGGATTTAGTTACACTCACAGATAGCAGTTAATTGCGTAGGGCCACAGAGGACAGAAGGTAACCGAGAACTTCTTCTGGAATATTCGATAACCAGCTCTGACTTAAACTAAATGTGATTCCATACTGAGATTGTTTTTCAATTTTCTTGTTTCTGATGTTCACATCTTTCTTGCAGTGTTAGTGATTCCAGTATCTTCGAAAGAATTTTCTTTGATATTTTCCACTTACAAAACTGTTTTCCGCAATCGCAAGTATACAGTGAAAGAAAAAAAAAAATACAATGACATCAACAGTGACTACTGGGTGGGTAGAATAAAAGTTCGCAAGTCGAACTTCAGGTCAAGCCCAAGCGCTGCACCTAACTTCCCAAATCCCACGTGTCAAGTCAGTTCCGACTTTCAAGACCAAGCGCCGTCGACTATTTACACCAAACTTAGTAAGTCGGCTTGCACTTATTTTCAAGAATTCGCGTGCAATCCAGCCACAGTTTCTAATAATATCAGGAGGTGGAATTATAGTCTTTAGTCTCTCTCTCTCACACACGCACGATATAGTGGAAATGCATTAATGACGAGAGCGATGTGTGAAGACGTTGAAGCCTCGTGATGAGCTCGTTGGATAACCCGAGAAGACTCTATCGCATGCAGCACGAGGTGGTGCGAGTAGATAAAGATATTGGTCTCTCAGTTTCACACTCTTACAGGTCGCTGACTGGTGCTTACAGTCGCTGACTAATGGAGGTCGTGCAACACGGCGCGTCCCTCTATCTCTCGCTGTGTGTTTGTGTGTATAATACCTGTTTGTATGCACGCGCACGTGTGTGTGTGTGTGTGCAAACTTTCAAGAGCGTTTGTTTACCTGTATTTGTGCATCGTGTGTGTGTGTGTGTTTGCGCACGCGCACGACCTTTAAGGACAGCAAACCAACAGACGGGAAGTGCATACATAATGCACAAATATTTAATCAGGAACACCTGCCTCTTTGGCAACACGTTCAGATGATAATATACAGCACTTGTAAGTAACCCAAATAGCAACAGTTTGTTACTGTGGATGAGGATGAGGATGAGGATGATGATGATTCGAGAAAAGTCGTTGTAGAAAGCAACAAACACTTTAAATAATGGTGAGAAACACAGACAAAATGGAAGACACAACATAATTGATGCTGAAAACATGGAACAATAAGAGAATACTTGTATATCGGAGAGCCAGAAATGGATGTAACTACACTTTAAGTGTTCTCTGGACTCGTGTAAATTTCCAGCTTCATATTGTGAAACTGATCTGATGGATCTTCTAAGACTCAAACATTCTCTTTCATAATGACAAAATATGGAGCAAAGACGTTATATTTTCATCGCCGCCACACGTGACACAACTGTCAAGCAAGTCAAATAGTCTGATGTCCCGTCTAGTTTTTGCCCAATGTGTACTTGGCACATAATTTTCGAAAAGTCTTCATCGTAATCAACCAAACCCTAACCATAAACATTACCTTAACCTAAAAATAAGTAATTCCTCAAAATTTCAGGTGAATCTTTCAGACAGGATAACGTTGGTGACGTCGTACCCATGCAAATCGTCTGTCTTTTTGACCTCTTTCTGAGCATGATGATATGTTTGTAGGTGCATATGTATCTCGCGAAAAGATGAGGTGTATATTTCCCCAGATTTTGGGCAAATAGTCTGTTGCACTTATCTACCCAACCACTAAAAAAATAGCTCACTAACCCTTTGATCAAAATGTCAGTACCTATGCCTACTGCGAACTGTTCACCATGCAGATATGACTCCATGACACCCGGATAGTTCCGGTCAAAACAGCAGACAAACGTCCTTTCGTTTGTGCTCTGAGTGAAGTGTAAGGGGCTTGGTAGTATTCTCTCTCTTAACTATATAGTAGTATGAGGGATCGACATGATGAGACGCAGCATCAATGGTGAAGGTGCGCCAGTGGGGACTATTTTGCGCCCCTTTTAGTAGGTCTCCCATCTGGTTGAATCCTGTCCATTCCTTGATTTTAGTTAACCACCGTATGTCCTCCCTCCACGCATCCCTGGAGGACTTTCTTGGGTAGTGTACGTGTCATGACGAGCCACATCAGCCCACTTGCCCACTTTTCGCCGCTTGACAATGGCCAGCAGAGGTTCCTGTTGCCGTTGCGAACAAATTGTCTCATGACACATGCCCATTCATGCAGTGATAAACACTGCCTCTAGCTGTTTTTAACTTCTGGCCTACTAAAAACTGGTCAGTCTGTTCAACTCGCTGTTGAGGATATTAATTTCATAGAGAATATCTCATTTATCTAATTTGCTAAATTACGACGATCCTCTACACGAGAGAATAAAAATGATGCCGAATTTTTGCGCCCTTCCTAGCAGGTCTGCAGTGGTCTTCCATCCCACTAGCTGGTGCGTCACTCCCTTCGTAAAAACTGAGTTAAAGTAGAACTAACAATAAAATTTATTTAAACCTAAAACAAATTTTGTGGGAGAGTACTCTTTGAGTAGGCTCCCTTAGTCAATCTTTTGGAAAGGAAAGCAACGAAACTATTACGTTTAGATAATGGCGGAAAACATGGAAGAAGAAATGCGAATAGAAAACAAAACCAGTGACGAAGATAGTATGAGTGATGATTCAGACTCCTCGGAATCAGACGAAAACAAAGAGCAAGATGAAGCTTATATCCGAGAGTTAGAAAAAGAGGTATGGTGCTTAGAGGCTCTTTTGAGTGTTCATTGGCACCCATGCATCTTTCTAAATTCGCGTTCTTCTGGAAGTCAGTTCTGATTCTGCGAAACATTTTTTCGCCAATTCTCTTCTATTATTAATGTCATGACATACGTACACACTGCGCTTCACTCACGCATACAGCTTGGCATTATCGTTTTCTTTTATCGCAAACACAACTCTATGCATGCAGACACCACATTTATAATATATATTATTTCATTATGAATAACAGTAACTATCAACAAAATATAACATTGCCATCAATACGTTCTGTGCACAGTCTTTCACAGCTTAGTTACCACTCTCAACAGCACTCTTAACAAACATCACTTTGGTGATGATGGTGGGGATAATATCTTAAAAATAAAAATGCTGTAGACATGCCTCGATTCTTGGGTCATATGTTCACTCCTAGGGGTAGGTGTCTGCAGATTGACATAATCCAACTAGGTGATCACATTAGTTAGTACATAAGTACTTAATACAGTAGCTTAACAAAATATGATAGAATAACTGCACTTCTTTGCTTATTTGGTGTGAAATCTTGACATACCTTTTTAGAAATACCTGGCTTGGCCAGGTATATATGTGCTAACTCAGGTGTACGCAGACACCCCCAATTATTGCTAAGTTATGAAAAAAGACATCATTTAGCTGCAAGGGGACTTTTTATTGTTTATATTTATAATTAAGTTCATTTTTTTATATTCCCATTTATTCATCAGCTATCAAAAAATCCCTATGTGTACAACAAGCATGTAGAACTGATAAAGAAGTTGAGAGAGACTGGCGACTTCCAGAGGTTATGGTCTGCTAGAGAAGCTATGCAGCAACTGTTTCCACTTAGTGAAGGTGAATATTGTATAATGTGTTGTTGTAATATTAAAAGTCAGTTTCACTTATTAGGAAATGTAGATCGTGTATCCTCTTGTATTAAATAAGGCCATTTTGTTAGTTCTTACTGTAGGTTTGCTTGATGAAATAGTCATCATTAGCAATTAGTAATTTAGTCTGTCAGTCTTACAAGTTTGATGTAGTCCGAATTTTGTAAAATGGAGTTAATATTTATAAACAACAGGCAGCATAAGAATAGAGTAGACTAGAAACATAACATGTTAAAATAAAGTCATCCATGGAGATGAATGAGCTTTTTATTTCAGGCAGTAATAGTGTGCACAGCATCAAGTTACATACCGCTTCTTATTTTGTTCTCATGTTATATCTGA
Source organism: Pomacea canaliculata (assembly GCF_003073045.1). Classification (NCBI taxonomy): domain Eukaryota; kingdom Metazoa; phylum Mollusca; class Gastropoda; order Architaenioglossa; family Ampullariidae; genus Pomacea; species Pomacea canaliculata. The sequence continues at coordinate 8,250,907 of NC_037593.1, forward strand.
TGACATATATTTTTCTATGCAGAACTGTGGTTAGAATGGCTACGAGATGAAATCCCCCTTGTGTCAGAACAAGAAGAACGAGACAAAGTGGAAAAGCTGTTTGAGAATGCTGTGAAAGATTACTTGTGTAAGTTAGCAGGTTGTGGTAGCAAAGATATTTAATTGTTTGAAAGTATAAGGCACTTTTTTCACTGTCATTTAATCAACTGTAAACTACTTTGTTAAAAGAGAATTAATTTATAGTAGTCATATGAACTGTGATAAATGAGGGAAGATGTAGTGCATTTTTGTGTGTTTATTTTAAGGCTAGCAAGAATTTACATTTTCTTGGCAGTCTAGAACTGAACATTTTTCTGTAGTCTTTAATTTTAAATAAAAATTTTAAGACAGCACTAAGTAACATTTTTATCATCTATAATTGAAAGTGTAAAGCTATAAAAGTTTTTCCATGCAAAATAACAAAACGCAAAGTGTATATTTAAGTACATTCCATTGAATATTAAGGGTTCAAGAGATATGATTAAATTGTTCTTACTGGTGCCAGAAGCTGATGAAGAGTGATCTATTTATTTGCCCACAGCTGTGCCAATATGGCTGGAGTATGTGCAGTTTGCCATTGGTGGCATGGGCTCTGATGATGGGAGGCAGCGTGTTACTGATGTCTTTGAGAGAGCTGTCACGGCTGCTGGTCTGCATGTGACACAAGGGGCCAACATCTGGGAAGCCTACCGGGAATATGAAAATGCTGTTTTAGCAGGTCTTATGGTAAAAAAAAAGGAAAAAACCCTCAAAATCTCAGTTTTGTAAAATGTTGAGCATATTTCTTATTTCTTTATTCTTACCTTCTGTTTGCATCTGTGTGTGTGTTCACATTTGCATATGCACTTGTGGCCACCTGCAAAAGAAAATTTATTACATGATCATGTTTTAATTTTTATGTTTCTTTAAAAGGAACATATCAAATAGTAAGTAGGTAATGCTACTGCAGTTTAGGATACCATTTTCATCACTTTTTTTAAAGGTTAAAAAAAATATCTAACAATGTTCTGGAATAATTTCTGTTTAAATGACAGCCACAAGCAGGGGCAGTAGTATCCAAAGAACAAGAAGAAGCCTTTACTGCTCAGAGCAACAAAATACACTCCCTCTTCAAGCGACAGTTGGCAGTTCCACTTATGGGTAATTTTCTTCAAAGTTTTACCACTCATTTTCATTTGGACAAAATATTGTTCTAGTTGACTAGAAGAAACCTGATCACCTAAAACTAAGATGTTAATCTCTATCTATCTATCTATTCCTCTTCGTGCATCAGGTTGCACATAAGGCCTCAACCAGAGTCCGCCACCGATGTCGATCAGCTGAAACACGCTCTAGGTGACCCCATGTCCAGCCCTTTCCTTTCATCTCCCTTTCCACTGTTCTTCTCCAAGTTTCCTTTGGGCGGCCTCGTTTGCTTCGGCCGTCTGGAGTCCATGATGTTAATCTCACCTGATATATATGTGTCATAGGACAGCCTAGGTGTGGTCCTCCTGAATACATGAGGCATAGTAGATTTAGATCGCATCTCCAATATGTTAGTTACCCAGCCAGCATTTTTTCAAAAGAGATGTGGGTTCTGTTTTTGTTTTTTTTTTTCAAATTGTAGACCATACCTTAGAAAAAGCTGTATACATAAATATAACATTACTAGTTTATGCTTGGCTGTCCTGGGTTCAGATCTCAGGAACTCTGTTGTGCATATGTCACTTGTTTACAGGGCTGGCTGCTTTGTCATGGCATAGCCTTAGTTGCTGGCTCTGCATAAAACACCACCCCAACCAAACTAGTTTATGCAGCATGTTGGCAAGCTATTACTGTATTCAAGGTTTGTGATTATCTGAGATTTGTAAAATATGTTTATGTGTAGCTCACTATCGGTTGCAGACATGGAGGAAACATTTGCCGAGTACAAGGAATGGGTTGGGGGATTAGTGGATCCTGAAGTTGAGAAAGCCTTCAACAGAGCACTAGCCATGTTGGAAAAAGTCAAGCCATATGAGGATGAGTTACTTGCCAAACATGTGAGTAGCTTTCTGACAGTGATATTTCATTTTGAATTGATTGCACAGAATCAAGATGGCTTACCACTGGTTGTTGGTCATCACATGATGTCGCTGTTAGTATTTGTACTTGGTGTATTTGCATTTCTAGTCAAACATTTAAGTGGCAATAGTTTTGATAGGAATTTAAAGGACAACATGAGTGGTCAGTAAAAATTGCTGGAAATAGAGCATAAAATATAAAAACATTCCGGTGGTATTTTATAATATAGAGGAATGAGAAATATTAATATTGTTCTCTTAATCACATCGGGATTTGTGGGGAAAACAGGAAGTGATGAAAGGGAAGTATTTCTAACAATAGCATTGTCTGCATAAGATGAATTCGAAGCATTTGCTAAACTGAGCCATGCTTGCTGCTACTATTTGCATGTAAGAGAACTGTCCAGTTTAGGAGAGTAATTTTATTATGCTTTCCTAATGGTAGGTGAGAATGCCAACGTTTGAAGGTTTATATCTTTAAATTAAGCATGATTATGTACTCATATTTTGGGAATTATTGTTTTAAAATGAACTTGATCATATAGAAAAAATGTTGCAATTGGGTTGTCCTTTAAATGCATGAAAATCTCTTTTCCTGGAAGGATGGGTAGTGTCAATGACCTGCATACCACAGATGATGGTTTCACTGGCCTTGCTTCCTATCCCTCCCTCCACACTTGCATGTGTACACACACTCTGTTAACACTTTCTAGCATTTGTGAAAAAAAAAGTTTTTTTAAATCATTTCAATGTTTCCTGTATCACTGGTCTTATTGAATTGTATTACAGCAGATGCAAGAACCATCCCTTCTTGAGGCATACAATAAATACCTAGATTTTGAGCTGTTGGAGGGTGACCCAGCTCGCATACAGTGTCTGTTTGAACGAGCCCTGCAGGAAAACTGCTTGCAACCTGATCTGTGGTTACGATACACTAAATACCTGGTAAGGTCTATTTAAACATCTTGGGTTAAAGAATGTGACAAAGTTTTTATTGCAATTTGGATTTTTAATTCACATTATGCAAAAAAAACCTGACAGTACAATATCATATTCATCTTTGTAAAATTGTATCTCAAATTGTAATAGCCCCCTATTTTTGTAAAAAGCTAAGTATTTGAATTCTGCAGAGTAACATGGCTTAATTCTAAGTATATTTCCAACCACTGATCATAGCACCTCAAAATATGGTGAATGTAGAGTTACTCTGCATAGCAAAAAGGTTGACATGAACCTTATTCTCCTGTGCAGGATGAGAAGCTGAAAATTGGCAGCATCTCCATGGTGGCCTATGAAAGAGCCCTGCGTAATGTTCCTTGGAGTGCAAAACTGTGGTGCAATTATATCCTTATGCTTGAACGAACTTCACAGCCATTTGAAACAGTTAAAGGTGTTGCATTGCAATATGTTTGACTTCTGCTGTTTTCTGTGTGGAGCCTTCTACTTAATCGTTACATTTTTGTGTGAAATTTGAGCTCGCTAACTGGTTTCTCTTTCTTGTGCTCCAAGTGGAAGTGGACAGTTAAAGCATTAATCATTTGTTATCTGCCATTCATCTTCTTTTGGTTTTAAATCTTTGACCTGAATATGTGTTCTGAAATTGTAGAAGTTGTAGCAGTCTGTAGCAGACTTGATCATGTGTCGTGTTGTCAACAGATAATTGGTAGAATGCGCAGTGTTGTCATATGATGGCACTCACAATTGCACTGTCTTTTCCTGTTTTCTTGTTTGTTTGTAGAACAATAAAAATTTGGTTGTATTTTTCTCTTCTGCTTGTATAAACATCCATACACTTAAATTATAACAAATTAATGTCTGCTGTCAAACCCAATTTTATTAACATATGTAATATTATCTTGCATGGGAAATGTACAGCAACCATGGATAAAGCCCTTGCCGCTGGTTTCACAGAGGCAGCTGACTACCAGACAGTGTGGACAGTCTACTGTGACTATCTCCGCCGTCGTATCAACTGGAATGCAGGCAAGTTTTGGAGGATAAGAAACTGGAGGGAGTAGTTAGGGATTTAGCTTCATCTTCATAAGTGGATCCTAATATCCTCGCTGCTCTTTATCTTCGTAGATTACTCTTTCCTAGCAATGAAGCAAGTTCTTTCCTCTTGGTTAACCCTTATAGCACGATGTACCACGATCGTGGCTTTGCTGGGGAAGCACAGGGAAGGCATTTTTAATTAAAAATTGCGAAGTCTTAGCTTTCTCCTTTCCAGAATTGTATAGGTGTTTTGGTCTTATTTTTTTAACCTGAGAGCAGCAATAATAAACATTGCCCACTGTCGTCATCACAGTCTTCAGTTAATAGCTAGTCTTTGTAATACTTATACTTTTATACAGTGCTGAGAGGGTTAACATTGTAGATTGATAATAAGATGCTATCAAAATGATTTCCAAGGATAAATTGATCATTAATATGTATTTTTAGATTATTTTATTATCATTGTATTATATATTATTGTTACTATCTTTATATTTTATTATTATTTTAATATATTTTTAAATGCCCTTTTAGGGTGAAAAAATAAAATGTCTTAAATATGATACCTGAATGGAGATTAATATGCAGTCAAAGTGATCTCAGACCTGTGATTAGGTTTTATCCGCTGCCACACTTGCACACACACACACACACACTTGCACGTTATTTTATTTATATTTTGTTTTCTCTGTTAATTCTTGAAATTTGTCCTTCTCTAATGACCTTTTTTCAGTTTTTCTGATATCTTTTTGTTTTCTTGTCTTTTGTCTATTACTCTGATTGATGTCAATCCTGCTCTGCAGACCATGACAAAGAACTAGAAGTTTTTAGATTGAGCATTGAGAGAGCTGTGGATCATCTGTATGAAAGTAAGTTTATCCCAGTTACTCAGAGATCAGTAATAGTTTATTCCTTGTTATTCCTTGAGGAGCGTAGGGCCACACGAGATCAGTACATACAAACATATTATTGACTTAACATTTGAAAGTGAAACAAAAAATATAGAAGTATTATTTGAGTCTGTCACATAACGCTTGTACCAAAATTATTAATGTTTTAAACTGTTTACAATTCTTTCTTTTTTTGGATACAGTATGATTTCCGCATAATTTCAGATTTTGGTACTGAAGGCGATCCTGATGCAAGCCTTCGACAGTTTTGGGCAAATATTGAGGTAAAGAATTTTGAAGAGCAGGAAAGAAGATAATGTTCTCAGTAAATCAAATGAAATTTAACCTTTTTGAATTTCTTGTGTTTTGGGGAATTACATTGTATTTGTTTTAAGCATTCATATCCTGCATTCTAGACTTGTCTGTTTTGAAAAAAGGCAAGGCACTGCAGCAACTTGGAACGAGCTCGAGAACTCTGGAACCAGGTCATGCAGGAGGGTTATGGCAGTCAAGCCTCTATGTGGATGGCATACTACCATTTGGAACGGTAATAGTTTGTGGTCTCACTTCCTTTAGTAATAAAACAACAGTTTCCCTAAAGTTTAATGACACATTATGTCATAATTTTTAAAAAAGTCCAAATAATTTTTCAAGATTTTTAAAATGATTTGGAAATAATGTACAATTCCAGTTCATGATTTAACCTTTTGTTGGAAGTCACTTTGGGAATACTTGGGAAAATGCAGATCTGTGCATGGACAAATGACAATAGTTGAGGCAAAAAGCCGGTAAGTGTTATTTCTAATAAAATTGAGGCTGACAGACTTCATTTTGTCATCAGGGCATGTGGTGATGCTGGTCATTGCCGCCGCATTCTTCAGCAAGCGTTAAACTCTGTTACAGACTGGCCAGAGTACATTACTAAAGCCTACATCGACTTTGAACGTGAAGAAGGTAAGATGGATCAAAAAAAAAAATTATTGGAAATTGAAACCGAGACATGATCCTTGTTTCTGTCTGCAATTTTGCAGTCTGTCTTTTAAGAATAACCCTTAGCCTGGAAAATACATGACCACAAGACCTGCAATGCTTTAGTGGACAAACCTTTTGTGCAAATCAAACCTTTATGCTAATCAGTTATATGGAAATTCAATTCTTTGATGGTCACTTTGATATTTATACTTTGTTCTTTACTAACACTAGTTTGCTTTCCCTTAATACTGTAAATGACAGATGACAAGCTTCTTCCCAGTTGTATTCTTTTCATATAAAATAAAATCAGCTTTAGCAGCAGCGTTCAGAATCTAGAATTTTGTTTCCTGCCTAGAAACTATCCAGTAACATTATTTTTAAAGTCACTGGCTAATTACTGAATCTTTGTGCTGCATATTTTAGTTTAAAATATATATTCTACTGTGTCATCCACAACATGAAGGTAGAAATTGACGTTACCTTTAAATACTTGGGCACCATCTTTGATAAGAGAGTTTGCTGGGATACCAACACTCAAGCTGACCTAGGCTCTCTCCTTTGTTGTTTTGGCCATGTGACTTCTGAATGTTACTGTGTGCAAATAAATGGAGCTGTTGAACTATGATTGTACGAGTCTGGTGGATATAAATAAGTTGTGGTAACATGCTGTACTTTTTGTGTGCTTTCTTATCAAGCCATCCCGAATTGCCCTCTGGGATAAATAAAATGTTATCAGATAATAACAAGAAAAGATTGCCTTGTAATGGGAAAATTGAATAAGCTATAATGCAACAAGTCTGTAAAACAGCTTTTCTTACCTTCTTGCTTAGTATGCTTTTCTTTTTGTGAAATATAGCAGTTCATCCTTTCTCTGAGAATTTTTTGTTGTTGTGCCAATGTATCTTCAGGTCATTTAGAGCAGTACGAACTGGCATGCTCTAGGTGTGAAGCACAGCTGGCACGCATTAATGAAAGACGAGCAAAGGTAACTTGGGGTTCTGTTTTTGTTGTCATTTTTCCCTCCCTTTGGTTTGCACTAACCTTAGTTTTAAAAAAGTGGGATAATCTTTATGAGAGGCTGCATTTTTGTTGAAGTCTCTGTGCTGTACCATTAAATGTCTTTTGTCTAAAATTTGTTTTTACATGGTTAAAAACCTTAATACACGAGCCCTTTAACAGGAAAAAAAGCAATCTCTACTGTCATACCAAACTAGGTGTATGACAGTTATTAAAAAGAAATGACACGATGGATCGTGAGCATTAAAAGAAAAATTAATAAAATAACTTGGTTCATTCTGAACTTTATTCAAACTGTGATAGGCTTGGAGTCGAAGCATGATATAGTGGTAGTGGCTTATAAAAAGCCAAGATTACTATTTGCACTTTAATTATGCTAGAGAAACATTTACATAATTTCTGGATAATTGAAGTTCAGGCTGAGTGCTTTTCTGTTTGTTGGACAAGTGTTGGAGTTGTAACATAGGAAGTTAGAATGACTCAAGACTGCACTTTTTATAGCTGTTTTCCCCCTTATCTGTTACTATTTCACCTTTTCTTTATCTGAAAAATGCCAAATAGGAAGAGGAGTAAGCAGCCAAATAATGAGAATAAAACATTGAGCAAAATCTTACAATCTGATTGCCTATGCACCATGAATAATCCACCTGATGAAAAGAAAATTACGTTCTTTTTAACATTATATTGATCTTTGTTGTGGTCTTTTGATTATAGGCAGCTGAAAAGGAAGCAGTATTGAAAGAACAGAAAAAACAACAGCGAACTGTTGGCAAGGCCCAGAAGAAAGCAGAGAAAGGGCAAGAAAATGTCGATATCAGCAAAATAGAAAAGGTGCAAGGAAAAGACACTGTCACTAGAAATTCAAGCGAAAAGCTTGTTGGCCGTTGGTCTGCGACAGTCACAGGAGCCCACTCAGTGAATGCAACTAACCGAAAACGTAAGGTAGGTGAAAATTCATCTGTTGATGCAGCAGTAGACATTTGACTTAAGTTGTAAAAGCACTGGGTGAACTTTGTCAAAACTACTGTATATACAGAATTACAGATGCCTAGAGTAATTGTGTATGTGCATGAACTGCTGTAGTACAGAAGGTTGTGACATAGTGTGGACTATTTGTTTATATAAACATGTTCTGCTGAGACACTTGAGTTTGTTTTAGGTAGAAGAGGATGATGGGGCTCAGGGTTTTAAAGTTCCAGCTTTACCTGGTGCTACCCTACCAGCTGCCAAAAAGGTGAAACAAGATGAGGGTAAGTCCTTTATTATCTTAGTTATCCTTATTATGGGGAACACTAACAGCACAGCAATAGGCTGCTAAGAGCCAGTTGCTTAGGTAAAGCTGTGCATAAGGGCAAGTCTAGCCTCTGGCAGCCTTTTACCTTCCCTGATAAATCAGACATTTGGTCACTGTTGGGTGGGTGTTTTTTTTCGTCTGGCCTGACAGATTCAAACCAGCCACCCACCCTTTTTTCAAAGTCTCATAGACTGATCACGACTGTAAAACTCTTAAGAAGTATGGATATCTAATGGTGACACTTTATTTTTTTGGATATAAAATTTATATTTGGCTGTGCTTGACTGATAAATAAATAAATGAGATTATGTGATATGCATTCATTTTATCTAATCTGATGCTGCATCACTCGTTCCCTGAGAAGAAAAAGTTTAAAAGTTATTTTAAAAACAAATTTGACATGAGCCAGTTCAAATTGTTTCACTTTTAGAGAGAGGAAAAAAAAAAGACTCACTTCCTGCAATAAGAACAAGGAATTTTCTGACCTCACATTCATTTTCATTGTTGTGACACCATTTAGATTTATCAGAGAATGTTGACCATGGTGAATTTGTGCACCATGATTCTTCAAAAGATAACATCACAGCATTTGTGTCCAACCTGAACTTCGAGGTGGGAGAGGACAGACTTCGTGAAGTGTTTGGAGAGGTGTGTTTACTCAAGGGGAAATAAGTATGGGCATGTTGTGTTTGCTTTACCACAGAGTTAACACCTGGTATATTATATTATGCTAAGGGAAGTAACTTGTAAATGATCCAGCGTTTAAATGCTGCATTTACTTGCACTGTAGCATTAATCATTCACAGATAAAATCAAGAACAGTTGACAGTTTGTCAAATTCATCACCTGCTGCAGCAAGATAGTGTTAAAAGATCCGTTTTGTACCTATCCTTGAGTACCCCTTAATTTTAACATGCTGGCTACTGGCTAAGAACTGTAAATGACTGACATGGATCATGGCATTTTGTTGCAGTGCGGAGAGATAACAGAAGTGAGACTGGTGAAAAATTACAAAGGCAAATCCAAGGGTTATGCCTACGTAGAATTCACACAGCCTGTAAGTTAACCAGAAATGATGGTGATGTTGGTCAGTATTTTCTCTCAATAAGGCACATCTGGGGAAACATGGTTATAAATTATATGGTGCAGTTTCTCTAGCAACACGATAAGCAAACATGTTTATGTATGTATACTTTCTTGTGTACATGTGAGGAGAACTTGTTGCATTGTTAAGTCAGAGGTCAGTGTCAGATATTTTCACTTCTTCAGTCTGAAGTTTTAGCTGCCCTGAAAAAAGACCGTCAGATGCTGGACAACCGCCCAATATTTGTGTCACGATGTGAAGACAGATCATCAGGTAGACACCAGACACACTTCAAGGTATTCAAAACAATGCATATGTCTAGTTTCTATTTTAACACTCTGTATGTATTTGTTTGCATGTTGGGGTGGGGTGTGATGTAGCTTTCCTTGTGTAAAGATTCAATTATATACACGAAAATGTTCACTGGCACTTGCTGAAACATGGCTGCCTGATACAAGCCATCTGAGGATCATGAATAGCAACTGGAATACTAATTTTGAAAAAAGTCTGGCGTCCTTAATTGGATAATCTTTAAGCCTTTGTAAAACTGAAGACCAGGAGCCTTTTTTTTTTTCAGTTTTAATAGATGTTAGAGAGCTATTACCCTTCATTTAGTAGATCTTTGATCCCCATCTCCATTTGCCCAACTATTCCCTGATGACTTAAAGGCCATTAAATCAATTTTCATTAATATGTAGTTGGTTTTGCACTTTCAAGCAAAAATATTTTTATTTTTGCATCCAACATTGCAGTTTGCCACAGCAATGGAGAAAAATAAACTTTTTGTCAGAGGGCTACCTTTTACCTGCACTGTCCAGGATTTGGAGGCCATATTTGGTCAGGTATCGAAACATAATCGCTTTTAAAATAAAACCTGTTTTTCATAATTTCTGGGCATGTTCAAGCTGCTGTTGGCTAAAGGTTTTACGATGTATATTTTTTAAAACTTGTTAAGTCGTGGGTTAACTTGTGCAGTGATGAGGACAAGGGAATGAGAACTTGCAGCCAAACCAATTTCTTAGCAGATTTTTCCAAGTTACAGTATGGCACAGTTGTTACGAGAAAGGGTTTATCTTAAAAAAAAAAAAAAAATTGTTTTTCACAGCACGGAAAGTTGAAAGATGTCAGGCTGGTGACCTATCGCAATGGTTCATCTAAAGGACTGGCATATATTGAATATGAAAATGAGGTAAGATTACTTGCTTATATAATTCCAAACTTTTTATTTGGAGGTGGGTTTTGTCTGTAAATATATTAATAAATAATAAGCCTCATAAATCACTAAAAAAAACCCACCTTATTTTAATATGAATAAGAGGTTCAGAGTATGTGGGCATTAGCACAGTCAATATTGCTTGAAAACTGTTGGTTGAAAGTCTTCCTTAAAAGCTTGTCAGATTTGATTAATGTATTCTACATAAAATGCATGCACACATAAAAGGACCTTGAACTTCACAAAATAGGATATTTTATCTCTGCCATAGGTAAATAACTCTAGCACCAAGGTTGTAGATAAGGTTAAATAAGAAAAGTGTTTGAACAGGAAACAGCAGCACAAGCAGTACTCAAAACAGATGGGCAGAAGATTGAAGACCACATAATCTCCGTAGCCATCAGCAATCCACCACCACGAAAAGCACCCCAAGGCCAAACATCTCAAGTTCCCACCCTTGGCAGTGGCAAGAAAGACACCGAAATGTAAGGAAGAACCTTGAACAGTCTTGTAAAATTAATCCTCAAGTAGATCTCTGCTAATTTACTTGGACAACCACAATTTGTTAAAGAAATATATCAAGCTTTCTTAAGGTCATGACAAGCAATTACAAGCAGATACATTCAGCATTAACGTCTTCAGAAGACAATACCGAGGCTTTCAGACACTCGGATAAAGAGTTTTATCTACTCATTACTTTAAAAATAAAATGTACTTCAATGTTCACATTTTAATGTTACTGTGATTTTTATACTTGAAGTCAAGGATTAATAACGACTTGCCATTTCTTCTACTTGTTTCCTTATTACCCAGTATAGCGATCTATCGCTGTTGTGAGCATGTTACGAATGTAATCACTGTTGACTTTGACTATAAAAATGCTTTATTATGTTGCAGGCGAGGCAAAGCAAGAACTCAGGTGATGCTGATGCCCCGTGCTGTGCAGCGTGGTGAGGTCAAACCCACAAAGTCATCAGGGCCTACAGGGAAGAGCAGCACGTCAGCAGAGCCCCATTCATCAGGTGACACATCTAACACCAGCCTGAGTAATGCTGATTTCAGGAAGATGCTTCTTAAATGAAAATCTTGACTTGATTTTGAGTTTATATGTTTGAGAGGAGACAAAGGTTGATTCCAAGACATCATCTGAACTTTAGTTTTTAAGCGTTCTTCAAGGTGCATCGTCAATTTCAAGTGAAACTGTATTGTTCTTGTGATGGAAAATCAACTTTTTTTTTTTTTTTTTTTTTTAATAAAGCAAGGCAGTTAGGTGGATTCAGAGGCAGATGCACAGAACTTTTGTGTGCCTATAATTTCTGTGCTTCCGTTTTGCAGAATGCAAGTGTCCATTTGTGCAGAAGAAAATGCATGTGTTTAAAAAATAAATTGATCAGTTAAAAGCAAGCCATTCTTTTGTGGGTATACAATTAATAAGTGACATCATTCAGTTCACATAGGTATACAAATGGCAGCAGTACACTTGGCCTTTGTTACAGAGACATACATACTAAATATGTTTATGCAGAAGGGCAAACCAATGTTCAAGTTTTGAAAATGCTGAAGGTTTTCCTGGTGAAAGCAAGTACTGCACATGTAAAAGTGTTTCAAATTATACAACAGGTAATAAGCACCATATTCTTAAAAAGAATCCTGCTGACAAATGTCCCTTAGATTCAAGAGCTGCCAGTTTGACTTGTGTGTTATCTGGAGTAGCTTGTGGCAGCACGCAACATTCCATACAGAGCAAAGACACACCCAAGGAAGAAAATGAAGCCTATTGGTCCAGTGCCAAGCCACATGTGAGTGATCACATAGAGGATGCCCAGTAAAAACAGGTTCTGGTAGGCAGCCAAGAATCGCAGGCTGACACGTGGCCGTCGCAGACGCATTGCTGTCTCTCGTGATACTGGAGATTGGATTGGCTGTGAAGGGGCGATTGGTGGCGCAAGGAAGACTTTGGCAACACGACCCAGAAAATCTGGCCGCTCATAAAGCTGCAAGATCTGCTTTTCAAACTGAAAGTGGGAAAAGAGAAAAATAATAAATGCTATGTGGATATAAAAACAAAATTCTAACTTTAATCTAAATGTTGTATTCAGGTTTGCCTGTAAAATATGCATCAATTTTAGCTCTTTTGATAAAAAAACAAAACAGAAAAAACAACCCAAACTATAAAAGATAATATAAAGCCGTGAGGTATCTGACTTTTTCAAAAATATTTACATACTGTATGACAATTTTACCCAAATAATCTGTTATTGCAGGTAGGACACTATAATGGTCACAAATGACACAGGTGGAAATGACTGCTATCCATGATCAAGAAAAAAATAGCTACAACATGTAGAACACAATCCAGAATGATTCTAACATATTCTGTTAACCATGTTTAATGTGAACAAGTCACATAACGTAGTTTAAGGTGCTCTCTTTCCTAAGCAAATTCGCGCATTTACGGTCAAAGGGAAGTAAGTGCTGGCAAAATATTTTCCCCATTGGAAATCACAGTTGCTCCCCTTTATGAAAAAAAAAAAATATATATATTAATCGTTTCCCAAACCACCATTTGCACCAACACACTGGTCCCAGCTATTACTGACACGACTTTTGGTCGCTCCCTGTTAATGCAAAAATGGCCAAAACATTAGTTCTGCATGTTAAGAAATATTTATCTTAGGCATACCAAAGTGCCAAAAGAAGGTAAAAATATCTGCACGTATAAAGGAAGAAAAAAAAAATGTTGAAGTCTGTACATCACTTACATTATTATTGATGATGGTGCAAATGTGAAAAAGCAAGCGGACCAGCACGGCATTTTCATAGCTACAGATAGGCTGCATATCTGGATCACCCAGCTGCCAGTTCTGGAAATGCCGCAAGTTGTTGATGACCTGCAGAGGATTTATTGAATGGCGTTAGTATGTTGCATAACTGTTTTCATGAGTTTTATAAATTTCTGCATCAGTTGCTAACTTCAATGGATTGTTAAAAAACGCTCTTCTTTTCTGTGTACCCTGTTAACTGAAGATACCATAGCCCCTTGATGCTGAATAAACATTGATGTGTTTTATGCCAAGCCAGCAACTAAGGCTACGTCACACAAAGCAGCCAGCCCTGTAAACAGATGCCATATGCAAAGTAATAACAACGTGTCCGAGACAAGATCTGAACCTAAGAAAATCCTTACTGTTTTGGTGACAGGCACTAACCGCTGTGTCTCCAAGCTGCCCGCTTTAATTCAGAGCACCCAACTTTATTTACGTAAGTTGAGGTTGATACAGACCTGGTATTTGCCAAACGGTGTCAGCTTTGGTCCAGTCTCCGTCAGCTCGTGATCTGGCAAGCCATCATCTTCATCCAGTGTGGAGTCATTGGCCAAACTGTGAGTTCCCTCATAGCTACAGAATCCCTCAGGCTTACGCAACTGTAAAGCAGTTATTATGCATGAGCAACTACATCTGTGTCAAAGGGAGAGAAAAAACCACAGCAGACAATGGCTACTCAATGACATTTCAAGAAAAAGCATAAACTTAATCTCTGGAGACCCACAACAATATCAATACCTGTTTAAGGCACACCATTTAGTAAGTTTCCCTTGGACACATTTCCTGATAATAAGAGGCTGAAGTTAACATAATTCAGAGCTCAAAATGCTCTAAGATTGAATAAGAGAGACAAAGCAGTGTTCTATACCCTTATATGTGTGTTGGTACAGATTTCAAGAAAGAAATGAGCTACTTTGTGTAAAATATTGATATATGCCTAATCAGTCCACCATCTTGTAGCAGTCACAAAGTACATTACTGAAATCTGTGGTCCGTCTTCTAAGCAAAATTGTTTTCCAATCAAAACTTAGTCAACCACCCTCCAAGGTACCTGAAAGATGGTCTTAGAGACAGTATCACATGGTCAAGGCAAACCAGCTTGCACATCTTCACTATTGCCAGAAGTGGCATATGAGGATGGCAACTGCTTCATGCAAAGTCACTGGCCATGCATTTTATGTAGAAGGTTGTCACACTGTCATATGCACATTCAAAACATAAAAGGAAAACAGATCATTTTTCTTTTATGAGGGCTTTCCCGCCCAGAATAAAGGCTCTACTTGTTTGAGAGCTGACAAAACTTCTTGCAGTGAGATGACATGACTACGCCAAGGTGATGGTCTGTATTTTGTCATGTTGGCTGTGGTGTGTCCATGCTGTCTCAAGCAGCACCATGGTGTTACCCTCACACATTCTTCTGTGCAGCACTGGCCAGCCTGGTCTCCTGTTGCTCTGTCTTCAAACATGCTTTTAATTGGACCCGAGCCTGATGGCTGCCCAGTGTCTTGACAGAGGTACCTAGCACTCCCGCATGCTGTTTTCCCAGAATCTACAAATTTCCACCCCAGCCAGGCTTGACACAGGTTGAGCCTAACACGGCTTGCAAATGAGACCTAGGAAATCATGTGAGCCTTCACCTGTCCAGCATCTCATGTGTGGGGTGGGGAAGGGGGGCTTTGAATACAAGTTTACTGACATGACACCCAACCCCTTCTATACTCTGACCATGACAGAGATATGGAGCAGTTTTCCTAGACAATTTAAGATAAGATAAGATAAGATAATACTTTATTAATCCCTAGCGGGCAATTCAGCAATTCAATTTGTCTCAAAACATCTTGATTTTATTTCCTTATCAACATAACCCATATCTCACATCTCAAGATGGGGCCTATGAGACTTGTATATGAGGCTTGCATGCATACAGTATTTCTGCCTCTATTCATATCATATTTCTTCAGCAAAGTTTTGATGACATGTTACTTTTGGGTCAAACTGCCTATTGCATGGTGAACAATATTTGTCTCTGGATACATGATGTTATTTACTGATGTTACAAATAGAAGACTCAAGTAACTTACCTTAAAGATGTTACAGATGTTTCCAACAGCATGCTCTAGGTACAGTGCAACACGTTTTGTGTCAACTCCATCTACCTTGTCATCAGAGAAGAGCCAAGACCATAACCAACAGCCTGACTGCTGATGTACAGTAACATTTTTGATTGAGGCTTGCAATGCTGTCTGTGCTTGAAGAATCTTCTGCATGATGTCATTCATCTGGAACACAAGATGCTGTATGAAATACATAAAGCTGCACTGTCAACATGTGATATGCACAGACTGCTGGGGTGAGAACAGTTTGCTACTGCTGTTCTTGGATGTCAGAGCTTAGGCTCTCTGCAGTTGGACCAAATTAGGTGTAGCTACAGCCTCTCTTATAAGGCAATGCTAGTAAGAACTATAATCCAAGTTTCACAGAAATATATATTTTGCTGAAAAATTCTTGAACGTGCATTAGTGTTGCCCACTTCTCCTCCCTATTTTACAACAGCACTTAAGAATAAGCAAGTGTGACATTTTCTTTCCTTCTGAGAAAAACCAAATATGTGAAAATTTTGAAGGAAGATTTCAAAGGAGAAGCTACAGAGAAATCACTTCATTTTTGATGATATGAAGGAGTACAACCCCAAAGTGAAACAGTCTAATGATATCTTTAGGTTCATATTTGTGAAATAATTGTCATTATGTTTACGAAATAATTTTCAATATTTTTGTGAAAAGATTGTCGATTATGTTTATGAAGGAATTGTCATTATGTTTTGGACCATTCCACTTTTTGTGTATCAGTATACACATTCTTTTTAAAAAAAATTTATTGTTATTCAAAATAATCCACTTAGTTTTGATTTACTTAGTTTCTGAGGAGAAACTAAAACAAACAAACAAAACAATTAAAAAATAAAGAAAAAGGAAAAACTGGCAGTACTTACAACAAGACGAATATTGTCTGAAAAGAGAGGATGATAATGAAATCCAGAAACCTCCATATCAGTCAGATGTGGAGGCAATGTAAAGACAGCAGGCTGATAGTGGCTACTTGATAAGTAGCTCCCCCCAAGTTCTGCGGTGCGATTAAGTGGTATTTCCATTCCATGCAGCAGCTCATTTTCAGCTGTGGCAAATCAAAATATTTCAATCAAAATTACAGTTCACTGTAACGTTGGACAATGTGTAAGGAGACAAGTTGGAGAATAAGCACAACCCAAATTGGAGAATATATAATAATTCAGGATGGAAAATAGTCATGATTAACTGAACCCCATAAAGCAATACAATAATGTTGTTAAGCATGTATGCTGAACTCTAAAAACTTGCGGAAACTTTTGGGAATTTTTGCAAGTTTGAAAGTCATTTTTCCAAAGGGCATGAATGTATAGCTGTGTAATTTTTCCATACATATATGTAATTTTCTGTGTCAAAGCTACTAAATTTAACTCAAATGATCTAATAATGCACATTTAAAGCAGTGCAAGGGACTAATAAATTTAAAGATCTGAATATTGGTGAAAGGATTTACTTAAATAATAAAAAAAAAGGTATTGGTATCACAGGACTAGGTTTAGGAAGACAGCACTTACGTACTAACGTTTTACATATAAAATGCAATAACTTTACTTGTGGACTAAGAGACATCAACATTATAAGCATCCGGATATGCCCTACATAAAAATATTCTAGTCCCAAAAACACAAACTCAAAAAAACAAAAACAAACACAAAAAAATCTACTTGGCTTCATAAAACTGTGGCATCCTTTTAAAAATTAAAGGAATACATTTTTCCTCACCTTTTAAAATCAAGCTTGCCAAATTTGGTGTACTGAAGACCTAAAACAAACCAGTCCCACTTTGTAAGACTTAAATTTAAAACATGCATTCTTAATCGACATAAATTACAATTTTAACCAGCAGGACTGGTTTCTGGATGATATGCATTGATTCATTTCACAGGCTTAATGGAATGTGCTAAAACAGAGGGGTATGGGAAGATCTGTAAGACTCCTTTCAGAAAAATGGTAGATACCCATTAACTGTAATTTTCGCAACCGTAAGAGTGTTAAGAAACTTCTTCCTTCAGTATAACGGCAGATAACTGGTTAAATAATTCCAATGAAACCAACCCTCTTACTCAGTTAAGACATAGAACCAGCAGGGCATATTTAATTTAATCCTCATGCCATGAAAACAAATAAATTTTAAGGTAGATAACTCTACACAGAATTTCACTAATGAATGCTGCAGTTTTTTCCCCCTAGAAAGATATCTCTTGGCTAGGAAATCTTCAAAACAGCTGCAGATTGAGTTGCTGATCATCAGCAAATAGTATTTCAGTAAGACAGAACCGAGTTCAAGGTCGCATGACACAAAACATTAGCAGTGAGCAATACCTTTGTGACTCTGAACAGCATGTATGCACTCTGTGGAGATGTTAGGTCCATGCGGTATACACGAGGCAAAAACTCCTGGAATAGAACAGTGTAGAACAGCAGGTTGTCTTCAATAAACTGGTCCCTGAGAAAAAACACACAAACACACAACAATGTACATGAGGCATGTATGCCTTCTTCATAATCATCAGCTTGAAACAATTTATTCACATCATGTACAGCCTCAGCACAATTCTCGCACATCAGATACAACCTCAGTACTATTCTCACATACAATGCTCACACATCATGTATAACCTCAGCACATTTCTCCTGCATGTACAACAGCATAATTTTCACACATGCACAACCACAGCACAATTTTCACAACTTCACCATATTCACACATCACGAACAACCTCAGAGCAATGTTCACATATTATGTACAACCTCACCGTTCTATTCACTCATTATGTACTCACTCTCACAACTGACTACAATTTTCCCCTACTGCAGACCAATTTCCTCAGTATGACAATTTTCATACATCACATACCCATTTATACAGCACCACACGCAATTGGTGCACATGACTTGCACATTCCCAAAGCAGAATAAAATTTTCACATATCATATCGCCATACTCTTGGCTCTAAATTGACTGTTGAAAGTTTTTACCAGCATAACATTGTTTAATTCATCCAAAAATAAAAATTTTACAATCTCTGTACACTGAATCATTCGATTATAGCCTTGCACTACCACTCACTACAGGTTATAAATTGTTCGTTGTAAAATATTATAAAATTTTATCTCCAAAGCTAGAGCTTCTTATTTTCTTTTCAATAAGACACTTCCCACATGCAGCAGGAAAGTATATGAAACTGGTGTTTGC
Source organism: Pomacea canaliculata (assembly GCF_003073045.1). Taxonomy (NCBI): domain Eukaryota; kingdom Metazoa; phylum Mollusca; class Gastropoda; order Architaenioglossa; family Ampullariidae; genus Pomacea; species Pomacea canaliculata. Next base: position 8,269,597 of record NC_037593.1, read on the forward strand.
CATCACAGTGGGAACATTCACACTACCACGTTCCTCCTTTTTTGCAGATGCTGTCACAACATTTATAGATAGAAAAATACCATGTCTGCAGCAGGGGAAATATGACACAAGAGTAACAGATATGACACCAGAACTGACCATTTTTCATGTATATGCTGCTCTAGTTTTTCACGCTCTGTCTGCAGCAAGGACTTGCTGTTCTTGAAGTGACTGATATCTGTGTAACGCCAAGGTTGGATGTAGCTAAGCCATGTCTCAAGCACCTATCAGAAACAAAATTCTTAAAATAGGTAACTCCTCAAAGGATAAAAACAAAGAAAATGAAAAAAAACGAGCAGAAATTTCCCCACCATACCCACTGAAGTCTTAAAGTTGTAATCTTTAAAAGTAATTAAAACTAACAATATTTAATAACCCTAAATAACAGTATTTGTTTAACACTGATAATTCCAAAATGAAAATGTCTATGTATTATTTCTTTTGACTTATAGTTAGGAGTAGAGAAATCAAAATAAAAAAGCCTTATAACATTATACAAGTATTTGAACCATCTGCGTTGCAAATTTGCCTGCTGTTACTTCTGGTGTGAAAGCAGCAAAAGTTTCCACTGGGGCAGCAAAAGTAATTTTCTTCCCAGAAAGTCATATGAAACACATCTGTTACCATTCTAGAAATAACTCACCATTCTGAAATGACAGTCAAGGGGCCAGCGATCAAAGGCATGACGTAGAAACCAGTACAATTTCTTCTGCAAAATCTGGGGAATAACTGATCTGAAATTATAAGTGTATGAATAATAATTAAAAAAAGCCAGAAAGTCAAAATTTTCTTGGCTGGGAAGATCAGTACACACTGATTAATACAATGGTACTCAATATATATCATCTTTTTTATTTCCGATTACTTTACAGAAAGCTGAAAATGGCATATAAGCAGAAACATGAAAGAAATCACAGAAACGGAAACTATTTTCTACCTCTTACTAAAGGATTCCATAAACACATATTATATTCCTTCACATGAGATGCATAAAACACACAGCAAAGATAAATCCCACTTGTACTTCAGCTCAAAAAGCCATATCAAAAGTTACAAAATAGAAACTACAATCTAGTGAGTGAAGGACCAGAGTAAGTCAATAAAATGCAACAGGTTTGCTAGGTAGAAAGCATAGGCTTTGTATATTATAGTCTTCTCGTTTTTAATACAAACTGCCAGTCTGCTATTTTTGATTAACAAATGCTGCCAACAGCTGTAGAAATTTATTTTTTGCGAACTCTCTGTGAGACATTCTACAACACACATCTACGACTCTTACAGTGTGATGTCACCCTCAGTGTCAAGCACATGGTGTGATAAAAATACAACAGCCAATAGGTAGTTGTTAGATCAAATCCATGTAGGTGACTCTGCTAAGTGTCCACAGACATGACAAAAAAGTTATAAACAATAGCACAACCCAACGTGAAGATGATGTAAAGTGAGGACACACCTGCTTTAATATTTGTGGAGAATGGACATATACTCAAGATATGCTGACAGGGATCTGTATTGGGTCCAATACTTTTTGTGTTGTATACCTCCCCTCTGTCTGATATTATGCCAAGCCATGCCATGTCACACATGAGTTATGCTGATGATACACAGCTTAGTCAGCTCCACTTACTGAACTCTCTTGACTACTCACATGGACAGAGGAATGCATCGATAATGCAAAGTCCTGGATGCCCCAAAACAGACTGCAACTAAACGACGATAAGACTGAACAGCTACTTACTTGTCCAAAGAAATTTTTAAGTCATCCTTCTCTTCCTGTCTCTGTCTATAAACAGCTCAACTATTCCTTTACCTACCTCTGTCCACAGCTTGGGTGTCATACAGAGTCTGACTTTTCATCAGCATATTTCTCATGACTGCAGAATTGCCTACATTGAACTCCATAGGATCAGTACCATTCCTCATTATCTCACCACCCATGCAACTAAAACTCTAATCTGTACCTTTGTGCTGTCAAGGATGGACTACAGACTTTTAGCTGGAATTCCCAAGTATCTTCTGGACAGACTTCAAAGGATCCAGAAGAACACTGCTCATTGCATCTGCAGACCATCTAGATACGAACACATACCACCTATCATTTGCTCTCTTCACTGGTTGCCAGTCGTAGACCGTATAGCCTACAAAATTTTCACTTTGACTTACTCTGCCGTTTCTGGCACTGGTCCTTGGTACCTCTCCCAACTCATTCCCATCTTTACACCCGTTAAACCTCTTTGCTTATCTTCTGCGAGTCCCACTGACTAAGACAAAGACGTACGGACAGAGGTCTGTCTCCTACAAAGCCACATCAACTTGGAACAAATTACCCATCAGCCTTTGACACTGATTCTCTTACCACCTTCAAGACACATATTTTCAAAACGACGAC